>NC_089820.1:45314487-46514487 GCF_029633855.1 Hoplias malabaricus
ACTGTAGCTCTATGGCCATGCCAGAAACACTCACTGAATCCAAGTGGAAAGAAAGATTCTCAAAAATCTTCCAGCACTGCATTGAAATTGTCAGGGAGCTCCTACTCTGCGTCTTTATTTAAAGTGTATTTGTTGATAATGAGATGAAAGATTTCCAAAACTCAGGGCCAAAGTGAGGATGAAATAAGAATATATTTGCCCGCTGACGCCCTCCATCTGTTCAAGAGCGGAACGGGCAGAGGAAAGGGAAGAGGATGGAACGCGAAGAGAAAGAAACAGACCATATGGTGCCAGCAGAGAGAGAGAGAGAGAGAGAGAGAGAGAAGAGAGAGAGAGAGAGAGAGAGAGAGAGAGAGAGAGAGAGAAAGAGAGAGAGAGAGAGAGACAGAGAGAGAGAGAGAGAGAGAACAAGAGAAAAAGTGGGAACTGGGCACAGCAAATAAAGCAGAGACTGGAGATGTAGGCAGTGGCTGGGCAAAAAAGAAAAGAGGCAGAAAGGTAATAATAATAATAATAATAATATTGTGCTTTTTTCAGGAAGGAATTAATAGCAAATTAAATAAAAACCACATTAAAACCCCATTTTATTCTGTTTCCACTTGTGTGAACAAGTGACTGCCCTCTCACTCAGTCAGCCAATCATATATCAGATTAAAATTATGGAACAAGTTAAACTGGATATTGTTAAAGTAAGTGTTATTTATGCAGCACAGCCCTCAATAAATCTCTATTACTTTGACTTCTTATATTGGCCTCATGGATCTTTATAAACCATAGCGCATCCCTACACTCTGCTTTAGACACTTCACTAGAGAGAGAGCAAGCGAGAGAGAGAAAGTGTGTGAGAAAAGGTGTGAGTGAGCTGACAGATAGGTGAGAGAGAGAAAGCAGAGGGAGGCGGAGAGGGAGGAAGTGAAAGAAAAAAGGAGAAAAAAGGAGATTCAGAGAAGTGAGAGGGAGGAAGAGAGAGCTGAATGAACGAGAGAGCTAAAATAAAGTGGGAGAGATGTAGGGAGAGAAAGAGGCAGACAGAGGTGGGAGAAAGAAATAAGAGGGAGAAGGTGAGGGAGGGATTGGAAGGGAGAAAAAGGGAGAAGATACGCTGAGAAGAGTGAGGGAGGGTGAGAGAGAGAGTGCTGAAAGGAAGAGGAAGAGTTGAAAAAGGGAAGATGAGAGTGAAAGATGCAAAAGAGAAACAGGAGGGTGATAAGGAGAGAGGGGGGGGGGGTGGGGGGGGTGGGTACACCATACATGAATGATGGATAGCAGTATAAAATGACACAACAGGAATGGTAAACTGAGTTGGACTCATCTACTTCTCTGAGGGCCTCTTTAGCATCTCCCCCCTCAGGGGTCCGGGATAATGACTGGGATTATGTGCAGAGGTGTGAAATTGCCGCCACTGTTGTGACAAGACTGAACCACGTGTGCACTGCCATCTACTGCTCTCCTGTATCAAACGATGCATCACACGTTTATTCAGGTGCATTTTTAACCGTGTCTTACCCAGATTGCTTTAAACTGAAATAACTGACACCAATTCTCAACTGAACTTAAAGGAGCAGTCCATCATTTCTATCACCAAAAACAAGCAGACAATGTTTATAAAAGTTTATTTATTTTATTTATAGCTTTTTAATAAAGCGCAACAAACACAGGAGGTGAAGAATCAAATAACTTTTCAGTCCCTGAATGAATCCATTTATGCTCCTAGCATGGGTTTCCCACATGGCTACTTTTAGAACAGGTAGAGCCCACATTTAATATATTTTATGAGAAATAAATTGATTAGAAATAACAACAAACTAAAACAGTAGGTTGTTGGTGGTGGAGCTATAATTACACTATAGAGAGAAGTCTGTGAGTATGCGTGTATTCATTGTGCAATTTTTACTTTGCTTTTAGAATGCCACCAAAAATGAGTGTGAAAACAAAGCTATTTCAAAGCCATTTGCAACAGTTGAGACATTTAATAAAATGAATTACTTTATTTCTCTTGGAGCTTTATTTAACTGACACAACTTGATTTTATTTAGTAAATTTAAACTAATTCAGAATATGATGCCTGCAATGCACTCCAAAAATGTATACACCATCAATCACATTCACCTACCTCACCTCATTTAGATATTGTAGCTAAAGCTAAACCCTTAACAACAAGATACTGATTCACAGACTCCACTTACACCATCTTACACACCTCTTAAGACAACCGCAGATGTGCCATATGCTGGCCAAATATTCTTTTATCTGCAGTTGTCTTATGGCCCATATTTGGCCTGGAATGATACCATGACACCAATGACCCAGGGCGAGCCTTCACAGCAAATTCACCAGTGTTAAATCTACACCATTAGTGTAAAAATGTAACCTTGTCATCACTCTCAGTGTTAATTTAACACTGGTGAATTTGCTGTGTGGTTAATCTCAGCCACAGCCCTAGCTTATATTTGGCCAGATATCAATATTTGGCCCACATCTGGCTCCACAACAGCCTGGCTCATGATATCTGGTCCATTTCTGGCCCTCACTACATTTTCCCTTAACCCAGGTCAGGCTTGGCTCATGGCATTTGGCCCATGTCTGTCCCACACCACACTTGCCTCTGCCATAACTGAGCAGTAAGGGTCAAAAGTGAAACAGATGTGGCCCAAATGTGCCTGCCACCTGGACAATGCATTTAAATGTGTTAGAGATAACCAGAGATATTTATTTATGTATTTATGGGAATTTAAAGAAATGTCTTAGACCTTTTGGAATTAGAGCTGTAGCCAGTAACAGAGCATAAACATTGTGTTGCCAAAATTGCTTGCTCTAATATATTAAATGGTCATTATTAAACTGCATTTGTGTTCCCTAACACTCTCCTTCTCTTGTGTTAAATTTTGTATGAGGGTCAGGAAGGGAGCAGATGCTATTTTACATCACTCTGCAAGTTTTAAACTGTGCAGTGATCCATACATGCCATATGTACCACTACTAACACAAACAGTCCAGGTGAAACTGCAGGGGGAATGGGTGGAGCTAAAATGCAGCAAGCTGAATATGCAGATTTGAAGCGTATGTGTGGTTGAGAGTCTGGTGTGGGTGCGTTAATCACGTGGAGGTGAAGGAAAATTAACCGTGTTCAATTAAACACTGAACAGTGGAGGAAAATATAATAATAAATCAGTGGATTAATTACCTGATAATTTACATGATTAAGTGCCAGGTTGTTCTCATGTTTCTTCTTAATAACACATGGGTTTATTACCAGCAGTCAGGATATTACAATTAATGAGCAAATAAGGCGTGAATTAGTACTCAATTATCATTTGCTAAGTACTTGATCATTCATACATTCATCTTCTGTAGCCACTCCATCCAGATCAGGCTTGTGGAGGGTCTGGAGCCTGCCAACAGTCTTTTTACACAAGAAGGAAACACACACAGGACAGAGCCAGGTGCCTATCACAGGGCATCATTCATTCACCCATTCACTTACAGTGTGCCATGTATAGCCAACCCCTATACTAACATGTGGTTTTGGTTCGTGGGAGGAAACTGGACCACCCAGAGAAAACCCGCTAAACACAACAAGCAGATACTGACCTGAGGAGAGGATCAAACACAGGATCCCAGGACCCTGTAGCTGTTGTGCCATTTTAGCATCCTACTTAATAATTATTTTGAAATAACTACTTAATCAACAGTTAAATAATTAATCAGTCAACTAGTAGTGACTAATCAAAGACTTAACAATAACTAATTAATCTGTTATTAAGCCCTCAAATATATATATTTTTTCAGTTAATATTAGTAATTCTAAGTGTTATATTATAAGTGGGTACAGCTGCCTAAACACAACATGCGCACATGGAAGTGGTAACATATTACACATAATTTATTTCATTTATTTATTTATTTTTATAATATAATAATATGTTTGTGTGCATAGGCAGAATAAGAACATACGCTGTAAACACACACACACACACATCCCCAGTGTCGCTCCAGATGGTCGTTTCTTTCCTCTCGTCCTCTCCAGAGTCCCCCTGATCAGCTGGCGGCCCCCCGATTGCTCTTAGATCCTCCAATGAGTGTATGAGTGTGTGTGTGTATGTGTGTGTATGTGTGCACGCGTGCTACAGTGTGCTCTGCCTGCAGCTTGCCAGACATCAGCAGCAGGTTGAGAACAGACCCACACGGAGAGAGAAAGACACAGAGAGAGAGAGAGAGAGAGAGAGAGAGAGAGAGAGAGAGAGAGAGAGAGAAGAGGGAGAAAGGAGAGGGAAAAGAGGACTAACACTCAATACGCCCACTGAGGGAACTTTCCAAACACCTCCTACAACACCGTGGTAAGAACACCAAGAACCTGATCTATCTATCTATCTATCTATCTATCTATCTATCTATCTATCTATCTATCTATCTATCTATCTATCTATCTATCTATTTTTTACTTAACTATCGTTCTATCCATACCTCCCTCTCTCTTACTTATACCTTCATCTCTCTCTTTATCTCTCTATCCATCCCTCTCTTCTATCTCTCTATCTGTCCCTCTATCTACCCTCCTCTTCTCTTTCTCCCCCATCTCACTCTGATCTGATGCAGTGTGGATCGCAGCCTTCTGCTTTGCGTGCATATTTTCTTTTCGGCAATTACTTACACACACACACACACACACAGTTTTAATGCCTTTCTTTACTGGAAGTGTGAAGCTGATAGGAATATAAAGTAGATGTGGAACCATGCCTCTGTTTATCTCACAGCTTGCTATCTGCAATCTCTACATCTTCTCTCTCTCTCTCTTTCTCTCTCTCTCTCTCTCTCTCTCTCTCTCTATCTATCTATCTATCTATCTCTCACCTTTTGCTCAATCTCTTTCCTTTATCTCTATCTTTTTCTCTATTGGTATCTATCTCTACTTTTCTATCAGTTCTCTCTATCTCTTTGTTTTTCTCTGTCTCTCTGATCCTTTATCTCAGAATGTCTCTCTCTCTCTCTCTCTCTCTCTCTCTCTTTCTCACTCTCTCTCTCTGCAGCTCTCTTTCCCTCTGTCTCTCGTTTTCTTGTAGTATCTCTTTTAGTTTCTTTGCATCTCTCTTCTTTTCCCTGTAACTCAGATTTTCACAGCCTTCTCTCTACATTTTTCTCTATTTCTTTCTTAATTTTTGTCTTTCTTTCGTCCTTTCTTTTGTACACTTGTATTTCTCCTTATGTTTTTCGTATTCTTTTGTATCTCTCTGTAATCTCTCTCTCGCTCACACACACACACACACACACACACACACACACACACACACACACACAGTGCATATATAGGGTCGATATTAACAAAGGGGATGCACTTTCACTGCCTTTAAACCTGTCTGCGTAGAGAGAGAGAGAGAGAGAGAGAGAGAGAGAGAGAGAGAGAGAGAGAGGGGAATCCCACAGTCTTTGTTCATCTGATTAGGATCTGATATGGATCAGTATAGTGAGGGGATCTTTCCTAAATGGCAGGCGGAATTGTGCTCAACTCACAGATGTGTTAGTGTGTGTGAGTGACAGAGAGAGAGAGAGAGAGAGAGAGAGAGAGAGAGAGAGAGAGAGAGAGAGAGAGAGTAAGTGTTTGTGAGAGAGAGAGAGAGAGAGAGAGAGAGAGAGAGAGAGAGAGAGAGAGGACAAGACTGTCAACCCTTTAAAGAGAGAATGTGGTGTTTTATACAGCAGATAAAAACAAAAGGACTTCAATCCACAGAGCTCTTTAGACTGCATTGTATGGCAGAGGATGGCACTAATCTCTGTGTGTTTGGTCAACACCTGTATGAATAATAACATCACATGAAATGAATAGATATGTAATGGGGGCAGATCTGGAGGCATTACAGTATCTGATTTATTTTCACCTATTATTCCCCCTCCCCCTTATGCACCCATCTCTCTTTCTCTCTCTCTCTCTTTCTCTCTCTCTCTCTCTCTCTCTCTCTCTCTGTCGTTGTGATCTAAAGATGGTTTCACATTGTCACCAAATATTTTTTTCTCAACCCTAATAAAAAATGAGCGCATATAAAGGACAGAGTGTGTTTATGTGCCAGGGAGTGTGAAATGTGGTCCTGTGTGAGTGTGTTTTACAGCTTGTTGCAGCAGACTGCAGTAGTCTTGTGTAGTGGAAGCTTCATCTTATAGTAGACAGTCTGTATTTTATAAAGCAGTAATGGGTAATTCAGCTTATAGCCACCAACTGCCCCACCTAACACACGCACACATGAAACAAACTTGTCAATATGCGAAGTATACCGCAGTGTTTGTTTTACAAAAACAGGACACATTACCCCATTTCAACAGAGCTTTTATTGTGTAATATTAACTGGCCAAAAATACAAAAATAAAAAGCAGCTCGTGTGGTTAAGATCTTCTCATCTGAACAATACATATGCTACAGCTGTAGGGCACTTTCCCCTTTCATCTATGTGAACATAGGCAGCCTAAATTCTGTGATGTTAAATTTCTCACATGATACTAATTTTGGGGGGATTTGTTTGTTTGTTTGTATTTATCAAATAAAATAATTTAACTTTACTAAATTAGAAAATGTCTAGTGTGCAAACAAACATTTAAAACAGAGTTGTTTACATAATCCTTTTCTGCAATCTCTCCTCTCACACGCAAAGGAGGGGAGCCTTCCCAGGGTAAAATTGTATTGCTCATTGGTTGCTCTATAATGGCTCAGGAAGCATTAATATAAAATAAAATAATTGTGATTCTCCAAAAATTCCTTAGAAGAAACTGGATGAGACAGAAAGAACACACGAGACACAACAGAGATAACAGAGAGAGTAGGATTTACTTCATCTGGCAAATCTGAGCACAATTTGTGTGTGGAGACACATGGGAGATTACTGAGGCCTTTCTCTCAGGAGAATTGTGCAGCAGGAGATCTATGCTAAAGTCTTATTTATATTTTCATCTGATCTCAATGATATTTCTTACACTGACACCTTAGACGACTCAGCAGCCCATACTCAGCAGCCCATAACTGGACCTTTTAACAGTTCATTAATGCTAGTGTAATTATTAAAGCCTGATTGTAATTGCAAAGAAACATACACATAGCAGACTGGGCTTGTATTCTCCCTAAGGCAAACACAATATGCAGTAACCTTTTCCCTATATCCCAATATAAATTTCCCAGCATTAACAGAATTGTCACAGAAATGTACCATTTTGGGTATAGGTTTGGTTCCATCAGTGAAAAAGCTGCTGATATAAAGAAAAATAACATCACCCACAGTTCAGTGCAACAGAACAGCATTGGTCAGTTCTATATATTCATTAATAAACAATTTAGGTTGCTTCATTTTTGCCCGTTTCTATGGATACCACCACTGGATACAGCCGTGTTTAAGTTTTCATAACAGTGGTCAGACCCAAGCATGCTGACAGTATTTTGAGTGAAAAAAACAGTGTATGAAACACCAGTGTATGCAGATAAATCAAATATGACATCAGCAGGAAATATTAATATCAAATAAAATTGGTGATTTTCAGTTAGAATATCAACATTATTAAAGAGATCCAAATAAAGTGATTACATTTTTTTTTTGTTTTGTTTTACACCTTTCCTATGAAGTGCCCTCACATGTGTGTGACCATGTATAAAAAGGGTTTGGAACAGTCTCTAAAACATCTTAATGTATTTTGGCAACTATCATCACAAATTTAGGGGGAAAAACAGTGTACATATGATGAGTAGGCACAGCACAGATATTGACAAGTTATGATTGTTATATTAATACAAACAGGATTCCATCCATTGGTAGCCCTGTTTTGCTAAATCCACACAGCTTCTCTGTTGTTTACCTGAAGAAGGATTACAGAAAGAGTGCTGTAAACTCTTGTAGGAAAGGTTTAATTTAGTCCAGCTGGGGAAAGAAAATCTTGCTGCTTCTGACCTATTGGATCTTAGGGTTTAGGTAAGATTTAGAGTTAGGGTTAGAATTCGTCTTTTGAGCAGGCTACATTTTAAATGGTAAAGTGTAGATTAAATTAGGCAAAGTCTTTGGAAATTGAACATTTTATGATCAAAAGACAACTACTGATGCTGTAATTTGGAAATATTTTGACAGGTTTTTATAATGTGTTCTTCCAGAATTAGATGCAAGAGAATTACAGGAAAGTAGCTTATGTGTGCACATGGATCAGGCTGAAAGTGACTCATTCACATTCACAGCAATACAAACCCATGTTAGGGCTAAAACAGTGTGGCGCATATTCCTGTGTTGTATAATAATCTAATGCATAAAACTGCATGTATTTTTTGTGGACTGCGTAGGCTGAGTTGACACAGATATATAATAATCCCACATATTGTCTTTGCACAACATCTCTGGTACCACTCTACTAAAAGAACCTGAATATGTTGTGTTTTGGATGGTAGTACCCTGCTATATGCTGCATAGTACACTATGCTATGAAAATGCTGGATGAGCAGTTACACCAGCACCTGACCAATATTAGCCATCTGGTTTGAACTAGCTTAGACCAGCTAGGAATTCATCAATTACACCATAGTGGTGTTCAAAAATCCTGCTTAGACCAGCATGGAATTCATCAATAATGGTACTCAGTTGTGTTTTCCTTTGTGCTGATTGTGGTAGAGGAAGAATTACCTTTATTAATCCCCTTAGGGAAATTGATTAAAAGCAACCCAATTTTAATGAACTAAGCCATGGTGCCACAACAGTGCGTGTAACTGAAGCTAATTACAAAAACAAGCTAGGTGACAAGGAAGTCAACCACAGTGGTATCCATGGTTATTTAAATGTATTCTTTTTCAAACAGTTTTCTGAATACACATAACCAGCTAGGAATTTAACACTGATGTTATTAGCATTTAACTCGCTATCACAGTGTTTTTTGCTCAACTGAGATCATTTTATTTCTCGACCCTGAACAGGATCAAGCAGTTACCAAGTATGAATGAATATATTCACACATGATTGAATAGAACAGAAAAGCACACTATTTAAGGCTATCTAATGTCAGCATATGTAATATTAAGCTAAGCTAACATGTAAGCAAGGAAGATAATTATCTAAATTTGACCACATAGACATGAACAGCATGAACATGAACAGCAATATTATGACAGTTCCAGCTGTTTCTCAAGCAGATAAAGAATGAGTTAGAACTAGAAATAAAAATTCTATTGGTTTTTTGAATGTGCAATAGAAAAATGGCCAGGTATGTGAAAGTGAACGCAGGTTTCCAAAATGGAGAAAGGAAAAAAAATCTTAAATTTGGTTTATCAATCAGTTTGTTTGTTTGTTTTACACTACATAAACAAAGCACAGTAGCACATTTCCTGTCAAAGGTATGATATAAAAATCACATTATTTGCTCTGTAATGCTCCAAACAAGCATTACAAATTCTTAAAAATTAGCTGTTTGATTATGTGAAATTATTGCCTGCTACCTCAAAAGTAAAAGACAACTGGCTGTAAATGGCAGATCGGTGAAGTCCATTCCAAACATGTTGAAACCAATGTGATCCAAAAAAGTTCATTTTAGTTTCATCTGACCAGAGGATGTCCTGCTTATATCTATCAAATTTATTTCCATGTTAATTTACACACCTTAGTTTTGCAGATTTGTGTAAGTTTGTTAGAAATGATTTTGTTCTTGAATGACATCTGTTGAGGTGAGTTTGTATAGTGTCATGTGCACTGAGAAGTCTCTGAGTTTTCAAAGAATAACTCTTTGCTAATGTGGAAGCACTGGTCTGTGTTTAGAATATATGCTGTAGTGCTTTGGACTGCTGGTAGCTCTTATGTGGATTTTATATATGAAAAACAATCTTTTTTTTACCCAGTTTTTCTTCTCAATTTAGTCTTCAACAATTCCATCAATAAAGTAGGAATCACAGCATGCCACTGAGCTCGGAGAATGAAAACCAGCACGTGCTTTTTCTGTGATACATCAAGCCAGCTTCTGTATCTTCTCAAATTGCTGGACAGCTCAACATGCTTGTAGGAGAACACTGACTGGCTGGTTTTGTTATTATAGCTAACAAACACTCCCTCTGTGCAGCGTAACACTGATTGATCTTGTAGATGGGAGGGCCGTAATTAGATTCATGTTCTTAAATGACATTGAGTGTAATTGAGTTTTACAGCACTCTCCTGAAATCAAGGGGGATTAGGGGGTTTTCTTCCTTCCTCCAAAAGTTACATAGTGGAGTTTCTGCAGTGCTGAGCCTGGAGTGGCAAGGACAGAATCTCTGTTCTCCCTTTTACAGGTCAGTGGAGCATCACAACTATTCTGAAGGTTTTGAATGTAAAAATACTACCTAGTGTTCCTTGAACACTGACATATGAGAATTATTTTTGATTGGCCTGTTTTGCTTTTATTCAAAGGCTGAGAAATTTCTCATATGCATTTGTTTATATAAAACAAATCTATAATTTTCAAAGGAAGCTTTTCTCAAGTCATGTCAATTCAAGAGGTTTTATTGTCATATTAACCATATGCAGCAACACACTGAAGTGAGAAAACAATCCTCCAGGTCCATGGTGCAGCACAAAGCCACACAGCACCACACAAGATTACATAAAACGCAAAAGTGCAAACACAAGCATAGAAAAACAGAACATCAAATAGAAAGTTTGAAGCTTAGTTTCCATATTTGGAGGGTGTCGACAGGGGAGTTAATTGTTTTGAAACATGAACAATGTTCACTACATCAAAAAAGCAAGAACACTTCAGTTTGCCATGATGTGAGCCCTTTAGCTTTCCTCTGCGACCAAAATAGAAATATATGCAGATTATAAATTTACATAAGCATATTTATTCTAACACAGTAGATCATCTGAAAGTCACAGTGCATTCTCAAAACGATTTCAGTTGAAGAAATGTTGTTGACTAAGTCAGTGAGTGACTGTTCTGTGGACTGAGTTAGTGCATGTGTGTGACTGTTTGTGCTTGTGTGTGAGAGTTGTTGTTGACTGGGTCAGTGGGTGACGGTGTGAATGACTTTATTGAGCCGATGCAATCTGTTAAAAACTCTTTGATGGCCCATGATGGTGGTATCGGCGAGGATTCACAACACACCCCACCATTGTGCTCTACTTTTAATTAGTTTACCTTATTGGCTCCAGCGCACCAATCTACACATTTCCAGCCCAGCTCCATCTCCTCCACTGCATATATTATTAGTAGATATGCTGTTGCTGTATGTTGAAGCTATCATTCAGACCTGCTTTTGTTCACTCTTTTAAATCAAGGGTATTAATACCCTTTTCCACACTTTGCTTTGCGCTGAGCATATAGATCTTAGGCTCACATACAGCTGCTCTACAGAGTCCAGTCCTATTGATCATTTCTGTGTAGATTATACAAGTTATGTAACTGCAATTGGAGAAAAATAAATATGAAAGGAAGTTCAATCACGTAACAAGTCTACCTTGAAATAGCATAATTTGAGTATTTTGACATAAACACATTGGCAATATCATATTTATATTTATCATGATAGTAGTGCATTACATTGCCTTATTATATTGTCATTGTCAGAACAACACTTTGTATTTCCAAAATGGTGAAATGTTTGCTATATGGTGTGAATTCCTTATTATAAGTAGAGTTTTAATTATTAGCAAAGGGATCAGGCAAATAAATAAATAAACAGATTAATCACGTCACTTAGTTGATTGTGATTAAATACAATTGGGGAATTTATTTATATTTGACCCTAAATTCAAATAAAATAAGTGTAAGTGTAACAAAATTAATTTCAGCCAAATGTATTTTTCACTTTCAATATCTTAGGAGTGCAAGCCTAAGCAATTAAGTGCAGCTGTTTACAGTACGGTCCTCTGAGCAAAATCAATTTTAAGGTCTGCCATTGTAGCACACTGATATACATGCACAGACTACAGGCATTTAAAGTTACGATACACAAAGATTTAGAGATACTTTAAGTCACTGTCTCTGTTACTTTCTGCAGTGAGCTGTTCAGTGTAAATGAACCTTTATAATCCAAAGACTCTAAAATTAAATTAAATGAGACGAAACCAATGCAGTTTGAATGTGGTTAACTGGAGTTAGTCTAGTTAAACAGTCCACTGTGATGGGCTATTGTCTGAGAAAACACAGTATATGATTTTCACTTATTTTTTATTTAACAATAATATACAGACATGTACCTGCTGAATCTATATTTTGATAGACGTTTTTATACAGTTTTTTTTTTTGAGGATTTGGTTGCCAGGTACTCACTGCTGTCATTCGTCTGAACAAACCTTCTTTCTTTATTCGGGTTTAAACACAGCACAGCTCAGTATAAATGTTTTTTTAAAGCTGTGTTTCTGGTCTCTTTCTCACAACCATCTTGCCATTTACACAGAGGTAGGCTGGCTCTCCCTAGGGTGGGGTTTGAGTGGTTTCTGCGTCATTTGCTTCTGTGGATGGGTAACATTGACAAACTATTAAAATGCTTCAACAGTGTTAAAAATATTAATGCATGAACTGTGACACCCCTAATTATTATACATTTCTCAGATCTAAATCTCAGTAGTTTAGGGGCTGTGGAAAAAATTGCAACGTTAATAGCATGTTAAGTTGTGTTCTCTTAATAGATTCCGACAGGATTGTTAGAAATAGATCATTTGAATGCCACGGCAGTGACAGCAGTGCATTTAGCACAGCAGCAGAACATCAATAGATTAACCTGTATATAACCAGCAGCACTCTAACAGGGTCATTTTGAACACTGCTTTTACACCACTGCTGTGTTTTAACCAGAAGAACAACAGCCGTATCTCTTGGCTAGGGGTCATTAGCCCTGTCAGAGATGATAGATTATCCACACACACACACACACACACACACACACACACACACACACACAAGGAGAGCCCACTGGGGCTAGCTTATAAAACCAACACAGTTTAACACAAGCACTACACTTTAAGGAAAGAATTTAACCCATTAGTGTCCTGTTTTGTCATCAATTTTATACTCATTTGTGTGCAACCAGTGGCATGTCCCAATATCTGTTTTCCTTAAATGTGTAAAGCTCCCTCATCCAATTGTAATCTTTCATGTGTGAATCTAAAGCTGCATTATTCTGCTTTTGGTGCTGCACTATTATACTGTGCAATTCTGTCCTTGGTTCCACTCTGTGGTACACTGTTTAATTTAGATTTGACAGGGGCATACAATATATAAATGAGCTTGTGGGGCTAAGCCTTACCTTCACAGGTAAAAATGACTCAAAATGAGGTTTGCCATTTAAATTGTTTATTTTTCCCGGGTAATCATTTAATCCGCTAAAAGTGCCTGCATTGGGAGATTTATGAATATGCAATTATTCTGCCACTTGTTGACAGTTGACAGAATTGTTTCCTTAGGTTTATGATGTTAGAAACCCTAGCTGTCTGATCCCACCAGTTTGAGACTCTCTTTGGAATGCTGACATTTCAAAGCAAAAACATTCAGCTATGGCATTGACTGCTTATTTTGTACATTACACCTCCTCCAGCATATAAACACACCCCATGGACATATTAACAAGATTTTCTCTGGAGGAAATCTTAATAAGTGAACTGATCAGAGTATTCTGCACTTTGGTCAACCCTAGAAAAATAGTGCCACCAAAAGTTTGTAATAAAGACATGACTTTGCTAAAATGGTAATGACTTTCACTGAGACAGTCACATAGATTCACAACAACTCACTGTGATATTTTATAGACTGAAAAGCAGCCAAGATTCTTTATACATTTGGATTCATTTGGACCATTTATGCCTCCCCACATCTGCAGTGAGCACTGGGGCAGAGAAGCCCTGTTGAGACATAGTTATTATGAGTCCCAAATTCTCTTTATGGTTCTCTATATTTCTAATCCTTTTTAGATTGTGTTTTGGTTTTCCTTTGAACTTCACTTTCCTAATGCCTCATAAGGCCCATAAAGTAATATGTAGCATCTAAAAGCCATTGTGAAGAAATGGCCTCTGAATTTGAACAGTACTGTAAGTATCATATCAAAATATCACATGCAGTGATGCATATACATCAAGTTTTTCTCTCTTCTCTTTTGCCTTTCTTTGCCACTAATTCTGTCCTTCGTTCATGTTGTTATGTAGACTCGTACTGTCAGGCTCAGGGTGTGCTTGTTAGTGTGTGTGTGTGTGTGTGTGTGTGTGTGTGTGTGTGTGTGAGAGAGAGAGAGAGAGAGAGAGAGAGAGAGAGAGAGAGAGAGAGAATATGAGACTAAGGGGCTCTGTGGAACCAGCTGTAGCAGAAGCTGGTAATAAGCGCTGTTAGAGAGAGCAGAAAGACAGGGTGACAAGACAGAAAGAAAGACAGAGAGGGGTTGGGGGATTTAGAGAGAGAGAGAGAGAGAGAGAGAGAGAGACAGAGAGAGAGAGAGAGAGAGTGCACGATAACAGGGCCCTGGAGTCCATGTTCTAAAGTGCAACACTCACACTGGAACTCAGATCTTTGATTCAGCAGCTCCGACCTCTCTCTCTCTCTCTCTCTCTCTCTCTCTCTCTCTCTCTCTCTCTCTCTCTCTCAGTCACACACACACATACACACACACACACACACACACACACATACACTCTTGCCCTATTTTCAATGGGGAAATTACCATTAACAGACGCTTGGCATTTGTTGGTCTGAGAGGTTACTACTGTGCGACCCATTGGTGAGTGCAGCCAGTTGCTGAACCTGTTGGGTCATCAATAATGCATCAAAAACACTCAGCCAAAGCTACAGTCAGTGTCTTATTGGTCATCTGTTATCAGTCTGTAGGGAGAACTCTGCTAGTGTGTGTTTTTCTGTGAGGGAAGCAGTGGAGTACTCTGAAGTGGCCAGGCGGCTACCCCAGAAATCTGACTGGCCATGATGGGTGACATTCCTAACTATATTTCAAATATAGCCCGTGTTATACACAGTTTTAGATGTCTTTTTAAAAGACTTGACCTGCTACACTGTGGTGGTCACACTACACAACAATCATAACCCCAACAGACAGATCCCCCTTTAGAAAATATACAGTATATTTACGATTTACATATTGCACCCTGTCCCAGCTTTATTTGAAATGGGGTTTGTATAGTTAAAATACACAGCTGGAGTTTAAGACCAATAATGCGCCTTTGAAGGGACAATTGCACCATCTCTACTTTTAGCGAAACGACAATATGCTTCTACAGGACTTTATTTATTTATTTATTTATTTATTTACAGTAAAAAAAAAGATTTTTTAAAAAATGACTTTGTTACATTACCTTGGGTTTTAAAAAAGTCTTTCTTTCGTGTGGGGTTCATGCATTAAGTTAGCTTCTTATTTAAAGCATCTGTTCTCCCTTAAATGATGCAACAGTTACATTGCATCTTATTTTTGTTGCAGTAAAGGCAACAGTACAATACTGCAGCCTTTTTGAGTGTTTTCACTGCTATGTGTCTTCAGTGTATGAGTTGAAAGAAATATTTGTTGAGTGGTCCTTCCATCTGATATCTGTGCTATCAATTTTGTTCATATGCAAATATGGAAAAAATGTGACAGCTGTTTCCATTTGTGGGTTTTATTTTAATTCATTTTATTTTATTTTTTGCGTTCTTAACTAAAAGGTTTTTTTTGTTAATATATATTATCATAATATTTATTATGGGTGTTTATGGATTTTGGACCCCTTACTATTCAGTCCTAGAACAGCCTCTGGTGTGAAAGAGATTTAGGCAAAATCGTGCTCTCCCTATTGATTTGAGGGATGAAACAAGCTGTGGTGCCTGAGGGACAGTATCACAGCAGCAGTGTTTTAACAGTGAAGAGTGCTTATCTGCAGCTCCACATGTTAATGCATTAACATCCTTATTTCTAATGCTCTGAAACAGAGCCACTGACATGTACGCAGAGTGTTACAAAACCCGCCATCTCTTTATTCTCATAAAGGACGTCCCGTAAATAAGCACATGGGCTTAACATGCTTAACGAGGGCTAGTCAAACTTGCTTTCCCATAATGCCCAGTTCTGGAGTAGGTGACACCTTCCACATCAAGAAAATGAGCAAAGCTTAGGGACACATTAAATTGTACACAAACAGTTTGGTATGTGGAGCAGTAGAACTTCTATGTCAAGTCTAGTCTTCTATGAGGAATGAGGAAGTGTGTTCCACAACTATACAACAGCATTACCTCACATGTGCACTCATGAATGCAATCAAATCCTCACAGCAATTTTACTATATGTAGTGTAAAACCTTGCCTGAAAAGTAATAGCTATTACCGCAGTAAAGGGTGTGTGTGGGTTGGGGTGGGTGGTGGTGTTAATCAAACTCCTTGTTAATACATTTAATTTCAGAGAGCATTTTGGGTGAGCATATGTACATGTGCTACTACATGGTGTGTCCATTTTGATTTCAAATTAAAAAAAAAAAAAAAAGAAAATGATTCTTGGCTCAGACACAACCTTCGCACTGGCACAAAATGGCTCTATAACACACCATCCATTGAGACGTTCTCTAGAGAACCAACAGGGCATCGCTCCAAAGAAGCCTTTTTGAGTATAGAGTCACCATTATCAGAGTAATTCAGCCCATGCTAAGCTTCACCCGTCCAGGGGAACGTCTCCCCGAGGCTTTGGAATGTGTGGATTTGTGATATTTCATTATTCAGTTAGTCCTTCTTGGTTGTTACTCGAGTGGAAAGGCAAGCAGAAGCCGAGCAGGCTCTCAGAGGATATGCCACTGTGTGCCGTGAGGAGGAAAAAATATAACGGTTCTATTGGCAGGCACACATGGGATTCTATTTCCATATTTCTTTATTTATTTGCTTTTTCCAACCATTTGGCAAGAACAACAACCTTGCTCTGGGAGGACCCCAGATTTATTGCATCATTTTAAGCTGTGTATGAGCTGTAATTAGCCCTGCTTAAGGCAGTCTGGTATTATTTGTAGTTGTATTTTAGTTATCTTTCAATCCCTACTCTCTGAAAAATTATCTTTAATCAGTGTTTCTGTTCTGAAGCATCAGTCCTGTATAGAACCGTTTATATGCATTTTTATGCCTATATATTATTCTTTGCATAGTGAAATATGTCTTCATCTTCATGGGCATTGTGCTGTATGTTTCTATATAGCTCCTAAAAGGTTTCTTCTATCATTACAACATGGACATTGTGAGAACAGAAGAACCTTTTTTCACAGAAGCATGTAGCTTCTGAGTAGCAAGTTTACAGGAGAAAGAAAACAACCCTTTTAACTTTCAGTGCAAGTAAATGTACAATTATTTTATAAAAATAATTTTGGAGCATTCTTCACATAATTTTTACACAGTGTATTGGTCCATTCTTCACATAATTTTTACACAGTGTGAAGGATGAATGCTCACATGATGTCATTTTTTATTGGACAGCAATGATATATAGAACCATATACAATACATTCTCCAATGATATGAAGAAACATTGCATCATGCAAATAACAATTTAAGCACACATTCATGAAAAACTACAACAAAAGATTAACTAGACCTCCATATTTAAACCATCCATGGCAATGAAAACACAGACACACACACACACACACAAACAAACACTAGTGATTAACCATACTGAACACACCAGGAGTCCCAGGCAGAATTTATTGTGTCCTCCTGAGATCTATTCTGGACACATTGTGGACATAGATGAAGAACAGTTTGTGTAATCTCCATTGAAAAGCACGATGAAAGCATTAAATGGAATGATCTAGAGCAGCTGCACATAAGCTTAGGTTCTAAACAATCAGTGCCAAGTGTTGGCTGGACAGGTTTAAAGGCTATCATCTAAGCTGATTCGACACACGCACGCACGCACACACGCACGCACGCACACACACACACACACACACACACACACACACACACACACACAATATCAGGATATTAGAATATTAGTGTTGGATTCCTTTGACCTCAGTTACCTAAAACTTTTGCACAGTACTGTATGTATGAGTACTGTTCATTTCGGAAAAAGTGACAGAGAATGTCTGAAAGTGTCTGTTCATTTTGGTGCTGGTTATCATAGTCATTCACTTTCGCAGAGAACGGCAGTGTTTCTAAAGCATCGATCCTGGGGCATTCTTCTTCATGCGTTTCTATGATGAGGCTTTTACAGACCGTCATCATCTTCATGTTCTCATTTTGTGGGCTTGCACTTTAGTTTGAAAAGCTTTGGAAAAGAACTGGCCTCACTCCCAGCTGCCGAATTATTTCTGCCTCTATTGATTTTCTACAATACAGATTCCCATCAATCCAACCCAGGTGGAAATGGCCCTCTTTGATTTCCCCCTGCAACTGTTCTCTCATTGTCTCCATGCTCTTCTCTCTGTCTCCTTTCATTCTCGCTTTGTTTTGCGTCGCAGGCCTGGACATACAGCTGGGCTCACATTTTGGAAGATGAAAGCTGAGCTCTGATAAAAATAGATAAGCCATTCAGACAACAGCCCAGAGATGCATCGATGTGTCCTTTTGTTTAACTGTGATTTTCTCTGTAAGAGCATTAATTCTGTCTCTCCTGGAAAATAATAAAAAACAGACTTATGAAAAACATCATTAGGATTTGTGTACACCGATCAGCCATAACATCCAAATATCCTCCTTGTTTCTACATTCACCGTCCATTTGATCAGCATCACTAACCACATAGGTGCTCTTTGTAGGCCTACATTTACAGACAGTAGTTCATCTGTTGCTCGGCATAGACTGTTCTTCAATGGTCAGGACACAGTTTTTGGGTTTTTTTTTTGGCTGGTGGACTATTCTCAGTACAGCAGGGACACTGTGGATTCCGGCAGCACTGCTGTGTCTGATCCACCCTTGCCAGCGCAACACACATGTCAACTGCTTCACCATGTTGAGAGTCAGAGCCCAGAGCTTACATGGAATCACAGGGTGCAAAGCAGAAGTCCATCATAGAACATCAAACACTTACACGGTCACTCACATACTCACACGTATGGACACTGTTCTTGGACAGTTAAGGCAAACCAGAGCACCAGGAGGAAACCCACACAGACAAAAGGAGAACACACCAAATTCCTTACAGACAAGGACCCATATCTGACACACAACCCCAAACAGGGACATTATTAGTGCCAATTTACTGAGGCACATGCCCCAGTGAAATGTTGCTGTCCCTTACTAAAATCAAAGCTGTAAAAAGTCAAATCAATCCTGGATTGCTGAGCAGGACTCCAGAAAACACTATGAGTATTTACTACAAGAACTACATTTCCCACAATGCACCAGCATTTTTCCAAAAACATGAGCAGCCAATGCTTTCCCGTTTAGTTTTTACACAACATAATGGATACTAGCAAACACTTAAAAGAAACTCAGCCACTCAACAGACAAAGTACTGAAAGCTCATAGCTAGATACATGGTTTGGTTAACGTACCCACAGGAGCAAAGAGAAACTAGGCAAGCCTAGTTTAGCCAGACCGCCATTAGCTATGTAGCCACTGTCACAGAGGTGGTTCTGGCCACAAAAACAGGAAAGCCCAAAATACATACCCTTGTCAAAGGTCTGGTAAAGTTTTGGTGCTTCATATCAAGGTCTTTGTTTACATGTGGCTTTTAATATGTGAAAGTGTTGTACAGAAAATATGGAGGGCAGGACTAATTAATGCAGAAATGAAAAAAAGAGCACAAAGTTTTGTTCATAATATAACACTGGTATCAGTATTTTTCTTGTTTATTTTATTTAAAAATAAATACTAGACAATCTGCCAACAAAGAAGACCAAGAACATTTAGTTGATATTAAGAATTACAATTACTTATTTATTCGGTGTAACAAGTTAAAGCATATTAAGTTTAAGGAGGCTATGCGCAGATGTATAGAGTTTTATAAACACTAACGCCACAAAATGTCTCCCCACCATTTCCTTTTACAATTGTTCAGGCAAAGACACACACTCACGTGAAATAAGACAAATTTAGCAGTCCTCCTCTCCCTGTGAGATATAATACATGTCGAAATGTTGCCGAGTTCCAAGCCGTCCTACTGAGCTTGTGAACAGTGGAGAAACATAGCTAATTAACGCAGAGCCAAACATAGCCACAGAAACTCACACAAACAGAGCGTGTTCATGTCTTATTTCCTATTATTCAGCCATGGTCTGTTCTTTGGTTCCAGCTGAGAACAAATTTGTCTGGTTCGCAAACCAGTTTATGTTGGTGGAAAAATGCCGAACGGCTCGAAATTTAGTTCATGAAGTGGAATGTGAAATATGGCTGAACTAACCACAGACAGTGTAGTGGTGTAGTTGGGCCACCTTAAGTTCTCTCTGTGAAATATGGCTGAACTAAAGGTTCCTGCTCGTGCATGTGCATTTCAACATTAGGAGTCAGTCAGTCATTCATTCTCTGTAACCACTTATCTATCATTCATTCATTATCTGTAAGCGCTTATCCAGTTCAGGGTCGCGGTGGGTCCAGAGCCTACCTGGAATCATTGGGCACAAGGCGGGAATACACCCTGGAGGGGGCGCCAGTCCTTCACAGGGCAACACAGACACACACACACACACACTCACACCTACAGACAATCTTGAGTCGCCAATCCACCTACCAACCCGGAGGAACCCCACGCAGACACAGGGAGAACACACCAACTCCTCACAGACAGTCACCCGGAGCAGGAATCGAACCCACAACCTCCAGGCCGCTGGAGCTGTGTGACTGCGACACTACTTGCTGCGCCACCGTGTCACCCACTGCTTATCTAGTTCTGGCAAAAAAAAACAAACAAAAAAAAAAAACACCTCTTCTAGGCGGTCTGGCAAAAACACATATTACAGCACTAACTCTGATATTCCATGACCAAAAGAAGATAATATTAAGAGAGTCTAACACCACCCAGCCTAATTTTTCATGAGGGGCAGTCATGGCCTAAAGGTTAGAGTATTGGTCTTGGTACGGGAAGGCTGCCGATTTGATCCCCATTACTGGCGGGAACATCCATGACTGAAGTACCATTGAGCAAGGCACCTAATCTTGCAAATGCACTGAAGATGGCTGCCTGCTGCTCTAGGTGTGTGTGTGTGTTCATTGCCCTAATCACTAGTGTGAGTGTGTGTGTTCACTGCTATGGTTGGGTTAAACGCAGAGGTCAAATTTAATTGTATAGTTGCACAATGATCATAAATAGATGTCCTTTCTGAATCTTTCAATTCATATTAAATTAGGAATTGCAGATTTACACTTTAATTATCTCACACTTTCAGCATACCCTATGTGTAAAAGGAAGAAATGCTGTTATGACAAATGGTGCAAAATATTTCTAAAAAAATATTTCACCTAAAATATTTCTGTTTTTATTTGTTCGAGAAAGTGAACATGAAGCAAATCAATGGAATTAATAAAACTGATTATTGCAGAACATATGAAGTATTGAAGAATTATTGAATGGTCAGTGGAGCTGATAAAATAGACAATGACTGTCAAAACACTGATTGTTTTAATGTAATGGCTGATGTCATTTCACTAGATGACCAATAGAATACAAACACTTGTTCATTCAAGTAATTTCTGCTGAAATCTGTTATATTAATAGGGAGTTGGTTCAGCTCTTCAGGAATGGCTTTGCATTAGATGTTGGAACATTGCTGTGAGGATTTGATGGCATACATCCACCAGAGCATTTTCAAGTATTACCACATTTACAGATCATATTACTTTAGAAAATGCAGTTCCACCACTCCACAGCCCAATACTGTGGGCCTTGTACCCCCTTGCCTTATTTACACATTGACCAAGGTAGCCTTTGATTACAGTGTGGCTGCTCCAGACTATCCCAGACCATTTCTTTTTGTGGTAATTATACGAGCAAGTGTGTGGATAACTGAACCTTCTTAATTCGTACACATTAAAATAGAGTGTATTATATTCTCTACATTCCTACATCTCTATATTCTCTACATGAAACATTCCTTAATTCTTTAAAGTATTTTGTTACATTTGTCTATATGTAGACAATTCTGAAATCATAGCTGCACCAGGGGCTGAGAGCCTATTCCCTATTTTTTTGGAGTGGGTTGTGCCCATTCTGAAATCAGTGAAACATAAATTGGGGTTTTTCTCGAGTCTCAGGAGATCTCATTAAGAGAAAACCTGCTTTCCATTATTATTCATATTTGCCTTATACGTGCCTGGGAGATTCTCAGCGCTGGAGCATCACTGTGTATTATCTCATGGATCAGTGGCTATCTAGAACCAGGGGAATGCTAAACGTTCAACTGGTCTGAACATCTGCCCACCCCAGCTCAGACTCAGTGCGGCTTACATGTGCATGTGGTGAGAAAATGATCAATCGAGCCCTGGTTTTGAGTTATCGCTTTCGGACAGCTCCTTTACGTTCGACCCTTGAGAATAGTTTCTTGTTTTTTGGTTTTTTTTTTTTGATGCATCAGTCTACTGCAAAGTCTTGATGTACTTACTGTTCTATTATATATTTGCAAATCCTAGTGAAGGTAGAATGACCCTGTTTATTTAATATCATACTGAAATTAATTTGTAATAAACTTGAAGTAGTTTGTGGACGTGTAAATGTAGGGCACCAGCTCATTTAACAATAGAATGGTCATCTTTGATGCACTAGTAGTTTCTACTTATCTGAGAGGGCCTTACACAAGTTGATGGACAATTTCTCTGTGAATCTAAAGACAAATTAATGTGATCAGGTACTGATGGTGGACGAGGAACTCTCTATAAGAAACACTGGCTGCTCTTCGGCTTAATCCTGGGAGCTTTATAGCCCTCTAGCCACCTCTTGGCATTGAGGATGGTACAATACATTCTTTTTGAGGTGAATATTTTAAAGCATTCATTGTAGAACTCAGTCTGCTTTAAAGACAAATGAGCCAACAAAAATAAAATCCTATTATATCATAAAAGGATGGAATTTCCTTATAAATGTAAAGTTACCTTTTGTAGATGTAAGGATTTTTTTCAACAATGAAAATATACTGTTTCAATTTATTACACTATGGTTTTTTTCAGTCATTTATTCTGTAAATGCTTATACGGTTCAGGTTTGCGGTGGGTCCGAAGCCCACCCGGAATCACTGGGCACAAGGTGGGACTACACGTTCACACGGCAACTCACACACACACACACACACACATTCACTCACACCTATGGACACTTTTGAGTAGCCAATCCACCTACCAGCGTGTGGTTTTGGACCATGTGAGCACCCGGTGGAAACACACGTGGACACAGGGAGAACACACCAAACTCCTCACATACAGTCACCCGGAGAGGAACTTGAACACACAACCTCCAGGTCTCTGGAGCTGTGTGACTGAGACACTACCTGCTGCACCACCGTGCTGCCCTCTATGGATGTTTTACTGGAATTATTATTTTTTACAAAAATGGAAAAAAATTCTTAACAAAAACTGATTCTAGAATTGTTTTTAATAAGAACTTGAAGACAATGCAGGAATTATTAAAAGAACTTTAGATAAGTTTGAGTCACAGAGCACAACCTACAAAGGTTGAGTCAAACACTGGAGAGATCTATGACCAATGACCACTGGATCAGATTTTAACTCCCCATCCACCTCCTCATTTTGTAAAAAAAAAAAAAAAGATGCCATGTACAGATCCAATTTGCGTATTGTATTCATGTTAGTAAATGATGGTGAAACTCTGGTAAAACAAAGCAGGGCAGAAATAGTCAGAATGTGAAATGCTGCTGTGGTGTTGAGTCAGCTCTGGTTTCTCTATGCTGTTCCTAGCCTCAGTGAGTCTCATTAAGTTTCTCTCCTCAGGCAAGAAAGGGGGTCTGAGCCGTTATTAGTCTTCTTATCATACTACAGGCTCCGAAGGCAGTGCTATATTCTGGTTTTGATCTTACCCCCTACTGCCACTGGCATGCATAATGATTATTATTAATGAGACACAGGGATCCAGTCTATGTGTACAGCAGGTCGCTATTCTACAACAGAAGGAGTGTCAGCTATATTAGCACTTTTATTTTAGAGTGAATGTTGTAGGTCATCCTGTGTGATTGAAAATATTTTGTTGGCCCTTTCTTTGGGAGATCACTATTTGATCTTTGGTGATGCCTCCAGCTTTCCAGCCTGTGAGGCCATTACAACACAACTGACCTTGCTCTCTCGGGTTGGATAGGATGACTCCCCTTCTTCCCCCATCGCAAACACAATGTGCATGTGTCTGTTAGCTTGCATAGCAGACCTGAACATTTAGTGTTCTGCCTCATGGGTGTTGAATGGTCCACTGCAGCTGGGTTAGCAGCAGTTTGAAAAGAGGCGGTAGTTGGCTTTGCATAAGAATTTGCATGCTCTCACCCCCTCAGATAGGTGACATGGTTTGATTACTGGAGTCCTAGCTAATTGGGAGAATTTTCTATGAGACTAGCAAAAATATAGAATGTAGAATGAAGTTTTGTGCAGTGCATCCATCACAGATGAAGCACAGTGGAAGAAACACCATTCTAAAGATAAGCTCAGCCTGTTGTTTTTTATTTATTTGGTTATTTTCCGAACCAATTACATGCACTCTACTTTGAGGGCAGTGCTGCCTTCAGAACTATTTTGAGTAGTGATTTTGCAAACAAGCCCCCCAGTCACACACCTGGCATCAAACCCTGGAAGAATGAGGGAAAGCACATGCTTCCTCTGAGACACGTGAAGCCTTGAATCTCTTCTTTTTGAAATGCTGCTAACACAATACCAGAGGTCTACATCTGTCAACTGTTCAAACCTGTCACATTTGCTATAAACAATGATGTGGCTAATCCTAATAACCCAGAAAAGCCAACTGTGCTCTCACAGACTCCCAGCCTTTCAAAGCCCCAGTGTCAGTAAATAGGTAAAAACAAACAAACAAACAAAAAAAAAACCACAAAGTGTCTTGGTCAGATATGTTAGGCTTTCTCTCTCTCTATGGAAGAAAAACACAGTTTTGGAGGTATTTAGACATTGACTCTACCCCCAAGCCTACTGAGATGAAGCTATTGCTCTAGCAGTTAGTGCACTAACTTTATTTGTGTAAACACAGGCTGAAAGTGCTATAAATCTAAGTAATTCAAGTTAAAAATGAATCTCTGGTAATTCAAACAGTGAGTAAAAATGTACAGACAAGTTCAACTTCAGCCATGTACAAACAACACACACAAAAAGCTTCTAAATATAAACAAACCAAAAACAGACTTTGCACACAATTGTACTGATATTTTTCCTAAATGACTGCAAAGGTTTTTCCTGACCTAGCTAATGAAGCCCTGAATATTTATCTGAATTAGGCATGTTAGCAGGAGCAGGATATAACAAAGCCCAGGGGATTGCCAGGTGTGGGATTAAGAGGTGGAATGATAAAGGATTTGTTCAATCTATTCACAAAATCATGAAAGAGGTCTGTAGGACAGAGAGACTGTTCTTTGGGGGGTTTCTTCTAAAGACATGGTTCACCAACAGCAATGTGGTCAAATGGAAATTGTCTGTGGAATATGCCCCTATTGCACCATATTTAATACAGAGAACTGTTCTAAGAGTCTCTTTCTGCCACTCTTAATGTAGTAGTATGTTGAACTGTTCCAAAGCATGCATGTAAATATGTGAATAAATAGACTGACAGACAGACAGAGACAGATGTAGTGATTTTATTCACGAGCAAGCCGTTCCTTCACTCCCACCACCATGAAAATTTAACCAGCAACCTTCCAGTTTCAAGTCTACTTGACTGGCCAGGCCCAAACATGCTTAGATTCATTGGGTGCTATGGCCGCCATACCATTTACCATAGTGTTGACTAATGGTAAAGCTCATTTTAATGTTTTGGCTGATCAGTGTATATCTGCTATATTTCATTACATACACTGTGACAGCAAAGTGAAACAGCTGCCACATTTTAATTTTAACCATAATTTTTCATTTTATTTATTGATGTTCCCTGTATGTTTAACATTCATTTATTCATTTCACACATTTTATAAATGAAAAATCATTTAATTAATTGATGTCATTATTAAATTAAATTAAATATTAAATATTCATTATAAATTAAATATTTAATCACTTTTTCCTCTTATCCTGATCCTGGTGTGTTTTTTTTCTCCCTCTTCCTTCTCTTGGCAGAAATGATGTTGCCAGGCTCCAGGCCCTTGCTGTTGTGTGTGTTGTGCCATGTGACGGCTGCTTGGGCTTTTGCGCGAATGTCCGACACGACTCAGCTGCGGTCTGCCTTCTCTGTGGCACGCACCAACAGCATGGAGGGTGGCCCCAAGATGGTGGTCACATTCGACAAGATCTATGTCAACATCGGTGGTGACTTTGACCCCAAAACGGGCCTCTTCCGCTGCCGGATCCCTGGAGCGTACTACTTCTCCTTCACTGTGGGCAAGTTCCCCCGCAGGGACTTGTCTGTGATGCTGATGAAGAACCGCAATGAGGTGCAGGCGATCGTCTACGATGAGAATGCTGGAGAGGAACGTAAGGTCCAGAGCCAAAGTGCCATGCTGCAGCTGGACTTTGGTGACACCATCTGGCTGCGCCTCCATGGGGACCCTCGCTACGCCATCTACAGCAACACAGGCCACTACACAACTTTCAATGGTTACATGATCTACCCGGATGTCTATGGCTTCCAGGAGCCAGCACAGAAGGAGCAGACACCGATAAGCGTTGACCATGTGTCAGAGCATATTGGTGAAGAAAAGAAGCAAGTAGATGTCAAAGAGGAGAAGAGAGACATCGAGGAGGATGATGACCAGAGGTCTGCTTTCTCTGTAGGTCGCACAGAGAGCATTGTGGGTGTTGACAAAAATTACCCAGAGCACAAGCCCATAACATTTGACACAGAGTTTGTGAACATTGGCAATGACTTCAACATGAGTTCAGGTGTCTTCATGTGTCATGTCCCAGGGGCCTACTACTTTTCCTTTAATGCTGGCAAGCTGCCCCACAAGACCCTTTCAGTAAAGCTGATGAAGAACCATCTGGAGGTACAGGCTATGATTTATGATGACAGTGACACAGAGAAGGCCTTACAGAGTCAGAGCCTGATGCTTTCGCTTAGAAGAGGAGACACTGTGTGGCTATACAGCCACCAAAGAGATGGGTTTGGAGCCTACAGTAACCATGCCAAGTACATCACCTTTACTGGATTCCTGGTGTATCCAGAGCTCCCCCACAGCCTCGATCAGCAGCAGAAGCATGACAGGGTGCTGTAGGTTGGACCCACGCACTGGTGTATGTTTGAACATGTCTGTGAGCAGGACTAAATAAGGGAAAGCATTTGGTTGGATGTGGATAATATCCAGGTAAACCCTTTCCCTTTGCTCGCTTTCATGAACTCTTGCAGGGAGACCTGAGGTTGCCACCTTTTGGTCCTGTTCTGTCCTATTAGACTATGCGTACCTGCAATTTCTCATTTTTGGGGGTGGGGGTTAGGAAGATATACTTTAAGCACAAAATCAAAACTTAAATAAAGAAAATTACAAATAAATAAATAAATACAATAGGCAAAAAAACATGGTTACATGTAAAGTCACTGGTCCTCAATGAGAGCAGTGCATTAAAAGCCTTGTTTCAGTCTACATTCGGCAGGAATTATAACATCACATTTTTTAACAAAGTAGAAGACATGTAGAGGTACGAATCAAGACTTGAGACCATTAGTATTTATAAAGGTAACATCAAAAATGACCATAAAATACAAAGTAGCAAAAAGTGCAGACCTTTAATGAGCACTTCAGGCAGCCAGTGGATGTATTAATCAAATGATTCCAGTGTGTGCACAAATTGGTGAACAAGTGGAAAGATAGCATGCAGCTTTAGTTCACTGCTTAAAGATTTTGCTCTCATTTCTTTTATTTGTTTGCACGAACAATTTGCATGTGTATGCTAACATTGCTAATGTTGTTGATCTCAAGAGCACTGTATTTTTTGGAATTTTGCTAAGAATTCTTTTGCACTTACTAGGACACTGTGCCTGTTTTTAGGTGTAACAAAAAAGGGAGGGTAAATAGAAAGGAAGATAAACAAGTAGAGACTCTATGTTGCCAGGACACCACTTTTCTATGGAAATCTCTTCACCTTTTATCTAGCAAAAAATTGACTCTTCTTTTTCATCATCCCCATATTTTTAAATACATTTCACAAGTTTGCTTGACATAAACTTGTGCATGCTGCAGTTAAAATTTTTTTTAAAAAATACATATATAAACATACATATATTAAATGTGCACAATTCCAACCTGTAAAAAATATGTAATTTATGGGGTTTTTTGTTTGTTTGTTTTTTACCTAATTGAATATAAGTGAATGTTAACATTTTTATTTTGTGACTTGTGTCAGTGATTTGTACTGTTATATATGGTCAGGAACGGATATGTTGTTGTGAAACTGCAAATAAGAGTTCTGAAATAGTATTTTTCTGTTTGTTAAGTCTGAGCTCAGGCTCCCTGAGATTACGTACAGTGTGTGCAGTGTTTAGTGGAAGCTTCTGTGACCTACACCAAAGCTCAAAGCAAAATGAATTAAAAAAAAAAAACCTAAATGTAAACAGTACCATGGTCTCTTTCATTTTCCGTCCAATTCAGTATGCTTGTGATCATAAAGCCTGGCTATAAATTGCATTCATTCAACTTGTTTTAGCCTTTGTGTTTTTGTTATTTATACAATTACCAGTCTGGACCTAACACATTTTTTGATTTTTAAAACAATACACTTACAAAAGTTTACACCAAAAAAGTGTTGATTTGATCTCTTTCACAAATAAAAAAGAAAGCATAAATTATAAGTCACAACTATCAGTACAAACACTTTTTCGTGATGAACTGTGATTTTCATAAATATAGTAAATTACAATCGAGACAATGGTGAACTTTTTTATGTTCATTTTGTACAATGTAACAAGATTTTGAATAAATGTCCCACTGACCTGATCTGACACAACAGCTAAATAACATAGCAAACCAAATGGTCTAAACCAGAACAACAGCAGTGCATGAGTGTGACTATTAGAAGTGGGCCTTCATGTTTTGAAATAAATGTCAAAACATGGTCAGAACAAGGAAAAAAACCCTAAAGTAATGTTACTTTCTGCTAGTATATTGGATTCTGCCAGTAGGTTAGTGCTCATTTGTTGGTTGTTCTAGATTAAACCCCAATTAATATTGTAAAAGATCCATATGTGTTTGAAGCTTATGCCTTCATTTAATGGTGACATCCAAAATATTCCTGGCATAGAAGTGTTGCCATAGTTTCAATATCTAACAACTGACTGAATCGTACATTTCTGATAATGTGAGGTCTAGTTATTTGGTGGCTGTCTTATTTCCACAAAATAACATAAAATAAAATAATATATATATTTTTGAAATAAGGTGTGTCTAAAATAAACACAGTGCTGAAAATCACAAATGTTGCAAAATATGTATATTACAAAAAAACTGGCATCAATAAATATCACAAATACAATTTTTAATTAAATAACATTGAATATGCCCAGAAGCTGGTGGCGGATACTTTTTGAAATTTACCAAAACAAATTGTTTATCATAATATTTCTGATGGTGGATTTTAATCATCCTGTCCCAAAAATGAGCAGAAAAACTTGGACCATCTTAAATATACCATTACCAAATCATTACCAAATGTTTGTACCAAAACTTGCATCCTGACAGACTACTTAGAAACATCATGACTGTTAAGACCAAGCATGTCAAACAGGATTTCTTCTGGAAAGAGACTGGTATTTTTCCTCACTCCTTGTTTACCTCATGAGAGCTAAAGTGTAGCTTTGATTCTTGTAGAGTGGAGTTCTTACTACTGTGCATCCACTAGAAACCCAGGTCAAACATCATTCATGCTTATACCTACTGTATTAATAGGAACATAACGAAAACCTATCAATTCAACTCCCAGCAGAACTTTGAGGTCTGAGAACCAAAAAACAGAATCCATAACCAATAAATGTCATTTTGTAATTGAGAAAGCTGTGATTAATATTGAGAGTTATAAAAACAGGTTTTTAAAAAGAATATTTCTGTATATAATAGTTTATATTAAGTTTAATATTCTTGAAAAATCCGTTTTCGTTTTCATTCGTTTCACTCACTTTCGCCTCCATAAATTTCTCGCTTTTGACTTTTGACGGTGTCGGGATCTAGTCATTGGCTGCTAAAGTTAAGCCCCGCCCACCCAGCAGATTCTGCACACCCTAAACCTGATTGCAAAATGACTCTAAGCCTCTATGAGGAACTGTGCATTACTAAAAGACATAATCGTGAATTAATATGCCGGTTGGTCTTTTTCCAATCAGGGTAAGATTGCCGCGCTTTCGCTGACGTGGCCGGGTGTGCAGAATCAGCAAGGGTGGGCGGGGCTTAACTTAAGCAGCCGATGATTGTCTAGATCCCGACCCCCGTCAAAAGTCAAAAGCGAGAAACTTCTGGAGGCGAATGCGAGACTGAGAGAAACGAAACCGAGAAAAGGCGGAATGAAAACGAAGACATATTCTTCAAGAATATTAAATTAAAAATAGAAATTATAAATTAAATGTTATATATTTAATATTATATTAAAAATTATAAACAGAAATGTTTGAACCTGTTTTTATAACTCTGAATATTAATGACGGTTTTCTCAATTACAATATTACATTTACTGGTTATGGATTCTGTTTAGAACCAATTTTGACGTCATAGGAAAACACCTTGACTGGATGATCACAGAAGTTTGATATCACAGTACAGAGGAAAACCTGCTCAACTCTTCAGCTGTAAAGAGGTCAGGCAGCTAACTGTTGTATGTTCAGTGCTATGTCAGGCTTTAGATGTAAGTGGATATCTTAATATCCACTGTCCTTCCTTATAAGAAAGGAGTAGAATCGAAAATCTCCTAGATATTCACAACCTGTTGAAGATGTAGTCAATATGTCCTGCCACTATGTCCTAACACGTTTGGACTCCAAGAATATGCATGCCGGAAGGCTGGTTGTAAATTTAAGAATTGTCTTTTTAACACAGTATTGCTGTTCCACATTAGGTTTGCAACACTGCGACACCTCCCCAAACCTGTCAGTGGGTCAGTATTGTTTTTGGACAAATAAGAGGCAAGTAGGACCCAGCTGTCTGAACCACTTTCAATAAGTTCCATGGCCCTCTTCTCACCACTTACTAATGACTGCTAGAATAACCCATCGGTCATCTGGGATGACAAGCACATCATCTTCAATCTGTCAACTAGAGAGAGGTCATGACACGTGCACAACCTCCACATACTGAAAAAACTAGAAGTATAACTTCTATACAAAGCCTCCTATCTGCTGCTTGTTTCTGCAAGATGTGAAAGTGAACACTAAATTGTATTTGGAAATTTATAAGGTAAGTGCCTGTTTTATTTGGCGCAATCAAATAAAACAAATTGTTCTTAGCATCAATTTGGATTAATGTTATGTGGAATAATCTAAGAGGTCTGTATTGTACAATTTTCTCCTTACCATAAACACATATCGTCGCTGTCCAAAGAACATGTTTTTCTTTGGGCACTGATCATGTTACATATTTCTTAATTCATCTTCTGTAACTGCTTCATCTGGATACAGGACATGCCCAACCACAGCAATAATCTGCTCACCCATAGGAATCTACCCCTCAAATGAAACAAAAAGAATTAAAAGAAGCTAAAATGTTGTTGACATAGTCTGCACTACCGTCAGGCTGCAGCCCCCCACTCCCACGCCATTGAATAACTTGTGATTCATTCATTCATTCATTCATTATCTGTAAGCGCTTATCCAGTTCAGGGTTGTGGTGGATCCACAGCCTACCTGGAATCATTGGGCACAAGGCAGGAATACACCCTGGAGGGCGCGCCAGTCCTTCACACACTCACACACTAACACCTATGGACACTTTTGAGTCTCCAATCCACCTACCAACATGTGTTTTTGGACAGTGGGAGGAAACCTACACAGACACAGGGAGAACACACCAACTCCTCACAGACAGTCACCCGGAGCGGGAATCGAACCCACAACCTCCAGGTCCCTGGAGCTGTGTGACTGCAATACTACCTGTGCGCCACCGTGCCACCCACAACTTGTAATAATAATTGTAATAATCTGTCCCCTTACCACCCCATGGAAAAACTAAACTGAGTACTTCACACCACCTACCTCCTCACCCCAGTCCCAGGACCTTAAAGATTTGTGGCACTTGTAGCAAGGGCACAAGTTTACAGTTTCAAAGTCATGCCACAACACGCAATGATTTTGAAACTGTAATCTTAAGGTAAAAAAATTACATAGTGTCAGTCACAGATGCTCTGCTCACAAGTAGATGGAGAGTCTGACACCTTGCATTAAACTGGACTCAGCGGCCTTGCATTAAGATTAGCTATTATTACATTATTATTATTATATTCACACTTCCATGTATCGTTCTGTTTTTGCTTTGGTACTGGTCCCAGGTGAATCCCCCTTCTACGCGTCATGCTAAAATAGCAGGCTTGTACTTGTCTTGTTGGGTGTCAGTCAAATTTCCTTTCCTGCAGTAGTAGGCAGTTCTTGCTTGGTCTTCAGCCTGTGAGCATGCTGAACATAAACAAACCAGAGAACAGTGTTTCCACACAATCATAGACGATTATGCACTGCACTGAGGGCAAAAATAGAGGTCCATACTGATGTTTTGCACAGCACCAGTCGTTAAACAATATTTTAAACAAAATATCACTTTTTACTACTACTACCATCCAATTTACTGATTTTTTTCTTCATTAGTTTACTTTGTAACTTGGATTAGCAGATACTTTTAATCTGGCAACATTTTCAAAATAATCATTTTATATCAGACCTGCTGACTGTATTTCTCACTGTTGTTGGTAATATTTGTATTATTACATTTTCCAGAATAAAAGTCTCAGTCTAAAATCAGTTTGAGGAAATTCATAGATAGATATTGTACACAGGCAGTAATCTGAGTTCATCCCCCTACCACAACCCTTTTTGTTGCAGTAACACCCTCTACTCATCTTGAAATGCACTAGATGTTGGAGGATGTCTGTGAGTTTTTACTGCTTTCAGCCACTAGAGCATTAAGAGTTCAGGTGTTAGATGACTGGTACTGAATCAAACATTACTTCAGCTCTTATGGTGTTTGGAGACCCACCACTATAGAGGCTTATACACCGATTTTTTTTATATCAAGACTCACACCCCGATAATTGCTTTGGGACAACCCTCAGCACAGCAAAACCTCTGTAAAATGAAGTCAGACAGGCAGAAGGATTAGTGGCTGAAACAAAACTCATGGAGTACTGGAGGTCTTTTAGATGAACATTTTGAGTGATGTTGCCACCTGCTGGACATGTGTGGACATTTTCACACAAGTCTATGAAGTCCACCAGCTGCAACTTTATGATGTAGGCCAGCAGGCATTTCATCATTATATGGAACAGTCACTTCTTCCAGTGTTGGCACATGAAGCACTGTGTCTCAGAGTACATCCTGACCTATTGCCCCTTTGCTATTACTGAGTGTCTTCACTATCTCCATCGCTGTCTGGTTCCTGTCTCTTCCCAATCTCAGAGCTGCTGCCAGGGGCCATTAGCAGCCAGCTTCCCTCCATTAGGGCCTTGTACTTGTCCTTACTTATCTCAGAGCCAGTTCAAGCCAGTGTCACCTACACATCCACTCTACAGTTTCCTTCCCTGAAAGAAAATGACTTTCAGTTCCTGTAACTTTTACATTAATTTAATCTTCTCATGGCAAAACTGAGTCTGGAGCCTGGGTGTAATGTAGCAGCTCATATCAAACATTCACCCAGTCACTCACACTTGTGGACAGTATCTTTTTATTTATTTATTTTTAATGTGACACCAATAAAACTCTGGTTCTGTTGCACCTCTTGTCTGTAATATACCCTTGTTCTATTCTGCAGTGCCTTAGGAGTTAACATAAGTTAGGATAATTTGTTCATTTGTACATGTGTAGAGTGTTTCAAACTGTACAGTAGTTTTGCAACAACTTTCTGTTGTGGAAAGCGCTATATAAATCAAATTTGATTAGTTGATTACAAAATAAATGTTACTATTTTAGTATATATGTAACAGGTTCAAAGACTCAATAGCAAAAAAAATTATCTATAAGCATTTGGTTACTTAGCAATAACCAGTAACTTACCAAGACTGTCATTTTGTATAATAATGTAACAAATAAATCTTCAAAATTAAAGGCGGTGCATGCATATAAACAGCAAATGTAAGCAATTATACAAAAACCACCCTTAAAGCTTTCACAGTAAAAAAAATTCAGTTTTTTCTGTCTGCTTGGTGTAGACCTCACATTGGTCGTTGAGCTCTCCACGTGGCATTTCTGACCTTCTTCTTACTCAACTAGGTGCTTCTGCTTGAGGTGGTGAAACAGATTTCCCCCTTTTGTTCTTACAAGCATCTTGAACATGCTATTTCCAGGGTTTGTTGTATATAGTTACTGTCCAATGAAAACCATGTATGTCCAAAAATAGTAACTATACTAGTAACTAGAAGGTAAAACCCTTGGATATGAAAGAGCTGCATTGTCTTGTTGTCACTACTGGACATGTGGTACACAGTATTAATGGATTTTCCTGAATGAATACATGTCTATGTCCTGTATGTTCATGCCTCACTAATTACTTCTACTATACTTGATATACTGAACAATTAGCAATTCAGATTTTGACTTTGTATAAATGAAAATTAATGTGTTCTCTACATACATACATACATATATATAATATATATATATATATATATATATATATATATATATATATATATATAAACACAGACTACATGCATTACATGTTAGCATTATGGTTTTTGTCAAAGCCCCCCCCCCAATCAAATAAATTACCCAACACAACGGTTTTAAATTAACTCTTTATTATGATGTTCGGGATGTCTCCAAACAAAAGGCTGAAATACCGTCATGAAAACGTGGTCTCATATTTACATAAATATGCTAGCAAGCATGATGGGAGGTCTGTGTGTTAGGTGTTCTCCTACAATAGAGTGAATATAAAGGGGTTTACTTTGTAGGCTTGTCTCCAGCTTCTAGTTTGGGAGCATCTTTGGGCTCCCTGTAAGCAGGAAATGCTTCCCATGGACTGTTCAGGTCAAATTTCCGGAACTCCTGCGCAAGCTCCACAGGCTCTGCAACCACCCTCTTCACTTCGTCATCATAGCGCACCTGATAGGGGTACAACCAGAAAAGTGTTGTGTTAGTTTTAGTGTTAGTGTTACTGCCGTTAGTGTTGGGCAGTAAGATGGTAAAACGCTATGCAAAATTATTGGAAAAAAAAGTTGCCTGTGTTTGAAAATGATGGTAATGAAAATGTTTATTTTTTTATTCATTTTCTTAAACCGCACCCTGAACTCTTCTGAATAGCCAATCAGACCTACCAATGTGTTTATGAATTGTGTGGAAAAACTGGAGCACCTGAAGTAAACCCTCACAAATTTGGAGAGAGCACAACCAACTCCTCAAACAGTGATCTGAGGTGGGTTTTGAGCCCAGAACACCATGCCGCCCAGTAATGAATGTGCTGACATACGAATGCGTGACATACCTCTATTCCTAAATAAACGAGCATCAACCTGTAATTTGGAGTTGTAAAACAAGAATATCCCGACAAACTGCCCCACTTTGCTCATAGTAAGCCACAGCTAGTGATTGACCGATATATTGTCCGGCTGATTAATCGGGCCGATTTTTGGCATTTTTTATATAATCGGCTGATATATTAGCGCAAGAGGCTGATATTAACACAATGCGCCTCTTGCGTCCATTTTGCCATCTTACAGGCAGACGTCATTGAGCACAAGTACAGGAGTACAAGCCTCCAACCAGTAGCTGAATGACGTCTCATCAGAGAAAACGGTATGAATTATTTTCTCTTCTTCAGCTCTCACTATTTGTTACTGGCTGCTCTTTGTAACATACACTCAATCTACTATCATAAATGACTGAGTTAATAGATGTAACCTAGAAACCCAGCAGTATTTAGCCTCGACGGCTAATGTACCAAATTAAAGCTTAAAGTCACTGATTTTCATTGATTTCATCATTTTATATATAATCCCACTGATAAATAAGTATTTTTGCTGTTATTGGAAATTGTTACAGAAAAATATTAGTGACAGTACATACCATACATCAGTCGAACAGGCAGACTCTCGGGATCATGAGGATATAAACTAGAATGTAGTACTAAGGAATTAAGGCCAAAAAAAATAAGATAATCCAAACTTCAGGTTTCTTCCTCATCAATGACAAAACCGCTGCTTCTCGAAGCCTGAAGAGCCCACAAGCGGCTCACACACGAAGTTAGAACAGCAGCGCTTACCTTATCTTACCTTACCTAGTCCTCTTAAAACGAGACTAAATCGGAGTCTCTCCATCAAACCATTTTTGAGTAATCCTCATGTTTGTGTCAAGAGTACTGGCCGAAAAAAAAATATATTAAAAAATTTTTAAAATATGATCCCCGTAGAGCCATGGCACACCTACTGCCGCGTAGCTTGCTCTCAGCTTTCCAACGACATGTCAATCAAGTTGGTAGACCAATCGGGGGCAGAGATATTGTGATACGCACCCAAGGAGGAGGGACAAATACACAACAGAGCGCATATTTTTTCAGCGCCTAACAGACCCAGACACCGCGAGAGAGACTCAAACGGTTCTGTTTGGCAGCTACAAGCTCCACAAACAATAATCAAGTCAATAAACATGTTTCAAAGCTTAGATGTCTTTTACTAGTTACATTTCACCCACTGAGGACATTTAAATGCAGCCCGGGTGTGGGGGAGGTTGCCTTGCTCTACAGCCAATCAGAGTGCAGCTCTCGCCTTTTAACACGTCAGATATTTAAAGGGACACTACTTGGTGAGAAACAAGTGTAAACATCAGAAATAAACTCACTACATCAGAATAAAACACACCATAACTAAGGTTTTTACTGTTTGGTGAGGGGTAAATGGCCACTTGGTGAGGAACAGGAGACGAGTTTCTCATAGAAATGGATCAAAGCTGGAAATTTCCAAAAATGTACCTCTACATATCCAGAAAGTGGGAAATCTTTTCTGAATGGATGGCCTTCAAAACCATAATCTGTCAGGATTCGTCTCAGATCTGGATGATTTGCAAAGAAGACTCCAAACATGTCCCACACCTAAAAAAACAAAATTGGAACGTGAAAACCATAATGCAAATATTTTAATCTCTGTGTATAGGACATGTAATACTTTAAGGGGGCAAAGTATGAGAATAGTATTTACCTCTCTCTCATACCAGTTAGCGGCTTGATGGACAGTGACAGAGGAGTCAACAGGGGTCAGCTCGTCTGTATAGGTCTTCACTCGGATGCGAGAGTTGAACCGCAAGGACAGCAGATTGTACACAATCTGAAGAAGCATACATAGGTTTTTTAAAGCTTGCTACACAAACACCACATGGTTACCAATATAAATCAGAGGTGATTCACTTTCGGTTTCTCAGTGAGAACAGGACATCATAGATTTTAATTCTGACAATGTCACAAATAAAGTCAGTAATTTTCAATGCTTTATCAGTAATTGAAAAAAAGAAGCATGAGCAATCACTCCACTGTCCCACTAGATTACAAGAACCGATCTGTGACTGACACCCAAGATCTATCCAAACCCTGGGTTGTGATCTATTACACCACTATCAATAACTGAAGTGACCCTGATATTACTCGCAAACTAATAGGTTGGATAAGCACTAGTTTATATAAAGAACATATAAAAAGAACAAAAACTATAACAAAATTATACCATGAAATCTAAGGTGATGGCTGAAGCACAGTTCCGTCAATGTCAATACATTTTTCAAAATGTGAGAATTGCATTGAGGAATTGGTTGTCAGTTTCCAATTGTAGTTGTTTTCTGACCTCAAAACGGTTTTGCCTAGTGGGCACATCCACAGCCGTCAGGTCTGTCATGTTGCGGAACTGAGAATTGGTGTGATCTCGAAGGAAGGTCAACACAGGTATAACTCCCTCTGGGTGGATCATAACTTCCAGCTCATTGTAGCAGGTAACCTGAAAACATATGTTATTTAAATTCACAGGGAAAATGACTGAATATATAAAGTTGAGCTGTTTATGAAAGATGAACTCACATTTTCATCTGCTATAAAAGATGGACAAATCTGTGCTATTCTTGTGGCTAAAGCACAGAGAACATAGTTTGCCGGTGGACATTACCTGAACTTGTTGCACGTATTTGGGAAGAATTTCAGCAATGTATTCCCCAAACTGGGAAAGCTGGTTGTGAGTGACTGCATCTTTGGGCCTAACCGTAGCTGAAAAAACACATTACATTAAATTAAAAGCTAGTCAGATGACCTGAGATTACCTTGAACTACACTAACCTCATTCTTAAGGCTGTCACAACTCCAATATAAATCACTGATTTTCAATAACTAGCAATATGCAATAACATTAATAATATAAAATATTTTCAGACTGGGAGGTCCGTTTACCAACTCACGTCTTGTCTCAGATGTTGTAGTTTCAGACCGCCTCTGGACCAGTGCAGCACTCCGACTGGCAACTAGGACATATTGAGGCAGAAAGCAAATATTAGCAATCAGAAAACTTGTGTACTAACAACACAGACTACAATATACATAACTATAAAAAGGGTTCATATAAGGTCCAAAATAAATAAATAATAAATAAATAAATGCTCATTTAAATTTTTTTTAAATTCCCTTATATTTTCACTACCCATTAAAAACAAATACATCGTTTTGCATTGAGAATGTGTATAAATCAAGCTTAATGCAACTAAAAAGCTAAAAACCTAATTTATCAAACATTCCTGAGTGCAAATGGGAGTATAAGGGCAAGGAACACAGTAACTTCCTGCAGTTTGGAGGACTGCTTTAATTTTATTATATAGTCAAAATAGTCAACAGACAGACGTTCGAAATAATAATAATAAAAAATAGTGCTAAAAATAATAAAAATTAAAATGTCAATATCAATTATTACAGTAAGATAACAGTAACTGACTTCAATAGATATTTTAGGTAAGTGTAAATGTATGTGTTTGTGCAACAGAATGCAAATAAAGCGAGACCAATACATACATTTAGAGAGGCAGACCACGTTGCAGAAGGACACACAGATGTGTCTACCTTCAATTATTGTATTATTAAATAAGGTTGATACTTTGTGCTGACCTATGTATTTCTTGCTAGAACCACTACTATTATTATTATTATTATTACTAATATATAAGGGGTCCAGGTTCCCCATATTTTACTAAATGCTTTTTGATATATTTTTTTCCTAGAGCACCTGATCTTTCCAGTGACATGTGACAAAAATACATCTTTCCAGTATGAAATATTAATAGAATTGCTGAACTTCCAGCTTGAGGATGACTTAATAGCAGTGGCTGTGAGTAAAGGTGTAGGGTGATTTATAGTGCACATTGCACTTGTTTTGTTATATTCTATAATATCAGCTGACAAATTTTGGCTGACAATCCTTAAGATGACTTGCAAATTATCTGATTCATCAAAATGACATTTAATGCTATCTGTAAGAAAAAATCCCTAATGCCTTATAAAGGTCTTAATGTAACCCTAAAACATTTCTTCTCATTCAATACACAAAAATAAATAAATACGCATCTGCTTGTTTGAGACTTTGAAATGCATTAGTTTCGCAGCAGAAATACCCAGCCATAATGCTGACTACATAGTGCGCTCATGAGTTATCTTTTACCATATAAAAACCAAGCATATGCGTCTACTTCATATAGATTTAATTAAGTTAAGGATAATCCAGCCACCTCTGTTCATTCAACTTCATTACTGCAGCACAAACTTTGACATTGCTTACAGAAAATCATTATGTTTCTGTTGCAAGGATAGGAAACTGAAATAATAAAAACTACAGAAATTCTTTTTTAAACAAATAAGGTTGGCATGTTGGCGTGAGGAAGGACTGCTTTCTGGTTGTTTTATTCCACTCAGAACAATGGTACTTAGCGGTGCTAAGCAGAAGATATGAAGATGCTCGTTTTCAGAACTGCGCCCCAGGTTGCTGCTGTGAATCTGAAGGTCAGTTAATGTGTCTTTAATGAAATAACAGCTCTGATAAACCGCGTCGCGTTAACGAATGTATCCGCTGACTCCATTTAGCCTCGGCGCTAAGATAAAGGTCACCGGTTATAAACAAATTTAGGAGAAGACGGCAGCTGAAGAACCACACAAATAAGTTTAAGCGTATACAACACGAACTTGTCGTGCACGTTCGTTGTTGTGATTTATTCCGTTCTTACCGTTCAAGCTCCTACTAATTCCACCACGGACGAATCTGACCAGAGAGGCCGCCATCTTCCCCAGCGCTCAGCTCTTCTTCTCTCACAGCGTCAGGAATAGAGCTGATGTCGCCGCCATCAGGCGAACACCAGAGAAAAATAAAGAAATAACCGCACACCGGAATAACTCAATGCTAGCCATATTCCTCTCATTTATAACCCGCCTCCAGTGAAAATCAGTGTTTTGAACTGCTAAACCTTGTTAACATGTCCCTGCCTTTTTAATTTTTTTTTTTATTTATTTGGTCCGCTAGAAGACACACCATGAGAGGGATAAGCATTCAATGTCATGTCTGAGCAGTTTGAAATTTATGTTCGAATCTTAAACTGGCTAAGAGCAGACAGATGACATAGAGCTCATTCCCTCCTTACTTTTTTGCCTCCATTTCAAAAACGAAAGTGCTTTTCCCTCTGCTTAGAGCCTGAAGCATCATAGATAGATAACATTATATAGGGTGACCAGACGTCCTCTTTTACCCGGACATGTCCTCTTTTTTAGACTTAAAAAAAATGTCCGGGTGGAATTTCACAAACGTGCGGGATTTTGTTTTTCTAGAGTTTACATAGAACTTCCAGAAGCGTCTCTTTCACAAACTAGTCCCGCCCTCCCCTACTCCGTTTGGTTCGCTTGAGTGAGAAGGGGGCGTGGTGAAGTAGCCTAAAATCTTCTGATTGGACGGTCTGACTGTAGAGCGACCGTTATTGGTCGATAACCTTCTCTATAAACATTTAGTTGGTCAGCCTGCAAGTCAGTAGTCGTCCTCGTCAGCGGCTGTTTAGTATAAACCCAAAAGGAAGGTGTAAGGCGAGAGGAGCATAAACGATGGTTCTACAAAGTTCCTTTATTAAAACCCTGAACAATTTAAGAAGAATTTTCTATATTGGTAACATTATCGTTTTTTTAAGTGAGTAGTTTATAGTCTCTTCTGTTCTCATTTTCACTATATTAATCAGTACACATATTTCTCCATGCAGTTGTTTTGCTCTATTTAACCTCATAATTGTGTTCTCACAAAAATGCAGGTCCAACACTAAATGAAGGGACTCAGAATAGGACGCAGAACAACTCTGAAATGTCTGACCTCTGCATAAGATGCTGCACAATATTAGAATGATCTTAATATATCAAGTTTTCTTTGATATTGTTAAGTCAAACCTGATGTCATTAAGTTTGTTAGACTAAGTCCCTATCATGTGAACCCACATTACTTCCTCCTGTTACAATGGCAGTGGTCTTAAACTCAAAATGTTCCAGCCAAGAGCAGTTCTGTGTTGTAGAAGGAAATTTAATTAATCCACTTCATATTCATCCAATGGAGAGAATATACGTAATACTAATTCTTTCTTTTAAATTGTATTTGGGACTACTCTAGTAATAAAACAGGCCATCAAACTGGCCCATAGTGTATTATCATAATATTAATTACAAAAAACAAGGTCAAACTTCACTAGTGTAACCCAACAAGATGGACATAGAATGAAGATGACTGACATTTCTGGCAGTGTATAAAGATCTGGACTACAGAAAATATTCAGCTTGAGAAAATCTTCAGGTTTAGGCTTCATGTTAGGTCTGTTTGGTATTCAATGATCATCAAAGGATTCTCTAACCAAAGAATCAATTCTCTATTTGAAAAAAGCTGGTAAATAGGAAAACAGCTTAATTTATTTGTAACAAAGTGTTTTATATGATATCAGACTATACATGATGTATTTTCACACTTCTTATTATTAATTCACATCATTCTGCCTATATACATAAGTTAACACATCAAAATGAAAGCCTGCTGAACAGAAATTATATTCAGTATTATACAGAGTTTGGCCCTGAACCACACACTTGTTGGTGGTACTTCTTTAGCATGTCCCGCTGAGCGGAGCGAACAAGAATATGAGGCCGGACTGCTGCCAGCATGCTGCACGCCTTCTCTGGACTCCAGCAGTGCATCTACACAAGAACAAGAGGAGAGAAACACATATGGAGCTGAATACAGACTGTAGTTGGATTTACTTTATTATTTTATGGATGAGACATAGTTTCTAGAGTTGAGAGAAATGACTTTGATTTAGCTGCACTATTTGAATTGTTATTATACTTACTTATTTAGGTTCCTCTAAAAAATACATTTACAAATCCAATACCCTTGTTTACTTATGATCAAAACTGGCGTATTACATTAGCCACAATCTACATATGAGACCACTGAGGGAAGGCAGGAAGGTTTTGCATTCTCTTCTCACCCTCCTAGACCTTTTCAACCGATATGAATCTGATATTGTCCCATTTGCACAATTCATTTTGAATTGCATTTTCACAGACAGACTCTGGAACCATAAAAGTTTGTTCCCACCTGGAATTAAAGAATAATAAGCTCTTCAGCAATAACCATGGCATGTCAAAGCACATAGTTAACCATTATCCAAGATCTGATTTGAAAGCAGAAAATAATAACAAGCAAATACAAACAAGTAAATGCTCAGTATGTTTGTTTGGCCAGCACCTCAAAGTATATATTTTTTTATTCTCTCAGGCCTGGGACCATATTTTAAAATTTTCTGTTTGAACTTAAAAAGACAGAACTTGGTATCCTTTACACATGCATATCATATGTCACTATGATCTGAACCCAGTGGATTACATGCAAACCGTGGCTGAACCATGACACCTTCCTGACCCTACCAGTTTATCTTTGTCTCTGGCACTGTCCTGGTTAGCACTGACAGCAGCTCTGTAAAGTGACGCAGCCTTGGTTCCAATTAAAACTAGTGCAAAGGTGGGATGGTTCGCTGGATAGCACCAACCCTGAATAGAACTAGTTCAAGAACCAGAGTTCATTTGGTTGAAAAAGCCTTTTCTTTCCTCCCTCTCCCTGTTAATCTGTTGCTCACCCTGATGAGGTATGCTGCAGCCATAGTGGCACTGCGAGAACGCCCTGCTTTACAGTGGATGTAGACGCTGTGTCCTTGCTCACGGTGTTTGAGAACAAATTCTACTCCCCGGTTAATGTGTTCCAGACTGGGAATGCCAGTCAGATCCACTGTACAAAGTCTGATCTGCTCAACACCTGCTGCTCTCCATTCCTATAAAAACACACAAAAACTTGCATAAACATACTAACAGACGACATACTGAAGCCAAATCTTATTTCAAAACATTAATTTATCACCAACCCTTCACAGAAATTACTGTGTTGTTCAATTAAAACAAAAGTAGGTTGAGTATTTAACTACTACTAGTCAAGACTTGATCCAGTAAATCAAACCTAAATGTGATTGTAAATCACTGTGTTCATGAATATGTAATTACTAAACAAAATTAGCCTAATAACTCAGTATGGGTTATAACCTCACCGTTACTCAGATGCAACCCTAATCATAAACTGTAATCGCAAACTTATCATAAACAACATTCTAACAAAACCAGCGACACTCTTCTCAAAAAACTGTTGTCTGTGAAAACCACAGACTGACCTCATCTGTCTGATCTTGTGGACATCTTCAGCTGTATTCAGGCAGGGTATGTTTATGCGTTTTGGAGAAGAGTGGAGGTAGTGGATTGTTTTTTTATTTTTAAGATTTTGAGATTAAACACTTCTGCTGATGCTCAAATTTAGGTTTGTTATTATACACTTATTATCGGGGGAGACTTGTACTGACACCAGTTACTCACCTCCTCTGAGTTACAGAAATACTTTGTCTCATACTCTTCGTTCATGGTTATCACTCCTCGAACATTTTCCATTTGAACCAACTGTAACAAGTAAAAGGAGACAACGATAAAAAAAAATAAAACACCGGAATACGAAATTATTTCTTGGGCCGTTTAGTCCCAATACGCCTCTTGGTCTAGAATGTTCTGCAGTAGGACAGTTGGACAATGTTTGGGACTCTCACCTCTGTTGTCATTGATCTGAACGGCAGAGCACCGAGAATAACCGTTTGGTCCACGCGGCTAAACCACCGTCTGGATGAGATCTTCTCCATCACCACGTTGTAGGCAAGCGTGGGGTAAAATAAAATCCTCGCTAAAAGTCCTGACATGGCTGATGTTATTCTAAAGCAGTACATGCTTCATAAACCCTAGACTGCCTGTCATTGTGAGTCCATTATTTTCTTTTCGGAGTGATTCTGCTTCGACTACCGGCACATCGCCATCTGAACCGCGAGCGCCTCCTTCTGTCGAGGAGTGGGCTATTCCCATAAACCAAACACCGATAAGCCATAACATTAAAAGGATCTCATTGATTAGCTCTACTATATCGGTGCACTTTATAGTTCTACAGTGTAGATCCAGTGTGACCCACCCTAGTCCGTATATTGCTCTGGATACTTTGTTAGCCCCCATTCACTCCGTTGTTCAATGGTCGGAACCAGGACCACAGAGCAGGTATATGGAGCCCCTAAGTTGACATGGTGGATGTTTTTAATGTGGTGGGCAACAAAATAATATAATTAATTAATTGTCTTTAACCGCTTATCCAGTTCAGGGTGGCAGTGTGTCTGGAGCTTAACCAGAATCACGGGGCACAAGGCAGGAACACACCCTGGAGGGGGCGCCTGTCCTTTACAGGGCAACACACACACACACACTTTCACTCATACCTAGGGACACTTTTTAGTCACCAATCCACCTACCAATGTGTGTTTTTTGACTGTGGGCAAAAACCAGAGTACCTGGAGAAAACCCACAGGGAAAACACACTAAACTCCTCACAGACAGTCACCCGGAGTGGGACTTGAACCAAAAACCTCCAGGTCCCTGGAGCTGAGTGACTGCGACACTACCTGCAGCAACACCGTGTTGTCCAAATAATAATGAAACCACAAAACAATATATTGTGATTATAATATTTTGAGGCCAAATTATATATTATGGCTTTGGAATAATATTTTGAGGCCACTAAATAATATACTGAGTTTATGAGATAATATATTGAGACCACAAAATAATATACTGTGGGGAGTAAATAATATGTTGTGGCCTCAATATATTATTAAGTGGCCATGCCTTATTAAAAACAACCACCATGTTACCTTAAGGCAGGGGTGGGCACTCTTGTCCGCAAATAGCAGGTGTTGTTGCTGATTTTTGTTACAGCCAACCAGGAGGTCACATGATCAGTTGTTTTACTGAGATCAACTAATTAAAGGAGTGAAATCAGGTGTGATCTAGCCTGAATGGATTAAAATCTAAAATCCAGCAGCCACACTGGCCCTTTGTGGATAAGATTGCCGACCCCTGCCAGCAGTGCCACTTATGTGGTGTTGGTGTGTTAGTGCATGTTGTGGTTGTGAGTGGATCACACAGCAGTGCTGCTGGAGTGATCCTGGTGGTGAGTCTAGGTGATGTAAATGCAGATTTTAACAGTTCTTTTAATGGCTGGTGTAAGCTTTAATATCATTGTTGTAATATATTCCTTGTATCCACATTGTATGCCAACTATATAATGTTACATTATCATGATGGCTGGACCAGTCACTCTTAAAAAGAATGGTTTTTCAAGGGTTCTTCATGGAAGACAATGGTTCTATATAGTCAAGAACACAAAGAACAGTTTGCATGTTTAAACGATTATTTGCATCATGAAAACAAACTTCAGATTGAGGTAAAATGTTTGTTCATTCATTCATTTTCTGTAACCGCTTATGCAATTCTGGGTGGTGGTGGGTCCCGAGCCTTCCCGGAATCACTGGGCACAAGGAGGGACACACCCTGGAGGGGGAACCAGTCCTTCATTGGGAGACACACACACACACACACACACACAGGCCTACTGACAACTTTTGGCTGTTTCTCCATACAAAGTACAAACTTGGCGAGTTAGACTCGCGAGTACAAACTCCCAAGTATGCTGTAGTTGTTATGTAATTGGAACGCCGGTGTACTTGAGTCACTGTCTTCGTGGTGTGAAAATTTAATAGTGCTGAGGTTTGTGCAAAATGCATTCTGGGATATCTGTCTCTCTCAAGTCTACAGAAGTCACGTCCTGGTGCATCCTCGATATTCCTGGGTGGAGCAAGAACACATCCGGGTATTTGAACTGTACTTAACTAGATGTGGACTTTTACATGGAACAGTACTTGGGCTGAGTCTGATGTCACTTGTTGCACTAAAAGTACTCATGTTGATGCTTTATAGAAACATTTTCAAAAAAGATTCTACATAGAACCATTTACATCACATTTTCCTTCATTCTGGAAAAAAAAAACCATGCAAATCGTTCCTGTGGTGTTCTTTGTGCTATATAGAACCTTCGTCCTTATAGAACAACCATTTAAGGTAAAAACTGATTCCCAAGAGCATTCGAACCCAAGCCAAATAGGGAGTATAGGGCATTGATTAATGCACTGATAAAACTGAAATTGATAGTTGGGAGCACCAAATTCTGTGTAGTATGCAGTACTAAGCACCCATGAAGTAATTTTCCCTTAAGTATATTATTGATTTCACCAAAGTTTAGACATTGTGGAGGACTGCATGTATTAGAGCTCTACTTGGGACTGGGTTTGAGTTGAGTAAATGCAGAATGCTTAAAATATGGAACCCCAAAATATCATGGGTTTTCATATTTACCTCTCCATTTTATTAAAAAAAATATTTTTTTAATAATTTATTTGATAGTGTAACACTTGTTTTTTTTTATATTGAAATCGGATTTTTTTCTTATGTTAAAAAACAAAACTTATACATTCATAATTCAAGATTAATTCATACATTTATTTCTGTAAGTGCTTATCGAGTGCAGGGTTGTGGTGGGCCTGGAGCCTAACTGGAATCACTGGGTGTAAGGTGTGAAAACACCCTGGAGGAGGCACCAGTCCTTTGCAGGGTAACACACTCACACGTTCACTCACACTCATACCTATGGGCACTTGAGTAGCCAATCCACCTACCAACGTGTATTTTTGGACCATGGGAGGAAACCAGAGCACCGAGAGAAAACCCAGGTGGACATGTGGAGAACACAACAAACTCCGCACAGACAGTCACCCAGAGCAAGGCTCGAAGCCACAACCCCAGGACCCTGGAGTTGTGTAACAGCAACGCTACCTGCTGCACCACGATGCTGCCAAACATATACAATTATTTTTCTTTGCAAAACAGAGTAAATATATTTGCAAAACCATGGCCTTTTTATTATTATTGTACCACTTTTTTAATCTCACTGTTCTTTGCTTTCTTGTTAACTATATTATGTAATTGATTCACTAAACTGTTCCCTTTCAGATCCACAAAATTATTATTATTATTATTATTTTTACATTTGTAACAGTAACTCATTTTCACCATTTTCAAAACTCTACAATACCATGGTTGGACTCTACTCCTTTATACCTGCTGTGTTATAAAGGCAGTCTCAAACAGGTGAGTTAATCCAAGGTTTCTGATGTCATAAACCCAAAGAAAGAATCCTGCATGGAAAGGTTTTTGTTTGGTAAGTGGCTGATAGTTGGGTAGAGATAGAGGAGTGGATATGTTCATATTCATAGAAATGGTTTTTTTTCTCTGCATATTGAATGAAAGCAAATTTGTAGAATTAAATGTAATGCAGCTTTAGGCACTGGAGGTTATGTAAGTAAAGTGTAATTTGTTATACTTAAGAACAGAGATGTTTTTAGGGGTTAAACTGATGACCACAAGGGGACATTTAGAACAAAAAATAATCAGTGAATCAGGTGGTGGTTTAAACATTAAAAGGGACAAATGTAAGGAATCGGTTCTTTGAACTGAACCGAACCCTGTGACAAGCTTCTTTGAATTTTATTGAGTTCAATAACCACGTGACAAAAGAGTCCATTGTACTCGTTTGGGGGGAGGACCGTTTATAACCAACGTCGAATATTGCATAATTTTATATATTGCTGAGAATACATCGGAAGGAATTGTAATTACTGAATAAAATGTATTATTGCATGTGTACGTTTTGTGAAGAGGAGCTCAGTTTGATTGAGTTTTTCGATAGTGACTCCACCCCGCTCCCCTCTGAGATGTGTGGATGGTAAATGCAGGAAAGCCAGCCATTTTGCTCTGTCCCTGTTAGAAAGTGGGCTGTCGTGGGAAGACGCTCTCAGTAAAAACAATAATTAGCTGAAAATCCCACCAGTAAAAAAATAAATTCCCTTATCTTGGTGCATGCATTAACCTAATCCAAGTCATTTGAAAGGGGTGCAGCAAGGGTAAGTGTGCTAAACGTTTCTCTTCGTTATAATGTTACCATGCGCGCTTTCAGTTAGCGCACCCTCCAGATTAGCTACTTAGCTCCACAGCTAACTTGTTTACTCTCTCTCCCCCTCTCATCACTGAAAAACTAACGTGCGTCACTGGGAAAGGTTTAACATGGAGCAGAGAGAGAAACTCTTGAACAAACTCCCCACACTAAGAGGCACTAGGAAACATCCAAGGTTGAAATATCTTAGAAAACATCCATCCATGAACAAGTTTTCCACATGTTAAGATTTCTGCTTGTAAACACGCTTTACTGCTTAAAATACCAATATTCTTTCCACAACATATTATTTTACCTGTTTATACCCTTTATCGGAAAATCTCAGATGCTGTGAAATGAAACACTACAGGAACACGCGCATTTCACTGATATTACATTTGAAGAGAGTAACTATGAGTCTTAATATGTGCGAAACGTGGTGTCATGTCCCATGAAGACATGTGAAGGGTTAGATTAATGTCACTCAAAGCAGTTCTTTGTGTTAAAAACACATAATTATCCTTTCGGCAGAAGAAAATAACTTATGTTGGAATACTTGGAGAGAGTGTGACCTTTTACTGGGTCGATTTTAGTTCGTTCACCCACACTAATCTATTTTCAGCAAAACCTTCCCCAAATCTGTTGATTTGCAGAATTTGCTCTATAGGAACAAATGCGTTTTTAAGCCAGTAGGACCTAGCTACTTACCCGGAGATAACTTAGGTTTTTGTTCAAGATTTCGCTTATTTCAAGCATTATGACCGTTGTATAAATTACTCAGAATTGACTCATTTCAACGGTGTGCATCTAGGTAGGAGTGGCTTGAGGAGCCAGAATGGACGTTAACTTATGTTGCGTTTGAGGTGAAACTAAAAGTTCTTACAAAAACTGACACCAGCCAACTTCACCTTCGGTCTTTCCAGCGAGTCTGTAGGAAATGCACGGTCACACTTAGCTTCAGCCCTGAAAATCGATAGGAAAGTTAGTGAGCGGTAGCTAATTCTAAAAGCTAAGCCTTGCGCTCTTGAAGGCCGCTGCTCGTTACCCCCTCACCCAGCCGCATCGATCGAAGTGTTCTTGTTCCTTACACGCCAGAATCCAGAACTAACTCAGTTAAACCGCAATGCAAAAAGACGGATAAATGAGGTCAGTGAGTTAATTCCCTGTTGCTGATAACCGGTCGGTCCCTCGGTGTATCTTGTCGACTGTCGAAGCTAGCTGTTGGCTAACACAACTCGCAATACAAATTTTAACCATTACAGTCTACGATATTACATCTAAAATCAGTAGTGCGTGGTGCTTATTTATTTATGTATTGCATCTCAAAAAATGTTTGTCGTTAGTCTTTCCCCGTTTCTGGTGGCGTTTATTGTTGGAGTAAACCGAGAGGTGGCAGTTGTCCCTGGCCTAGTCCAGAAGGGCCTTGTCAACATATGGTGAAATCTTTAAGTACACCCTTCAGTGAAAATCAAGTTTATAAGCTTGTCAGCATGTTGGTGTGGTGGTAATACGATAGAAAGCATAATGAGCAAAATAAGCACTCCACATCATGGCTGAGAATATGTTCTTTCAAAGTGCAGTTTTTCAAAGAATCTCAAACAGGCAAATTCAGACAGCCAGGGTTTCCTATGTCATAAACATAACAGACCAGTCTCACAAACTTTCCTGTAGGTGCTTTTGAACTTTTTGCCATGTACACACTACATGACTTTCAAAGTCTCCAAATCGCTATACCTTTCACCCTATGCAACTAGTTTTCATGCAACTGAAAAGTTTTAAGTGGTTTTGGTTTGCATAGTACATAACTGACCAGCAACATGCAGTCATGAATTGTAAGATCTTATTAACGTCTGGTCTCCAGAAATATTTTGTCATGAAAACACAAGCAAGACACATTTTTTCCTTCCCAAATCCTTATTGAGCAACTGGTTTTTGTACTGAATTGCAGCACACGTATGAATAAGAAAATATGGATGAGAAAATGGATAAGGACATGCAAGCAACAGGGATTTTCTTTTCTGCCCACAAAGTTGGAGGCTTTATTTTTATTTCAGCTGTATAGTCTTACACAGTGAAATGAAGCTCCTCCAGAGCCATGGTGGTGCAACACAAAGCATGTGCATGATAAATACAGAACTGGACAAAGAGACTTGGGAAACACCGTGTACTGTAGAGAGACAGATTAATTTCATGTGCATAGGTCTTTTTCTGCTGAAGGAAGGAAAATGTGTAAAATTGGTCTTGGAAAAAATGGTTCAATGAATAATTAAGTTTAAACATTTCCCTTATCTGTAACTATTGCTAATATTTATTTATTTATTTATTGGGTTACACTTGGGTTACAGGACTCATGTTAAAAGTAATTCACATTTACATCCTAGTCATATTAGCCTATTAGCCTCTATATAGATCATGATCTTTTTCCCCTATTCTTTTAAGGCATTTTAAATTGGTCTGCATAGCAACTGTACAAAGCAGATGGCTAAATGCATTTGATCACATATAACCATTCATTATTTAGTCCTTCTGGGCATGTGATATAATTTTTTATTTTTATTTTTTCACTATGCTTCAGACTGCTGGGTAAATTTAAGGTACATGTATGAGAACACAAAATAATGCAACATTTTCATCAGCTGACTCTATTTATGCTTGAATAGAACTTGAAATATTCATATTTAAATGAGCCTCATCCTGTTAAAAATGTAAAGGTTCAGTTCCTACTGTGTGGAGATCTGTTGCTTGCCATATTCTTCAAATGACACACACCATGCCCATGATTCATGAAAAAACCACCCACCTCCCCTCAACTTCTCACAGCAGGCCAGAAAGCATCAGGCCCTGTTTAGTACACAATGTTCATTCTTGATTTGTCATTTCATACAGTGATATTACAGTACATATATTATTTATGCTTAATATAAACATAGCATCTTTTAATAGTACAGATCGGTAATGTTTTTTGTTTTCTTTTTCTCAGTTGAAAGCTTGTATTGTGGAGTAAATTTTACCTGGCTGCTACATCATTTGCATTCAGTTAAATCTTGAATTAATACTGTACTTTTATGAATTTGTCATAAACTTGCCACACATTTTGCCAAATGTTTTTAGTGACATGCATGTGCTGTGTTAATTATAGCAAAGGCACAAAAATGCAAATTGAATTGGGAAATTGATAATGACTTATAATTGCATTTTAGATTATGAAGAAACTATCTTTAGATTAACAATTAAAATAATGTAAAATAACCGTCACACTTGTTGAGCTGATGTTGGACTCCTACCTTGTAAAATTTGGTATGCTGTAGTTGAAATGTTCTGCAGCTGTATCGGTAACACATCTTGTCAAATGGCAAAAGTGCTAAAAATACTGGGGTAGACCTTAGGAATATAGGTATCTGTGCATATATGCAATGTTGCATGGCATATTGAATATACATCAAGACAATATACTTCTTTTATTAAGCTCCTTATATTTAAGACTTAATGTCTATGGCAGCAGACCTCCGTTAACTGCATTGTTGCCTAATTGTCTTTAAGGTCAACATAAACATAGCACAAAAAGTACGGAAAGTTGTTTGGTAGATTATTTCTTTGTTGTAAAAATGCTTCTTGGCAATAAATCTTATACCACTGGAAAGCCTGTTAATTTCCCTTTTAAATGGTGCCACATTTGTAGAGAACATGCATTTGTGGGATGAGCAGTAGAGCTGAGTGTGTGGGTTGCACCCATGAAAAATTAGCTAAATCCTCTCTGCCAATGCCAAACAGCTTATTCTGCTGTTGCTATTGACACTTGTTTTGAGCTTCCGGTACCCCGAGGTGTGGGCATGGGCCCTGCTACAGTGGTCAATAGGTGGCTGCTCCAAGAATCAGCATGCCACGTTTGACTGATCTGGATAGGGCCCGTACGATACGGCAACTTCAAGCTAGAGTTCCGCAAAACCAAGTTGTGGGATTATTTGGAGTGAGCCCTAGTACCATCTCCAAATTGAAGGCCAAGTTTCATATAACAGGGGATGTCAGAGACGGGCAGCAAAGTGGGCATTCCAAGAAGACGACACCCCAAGAAGATCGTTTCCTTACCCTGTCAGCACTTGGGTACCGTAGTCATCTACAGATTTGCAGACAAGGTTTGCAGGATAACGGCTCTCTGCCCAGACAATCTGGAACAGACTTATCGGGCTGCCAGGAGGCCTGCCATGACTGCCTTTCACCGTCAGGCCCATTTGCGCTGGTGTGAAGAAAGACCTGTGAGGAATGTTATGTTACGGCAGTTCGATCATAGGATCAAAGTGTGGAGAAGACAAGGAGAACACTATGCTAATTGCTGCACAGACAGAGTAACATCTTTTGGTAGCAGCACTGTAATGGTGTGGGGCGGCATCTCCCTCACTGGGAAAAACAAGGCTTTTCATCATTGGAGGCAAATTCAATGCAGAGAGAGATCGAGATGATATTCTACAACCAGTGGCAATCCCATATCTCCACAGTCTGGGACTGAACTCTATCCTACAAGATGACAACACTTGCCACCACAGAGTGGGGTTTATCAGAGACTACATCCAGAATTTGGGAGTGCAGAGGATGGAATGGCCTGCCAGCATCTTGACCTCAACCCCAACCCTTGTGAGATCATCTTAGACATGCTGTTTGTGCCAGAGTTACCAACACAACCACATTGGCTGACTTGCAACAAATGCTGGTTGAAGAGTGGGATACCATCCCACAGCAGTGTGCGACCAGGCTGGTGACCAACATGAGGAGGTGGTGCCAGGCTATGTATGGTTTTTCTACATGCCAATATGCCTTGTTTCTTTAAACTTAAATAATCCAGTCCACCAAACAAGTCAATGGCAGAATAAGCTTTTTGGCATTGGCAGAGAGGATTTTGCAAATTTTTAATGGGCGCAACCCACACACTCAGCTCTACCGCTCATCCTCCAAATGTTTATTCCTTACAAATCTATCACCATTCAAGAGGGCTTTTCAGCGGTATATGGTAAATTGCAAAGAAAGGTTCTTTCTTTTTGTACTAAGTTTTACTATTTTCAACACTGTTTTTGTTGAAGACCTTTGGGCTAGATTTGTGTTTTCACTGTGACTGAAACATATTGGCGTGTTTTTATTTTTATATATATATATATATATGAATTACAGTTACCACATTAAGCAGGGGCAGTGCAAAGATCATGACTGCTACTGCAAAAAAAGTTGCCTTTTGCACCGCACACACACTGTCCAACATTCCCTTTAACCATATGTCGAAAATTGCTGGGCAGGAATCACTGTAGCTTTGGAAATTTTAAAGTATGTCCACAGAAATACTATAAAGTAAAAAAAAAAATTTAATGAATATATTATGGAAATAATTTTTATATTTCTATATAAGTTAATATTATTAAATAGGAGATCCTATATTTTAGGGTCAAATTCAATTAATGAAATCTAATTTAAAAAAAAAAGCTGAGAAGCACCTGTGGTAATAAATACACATTTAGAAGATAAAGCCTCATTCCTGTAAGCACAAATTCGAGTGAAGTGTGTTCTGAGTATTTTGCCTGTTTTCAGCCTCGTTCCTAGCTCTTTTAACCCAAGCTAAGCACTAAACTCTCAGCTGCGGTGGGCTACAGGGCTTGTGTTTTTTCCCCACCGACTTTGAGTGTGACATCACCAGTCGGCAAGCTCCCACATCGCCCCCTCCCTGTGGTTCTTAAATGCACGAGTGAACAATTTGGGCATGTCCTTAACGAGAATACAGTATTACGTTACACTGCCCAACCTTGATAAAGATAAAAAGACAAAGATTTATTGCCATGCTCTTTTAAGACAATTTTTAAACATTTCACCCTCATGTACAACTCTGAGTGATAAACTACTGATAAAAGCTTTATATCAAATAGTATTAACAGAATTTACAGTTTCTTTGTCCTGGACCATGGTTTGGGCCACATTAAAAAGTCAAAAGTTCAGAATCAGACAAGGTAGCTATCAAGCTTAAAGTTGACATTCACAATAGTATTCAAAAAAGACTTTATAAAATCAGAAGATTTTCATCAACAGTTGCCAGTTTCTAATGGGTTTGCGACACTCCTGTGTCAATACATTTGAATTGGTCCTGTATGCTAGAGTCTCTCTCTCCTCTCATGGGAGTGAAAAGGCATCCGTGTGGGGTTTTTTTAACAACGGAGAGGACTCCAAACATTCAAAAGCACACTGAGATGAGGAAATATGCTGTATTCCAGCTCCATCTATTTATTTATTTAATTATTCATTCATTATTTAGCTCTTTCAGATCACTTAACGTGGGAATTTCTCCACCAAGTTCGGAGATGGCTAACTGCATTATTGAAAGTGCTAAAAAAAAATTCAACTGGAGTTACAAATGAGTTTCTGTGGAAATTCAATCAGTGAGTAAAAAGTTTACATACAAGTTAAACTTTAGTCAGTCAATTTTCCTCACAAACTTACCGTTCCAATTCCAAAGACAGAGATCCTGAATATAACTTTGATTTGTTTCCCCACAATCGTATCTGTCCCATTTAACTCACTATACTTTTCTCTGCAGTAGCAGATGTTGAGCTATTGAACTTATATAGAACGCATGGCCTTAGTTACACCCCCTACATGCATGACATGGCCACAGGTGTGTTGTGGTAGCTGCTTTGTTTAACTGGACATCTGTTGTTGTTACAGGACAAAAGTGACATTTCATACGGGAAAGGCCACTTACAGGGTAAGCCCATATCCATTTTTTTCAGGAACTTACTTTTCTCACTCTTGCTTAAATCATGACTAAAATGGTTAACTGTAAGGTACTTTTGCAAATTTAGTTTACAAAATCATAATCAACACTTCAATCAAAGCAAAGTAAATAGCTTTAAACACAAGTCATTTCAATGGGTTGTTCTCATGCACTTTTTTTGGTATAGACTTTAAATCCTTTGTTCTTCACATTAAATTATAATAAAAAAAAGCCTCTGCAGCTAATGTTAGTGTTATAAAGGAGAGCAGTGCCCACATGCCATGTTACAAATTCATTCATGTTCTCATCATCCCCTGGAGGTTTAAGAGTCTTCTGTTGGTAATGAACAGGCAATACCAGGTCATTACTGGTAATATAACACCCTCATGGACACATGCTCTCATTTTGCATCTTGCATTTCTCTTCTCGGCTGCCTGTAGGTTTAACCTGTGTGCTGTGTTAGAGTTGCCTGAAACAAAACTGCATGTAATGGATAAGGTTCTATTTAAAAGCTGCAAGTCCTCTAAATTAAAAGACTAGCGGTTTCCTTGGTTACATGCCTACCCCCTACATACAAGTGTACGCACGCACACACACACACACACACACACACACCCACACACACCACTTATGTGTAGCTGCCAGTCTACTAGACTGTTCTCTGTGGGTGGATTTTTAGTCCTGCATGGCAACACCTCCATTATCTGGCACTGCAGGCTGGCTGTGCTGATTGAGCTTGTATGTGTCTGTGTATTAATATTGAACACTTAGGGAGACTGTTCGAGAATGAATGATTTGATAAAAAAAAAAGGTGTATTTGAATGTTAAGGCTAGTGAGATTCATGCACTTTATGTGAATTAGTGACAGAAGTGTGAGCAGCATATGCAGTAGTGTCAGGACCACACTTACCAGTCTAAACAGCCATTAAGTACAATTTGTTTATGCTTGGGAGCAATGGAAAAGATTAGAACAGCTACTTTTATAAGGTAGAGGAGAAAAAATATTTGCAAAGTTAGTTAAATAATTAAATGTGCACTAGCGATAATGAGGCCCCTTAAACTGTGCAAGACAAGACACAACTGAGATAGGATGTGTGTAGGGCTGGCCCTGAATATTCGGCTATTCAGATATTCGTTCGTTGGGTAGGATTCAGATTATAATTTTAAGATTTGGATATTTGTTTCTTTGATAAATGATGCGAAAAAGTCAAACCTCCACTCATGTATTCAGCCTTGTCAAAATAAAAGACTTGAACGAAGCCTAAAACAGCTTAACACGCTACAGCAACCTATTTACAAAAAAGCATGGCAGTTCAGTTCATTTTGCCAGCTTTACACCTCAAATTAGAACACCTCCAGGAAGCTCTGTTTTATTCGTGTATACTCTGTGCTCTTAGTGACACTGTGTATGCATGAATTAGTGAACAATTCAGCAAGCAGAGCTATGCTGCAAGCCACAATGCCGCCTTAATTTTAAAACGGGCACAGAGCGTAGATTTTCTGAACAATAGGGCTGACCCCAATTATTCGGGTATAGATATTCAGATATTTGTTCGTTGGGTATGAATTCAGTGTCTGATTTTGAGATTCAGATATTCAGTTTTTTGGATAAATGTGGTTATTGATAAAGGCAACGCTCCATTCAACCCACATTCAGGGTGCAGCAAATGAAGCCTAAAACTCGGTCATATAAAACAGCCTAACAGGCTAAAACTTACAATGAAGCTTGTAAGTGAAATTAGAGCACCTTCTCTCAAACTGGTTAAATTGTGTATACTCTGTGCTCTTAGTTAGCTAGTTATTTAGTAGGTTAGCAAGCACAGGTAGCTAGCGAAGCCACACTGAGCCACAGTACAGCCTGGAGAAAGGGATATTAAAGCAGGAGTCGGAAGCGGGTTTTGTTAACGACAACAATATACAACACCCTACTTCCTGAATATTCGATTATTCACAGAATATCCCGGCCGAAGCTCCGAAGCCCTAAAAGTGGTATTTGGGACAACCATAGGGTGCGTGGGTGGGTGTGTGTTTGGGTATGAATATTAAAAATATATATATACACACTTACTTTTACACAATTACTTTTTGAGGATTCTGTGATGGAATTTTAGGCAGTCATGCTGCAATCCAAACTTGTATTTAATGGCTTTTAACTGTATTACTTGAAGGGTGGTTTCTGTCTTTTTACAGTAAAGATGTGTGAATTTTGCATAGGAATGTGTCAGAGTGCAGACTCTTTTAGAGGTGCCATCAATCACCCACTGCTCTACTCATGGAGAACCATGAGGCTCCAGAAATACACACATCACTCTGTGTTCCTCCAGAAGCTGTATCATTTTCCCCTTGAACAGAGTGAACAGAGTATCTCAAAAGAAACCCTCAATGAGATCTTGCAACAAGACAAATGTTTGTTGTCTGCTGAAAGATTTTGTCCTGCTTTTAAAGTTGTTAGCATTGGCTTATTTCTGTTTGTTTCCTCACCATTTTAACCTGTGCAGGGTTTGGATTGGAGGCATTGCTTACAAGTGGTCTTATCACATGTCAATTTAGAAGTATAAATAGTGTTCATTTCATATAGATTGCACTGATGATACAAGCAGGCTATACTAGCATTTCTGGTATAGACTGATATATATATAATTACAAGACTTTTCAGGACTCTCCTTATAAGTCTTTTGTTCTTTTCCCTTCTGCTGACTTCCACTATATTTTAACTGCAGCAAATGCTTTGCTTTGTTTTGCACCTGAGCCTCAGGTTTTACATAAAACTGAATATCTAGGTCAGAAATATGTACCTTCTGCCTGATGGTGTTCAGTGTTTCACTTAAATTCATTAAAAGGTGTGTTGTTTTTTTGTTTTTTTTCCTCTTCTCTTTTTTTTTCTTCTTTCTTTCCTTCTTACATGTTTGTTTATGCATATTTCATTTTAATATTTCCATGAACGTTTTCTTCTGCAACCGGGATAACTGGCAGGAATGAGGATGTATTTAAATTGATATAGGAGTATACAATATTTTTATATGACCCAGCCAGTGCATGTTGATGGATGGTGCAGGGTATGAATTAATGCTTTGTATCTAGGGTTGTCAAAACTATTGAAATTGTGATTTCAAAATGTGTATTTAATCATGATTCATTGCATGTATTTGTTAAAATTGAATTATTTTCTTTTGCAAAGCTGTGCATTTTATTGTTGCTAAATGAATTAACCTCCAAAAGCTTCCTCAAACTTCTTTACTTAATTCAGTGAAATCCTCTTTTACGCAAATGTTTCAGGGCTTCAGTAAGAGCAACAGTAGCTAGTAGCTCTTCCACTTCTTCCATGGTTATAGCACCTTCCTACTTCTGTTGTGTGCTGTATTTGGGTGAAATTGTAGCTTTCAATTTGGCTATTGCTTTTATCATTATGCTGCTTTTGTATTGTCTATACGTCTCCCCCAATCTCTGTCCAGCTTAGTCTACACTGTTACTGACAGGTAATTTTGCCTGTAAACAATACTTTAGGTACTCAATACTCTTTGGCTATTAATCATTTCACAGCATGGCTGTAACTAAAAAATAGTTTAGCTATAATCACAATGCCATCAATGGAACTTTAAACATTTTTTTTAACTATAGCTAAAAAAAAAATCTAGCTTGGCAGCTAGCAGGATTTCAGGGTGGAACTACAGATGACTTCAAAGATCAAACTTGGAGATCCTGTTCAAGCTCTTTTTGTATAATGTATCATTTACATGATTAATTTTCTGCAATGTTTTTATATGGCTGCTGTAACAGTATGAATCTATTTCTTGTAAGATGTAACATGCAGAAAACTTTGTAGACTATACTTGGATTAGGCAGTTTGGATATTTACGACACAATTACTAAAACCATAGTACTCTCCCCTTGTCTATAACTCATGTACTATAAGTAGTGCATGAAAAAATGCATTGGGCTAATTATGAGTCATATATACAAAACCAAGGTCTTTGCTATGATATTTGATCCTTAGGGCTTAGCTGAATATAGGTTATAAGTTATGGTAGTTATGACCTCTGGCCTTCTGAAAGGACAAGCCTAGACATACCTCCATTTGATATTAATAGAATCATTTCCTTGTGTCAGGGATAGTCTTGTCCAGTGTGATCCCTCAAAATCAAAAGTAGAATCAATCTCAATTATGCCATACCCTTGCCATGGTTAAATTTTATTTGGTAGGGTTTAAGCAAGCATGGCTTTCTCCAAAGAGGAAGAGGGATTTGATTTAAGACAGGGGAGTGAAGGCTCTGAAGGGTGGTGATAAATGTTTCAGATGCTTCAATTTTCTAGTGTTGTCATGGTGTGTTAAGAAACCAGATAAACATATACCTGAATCTAATAATATTTGTCTGTCTGTCTTAAGAACGGTGAATTAAGAGTTGCACAATGCAACGTCTTTATAGAGAAACACTTCTGTCTTGAATAGACACTGAATACACTTACAACATGAACTGAAATCTTCAATGTATGAAAGTGCTTATTTGCCCTGGCCCTGCTGGATATGTGAAGTGTAGTCACATGACTGTGGTCAAGAGCATGAAGATGTGCCAGGGTTTGCTCTCTGTTCTCAGTCAGTTTAAGTACTTCAGACTGACACTATTCTGTATACTGTAGATGGTAAGGCATCATTGAGTGTATTGTATTGATTGTGCTAGGGTGACATGCTTCCAGGAAAACTCTGGCATTTATCCTGTGGATTATGTATCACTTACTTTGTGTTGAATCTGGTATAACACATGGAGCCCAGCAAGTGCTTCGCTTCTTTTCTTTTCCCATTTCATCTCATATTGCATGTATGTCCTGTCCAGTATGCATGTTTTATACATGAACCCCTTGCATGCTGTCAGATCTTGTCTTTTTCTCTTTAGCTGTTCCCCTTCCACTGTTTGTATTTTCCTGTGTGTAAGTCTGATGTCTGTGTCCTGTACTGTTTGGTGTGTTTCTGTAGCATTTATCAAAGGCACTGGATGGATAGCATTGAAGCTGAAGCTCTTTACCTGACCACGGCGCAGCATGGGCAGCCTCAGTGTGAGCTTCCCCACACTGCTGTGGAGGTACCCACCCTTGGGGGGTAAGAAGTCACTCATCCTACTTTTATTTGCACCAGAAGAAACACTTTTTAATGCCTTTTTCAATAAACTGCAAAAGAAACATTCTCTTTCTCTGACTTGAATCAAAGTTGGACTAATGGCTTGGGCCCCCAGCTTTCACTGTGGTCACTAATGGGCTCATGTTGATTGCGAAAGCCAGCTTCTTGGGATTTTGCTGACCAAGTGTATAACAGCAAAGCCACTACTATTAAGATAACTTGAAATTAATTTTAAACATCATCTAAAATGAGTAGTTAAAGTGCAGTTTAGCCCAACTTTGAATATAGAGGAATGGATATTAGAGTATTCATTTTAAGTGTCACCAGCAGAAGTTTACTGTAAATTTTTGGCTTAGGTAGATTTTATTTTTATTTATTTTTTTGTCTACAGAGTAGCTTAATGTTGCAGCACTGATGGAATCTCATGAAAAAAGCTAGTATTTTTAATTTAAAAGTTAAAATAGAAGGGATGTGTTCTTAAATGTGACATTTATAAAATTTGTAGAAATCTCGTGATAATTAGACCACATTTTAACCCATTCTTGTCTCAGTTATTTACTTAGAGCTGTAGTTTATGAACAACCATTGTGTCCTGTAGATTCAACTATTGCGTTCTGTGGTTTCTCACCACTACTCATAGTCTAATGGCTTAAATGACCTAAGTCATATGACCCCCAATGACCAATCCCAATCCTGTTGTCCGTGCCCCCTCCTTTCTGAACAGAGCGTTGATGGTGGCGCAGTGCCGGAACCTGATTATGTCCCGAGGGTGCATCAGCACAGGGATTACCAGCGCGTTACTGGTCTCCATTCATTCCTGCCGATCACTGGTGCTTATCAGCATCAATCTGACACTCTGTTTACCTGACGCTGCACTCCGTTGTGCTTGGCTAAGAGAAAAGCTCACAAAAAAGTCCCCCGCCATCAGCACTTTCTTTTGTGGGAGGTGGGGAGCAGCTTTTAGTAGGCCGTCAAACTCCGGGCCTGATTATCAGTCTCTGCCCAGTCACAGGCCACGGCCCGTGTTTGTCACCCAGTACTGTGCTGAAGCCAGCGCTGTGTCTTTTTGCCTCATGTTGATTTGAATTCGTTGTCTCCAGTTTCTGGATTTTGGGGTTGTTTTGTACTTTATTTTTTTTCTTTTTCTACTGGTCCTAATCCTGATCAGCCTGGATGAGGTCAAAGTTTGGTTCATCCTCTAAGCCACGCCGATGTTGCTTCTCTCAAATACTGATTATTAAGATACATTTCACTTAGCAGGCACTTGCTGTGGCATTGCAGTTATTTGTATATGTCAAGACGTCTGCACTTTGTGGATTTGTTTTTGTGTTGACACTTGTAATTTTAATCAATTATTTTTCGTCACACGTGGTTGTGGCATTGTGGTGAAGACACAGTGGATTTGTGTTTGAGAAAAATGGCTTCTTTTAAGCTGGACTTTCTTCCAGAGATGATGGTGGACCACTGCAATCTGAACTCAAGTCCAGTGTGAGTATTGCCATCCCCTGTGTGTACTCTGGTTAAAACGTGGTCGATTGTGGTCATTGCTTTCATACACTTTTTTAAAGAGGCATCCTAACTATGACTATTTTAGAGAATGATACCTGCTGAATAGATTTTGATTGTGATGTGGATTCCTGCTAGGAACAGTTTAATCTTCTTCCTCTAATACAGAGCCAGTATGATTGTTTAAGATTCGTAAGTGGTTTACATTAACCAGTGTTTTAAAATAATTTATTGGTAGTCAAAAGGCATATTGAGGTCTTTTGCCTTAAGGGGCACAGTTACCCTTTTACAAAATAAAATGTTATTTTATTGTAATTTGTTTTTACTCATTTAATGGAATGGACGGCTTTGTAATTTTACAGTATAGCCATTCCTAAAACAATAGGAAATTAGTTTACCACAGATGGGATTGGACCCATTATTTATATTGGACCAGAAAGGCAGGTTGAAAATGGTAGCATGGTTGGTATGCCAACTCCAATACCTCTTTCTGACAGATGTTGTTAACTCACAGTTGATCACAAATAAAATGCCTTCAGAAATATTGAAGCCAAAGAAAGTAGAGCCAATGTTAGAAAGTGTTCACAAGTTAACCAGCAGCAAGAGCACATCTTTAAGTTTTAAATCCCATGGAAAAACATCGCATAAAATATAACATGGCACTAGTGTGAACATGCATTTATTGCTTAAGGGAGTATTTGAAAATTACATTTATAGACACAAGTATTTTAAAAAATTATGTAGCTAGAACTGCACTATTCTGGTGACACAATGAACATTCCTACCCTTAAACAACCCTTCCACTTTCTACAGGACACTTAATTATATCTAAAATTATTAATGTCGCACGTTCTGGGCTAAGGCTGCCATGCTTTTGGAAGCTATATTGCATGCTGTACAGAAGAGACCCTCTGCTGAGGTGCCAGGGAAACATGAGTAGGATTTAGCAAGATCTGTCACAAATCTAGAATCATTTGAAATAGACTGCACATGGTTTAATTTTGGAGATTAGCAAGACCAGTGGGAAGTATAAATAAACACACGTTTATAATAAGAGAAATCAAATCAATAGCTGCTACCATGTCAAAACGACTGTGCAGAGCGACAGATTGATTTACTATTTATCCTTGTTACTAGAGGAAAAAAAAACAATGGACCCACTAATTGACAGTGAAATTTGTTGCAGAGTTTTTATAATTGATTATCGATTTTGTTGATATTTGCTGCAGCCCTAAAGTTCCCCGTGTGTGTGTATATATCGTCATGCAAGCATCAGAATATGGTGCAAGATAAAAAAATAAAAAATTCAAAAGGTAGACACAGATCTAAAATGCCTTATGTATGTTAATTCCTACAATTAAAGAAATGTGTGAATATAATGTCATAAAATTAATTGGAATGTCCAACGTGTGATGTGAAATAAATTGTACTGTTTTGGTAGCAGTTTCAAATTTCAAAATTGAAATTGTGTATCAATGAAAATTTTTTTTTTTTTTTTTTTTTTGCATGCCGTATTGCCTAATCTTACAAACTATATCATAAATGCTGCTCAGGGCTGAACTTTAAAAGCAGTTTCAAGCCGAAAAACAGTAGTTAGTATTCCAACATGTATGACAGTTTGTGTTCTAAAATGTCAGAAAACATCTGATGATCACATAGCACAGATTTATACCTTTTGTATTTAACAGGGTACAACATGAAACTGTTGACAAACCAAATTGCTCATGGCTAGGTGTTTATATCTGCAGGCTACTAACTAATATCTCGCTACAACTGCAAGCTAAACCACATGTGGAAGTTAAACTAAAGTATGCACTAACTAGGTTATACCTGCCCCACTAGCTATTAAAAGATGTGCGTTCTTTCGCATGCAGTATATCACACAAGAAACTGATGAATGAACACAATGCTCACTTTAATGTTAAATATGGAGTGCATTTTTGTCACATTAGATCAGGGGTGGGCAATTATTTTTTCCATGGGGCCACATGAGAAACAGAAAATATTGTGGAGGGCCGGCCAAAAGGCTGATCTCAATTCTGCATAATATTAACTGTACTTCTTTGTAAAAAGCAGTAAATAGCATTGTTTTGACAAGCTGGTAAGAGTATATGTTATAATTAAGCAATGAAAACATGAGGTTGCCTTCCAAAAAATGTAATTTATTCAAGCGAATTTCACAAAACAATGGGAAAGGCAATTAATCACTAAAACGGCATCATAAAAACACGCTAAACATGCAAATTAAAATAAAAAAAGAAGCTTGGTAAAAAAGCCTTGCTGCTTTTGCAGTTTAGCTAGCAAAGCTTCCGATGTCCGCACCCTTTCAGCATCAGTCACGTTCTTGTATTTCTCCCCGTGTTTCGTCTCGTAATGCCGACTCAAATTGTAGTCCTTAAACACGGCGATCTGCTCCCCGCACACTAAACACACGGCTTTACCTCTCACTTCAGTAAATAAATACTTAGCAGTCCAATTTTTGTTGAAAACCCTGCATTCGGCATCTACCTTTCTTTTTTTAGCATGAGCAGACATTTCTGAGGGCTAAAGTCGTCTTGTGACTTGCTAGTGACAACGATCAAATCACGCCCATGCCTCAATATACGTTTTGCGTCATCATGTACGTAAATAAAAAACAACTTCAAAATAAAAGCAATGCAGCTTCAGTCCATGCATCAGGTAAAATAAGAAAATATGTTTATTTTGTAATTTCCAATTAACGTTACACGGGCCGGTCAGAGTCAATCAAAGGGCCGCATGCGGCCCGGGGGCCGTACAATGCCCAGGTTTGCATTAGATGCTCTACTTATTGGTCAGACAATCTTGAATGCAGCATCCACTTAGCTTGTTTTTATTATGGCTGCTTGTACATTTTGAGATGGTAGTTGTGATACCACATACATATCACTTTACATTTAACACTTCACTAATGTGACTGGCCTGTGAAAGTAAAATGAGTAATCTATCTGGTTTAATTGTTGTATTTATTGCTCCCAAATGTTCTGTTCAGAAGAGATATGTAGATTCAGTATACATGGTTGTATGAATGGTTATTTTGTAGTGCGTGTGTTTTTATTTGTTCCACATTTAACACATCTGTGGCACTGAACACACAAAATAGTGCACTATGAGCAGTGAACACACACCCAGAACAAGTGTGGCAGGCAGTTTGGGGTTAGTGACAACTCACTACAAGTGGGGTTACTCAGTGACAACTCGGCCATGATTAATGGAAGGGGACAGTGTTGTTCCTTTAGTCCCACTGCTCTCCAGTTTTCCTGGTGGTTATGGGAATTGAACCAGTGACCTTCCAGTCCAAAGCCCTCTTCTTCTAACTATTAGGCCATGTCTGATAGTCAGTTTCACTACTCCTGTTCAGAAACAGCAACTGGAATGCTTTTAAAAAAAAAAAAAAAACAACTTTACAGAAAGATTTTGCTCGAGTTTTGAACTTGAGGGACATTCAGGAGATGAAGCTAAAGGCATGCGTATTTAGCTATTGAGCTGTAGACTGCTACAGAGTCATAAGAGACCAAAGAGACACATCTCTTCCGGCTCATTATGTAGCATATTATGTATAATAAACAAACTTGAGGATTAATAAGTCCTGGATGAGGCTTATGGTTGAAGGTGGATCTCTAACACCAGGTATAGGTTTTCTATTCAGTAAACCAGATAATGTGAAACCTTTAGGCCATATGGTCCAGCCCTAGTATTTAGTCATTGTGTTATTGTGTATTTAATGTTGTGGATCAACTTGGTGCCAGAAAATATTTAAGGTTTCAAAGCGATCAATGTATCATCATTAATAATGGGTGAAAAAATTGCTGCTAATCCATTCCTACTGTTCAATCACATTTTTAAATCACATTTCTCTCCCACCTGCCTTTACTTCTATGTCATGACCAAATATTTCTCTCGACAATTGTGGCGCTGACCACTGCAAAAATTACAGCAGCTGCAAGACACAGCCTTTTCCTCCACTAATGCATACAATTCACTGGCTGTTTTAGATGTTTATACCCAAGTTTTAAGATGATAATGCATAGGTTGTAGCATGTGAGAAATATTTACAGCTGGTTAAAGGAATTTAAATGGAAATTATGTATACTTTTTTTTTTTTTTTTTTTAAATACACATGTGAAAGTAGAATTGGATATTGTGTGGTCAGACATTTTCAGTGTGAACACAATCCAGTCAGTGTATCCAGAAGCAAAACACATGTTAATGCCAGACATTTGTGGCACATTTTATCCCTCTATTAAGGATAGTCGTGCAATCAAGGTGGTCATTTTTGGCTGTGAGCCAAGTGAAGTTTGTAAAATAATGTGTGCTATGTTTCTTATACCAGCTACACTAATATTAGATATTTCAAGGTTTGATTTTGGTCTGGTAAACAGACCAAAACAGTACCTTCAATGTAATGTTTGCTGTGGTGTTGTTTGTAAGCCATGCTGTACAACTGACCTGGGAACACTTCATACCTGAATGGGACCACTAAGTGCTGACTAGATCTAATCCAAAGTTTTCTTCAGTAATGTTTTCCCAGGGTCCCCCTTAAAAGTTCCCTGTTCCTGCTAGTCTTGCACTTACTCTATGCTGTGTTTAAGACTGACATGGTGAAATACTACTGTCTGTTTTGCTCTATGACATGTCTGTTGAAATTATTCAGTGTGTAGCCTTGCCCAAGCCTTGCCCTTATTGCGGTGTTGGTAAAAGTTGGAGAATGTTTGAAATTGATAGTATATAAAAATGATCACGTCTATCTAGTAAACTTCTAAATAAACGAGACAGATTAGAACAACAGGCAACACTCAGTTGCCAGGCAACATCACGGTTGGTTGAAAGACGATGGCTAGCAGAGTATTATTGTTTGCATTATTATTGCTTAACGTTTGTGATGTAAAAAAGTGCCTCATGAAACTTTGTTTGTGTACAAGGTAAATAACCATTCAGATGTTTGTCCACATGAACATGATTTAATATTGAAGCACCAAATACATTCATCTGTTAGCTAAATGTTGCTGTTAGCAATTTGGTTGTGACAGTTAATTTACTGGCTCTGTTCCAGTCTCATTTTTGTGTTTATCTATGAAGTGGCATTTTAAAAACAATTATTACATTTCCAGCAATACAGCAAACTAGGGTATATTGGAACTGCTTATGGGTCTAGTGCTAAATGAGCTAATGGGTCAACAGCTTTTCTCATGACAAGTTAGTTTGTTTCCATTTAACTAGACCAAATGTTTACAGGAGTTATTGGTGTAGGACATTGAGCTGGAGTTAAAAATTCTGTAGTTAGTAGTGCTGTTGGCCTGCTCTCAATTTTTCAGCCACTGGTATGTTTAAATATTCTTTGATATCTTGTTGTCTTGATTTAGCAGGACAAAAAAAGAAAAAACTGTCACAGACTGCTCACGTCCACACTAGCACAGAGAAGCAATATGCAGCCATATATTTAGTAGAGCTAATAAAATGACAATAATATGTGTGAAATGATTGGTGTTTGTAATTTTAAAGGAGGTTAGGGCTGAATTTATAAAAGTAAATGTAAAAAGAACAACTTTTGATTTAAAATGTTTGTAAATGCTGTTAAACATATTTTCATTGTAAACTCCTAACTACATTTGCCATTTACCTATTTGGCCTTTAGTATGTGCCTTTTGTTCAAACAAGGAGTTTACATGTTCTATCTGCTGGAGAATTGACAAAGGGAAAGATTTATTAGCCGTTTCTCTCCCCAGTCAATGAACTCCATTAATCTGGCTATTTAGCTGTCAGCTTTGCTCTACAAAGCCTGAGAGTACTCCAGTTTGGTTTCTGTCTTAAAGCAGTCTGTCCTGTTACAGCTCAAATGATGTGGAAGGGAAATTGGGAACTAGAAGACTGTTTTAGAATGGCATTAACCAGAGGTACTTTCTCTTTGTGTGTCCTGCTGGACTGTGCAAGATGGAACAGATAGGCTTTGAATTCAGGGAGATTAAACCAAAAAAGTGACTTACTGCTATATGATTTTAAAATTCAAAGCTGTAGTTGTATGTTATATGGTTGAAATACTGTATATTTAAATGTTGAAATACTTTATATTTAAATGTATGGATTCTTAGGGCATATTCGATGACCCATAAAGTAGACAGTACAAGTGGCCGCAGTCTTTAGTTAGACAAAAACATTGCAATTTCCTGCCATTCTTACTTGTGTGTAATTCACAGCGGAAAATATTTGGTGCAGTAGAATCTTTTAAACCTATAAAGTGACATGGTTGGCATGTTGGTGCTGCTTCATACCTGTGATTACCAGTGCAAGAGGTGGTTGAATTCACTTTTGATGATCATTTTTGTATATTTTTCAGTCAAAATCCCTCCTGTCTGAATATCTTTTGGTGCCTCCGTAATGTTTGTATTGCTACAAACAATTTTAGTTCCTACCAGACAAAACACCACTGTGTCTTTTCTTATGCAGTGACTGAATCAATGTGCAGCTACCTCTGTCAGCATTGCTCATTTAATGTATGCTCTGTCCAAGGCTACAACAGTTATCATGCTGATGATAGCGTGCTGAACAATTGGACATCCACAGCAGTCAGCTGTAGATCTAATAGCTGATAATACTAATGGTAATTGTAATGTTTATCCTAAATACAGTGTTCTTGCTACTCAGTGAATCTAGTTAAACTAGTACTTCATAAACACAAACTATGCAAAACTACTTCCTGCCTGTCTGAGATGCTAAACCTGCATTAGAATGTTATGTGAAATGTTAGTGAACCAAATGGTGTGAGCTATGATTTGCCTTGTAGTCTAACCTGTTTCTCATGTAATATTGAGCGATTTCCTAAATGATTTTATATGGCTGCAGTTAACAAATATTTGGATAGATATTACAAATATTTTTAAATTCTTTCAATTTAAAACAAATCATAAGCAATTGACCAACAGTAACACGTCTACAGCACTTTTTAAATGATCAAATAGACAGACTGTCCATCTAAATGTAAAATAAAAAGACACAAAAGGGCATTCTGTGATCTACAATCTTTTACAGCTTCATTAGACTTTGTCCGCCATGCAAAAAAAACAATAACCCTCCTCAACTGAGAATGTTTTGCATTAAAAGGAAGGCACACTCATCATTACCACTGTGTTAAATACAAGCTCTTTACCTATGAGAATAAAGGATTTATTTATTTTTAACAATCACTATTTATTGTTTTGTCCCTGTACCGATTAATTAATTTATCCAATTTTATACAAATACATGCCAAAGTTTAGGGTTTTTTTTTTGTTTTGTTTTTTTTTTTTTTTTAATTGTTTAAATTATCATGTCAAACTATGCCTTTTTCCTCTTCTCTCAGCAATGGTTGTATTGTTTTCACTTTTTTATGTAAGGAGATATTTCTTGCAACATATACTTGTTGACCATTTTAACTGGAAATGAAATTAAGGATAGTAACTAATGTTGCTCAATAGTGTATTATCACTAAATCTATCTTAACTATGAATGGATGCACTAACAGAACTGTCACTGAAATAGCCTTTTATAATGACTGTCATCTCAAATTGTGGGTTGTGGTTTATTTTATTTAATTTTATTTATTTATTTATTTATTCATTTTGCATCCATGCATTTTTCTCTGACAATGTTCATGCCCAAATGCTGGTTGAACTAAGTTGATTTCAGTACATAAAATTTAACTGTTAATTAATGCGGATATGCCTGTCAGATACAAAACATCCTCCAGCTAATCCTGACTAAAATTTTGGAGAAATGATGTCTGTAGTTCTCAACAGATGTGGTCAGTGTTCCAGATGACAGTCATTCTGAATGGGATATCTCTGTTTCTTTTTAGAACGAAGAAGATGAATGGAACACTGGACCACCCGGACCAGCCAGACATTGATGCCATAAAGATGTTTGTGGGTCAGATCCCACGGTCCTGGTCAGAGGAGCAGCTGCGGGAGCTCTTTGAACCCTACGGTGCCATCTACGAAATCAATGTCCTTCGAGACAGGAGTCAAAACCCCCCACAGAGCAAAGGTCACAGTCTGGCAGTTATGCCTGTTGATAAGCATTTGTCTCTAATTTTTTTTTTTAAATTCTATACTAATCCTGAACTAGTTTAATTAGTATCAAACTAAGACTGGTCAGTATGAGGAAAATGAGAATATTTAGAAATGTTCAAGATACATAATACTATCATTAGATTTTATGGCTAAAGCTCAGCAAGTTTTTGTCCTAGAAACATAATAAACATACCCCCAGAAACCATAAAGGGTCTGCTTCACGTATGTATGGAGGTTAAAAAAAAATGTATTTTTAGCTTCATGTCATAGACTCAGACAGCGACCCTTGATGGCCCACCCATTCATATTCACATGATAACAGCATGCTAATCCAGCCGCTCTTATTGGAGGATTACAACCCCAACACGTAGATATGCCCATTTTAGTCTTATTAACAGAAGCATGTTGCCATGGATTCACACTGAGCAGCTCCAAAACAGCACAGTCATGCTTTTCAGCTGCCTGAGGAGGAACAGCTTTATTTTGTGATGAGTAAACTGAGATAGTCAATGTTTGAGCCACAGGTATTGAGAAAAACACACATCATCAGATTTGTAACAATATAGAACAAAACCAAAATAGATTGTCAGAAAGCTGTAAACACCAGTGTGTAACCAACATCTATATCTACAAAGTTTAGAGCTCAAAAGAAAACTTCATAAATGTTCACAATGTGTGTTTTCACTATATGTCAGCACCTTTGAATATAGGTTTTTGGGAAGTCCATGTTTAGAGTTAATTTAAACAAAAAACAGATGAATGCCCAGCATACTTCTCTCACATTATTGTTGCTGGGTTTGTGCTGAATATTAGCATGTGTAGCTTTTTTGGAACAAAATGTTTTAGGTAGGTGAAATTTGTTAAAATATCAAGGCATGTCAGATTACCTCACCCGTGGCTGAAAGGCCTCAGACTCCAGAGCTAGTCTGGGACTAAAGAGCATTTTGAATTGTCATCTTCAATTGAAAGGAGGGTATAGTTCAAAACAGCCCCCTTGTATGGTCAAAAACCATATGCAATAACATTCAGCATTTCATATACTGCAAGGCAATAAACCACAATGTTCATGACATTCTTAATTAATTATGCTTTTTTTTTTTTTAGATTTATGCCTTGTTCTTTACATAATGAAAATAACCATGATAGCTCAAAATGGTTACAAAAGAATCTACAGTTATAACAACAAAAATGTCATATTGTCCCCCTCTGTCCCAAACTACTAATTTTACAATATGATACTGCTTAGGTGTAATCAAGTTAATTACCTACTTCATTTCACTGCATTGCAGGTTGTTGTTTTATCACATATTACACACGTAAATCCGCACTAGAAGCACAAAACGCCCTTCACAACATGAAAATTCTGCCAGGGGTGAGTAGATTATAATGATTTAAATTATTAAGAAAATGACTTGCAAGTGTAAGCTAGAATGTCTGATATGTACTTATGTGACAGATGCACCATCCCATTCAGATGAAGCCAGCAGATAGTGAGAAGAACAACTGTAAGTATATAACTGCAGTTTGCGTGACAAGTTTTTCTAGCATGTCACTTGAGCCAGAACAGTGTTTTTGTAAAATGACTCCTAAACCTTTCTTCAGCTTGTACATGCAAACAAAATGTAATTTATTTCGTAGTAAATTTCACTACGTAATTCACGTAGTAAATTTGGCTTTGGAATTATGGAACGACAAAATTATAGCCCTTATAAACAGCACAATGTAACATTTTAGCTGTATATGCTTCTACTTTCCTCCATTCTAAAGCTTATATTAAGGGAAAAAAAAGTAAATAATCTACTTAGCACAGTTTAAAAGTAAAGCAGGGTTTTGTCTTATTTTAATTTGTAGAGATGCCTGTAAGTTATTGTATGGAAGAGAGGCTTAACGCTTTTGATCTTCACCATTTTGTATTAATAGTAGGGGAGAGAGAAAGAAAAATGTTTACATTAATGCAGTATTTTTTTTATTTAAACATTTCAACCTGACTTTCTATTTTTCACCTTTCTCAGCGGTAGAAGACAGAAAGCTCTTCATTGGGATGATCTCAAAGAAGTGTAACGAGAACGACATCCGGCTCATGTTCTCACCTTATGGTCAGATTGAGGAATGCCGCATTCTCCGGGGACCTGATGGACTGAGCCGTGGTAAAACACTAACACACTTCATATCCGCTAGTGAATGAATGAAAAATGACCAAAATGATGCACCTCTTTTTGCACAGTGAAGTTATAAATAGGTCTACGCTTAAAGGGGCCATGTTCTCGCTCACTCTCTCTAAAGACAAAGTAAAATGAGTTGCTCTAATTTTGTGCTGCGTCTCACGTAGGCAGCAGATACTGGGTTATCCCGGCTCTTTGTCTGAGTCTCTCCAGTCACAACGCTAGACCTAATGTTTGTGAGAGCTCAAAGTACTGATTAAAGGTGTTGAAAACGAGAACAGAGGAGGAATGGAATAGTGAAAATGTTGACTAAAGTCACTGTATATCCTCTTTGCACCTCACTCCAGAGTGCCTTGCACTTGAAAGTAAACTGAGGCTCATTCTCCACAGGGGCTTGAACCAGTCATTTGGAACAAGGGCTATTTCGACAGAGTAAGAAAAATGCTGTGTTTGATCCATGCTGTATTTTGACCAAATCATTTCACAGATGTTCCATTATAAACAGTGTTAAAGTGAAAAATGGTAGATATGTCAGTTTTAAATGATCACAGGGCTAACAAAAAGAACTCGGTGATTTAATCAGTAGACCGAGGTTCATTTTCCTGTTCGTCATGTGTCATTGACCTGTTGGTTTCCTTATGTTTGTTAAAATATTTTACACAACAAGTTACATTTATTATTCATTAAATGGATCTAATTGCATGTATAATAGATAAGAGACAACCGAAAATCTGATCAAACTTTTCTCCAGCAGCTTGCACATTTTGACAAATCTTGTTCTTTATCACATGAGGTCTCAACCAGCTCAAGTTATTAGCAAAAAACAGTTCAACTCCTGAATGCAGTGAAACACAGCTCTGAAGTGGTTACGTGTATGAAGTGTTTAGCATATTGCCTCACTTATTTTGAAACCTTTAAGCCATTAATAGAAAAAACTAATCTTTTTTTATAAGTTTGAGAAAATCTCATAAAATGTCACTCTTTTGAAGTGATCATTTGTTACTTTACTGTCTATCTTTCTAGGTTGTGCCTTTGTTACATTCACAGCCAGACAGATGGCTCAGTCTGCAATTAAATCCATGCACCAGTCACAGACTATGGAGGTAATGGAATCTAGTTTAGTTTAACATTCTGTATTGTGTCCCCTGTGGGATTTTTTTTTCTTGTGATGTGTGTAAAATAGATTTTTTTTTAATGGGTTGTTCAATCAGGGCTGTTCCTCTCCAATCGTGGTGAAGTTCGCAGACACACAGAAGGATAAAGAACAGAAGCGCATGGCACAACAGCTGCAACAACAGATGCAGCAACTCAATGCTGCCTCCATGTGGGGAAATTTAACTGGTCTTAACTCACTAGGCCCACAATACCTCGCAGTGAGTACGAGTACACCCAAAAATCAACACATACACACTCTTCCCTTACCTCTTAGAACAGAATTGGAAGCTTTATATTAAGCTGCTGTCAGTTTGACTAACAACTCGGAAATACAAACAGTTATATATCTACTGTATTTAACCTGTTGACAGACTTAAAGATTTCTGTCACTTATAGAATTACATGGGCTATATACTTATGCAGCCAACTATAAATCTTTAGAAATGCCAAATGTTTAACGTTTTTTACACACTCAAAGTCACCTCAGCACCTGATTATTTATTGTTTATGAAAGCAAAAATTAGCTTGCAGAGAATTACATCAGAATACTTCTGATTTTAACGTTACACATCTTTTTTGCTGTGTTTTCAAGTTTGTTTTTGCATTTGGGCTACAGATCTATGCTAAGGCAACACAACCTTCCCAATCTGGTCTCTCAGATCTCCTGCTGTTTCAGATTGGCTTCTATAAAACTCCTAGAGCAACTCAATTTGCACTTTTTGAGGCCAGTGTAGATGTGGAGCCCTGTGTGAATGTGTTAGTGCTGCTCCATGGGTATGCTGTGAAAAATCCTCTTTCCTTTCTCTTCTGTTTCTCTATCTCTATCAGCCTCCCCTTCACCTCTTATTTTCGTCATCAATATTTCTGGCATTGTCATACATCTTTTGATTATTTTTCTCCAGTCTTGATTCCATTTTGGATCATTTTCATTGTCCTCTTTTCTTACTGTATCTTTGCATCTCTCTCTCTCTCTCTCTCTCTCTCTCGTTCCTGTGCTCACAGTCCTGGATGCAGTCCTGACTCTCTCTGTGTTCTCTGTTTTGGTGTAATGTCTAGCTTTATTTGCAGCTCCTGCAGCAATCCGCCTCCTCTGGGAATGCGCTCAACAATCTCCACCCCATGTCAGGTGAGTCCAAGGGCTGTGTATTTATTTATTTTTTCCTCTCTCTCCCCTTCCTCCCCCTTTTCTTATATCTTGACTGAAAAATGTGAGTTACGTTACATCTAGTTGTATTAGCCAGGCAGAAAGTCAGTAGGCCTGTCACAATAGCTATATTTTCTGGTTGATATATTGTTCTGGAAGTAATTGTGATAGATAATATTTTTGTAAGTTAGACACCTTTAAAAAGCTATGAACTTTTAATGATTAAACATATTCAGAGATTGTAAAATATGAAATGTTTTAATATCTTAAATAAGTAAAACAAACAAATTAAAAACCACTATACTTAAATGAAACATAATGGCTCAAATGAAATACTGAGAACAGAATGGCATAACTGACAATTTTTGTGCCTTGAGCAGAGAGATAGGAAGTCGAGTATTGGATTTAACAGTGGCCTATTAAATGTGGTAATTTACCTAGCCACTTTTTTATTTACCTTTTTGCGGAGACTGGGGCTTTGTAAACACATTAGACAGTTTCCCAGCATGCAATAGAGTGGTGAGGAAACATCTTTTGAATTGTAAAGGGTCTGTTTACCTATATGTCCTGCTAAAACTACAATATCTGGTTATTTTTACCAGCCGAACAAAAACCCGCTCCTGGTTTTATTTATTTATAATATTTTGGGTCTCCCTAACCCCATCTTTAAGGAATGAAATGTGCAATAGACAAACGTGTGTCTTTCAGCAGTAGGCTAGACTGTACACAATGATTTAAAATGATGTGTGTGCTGTGCATGAATATTCAATGAAGGACTAGCTGTTACAGTCCCTACTCCATTTGCACTAGGATTACTAGGATTCACCACCAGGACACATCATCAGTTGGTATCACAGGGTGTTTCGGCCATTTATCACAAGGCACCCTCCGCTGGGGCAGGCTCAGGTCAAGTGTTAAGGGGGCTCTCTCTTTGCTTCTCCCCCTCCCAAAATAATGATGGTGTGTGTCAGTGCACATCCTGGTTGGTGATGGGATGGGCATTGATGGATACCCTCTTACACGCAACTCAAGTTTATCAGCTAGACACTTAAGGGCCTGGTTTTGTCTCCATGTGTATCTGCTTTGAAGGAGACTAGTCTAGCTGCCAACCAAGATGTGCTTAAGTGATGCTGTACACAGAGCAAGATGGGTCATTTCCGAGCCACAACTGCAGATTTGTGGGAGAAGGCAGCACATCATATGTAGCTCAGACAGTGAATCTTAGCGTATTGAATTCCATGCCCCAGAGTTCACTCCATGAGAACTGCTTCTTCTCAACACCTTCCCAGTTTATCAATTGGCCCTTCTGGCTTGTGCTACTGCTCTGGCCCATCTGGCTGCTTCCTCCTGTCAATACACCTCCTTTATCACCATTGCTCGCTGTTCGGCTGCAGATCAGCCTTGTTCCAGAGAGGTGTTACTTTTCCAATTCCATAAGCTCCTCTGCCTTGTTGGACATGGCCCATTAAATCACTGAGGAGAAAAGCAGCTTTGACCTGTTACACAGCTGTGGCTGGAGTCCACTTATTCCCTGTTCTAAGTGTAGGCGTTGTATCACTTACCACAGGGTCCTAGGACTCAGTGAGTGACATGTCCAGTCTCACCTTAGCACATTTGAACTCCTCGACCAGGCTATCCAGTGGTAGAGACAGGGCTCAGTTGCTCCATTTCCTCACCCAAGATCTCACTAATATTTCCATACACTGAGCGTGGGTTAGGGAGACTTCGTACATGGTTAGCTACCACAGGATTCTGTTGTCAATCTGCCTGAGGCCGTTAACTGTGTCCTTCCAGAGTTGCTCAAGTTGTTGGGTGTCTTTGAGGTCTGCATCATACCAACATCCAAGGCTCTTGATTGGCTTCTTTAGGAATGCTGGGATACCGCACTCCTGTTAGTTGTCCCTTAGCAGTGGAGATGCTGCGAGACTTGCTTGGTTTAAAATCCATTTTTGTCCACTGGATGTTCTCCTGGAGTTTCTGCAGCAAGCATCTCGTACATGGTTTTTATGTTGTGTCGTGTCGTATGATCAGCTTCATTGCCATGACAAATGCCAGGGGAGAAAGGCAGGTACAGCCTGCCATGATGTGGATTTCCAGGTGCTGCCAAGTGGTGGTGGTGTTCTCAGCTATTACACAAAACTGCAGATCCTGAAAATAGCACTTGATGAGCTTTATGGTGCGGTTTGGTATGCCAAATTAGTTGAAGGCCATCCACAAGATCTTGTGCAGGACCAAGCCAAAAGCATTGGTGAGGTCTAAGAAAACCACATACAGGTCTCTCCGTTCCTTCTTGGCAGTTTGAATCTGGTGCCAGACACTATTGGCGTGCTCAAGATATATAAAGAGCACATTTGCACAATGCTGGCTGTATCACTCCTAGAAATCTGTACAGAATTCCAAAACTTCCATTGCTAGAAGGAAACAAGAAATATTGGAGGATTTTTACATTCTCTACATTTTTACATGTCCTGTCAAATCTTTCTTTACTGGAATTCTGTGACATCAGTTGTAAAAAGGGCTATAAAAATAAGTTTGATTTGATTATTTAAATTACAAGAGTTTCTAACTATATCTGCTTAATTATTGTTATTGTTCTTTCCATTCAATGTAGTTAATCACTATTTTTCCTTATAATTATAAAGACAGCTGCAAACGTTAGTGGTTTGTTATCCATGTTGACCTTCAGAGTACTTAATGCAATATTAAAAAGGCTCTGTTGTACACATCTTGTTTGTTTCAGGCTACCCAGTGTAATGTTGTGGCTTCTTTAGAGCATACAAGAATTATAATAAGATGTCTGGGCAGTTCATTTCACACAAGTATAATTTAGAATCTGTTAATTATACGTAACGGAATGCAGTTCCCATGGCATTTTTTTCCAAAGTGCCAAGTAGTTGACGTTCTAAGTCATCTGCATCACTGCTTTATTCTTTAAAGATTGCATTTGGGTAAATTTAATCTAGATGATACTAACTGGACATCAAAACGCATGCCGTGAAACTCCTAGTATATTAGATTCAGCTTAAAATATTAGATTATAATACATCATTATACATATGTAGTGAAAATGTCTTCGTGTATTCTGATATTGTTCTATTGCCATTTTGCCCAGCCTTAGATTAACACATTTCGTGAAATGAACGTGATGTTTTGGCTGCATAAATATATTTGTCTATGTGTCTAGGTCTGAATGCCATGCAGAATCTAGCTGCACTGGCAGCAGCTGCGAGTGCCACACAGGCCACTCCCACAGGCAGCAGTGCCCTAACCACCTCCAGCTCTCCCCTCAGCGTGCTCACTAGCTCAGGTACGCCTACTGGACAACAGACTCACTCTGCCTGGGATGGCTGCAAGGGTTGGTTCTGCTTTTTATTTCCCAATGCTCTTTTATGACATTTATGGTAACCCATGTTTTTTGTTGCAACAGCCCCAAGTGTGATACTTTTCTGTATCTGTGTTCAGTGCGCCTTGTAAAATTTTGCCAGTTGTTGAAATTGAATGTAAACTTTTCTTCTTTTGTCATTTTAGACTGAGATATGAAACTGTTTTAAAACATTATTTGGCATAAGTGTTTAAAACAATTACAAAATGCTTGTGGAGCATAAAATTAAGACCATGCTATGTACCATTTGGTTAGTTTCCATAATATATTGGAGGAATGAGAGTGATCAAGTAGAATATAATTTTTAGTTATTTATTTATTGTATATCTGGTTAAATTGTTACTTAAAAATGTCCATCACACACATACCTTTCTATACACATTGAGACATTCCAGGAGTACCAATGTTGCATGACAGTGACAGACTGAACACATTAATTTAAATCAACTAAAACATTATTTTGACCAACATATCTTTACTTTTGGCAGATCTCATGCAAAATCAAAGATCAATTACATTTCAGTAAAAATGTAGAATACAGGGGGTCCTCGACTTATGACGTTGATCCGTTCCTACACTGCATCATAAACCGGTGTAAGTCGGAACATACGTACATACTGTATGTAAATAACATACTGTAAGCACTTATCCTATCCTAACACCTATCCTCCTCGGTCCCAAGCCACGTAACCATGTGTTCTTCCGCCGCGCACACCAAACACGAAGTTCACGTTACGATGCAAAACCACTTAAGTCGAAACAAGGCTTTATACAGTAAATGGGAGATGTGGCGTAACCACGAAACATCATAACTCGGGACTGACGTAACCTGAGGACCTCTTGTATTTCTTTGCTATCCAAAACCTAAACAGTGATGTACCAGCTATTAGAAATGTCTTGTTCATTCATTCATTAATTCATTCAGGTTTTGTGGAACTGTGCATATGTCTGTTTAATGTAACAAACTCTATTTTATTGATCTTTATATGTTGTAGTTTAGTTTTATTCATTTTGTGTTTTATTTATTTATTTATTAACTTTTTTCTAAACAACTGTTTCATTTCTTAACCCTTTAAATGTGTTTGTTTTATTCCACTGTACGCACAGCGGGTTCCTCTCCCACCTCAAGTACAAGCTCTTCTGTGAATCCCATGGCTTCTTTGGGTGCCCTGCAGTCTCTGGCTGCAGGTGCTGGAGCTGGTCTAAACATGAGCTCATTAGCAGGTAAGGTTTTTTCATAAGCGCTTTATTTTAAAATTCAAGTGATGTAAAAGATGATTTAAGCATCCAGACACAGAGACTCCTTTTGTAAGGACCAGTGCATGAGAAAACTCTCAACAATCTGCAACTATCTGCAACAATCAAGATTCTGACAGATTCTTCTTAATTTTGCGTGTTTGCACGAATCTAATGCCAGTCAGTATAAGGGCCCATTGCCAGATTGCCCCCCCCCCCCCCCCCCCCCATGTTGTCAAGCTTGTTTCCTTTAATCTTATTATAGATAATGGACTCAAGGCCAGAGTTGAAAAGTTAAGTTTAAAAGCTTGGCAACAAACAATATTGTCATTTCAGTGGCGGTTGTGAAGTACATTGTCTGTAATGTAATGTCTGTAATGTAATGCAGGTATGGCCGCTCTTAATGGTGGCCTGGGCAGTGGTGGTCTTTCTAATGGCTCCGGAAGCACAATGGAGGCCTTGACCCAGGCAGCGTATTCTGGGATTCAGCAGTACGCAGCAGCTGCACTGCCCAGTCTGTATAACCAGAGTCTGCTTTCTCAGCAGAGCATCAGTGCTGCTGGCAGCCAGAAAGAAGGTCAGTGGGGGAAAAGTAAAGTGATTTATAAATTTACAGCATTTTAATTCCCTGCCTCCAAACACTTTCAGTCGAACTGGAATGAAAGGAAGAAAGTGTGGTCCTTAGACTTTCACAGCTCAACGTTGCTAATTGATGTCAATTTAATTCAAATATCCTTATAGTTTGAGAGAACATATTTCTTTGCTGTCCAATGTTCTAAAACGCATGTTTAACATGGATGTCACAAGAAAAGATTGCATTTCAATTTGTATTGAATTGGAAAGGTCAGGTAATGGAAAAGCAGTGAAAGCCACTTGGCCAAGAGTATATTTGGCCTCTCTTTCTTTTGGTGACAAGGATGTGGTATCCCTCATCACCAGATAGTGCTAGTCAATGCAGGAGGTTGTTAGTAAACATAATATCAATCTTAACAATATTCTCCTTGACACATATTGATTTGTTCAATGACAGTGCGCCACTAAGAGAACAATATAATAATTAGCTTCACGTCTTGAATAAAACACACTCGCTTCCTGCCTCCTACTTTGCTAGTACTGATACTCACGTCCTGGACAATATTGGGTTAAAGAAAATGCTTGTGATGACCTTGAATAAAACATAAACAGATCCTAACACCCTCAACGGTACATCTTTAAAAGAGCTCTTTAGAGTTTAAAGGGTTATTATTAAAATTACATCTACTTTATGTATTGTCTACTTTCTGGCTTCTCCCTAGGTCCAGAAGGTGCAAATCTGTTCATTTATCACCTGCCACAGGAGTTTGGTGACCAGGATCTGCTTCAGATGTTCATGCCTTTTGGCAATGTCATCTCAGCCAAGGTGTTCATAGACAAACAGACCAACCTCAGCAAGTGTTTTGGTAAAGTAATAAAACAATTACTCTGTTTTAGCTAGTGGCTTGAAACTAAATTCTTGAAGTATTTAATACCTGAATATGTGGCTGTTGACTTGGGTTATAAATAAAAAGCTTATGTAATGATGTACACCATTCCACTAAGTATTAATTAGCAATTATTTTAATTTCTTCTAACATCTCTTGCACACGGTTAGGAAAGTACAGAAATAGTCCACTAACACCAGACTTAAATACTCAAGTTAATTATCAATGGAAAGATAAATTGATATTAGCATTTGAAAACGGTATTGTTTGTCTTGGCAATTGAAGTGCAAGATTGCATCTAATACATTAAGTGACACATTCTTCTTAAGCCTTATATTTTTTCCTAATTATTGATCAAATGTTGTTCATAGAAGTATTTTGGTTATAAATGTTTGTTGGTGTTGACAGATGTTCGTTTTTGTGTTTGACAGGCTTTGTGAGTTACGACAATCCTGTTTCGTCCCAGGCGGCCATTCAGTCAATGAACGGTTTTCAGATCGGAATGAAACGACTGAAGGTTCAACTGAAACGATCCAAAAACGACAGCAAGCCATACTGAGTGCTTTTACTCTAAAATGGACTTGGTTTGAAAATGTGTTTCTGGTAAGTGGAGTGTGATATTGGAACGTTTTAAAAACAAAAAAAGCCTGCCCCACCCTTAACCCTCTCCTACTATTCCTTCACTCCTCTTGCCTTTCCTACATATCTTCTTTCTTAACAACCATCAACAAGAAAAGGAAAAGCAACATGCATAATGATAAAACCACAAGGTTGTTCAGCTGAGAAATGGATTCTTTTTAATTGTTAGGGTTTTTTTTTTTTTTTTTTTTTCCTTTTTTTAAACCACATTTTTGTGCCATATTACACATTTGCTGTGTACAAATCTTGCATCAAAGGATGTTGCACAATGAAAGGCAGTCATTGACTGCTCTCAGTTCCACAGTCATTATCTCCATCTTAATCATACCCCTGTAGATTTTCCTCTTGTGTTTACACTATATAGACTCAGTATATTTGGACAGTCAAACTGATGCCTCCTACTGAGCTGCCTTTTTAAATAGAATTTGGAGGTCTGCTGCATAGATTGCAAAAGATAATCTTTCTGTCACCATAATGATTTGGAGCATCTGATAGGTTGGGCTGCTCTCCATTAGACTCTGATTTCATAGATGCCTTTTTTATTATTTGATTATTTATTTCACTAATTTATTTATTTATTTTGAATACCGCAATTTTTTCATAATGGGGTGATGTTAAAGTATGGTCTGTAAATTTTTTTTTTTTTTTTTTTTTTTTTTTTTTTTTTTTTTTTTTTTGTATGTTTGTCCCCCCCCCCCCCCCCCCCCCCCAAGAACAATGAAATAATCTTATTTCATTAGATGTTTTGATTTATGTATTTATTGTTCACCTACCAAAAAAAAAAAAGATTCAACATCTTATTTTAGATTGGTTTACTTTTACAATGATTTTTCTTATCTTGTTGGCACTGTTTGTTGTTCAGCACAAGCTATAGGTGCAAAGGAATGTCATGCTTTACTCTCAGGATTGCCTCACTTTTGTCTGATGAAATTAACGTAAAATGAACCCAGTGCAGTATATATGGCTGAATATGAAAACTGTCACTATACCATTTATGATGGGCTGGACAGATTCATTTGTATGCATTGCATTACACAAACATACAATCCTGGACAGCTCCTATCTTGTAGCCTCAAGGACGATTCAAGCCACTTTATTTAGCCCTAAGGATTTTAATGAATTTCTATTCAGTGCTGGTATCACTTTGTGCCACGGAGATGATATTCAGACTCAAAAGTATTATGTACAACACTTAGACAGACATTCATTCAAGTTGCCTACTGGACATGTTTTAAACTTGATGATGGTGGTTGTTTCGAACAATCTTCCACCTTGGTGCAAGTGGATGTTGTATGCTTTCAGCAATAATTGCATCCTGCGTGTGTCTGAAGTTACAAGATGAAAGATGATAGTGTTTTTAAAAAATGGAAAATTACTTTCTGTTCATTTTCATTTTTTTTTTCTCTTTCTTCAACCACCAAATTCGATCAATTTCTTGTACAAAGAAATGCACAATTATCAAGGTACCCCCTTTCTTCTTCACTAAACGTAGTCTGCTTTGCATCTGTGTGGGTTTACTAATACTAACACCAAAACCCTGAAGACCATCTAGTTTAGCATGGCTATTTACTTTAGTCTGTACTCTCTGAAATTGTATTCATGATTAATACTGACCAGTAAATATGTTTATCATAATGAGGAAAGATTAATCAGTACATACTTGAGGCCTACAGGGTCTTAAAATTGTTTTTATGGGAATGGATTGTGTCCAGATGGTGTATATTACTTAGCTATTAATCCTTTTCTATTTTTATAGAGGTTTTATAAAATTGCGTAAATTATTTCTCTGAATAAAAAAAAACAGTTGTTTAATAATCACTCAAAATATTCAACAGTATTTTGTAGAATCCTGATGTGAAGTTTTGTGAATACATTCACAGATTGTTAAAGCTACAGGCGTGTGGCCCTTTTTAGCTAAGTGTTGTATCTTGTCTTTGTCCAACACTCAAAAAGTGTATCAAATGCTTCATGTGTAGTTCCTAGGGTGCTGTTCCAATGTTCAGTTCCAAGTTATTGTACCTGGAGAACACTGTTTTTCTCCTCAGAACTTATGTTGTGTTTACTCTTACACACATTACATATACCTGTCTCTATTACAGAATGACAGGAAAGCATGTTTCTGTAGCTGTCTGTCAGTTGGGGTGCATTTCTGTAAAGTAGCAGGTTTCTTACCATGCATTTTATAGACTTGTTTGAGTTGCCTCACTAATGGTGGCCAAGTTATATGCAGTGCTCTGAAAAGTACTGGAATAGTGAGGTTGGTGTTTTACCTGTGCATTTGCAAGCAATTTCGACTAAGGTACAAATGTGGAGCGCACAATTTAACCTTTTTCATTCCTCTGTATTTCTAATTTGTATTTTGACAAAGCTCGACAAAGCCTTGTTAGACAAATTGTGGGTCAGAACATCAATGTACATGCTGCCAATTTTAACTTTTTTTCTCAGTGAGGACTAAATACAGTGTCATTATTCAGGAGCACAGCAAAGGTAGAAAAAGGTGGCATTGTGTACATCACATTTCCTTCTGTTTTTAAGCTAAGTTTAAAAATTACATTTACCACAATTCCCTTACTGTATAATGTCTCAAAGGGTTTTTTTTTTTTTATTTTTTATTTTTTTTTTTTTTTAGGTGTGAGGATTTGTGTAGTTGTGTAGATCCTACCAAAATTTTTTACTAATATAGAGTATTACTGAATTCCTGGGAAAATGATCATATGGTTTAGAGAAAAAAAACTGCTGTAAACTCTCTTGGTTTTACTTTCATATGGTGATATTGTGTCTTTTACATGAACTGCAATAGCTTTAGCGCTGAAGTGTGGTTTTGGAGCCCTCTATAAGTGTTTAGACTCTGGTCCTGGGAATCAGTCCTTGATCTGTGCCTGTGTTTAAAAAAAGAATACACATACATATGAACAGTAATCAAAGAAACTAGGAAACCCTAAGGGGCATTCTAGCACAGTACTGATTTTTCTGAATCCAAAGATCATTTTAAACGTCTCCTCGGCCCTGTACGTTACAAGTATACACATGTCAGATATGGCTTTTTTTCCGAAATTTTTTGACGTGTCATTTCTAGCAGGAGGGTACTGTTTCTGTAGATCTACCATGTTAGGCACGTACAGAGAACAGCTGCACACTGACCGTATGGCAGAGTAACTCCACTGATGTGCCAAACAGTCCTATTACAAGCTGCTTGTGGATAATTTCATTTTAAAATTATGCGACTTGAATATACATTCTGTAGCTGTTTCCATTTTTATTATCCTTCACTTTTTCACGTTCAGGTAGTAAATGTAACTTCAATTTATGTCCACTGGTGTTGCCTAGTATGGAAATGTATACAAATAAGCTGCCTTTAAATTTATGTATTGCATTATCCCTCACAATTCAGAGATTAAGCACAAACTGAAATCATTGCAGATCTTAAAAGCACAATTTTTTTTTTTTTTTTTTTTTTTTTTTTGTCTAAAATGACTTTTTAAGTCAACGTTAAAAATGTGAAAAGCACTGAGCTGAAGAGAATTAGCTCATGTTTGACTATTGCTGATGGCAACTGCTTTTTTTTCCCCCACCCTTTTCAGAATGATATTGGTAATTCCCAACTACCTACTGAAATAAACACTATTTTGTTATTTTAGCTGTGGTAGGCAGTCTTTGTCGTCTCTTGATGTTGTTGGATGTATATTCTCCCCTTAACTCCTTTTTGGCATGTTGCTTGTGTCTTCTCCTTCCCACTTTTCTTCCTTCTTGTTCCTTGTGTTGCATTAAATGTTGTCTAAAATAGGTAATACGTTCCCGTGACCTTCCCCCCTCCCACATGCAAAGATAATCATTTCACATGATTTTCTGTTTCTTCCCCTCTCCTTTTTTTCTGTTGTGGCTTTAACCTAGTTTTGTTGTTCGTTATTTGTTTTTGTTGTTTTATTCTAGATATCTTCGTGCCCGTTTGTTCATCGTTTCCCTAGCATGTCGATGTGACGTCAAAAGTTCATCGTCCAGTCCGTTGTCCTCTTCGCTTCTCTGACGCTTGAAATTTCACCCTTGACCTTTTTGTGTTAACTTTTGACGCTTAGTGATTTACTTCTTTTGTTTGTTTTTGTGTGTTCATTTGTTTGTGCTGCCAATAGAGGGCGCTAGAAAGACTGCTGTTATAACTAAAATGTAAAAAGTTTCATGAATAATGTTCTGAGCAAAAAGAGTCTATTTTTCTAGAACTTGCAAACATAACCACTAGATTGTGCAAAAGCTTTTAATTTTCATTGTTTCGTTACCCAGTTAAGGTTTTTTCTCTAGCAATTTTTATTTTTCGTTTTAATGCAGTCTTCCTAGTGCACTCAGTTTTATTAATTTGTTTTCTTCTGAAAGCAGCCAATCAATTTATAGAATCACTTTGTGTGTGGGTGGGTGTGTGTTGTGTTTTTTTTTTTTTTTTTTTTTTTTGGTCCCCCTCCCCCCCTTTCTCTCACTTGTTAGTTCTAAAACTTTTTTTAGGATGTTTTGCAGTCACATTTTGCTGAAACCGAGGATAACCTTGTAATTTTGTGCTAGGTTAGTTGGCATGATGTAATTTTGGGAGTTCCTATTAACAGTGTGACATTACAATAGACACTTGAATTGCTTCTTTTTCTTTCTTTCTTTTTTTTTCCATTGTATTGTGTCGAGCCACCATAGGCACATAATGTTTTTCATTTTCTTATTGTGTGAAAATCAGGTTTAGTCTGAAATAAAATGCATAAATTGAGCAGAATTGAGTTTCTTGTCACAGTTAGTTAATATATTAAAGTATGCATGTTTTTTGTAACTGCACTGACATCCTCAGCAAAATGTGATTCAGTTCTGTTTAAAAAAAAAAAAAAAAAATCAATTATAAAATTAATAAAATGGTGCCAAAAGTTTTGCATGTTGCTGTTGGTCACATTTTCTGTATTATTTTCATGACATTTGCTTACTCTTCCAATAAGGTCCCAGTTTTAATCACCAGTGATTTTAATACATGTCTCAATGTGTTGAGACAATGTTTGAAAGTGAGCCTTTTCTTTGTTTTAATTTTTTTTTTTTCTTTTTAGTGTGATTCTGGTATCATGGCTTTATATTGACTTTTCAAATCCACTGTCTTAGATCAGCCTAAGTACTCATGTTTATGGAAACAAATTTAAGCTCTTCTGTATAGTGGTCAATTTATGTGACAACAGCGTGGGTGTTTGGTTAGTGGAAAGTATCCAGAGTAACATTTTCCAAACTGACAAATCTGCCACTGGCTCTTAGTCGTAATCTAACCACCACTCTCTCCCAGCACTGCCTTTAAGTGTCCCTCGCTTCAGAAGTGCCCTTTTATATTTTTTGTTTTTGTTTTCTCCCATATTGAAGTGCGTCCTGGTTGAGATCTACGTTTGGATTTCCTTACTGATCCCCTTATGCAATATACAGCATGCCCATTTTTCATTAGGCTTATTTCAACTGTAGATTGCAAGCAATTGCTTATGAACTAATCTAATTGGGTTTGACATTGACTTTTTGGCATTTTCTATTTAGATTTTAAGCTGCTGTTTGTGGGTTTAAATGTACTCTGAAAATTACCTGTGGGATGTTTGTCATTATTGGTACAGAGTGATTGTATTTAATAGTTAAAGATTTGTACAGTTTTTGCCTTTTCTACTTCCAAGTTCTGTTTCACAATGTGAAAATTTACATCCTAACAAGTGGAGCCATGTAGAACTTGCCACCATGACCAAACTCAAGCCTGTACAAATTAAGGAAGTAATTCTATAAAGCAGCCTTCAAATTGAATTAAAAGCTGATCTGTGTTTTCTTTTGTCATTTAAGTTATGGTTTTCATTGGAATTGTGGAGTGAGGAGTTCATTAGTTGTTTAGAAGAGTGACTTTTTTCTGAATGTTTTCTGTCAAGGTTTATTTAAAAGGTGATGGTGGTTAAGATTTTTATGCTACTGTCTCCACAGAAATATAGCAACGTGCACACCCAGCAAGAAGTCATTTTGTAGTTTATCTTTGGTCGGGTTGTTTGTCTGATTAAACGGAAAAGATTCACACCTTTTGTGTCTGAACGTTTAATTTTGTACTTTTGTTTACTTTTTTTTTTTTTTTTTTTTTTTTTTTTTTTTTTTTTAAGATCATTAAGTCATTTCATTTGCATAATTGTTTACGGTGCTAGAGACGGTGGTATACAGATTGGTACAAGCCAATAATAAAAATGGGAATCACTTATTGGAGCAGTTACTAAATGAGTTTACAAGCCATTTCCAGGAGGCGATTGACACCAAACAACATGAAACTTTGTTACTTTACTGCACATAGGTCATGGTTCAATGGAACATTTCTTCCAACCTTGCATTCTGATGGCAACACACTTGCACCATTCAACACAAATATGGTGACTGCACAATTTTGCCATAGCGCGATACTGTGACGTAAGAGCAAGCTTCTAGCGCAGGCGCATGAACTTGGCTTGAGCTCAAGCTACAGCTGGGGGATGTATCGCAAAGATTGTGTTGCAAAATATGCTCACAATATCTATATACTCCCACTAGCTCAATGCTATGATTTTGAAAAAAAAAACAATCATTATAAGGGCATTTGGTTATTTGGAGTCAGCTATGGTCTAAAGGTAAGAGAAGTAGGTGAGGTACTGAAAGGTTGCTGGTTTTGTTTCTGCTCCTGGTAGGATAAACAGTGTTTGGGTTTCTTAGGAAAGTTATCAGTAATCAGCGTTTGGGAGCGTTCACTGCCACAGATAAATTGACTGTAGAGTTGGGGTAGGTGATATGGCCTTCAAATAATGCTGTGATATAGTGGGATATTTTTGAGATGATATACATTCATAATATATTTATATATAAAAACGTGTTAAAAATGTATTTAAAAACAACAGACAGTCCTGAAATCTGATACAAATTAGGGCTGGGGGATATGACCATAAAACTCATATCCCGATATGCCTAAAATGAATGGTGATATACGATACGATTTTATGAAAACCATAACAAAATATAATGTCAAAGTATTAGTGTTTATTTTTTAACACCAAAAGAACATGCTGCATTATCTAACTTTAATTATCAATTGTATGTCTAAGAAATAGTTTTGCCCCCAATTCGAGTTTTTTTAATAGAGTATCTGCCGATACTGAATCCTGATCTGATACTTACATTTTTCTAGATAGAGTTACAATGCACATTTCAAGTAAACTCAGCCCTGTGTATCTGCTTGACACTGAATATCTTGCATTAAGAAACAAACTGCCTGCATCCAAGCTGCTGCTTAATTATTTTTTTTTTAAATAATTAAACAAATCTTCAAAAACAGTTCATAGAAATATTTTAATATTATATTTCATCTTATGAAATTATCTAATGTGATTATGTATGAAGAATTACTTTGATTCAAAAAGTCGGTTTTATTGTAGTCACAGATGTTGAGGGGAAAATATTTCTTCGAGAGAGGGTGCTAAAATAAGACTTCATTCGTTTAAGCACTGACCTTTTTTCTCAGCGCCACAAAACCAACCCTGTAGGCGGGACTGTGACTCTATTGGCTGCAGCACTAAATGATGGACAGCTAAGTCTGCTGATGGGCTAAAAACATTGATGACCAATGAGAAGCGCTTTCTCTGAGAGCTGTGGAGCTCCGGCAGAGGGGGAGCAGCGTGTTTCAAGCAATTAATGGCCTTAACAGCGCTCTTTTGGGGAAATAAAGCTTCGCCACTTATTTCATTTATGTCCTTTGTTGACTTGCTCACAATTATCAGAGAAGTAGACCTGAGAGCGCGTGATATGTGCTAAGAACTGCTCCAGCGACATACACGAACAACGGTAGGACAGCGGGATGTGTATGAAAAACAGTTGAACGGGACATTTGTGTACTATTTTATTTATCAGTATTCCTCCTATTTCGGGCCGTCCCCTAATTCTGGCCACTGCCGTATATGGTGCAATTTCGCTCTCTCTTCGCCAGTCGCATTGGGTAAAACAATAAAACATAAGATCAAGCCTTAGTAGGGCATTTAAACATCAGTCTTGCAAGAAATCACATATCTAAACAATATTTAAGTATCTCTAACAGTGTTGTAATTCTTTGTGTGCAAAACTGCATGTGGAACACAACACATTTCCATTTCGCGACAGGTATTTCCCTCAGTGTAAAAGTTAGCTTACCGGTTAGCTTCCTTTTCTCTGAGGGGAAAATCTACCGCCATTGTAATCCTGATATGTAGAGTACGGATACCAACACAGGACAAACGTATTCTCATTGTGAACCTCTCAAAACCACTGAATGTGGTAGCAACTGTCTCGTTTGACTGTCACAAGCAGGGGAGGTGGCCGAAGTATAATAATCTTAGCAGTATTGGCACCTACTTAAACAAAAGCGTTTTTATCTAAAGACATATTTTCTTTCAAAGTCAAGCAAGTCTTGGGAGATTAATCTACACATTTGACTCCTGAAAAATGTTGATTTGAGTGAGTAAAGTACTTCTATTTATTTACAGTTAGTTAAGATTTCCAATATTGTAATTAAAGTGGCCAGAAGTTGGGGTAATTACGCTTTAATGAATATGGTAATTTTCTAAATCATGTAGAAAATATTATGGAATGTCTACACATTCGCGATTTATCCCCCAGCTGTAGCTTGAGCTGAAGTCACGTTCACGGGCCTGCGTTAGAACCTCGCGCTTACGTCACAATATCGCGATATGGCGAATAAAATAATGAAAAAAACATACCAATGATATTATATCGCCCAGCCCTGCTGCAGATGAAGTATTTTGTACAGGTCTACAGTGATGATAAAGCATGTCTTACGTTGTTTACTGCAATAACAGCCTCACATGGACGCATACTGTAAGTATTTGACTGCATTCTGCAACATAAGGGAGGTCAGGACTGATACTGGATAATTAGTTCTGGATCAGGATTTCATATTGCACTAGTGATACGGCATATTCTCTGTTAATTGCAGATATGAACAGGTGTAAATCAAAAAATTAGAATATCATTTAAACAGTTAATTTATTTTAGTAATTCAATTCAAAAAGTGAAACTCATAGATTCATTACAGATTAATCATTTTAAGCATTTATTTCTTTTAATGTTAATGATTATGGCTTATAGCCAATGAAAACCCAAAAGTCATTATCACAGAAAATTAGAATAGTTTTTACAATCGTTAACATCACTTTGTCCAATCTGTAGTCACATTTTCAAAACTCTAAACTACAATTTGCACAACATCCATCAGTTGTGAACTATACCATTAACACAATTCATGTTGTTTTCACAAAACATGTAGTAAATTAACATGTTTCTAAAATGCCTATATTTTCTGCACCTACAAACCTTTCCAAAAGCAAAACTGTGGCTCGTTCTTGACTAATTTACAAATGCTTGCACACAACGTGCCATAAATGAAAACCTAATGTTCAAAACCTTAAATACAGTAAAAAAAAAATAAAATACTTTTGGATCAGCAGATGAAAAGCTATATTGAAACATCTGATAAGCATTTCTGAATAAACGGATCAATGCCACATTGAGAAATACCTGATGTAGATGAATAACTTCTTATTCTAAATTCACTCTAAGACATGCTGGTGTTGGAAGTGCTGTTAGTGACATGGACATTGAGTGGTCAGTGTGGGTATACAACACCATACAGAAGCAAAGAGAGATTGGGACAGGACTGTGCATGTTTGTTTGTTTGATTTTCACACATTCTGTGCCTTTTTTTTTTACTTTATTTGTGTACTTCATTTTTACACATTTGGGGCCAAATCTGTTGATTTTTTTTTGTTGATTACTGGTAGAAATGTCATGACCCTACATTCTCAGAAAAACTGTCACTGTACCTTTTGCTGTCTCTGTGGCGGTACCCTCAATGGTACATAACCCATATGTTTAGTTAGGGAACATAATTGACCAGAGTCTATTATAATTATAAATTTTAAATTTATGATTGATTTCATATGCCCCATTTCATTTACCGTTATAAAATGAAATACAAATATTCACCTTGCCTTCTGGAGAAGAGAGTGTCAGTATTTAGGTATGTTTGCCATGTTTTGATAGGGTTAGTGTGTATAGAGAAAGTTTTGTTTGATTATTGAAATGAAGACATTTACTTAATTACCAAAATGTGGATTTGAGCAGAAAACTAACTATTTGGCTTCTTGTGTTGATGTGTTTAGAGATGTAAAAAAGGGTCTTAGGTATTGGTAAACACATGTTAGTGGTCATAAAAAACTAACAACACCTGCAGAGGTTTCCTAAGCCTTTAAAATTGTCCCTTAGTCTTGTTCAGTAGGCTACACAATCACGGGGAAGACTGCTGACTTGACAGATGTCCAGAAGGCAGTCATTGACACCCTCCTGCTGTATCCAAGTATATTAATGTGAAGTTGAGAGGAAAGAAAAAGTTTGGTAGAAAAGGTGCACAGGCAACACAGGGATAACCACAGCTTTGAAAGTAATGTCAAGAAAAGGCCATTCAAAAATTTGGGGGATATTCACAAGGAGTCAATTGCTGCTGGAGTCAGTGCTTCAAGAGCCACCACCAAAATACCAATACCTGGTTTTATAACCACAGTGTCACTGTGTTTGATTGGCCAGCAAACCTGCCTGACCAAAACTATTGTCAAGAGGAAGATGAGAAACAACAGACCCAACAATGCAGACAAGCTGAAGGCGGCAATCAAAGCCACCTGGGCTTCCATAAAACCTCAGCAGTGCCACAGGCTGATCGCCTCCATGCCACACGGCACTGATGCAGTAATTCATGCAAAAGGAACCCCGACCAAATATTGAGTGCACTTGATATCACTCACCCATGAGAGAATTAGTGAACTCAGGTACAGATGTTGGAGGATTAGTCCTGCACTGTAATTCCAAACGTGTTTGATGGACCTCCATCACTCCAGAGAACAGTTACAATGCTGCAAGTCCAAGAGTGGATCAGAGGGGTATTATAGCCCTTGGCCATGTGCAGGATGGTCTGCAGAATCCAGATCCTTTCATTGGCAGTGTTTTCTTGTTGACACTATGAAACTGCTCAGTTGACCACTTGTAACTAATTAGAAGAGGTGTAATGTGTAGCTTGATAGATTTCTCACACAGAGAGCAGCCTAGGGAATGTATTTTTGTGAAAGCTGTGAGTGTGGCCCATTAACCATGTGACCTTGTGAGGGAACAGCTTCTAAAATCTTCACCTAAAATAAAGACTGTTTATACCCTGTAGTTGACGCATAATGCATCAGTAATTTATTGGACATGATGGAACTTTTAACAGTTTATAATTTTTACACCTGGTTGGTATAACAAATTCTTGCTCTCACTTAAACACCATGTTACACCAATAAGAGCCCTTTGGCAAGACGGTACCACTTGGATCTATTGTATATTGAACTCACGTCCCAAAAAATACAGATCTCACCAGATACTGACATTAGCCTTTTCCATCAGTCGACATTAGACCTGTAATCTTCAACACATTTGTCAGTAAGGTAACCACCAAATTTAAAGGTACATATTATGCAAAATTCACTTTTTGCATGCTTTTGTATTTCCACTTTGGTCTCTACTGCTCCTATAAACACTTCAAGCGTGAAAGTGTTCCAAGTGTTAAATTTGCATATAACCACCCTGGCACCACCCCTCACCTGCATAAATATTAGATGGGTGGGGTGTTGCCAGCAACAGCTTATTTGCATAAAAGTGAGAGTCCTTAAATGGCTCATTCTGAAAGGGACTGAAACAGGAAAGAATAGAGCTGGTGAGATCTCTTTATGTGAGAGTGATTTTGTGCAAAGGACTTCATGAACATGTTTTGTACAGCCCATAGTCTTACTCTAACTTGTTTAAAAAGAGGTATAATATGTCCCCTTTAATTAATTAACCACCCAGGCTATCGTTATACATTATTGATAATGTGTACCTTAACATGTGACATGGCTAAATTCTCATTCACATGTCTTAGCTTATTCTTTACCTTGACATTGGACTTTAAGCAATAGACAAAAAATAAAAAAAATAGAAAGGGAGAAAGTGACCTATTTTTTTTTATTTGTTACAAATGATTTATGACCTGTAAGGTGTTTAATACATTAATCAACAACCATGAAATAAACAGGATTTTAACCTATAATTTTTAATCATTATATGTGCAGTCTTAATTGAAAGTGGCACCAGAAAGACTCCAAAACACCCATTATAATATCCGGTATGCATGATATGCTGTGTACTAGTCAGGTTCATGAAAACTAAAGAACAGTGAATGTAATGTATTGACATAAACCTTGTCATTGAATTAAAGTTTTAATTCAAAATCATTAGGTTAGCTACTAAAATCAACTCCACTGTAAATGTAAATAATTTGTTAGAAATATATCATATTCACAGCATAAATTACTAATAAAATAAAAATTAGGAGTATATACCTAATAGACTTTTCTGTATATCAAACAAATTTAGCAGCTTTATTTTTAGCTTAGACATGCACAAATCAACAGATTGGCAAACTGCATTCAGCTAAGACTCTGCTAAAAGGCAAAGGCAGTATTTAAGTTGAAATGTTTGTTTGTAATATACTGCAGGACTAGATTTGTAGATTTCTTTGTTTACATCTTGTTTATTATGAAAATTTTGCTGTTTTCTTTTTCAGAAAATTTATAGATAGCATTTGTGTAAGAATAAACATCTAATGCATACATTATATATGTACAAATTCTTAAAAGTACATTATACTTTATAACCATATTTACTATGGCATTATAAATGTTCGTATCATGAACTTATTACCCAAGTAAAAGGCCCTGCATGTAGAGTGAAGCATGTTTTAATAAATGTGTTATTTAAAAGTCTTATATGAGTCTTATAAAAATGCTATTTATAAAAATGCATTCTTTTAACACACTGGCTAAGTGAGAGAACCAGCTACAGTAGTGTATTATTTCTTAACACTAGTGTTTCCTAATGCTGTCAGTCCCAAGAAGCAACCCATGTGTTACTAGTAGAGACTGATAAATTAATATGATTCATTCATTCCCTGAATGTTCTCCATTAAAACTGCAGCTTTACAACTTGCTGTCCTGCTTTGATATGCTGTTTGGAGCTAAGTGGGGCAAAGGTTGCACATGCTTGTATTTGGGAGTGATGTTCATGTACACAGAGGCTGTGTAATAATCATGGTTCACAATCCGATGCATGTTTACACTCTCCTTCTGTAGGTCTTCTAGACATTTCTCTGCTGGAACATTACTTTTGATCACCCCTGTGTAGTCTGGATTCTCAGGATACAGACTGTCACCTGCACATTGGATGGGAAAACAAAAACAAAACAACAAAAAAAGGTGTTGTTTAAAGCAGTTGCTCTCAGTGTATTTGTCTTGGAGAACCACCAATTTATCTCTAGGACTTTTGAAGGTCCACAAGAAAACATCTTCATTCAGGAAAGCAAAAAAAAAAAAAAAAAAAAAAGGTACATGTATAGGGCGATTTCTAGGGACGTCTGAGATTTATATCATTTGTTTGAAACACTGGTTGCATCTAATTAAATAATTCACATTATACACACATGCCTTAGCTGATCCAGGCACAGATGTTCCTTGAAATTACTTGGTTAACATTTTGGTTTTGGTTAACGGGAAGGCAGTTGATGAGGCTAAAGCATCTAGCTGTTTTAACTACCTTTCTACATTTGAATAAAATGTGCTTTTTTCAATATTATCAAATTTGCATGTTCCAAAACAGTCTGCTTCCAGTGCACTGTGCAGACATCATTTAAAAAAGTGGAACAGTTTGTCCTGCTTCCACTGCCCCAAAACTATGAACCACCATGAAGAGATCATACTGAATAATAGAACTTCTAATCTTGATTTTCTTGAGATTTAATTCTTAATTTTGCTACTGTTTACTTGATATACAACAGCATATTTCATTTGAATGCTACTTTTTTTTTAATTAATGGATTTTCTAAAAAACCTCCCATAACCAGACCACCAGAGTACTAATTATCCCAAAAATCCAGTAAACGAGAACTCCCCGTTTAAAGGAATATTACTTTTTAACCTAATATTTATCTGCTGGACATCGTAGTGTCAAATTTTAAAATACGGTTAAATCTATACAGGGTGAGTCAAAAGTCACAGGACACCCTTTTATTTCAGAAACAAAAGGGAAGACCAGAATTGTCTCAGAAATAGATTGTCACAATCAAATTTGCAATATGACTTTTGGTTCAAAAATTATCGACTCCGAAATTTTTGTTGCTCATTACAGGCTCAACCAGACCCCAAATGCTCACTGCTACAGGAAACAGTGTTCCCATCCTTTCTGACCGAAGCTGGTACATTTAGGGTCTGGTCGAGCCTGTATCAAACATTTTTTTTTTTTTCCTGGGATGATAATGTTTAAACCACAAGAGATATTGCAATTGTGATTCACGGCGGCACGGTGGTGCAGCAGGTAGTGTCGCAGTCACACAGCTCCAGGGGCCTGGAGGTTGTGGGTTCGATTCCCTATGAGGAGTTGGTGTGTTCTCCCCGTGTCTGCGTGGGTTTCCTCCGCGTGCTCCAGTTTCCTCCCACGGTCCAAAAACACACGTTGGTAGGTGGATTGGCGTAGGTGTCAATGTATGTGTTGCCCTGTGAAGGACTGGTGCCCCCTCCGGGGTGTATTCCCGCCTTGCGGCCAATGATTCCAGGTAGGCTCTGGACCCACCGCGACCCTGAACTGGATAAGCGGTTACAGATAATGAATGAATGAATTGTGGCAATTAATTTATGAGACAATACTGGTCTTTTTTGTTATGCTACATGACCATCTTCCCATTCAAAACTTGCCCTTGATCCAATATGGCGGCTTTCAAGATGACGGCTGTGTTCCAGACACAGCCTAAAAGATAGGGCCCCCACCCATTACTTGCTGGTGTCTTAAGATATGTCATTTTCCCTTTATTTTTTTTTTAAAGTAAAAGGGTGTCCTGCGACTTTGACTCACCCTGTAGATACATATATTTATTCGAATCTTCAGGTGCTGTGCTGCACTAAACTGTTAAACAGACGAATTACATCTTTATGATTTGCAACTGATCAGAGTTCTGTAGGTTTTTTACCTAACCCCGTAATCAGTACCTGGTAATAGTGATATATAACAGTCAGTAGCCAGCAGGCGAACAGGCAGGTACTGCTCACAACCCTCCAGTGATCTCCATCTGGCAAAGTCGTGAAGATCATTTAATAAAAGAAAATTGCACATTCGTCCAAGATCATAGAATTGGGGTGGTGCTATCCAAACGTCTCTGTCCCGGTAGCTGGACAGTATCTCAGAAGGGTCAGACCACTGTAGGAGAAAGGATTAGAAAACACATGGTAAAACATATAGTGTTGTTCAGACTAGTTTGTTATAAAGCTTGCAAACAAAGTGTCTACAATGTTTAGATAAGCACTTTTTTTTTTAATCCAAACTATTAAACCTATACAAGTTGCGTGAATACATGTCATTTTTACAAACCCTATCTTTAGTACTCCGTTGATTATTCTGCCTTAAAAACACATTGATCAGCTATGAAAATAATAGATTTTAAACCTTTTTTAAGCCAAAATCGTCTCTCAAAATTGATGTAGAACAATGTCTGAGGAAGGACAATGTAGAGCTGCATAGAAGAGTATACTAGGAGCATAAACGGGTTCATTCAGGAATTACAAAAGCAGTTTGATTTGCAGAAATGACTGACTGCAGCTGCCAAACACTAAGCTGTTCACCTTAAAGTGAACTATTTCCTTTTGGTCCTGAACGGTGTCGGGGGTCTCCTTTAAGCAGCACATGTAAAATGCGGTGTCGTATCTCCTCTGTTTCTCGTAGACCCCGACGGGAGTAAGCCAATTCCCCCATTCGTGGAGAGCCCAGATATTCGGTAAACACCGGAGCTCACGGCACATACGTAGGAAGTTGTCGGAGTTCTGAATAACCAGAGACCTCCATTCAGAGACCACCCCTCGGTCCCACTCGCTCAGGACCGTGGGTGAGGACCGCGCGCTGTTGTTGTTGTCTTGATTTCCATATAAACGCTCCGCTTCGTCGGCGGAGACCGCGAGTAACACTCCCGCCTCCTCGAAGGTCTCTCTGACGGCGCAGATACGGAAAGCTACATCCCCCGGGACCGGAGACCCGAGTTCGGCTCTGTTTGTGGAGAAAATAGGCGGCCTTGTCTCCGGTGGCTGTTTCACCTCCCCGACCCCAAAGTTCGGTAGATTTCGAAAAGACTCAAACAGCTCCAGCCATTCTCCGGAGAAGTCCGTCGCCTCCACGAGCCCTCCAGGGAAGACGGAGGCGCTGGGCATGAAGCCGCTTTTCCCGCTCCGCTTCAAAAGCAAAACATCGTAGTCAAATGCGCTCCGCGGAGTAGTACCGGAGCCTTTATCCGCGTGTCTCCGCGGAGCACGAGGAGCCGGGGCAGCGCGCCTCGCTCCTGCAGCGAGTATCAACGTCGCCGCCTCTTTCCAGTGCCGCAGAGCCGAGTTCATCTCCGCGGTTTACTTCAGTGTAACACACGTTCAACGTCCGGCTCGAGGAATAGGAAAGGTGAATTAATTGACCCGGGACTGCTCGTCTGTCTCGTTCTTTAGACTATATTTGGTTTCCAAGACACATTTAAACTGTAGTACTGCCACCTGCTGTACCCAAGGATCCATTACAGGGATAATCAAACGCATTGTGGTGTGTTATTTTTATCTGCTAGAAGTCATATGAGTGAAATTAAGCAGCTAGGCTCAGCATTTTCTGTTCCAAATTCAGTCACAAAGAAGTGGCAGGGATGAGACTCAGCACCTCCGAATCTGAGACCATGGTACTCAGTAGGAAAGAGTGGTGTGAAGACAGAGGCAGGGACTAACTTCATTTTCCTAGATCCACTCATGCTGAACGAAGGACAAAGTGTAGAACTGCATCTAAACTAGTCTCAACCACTGACACTCTGCCCAAAGCACATACTGGAGAGACTGTGCTTTCACTGATCAAACAAAATTATGTTTTGAAAGTAACATTTCCAAATTCCAGTCTTTAAAAATAATGCCATACTATCTGGGTATAATGACTTCTCCAAATACCCAGATACCTCTAAATAATTATTTAGTTTCTCTAAATTACAACTTACATTGTTATTGGAGCTACTGGATTGCACCCAGGAATTGGTGAAATTACTTAAACATGATAGTTGAGAACCAGTTACGAAGTTGGAGGCAGCAATGCAGAGTCAGAACTTTTTTTTTTGTTGTGTGGTCATACAGATCAATAATTGTTAAAAGATGAACATTTGTTCAAATGACAGTTCTAGGCTCCTTGCTGAGTTTGTCTCAGGATGGTATCCTCCCACTTTGCTTATTCTCCTCCAGTGTTGGTGCAGTTTCACTGTTACCCAAGTATAAAAATAAGGTGAGGTCAATGTTATTTTAAAATACAGCTTACTGTAACGATACTTCCAAAATGGTATTGGTGAAATCACTGGGAATAGTCCCATGTGACGAACCAAGACTGACTGGGTGTGTCTGAGATCGCCTCATTATAGGCTGTCATGCCCCAGACACAAGCTGGTGGAGTGCAAGGATAAAGAAGGCTGATTAAGCTTCACAGCAAAGTGACACCAAACTTTGCTTTGTCACACATCACTTTCACAGTGACAGAACCAGAGAAGAGACGATCAGACCTGGATTTGGGAATTGAAGTTAAAGTTGGCTTCTTATTCAATTTCTTCTTTGAATTTGTTGCTCCACCTTATATGGTGTAACACAATGTAACAGTCATACCATTAGAGATGAAACTGCAAAATTAAGGAAAACGTTTGTGAATAAATATTTGAAATTGCAGTTGAAGCATTAATAAACACCGGCACTCTACTGCCACCCACACAAAGGTTAAAAACAAATGCCCACACTTTTGACTAATTTTGGCAATGAAGTATCAACAAATAAAAATAATTATAATGTACAGTCTTTGGCATTTAAATTTGTATTTTTTGGACCAAAATATTAGTATGCAAAAATAATATAATAATATATACAACTGAGATAAAAATAATACTAATAATTACATGAAAAGATTACAAAGGTATAAATGTCATTCTTTCTTATAAAAGAAAATACATTTGTGAACATTTTTAACAGTTTTCCCAATTTCTCTGAATAATATAAATAGGACAAATGCTGGTGTGCAAGATCTGCTACATTTCAGAGTCACTGTCCACATTGTACTTGTCACTGTTGTAAATGTTTTCGCACACTTAAAAACGCATTTCAACTGAAAACCTGCAGCTTGCTTCAGCTTTCTAAGAAATGAACATTGAAAGAATAAGTAAATTTACAGTAATACTCAAATAGGTTTGTTAATTGAATGCCTCTTACAATCAAACAAATTGAAAAGCCACTGATGCACTAGTTAAAATATCATTATACTAGCAAAGGAAACCTGATTATTGATGAATGTAAAGTAAGCCTGCTGAAAAAGCCAGTTAAAATATTCTTGCTTTAAACACTGCAGTATTTAGGGCAGACTGAACTGATGTTTATGTTCTCTAATGACGTTATGACTGTATATTTTACAGATTTTTGTAAATAATGAGTTAATAGTTATTCACAACTCAGTTTTGTTTTTCATTGCTTTGCTTATTTCATACCTCGTCAAAAAATGTGCTGCTATGAAGCAATTACTCCAGACCCCCCAGTTAAAGCTTAGCCCCCATAATCATCCATCATTAGTGACGGCCCTGAATGGGGAGATTTTGAATTCTGCATAAATAACGACGAATGTAAAGCTGAAAGTTGCATACAGTGATAAATCTAAACATCTTTCCATGGATTTTAAACATACATTTTTAAACACACGGGGCATAATTATACATTGCTGTTCTGAGCAGTTTATAACCAATAACAGGCAATTAAAAAATTAATTACATTTATCTTTTACAAGATATTTACACTGTCACACATTACACATACAATATAAAAAGATGTTTTATATATAAGATTCACCCATGTGAATATTATTATATATTACATTAATTTGTAAAATGCATTTCCCAATATTAAACTATGCCAGTAGACGGATGAATTTTGGGTATTATCACCCAGACTGCTAAGTTGCAAGCCTAATGAAGAACACTTAATATTTCAGGTTGTTTTGTGTTGTATCTCTGTTTAAATGAGGAGATTTGGGGGTCATTGTTTTCTTTTTGCTGTGTCGGGGTCTCTCTGTCTATGGAGTGCACCTGAAGATGATAGCAGTATGAGTCCTCATCACAACTCTGTGTATATTCACCTTCACTTTAAGTATTCTGAAACAATATGTTGACTGGTCAGCCTTCAGGTGAGTGTCTGAGGTTCTTCACGCTGACTTAGGTGGGACAACTTCCATTAGCAATTGAAGATGCATAGTGATGGGTCCTAGAAATAACCAAAGAAAAGTGCAAGGTAAAATACAATGACATCTCAGCATACTGATTTAGATAATGGAGCTATCAGTGATTTTCTTCAGTCTTTCTTCTTTACATCATTAAAACAGCCTTTACACTGACACCTAGAGGTCTGGGTGTGTCAGAGACTTTAAATATGGCTGCCCCATTTCAGGAAGCAAACCTATGGAGTAAAAACTGGTTAATTCAAGAACTGCCAAATAATTAGATTTTGGGTCTCATGTCATAATTATTGTTTGCTCCAGTGTTATGACCGAGTCTAGGGTTGAGCCGTAACAGAATGAGGTGTGTGTTATGAATGGTATGAGGGAAATTAATACCTGTAACAGAGATGAGAATGTAGACAACAACTAAATTAATAAATGGGCACGAAGGACACAACTAGAATCACGGAATGGATAATGAATAAAATATATCATATACGTGATATTTACAACAACAAACACCAGTGAAATTTCAGGATGGCCTATGCCGAAAAAAATAACAAACAAATCCACCCAAACTAACTGACCCACAGGCAGCTCTAAATGACCTAATAGACCTCACTCCTTAAGTATACACAAAAGCACATACAAAACCCAATCACAAAAAAAAAATAAATAAAGAGTCACTGAAAAACACAAAGCACAGAACACGGCTGGCTAGCAACGTTCACACCGGCGTCTTCCCGTGACTGTAGAAACAATGGACTGTTACCAGAATGTCATTATTGCCCCATTTAAGTTGGAATGATAAGTTGGTAAATGCCAGTAAGTGCTGCATCCTGTAAGGTGGAAACAAGAGTTCTAATAAGAAATTATTTTAACTGTCTGAATCTGAAATGCACATGAGCATTGGACAGAGTATCTGTATCTGTGCAGCCAACAGCAGAACATGACATGATTGTCAAAACATCTTAATTTACCATTTAACTTAAATCTTTAATCTAAATTTAGTTTATAAGAAATAATATATAACAGTGAGATTAACCAGGTGCCTGACTAGTTCACTCACGTATTCTGAATACAGAGCAGAGGATGGAATATGACACTATGGGTATCCCTGTGGCTTAGTCTAAATCTATTATTATTGTCATTTGGAAAAGTCAAATGGTCTGAAGACTTCACTTTCAAGATTTATTGTTCTTCAATAATGTTTTAACACATTGACGTCCTTCGTATTTACCAGTTAACCAACAAACAAAATAGAACAGCATGTTCCGTAAAATTCATTCAAAAGTAGTTTTTCAATGATATGTAATCGGAAGGGTGATTATTATCTACTAAAAAAAAAAAAAAATCCCACACCAGGGACTACAGCAGATCTTCTGTAAGAAGCAAGTAAGCATGTAAGGTTGAATAACATGAGCATCTAAAAGTAGATGCTTCTTCTACCCTACAGGACCAAATTCTATAGCTAAACATATCACAATGTACTGTCTTGAGTGAGATAGAATAAGAGTACTTTTACTTATATATAACAAAAAGTGTTGATAATTTTTTTAACTAATCCTTAAATAATTCTACTTAGTCTTCAGTGAAATATCACAAAAGGAGCATTCCTGTTTAAACAGGGATTTCCATCCACATTTAAAATCAGTCTCTACGGTAGAATCTGCTAAATGCATAACTAAATATTAAAGTTAGTGTTGTATTCAAGACTATTAAAGTTGATTTAGTGTCAAGACCAGAACCTATTCCCAGTCAAGAGAGAGACCAGTTTATCAATTATTTCAGGATATAAAAAGAAAATCAAAAATATTGAACAAATTTAAATCCATTTCACCTTCAATAGATACAAGTGCATCTCAATAAATTAGAATATAATCAAAAAATGAATTTACTTCACTAATTCAGTTCAAAAAGTTAAACTCATTTTATAGATTCATTACAAACAGTGATCTATTTCAAGCATTTATTTCTCTTAATGTTAATGATTATGGCTTACAGCCAATGAAAACCTAAAAGTCATTATCTCATAATAGTCACAATCTTAAACCTTTAAAATTGTCCCGTAGTCTTGTTCAGTATACTACACAATCACAGGGAAGACTGCTGACTTGACACATGTCCAGAAGGCAGTCATTGACACCCTCCTGCTGTATCCAAGCATATTAATGGAAAGTTGAGTGGTAGGAAAAAGTGTGGTAGAAAAAGGTGCACAAGCAACAGGGATAACCACAGCCTTGTAAGTGCTTCAAGAGCCACCACACACAGATGTATCCAGGGCTACAGCTGTCACATTCCTTGTGTCAAGCCACTCATGACCCAGAGACAATGGCAGAAGTGTCTTAAGTAGGTCAAGGATCAAAAGGACTGGACTGTTGCTTAGTTGTCCAAAATCTTTTTTTCAGATGAAAGGAAAGTTTGTATTTCATTTGGAAATCAAGGTCCTAGAGTCTGGAGGAAGAGTGATGAGGCACACAATCCAAGCTGCCTGAGGTATAGTGTGAAGTTTCCACAATCGGTGATGGTTTGGGGAGCCATGTCATCTGCTGGTGTTGGTCCACTGTGTATCAAGTCAAAAGTCTGCGCAGCCATCTACCAGGAAATTTTAGATCACTTCATGCTTCCCTTTGCTGACAAGCTTTATGAAGATGCGGATTTCATTTTCCAGCAAGATTTGGCACCTATCCACAATGCCAAAAATACCAATACCTGGTTTAACAACCACAGTGTCACTGTGCTTGATTGGCCAGCAAACTTGCCTGACCTAAACTATTGTCAAGAGGAAGATGAGAGACCCAACAATGCAGACGAGCTGAAGGCCACTATCAAAGCAACCTGGGCTTCCATAACACTGCAGCAGTGCCACAGGCTGATTGCCTCCATGCCACACCGCATTGATGCAGTAATTCATGCAAAAGAGCCCTGACCAAGTATTGAGTGCATATACTGTACATACTGTTCATTTTTTATATATATATATATATATATATACACCATCAACATTTAAAGAAATAAACGCTTAAAATAGCAGGTAGTGTTGCTATGCTCACACACCTCAAGGGACCTGAAAGTTGTGGGTTTGAGAACCGGTCCGTGTAGGCTCCGGGCCCACCGCAACCCTGAACTGGATAAGCGGTTACAGACTATGAATGAATGAATTAACTTAATGATGATATTATAATTTATTGAGATGCACCTGTATAAAAAACAATAATGAATAATATCTGAATAAAATATAATATATATATATATATATATATATATATATATATATATATATATATATATATATATATATATATAACATTAAATAATGTGTAGTCTGAAAATATTTAGTATAGTAAAAATATTTAACATTTTGCTTTATTTTCACGTCTGGATAAATTAGACCTGTTTTCCAATGTCTCTGTTATTAAAATGTGGCATATTAACATTGAGATGAATGTTTCTTTCTTTAGAGAAGTGCTGTTACTCACTCATTACTCTACGTGTCCAGCTGAACTTGCGGTAGACAAAGGGGTAATAAAACATCAGCCCTCCTAGGATAAATACTGTGCAGTACAGATACTCCAACTCAGGCTTGTCAATAATCGGAGCCAAAACCAGGTAACATGACACTATCACCACCACAGCAGGGACAATTATAGGAACCTGTGTGGGAAAAACATCAGGGACTCTCAGTTAGAAGTTTACTTTTAATAAACCAAGATTATTATCACAAACATCTCTTGATGTTTGATTACATAACAGTACACCAGTGGGTTGGGAAAATAATATTAAATATGTTTCATTCTGAAATTTATTTGATACATATACCCATATACCCACACAAAGATTGTAAGTGGGAAAATGTATATATAAAATATATAGGATTTAACATAAGTGGACTAATCTGAAATATATAATTTAATCCATATTAAGACATATACAACTCAAATCCACTTCATCAGTGATGTTGGCATTGCTCTGATTAACTCCACTTCTCTTCCATTGTGTGTTTAATTTTCTACTTCTATCCAGAGTTTATTCTGTAAGTAAAAACTACTAAAAATATTTAAAACCATCTCAGATTGTCAGACAAACATTTAGAGTAACAAAGTCACTGACAGTAAAAAAGGCCCATACTCACCTTAACAGGCCTCTCTAATTCAGGTCTTGTGAAACGCATGACAATGAGTGCGAGAGCTGTGAGTCCATAGAAAACCCACTGAGCAAAGCTGAAGTAGTTAATTAGAGAGCTGATTTCTGCTGGAATTATGTAGAAGATCGACAGAATGCCCTGCAGTGTAATAAATAAACACAATGTAAGTGGGGGTTTCTGCCTCCGCCTAGTAGGGGGATAAAGTTGGAATGTTTCACCTAGGAAGACAGAGGATGTGACAGGATCTGTGTCTTGCTGTAGCAAGTATGTTTATGCCTGTGTTTTTGCAGTAGATAACCAGAGTGAATGCTCAAGGTGTGGTGAAGTGGGCTTCAGGATGTGTGAGTGTCACGGCAGCAACCTGAAGTATTAATCAAAAGTTGAGCATTTATTAATGTAGTATGATGTAGATAGCAATGAAGAGAACTTCAGTTACCAGTCTGTAATGGAGGGACAGATACTAGAAGACGTCTCTGTGGCAGGGTACTTCACCTGATAGAAGAACGACTGAAGAGGAAGGGTCCTCTTTGACTTTTGCTTGCTCTGGAATTGGCACACACCGAAGCTCTTCTCCTACCCCAGTCTATGGCAGCTATTCGTGGGAGATTTTTGAAGTATAAAGTCCTCTACCACCAGCCCCCTCTCGTTCATAAGTCCCACAGTACAGTGCTGCTCTCTATATCTCCTCAACATATCATGCATAGTTTTGTTGAAACCTTCGCACTGAGAGTTGCCTTGGGGGTGATTAGGGCTTGTGTGGCTCTACCCAATGCTGTAGAGGTTACACAACTCTTTAATGAGGCTGGAGCCAGAGTAAGTGCACACTTCCTCTGTGTTCAGTCAGATGAAATCTTTTTCCAAGTCTTCGTCTTCTGGTTCCTCACTAGTGGGAATCCTCGACAAGATATCAGCATTTGTGTTTTGTCTGCCAGGCTTGTAACAAATCTCAAAATTATACTCAGCTAACTGCACTACCCAACACTGCTCAACTGCACCTAGATTGGCTGTCTCTAGGTATCACAGTGGATTATGATCGGTGACCACGTTGAACTTGGTGTACATCAGGTATTCTTGGTTACTTGGTAATTTCTTGGTTACTGCCCATTTAAGAGCGAGCAACTCCAATTTGAATTCTCTGTCATTTTTGTCGCTCTTTTCAGATTCCCGTAGGCCTCGGCTTGCATATGCTATCACATGCTCGACTCCACCCTGCTTTTGACTCAATACAGCTCCCGGACCCAGTAAGCTTCCATCAGTTCTGAGTTTAAAGGGGAGACTGAAGTCTGGATAAGATCTGGATAAAAATAGGAGGTTGCATCAAGCACTGCTTGAGTTCCTCAGATGCTGTCTGACTGTCATCGCCCCACTTGAAATTTTCAGCTGCTTTCCCTTTTTTTCCCCTCCCAACAAGATCATGAAGTGGCCGGGCTACCTGAGCGAACCCTGGAATGAATCTCCGGTAATAACTCATAAAGTCAAGGACCTGCCTCACTTCCCTCATATTCTTAGGCACAGGCCAATTCTCCAAAGCCTGGACCTTCCCCTCATCCACCTGGATGCTCTTGGAGGAGATGAGCTGACCCAGAAATTTCACATCTGATTTTTAAATAAAGCACTTACTTGGCTTTAGCTTTAGGCCATGCTGGTCTTAATCTTCAAAATACAAATTCCAGTCTCTGACAGTGACTGTCAAAATCTCGAGAAAAAATGATAATATCATTAAGATAAATTAATAGGATATCAAAGGTTAAATCACTGAGCACCACTCCCATCAGGCGCTGGAACATGGCAGGTTAATTACATAAACCAAATGGCACCCGGGTCCACTCATACAGCCCAAAGGGGGTGATGACTGCTGTCTTCTCCCTGTCTTTCTCACTCATAACCACCTGAAAGTAACCTGCTGTCAATTCCAAAGTCCTCCACCCTAGGGAGTGGGTATGCAACTGTACAGGTCACTTGATTTAATCTAGTCATCACAACAAAAGCACACACTGACATCTTTTTTTATGACAATTACAACTGGCGATGCCCATGGGCTATAGCTTTCCCTGAGTATTCCTTGTGATAACAGATCTTGCATGTGTTTCTTGATCTCCTGAAATATTGGAGTTGGGACTTGACGATGCCTCTGTTTGATGGGAGGAGCATTACCAGTGGGAATGCTATGGGTGATGGCAGTAGTATACCCATAATCATAATCATCTTTCGAAAAGACATAATTTTATTCTGTTAACAGATCGCTGAGTTTCTGATGCTGGAGCTCTGTTAACCCTCTCAAGTGTCTGTACTGGAACTGGCAACTGCCCCATACCCTCATTCTTTGCTAAGTTCTTATTCTGCTGTAAAGCTTTGACATGAATTATTCCCTCTTCTTCCTCAAATTCCACCAGTTCTTTTGAGAGAATTTCTTGAGATTTACACACTGTGGCTACTCTAGATCTCAGCATAAGCCTCACAGCTTTCTCACTGGGGTTCAAGACATGCACTGGAACTTTACCACCTGCTACTCTAGCAAGTACATTAGTGACCAGAAGACGCCCTGGCAGAATGGCCCTGGGCATTGCCTCCACTACAACTTTGCATCTCACCCTAGGCGGCATTCGGCAGCGGCCCTCTAAGACCTGTTCGCTGAATGGAGGAATAACAACAGCCAGTTTCCCAGCTATTTTCATGAATCCAATCTGGTCAATACAACCCAAAACCTCTGTCTCCTTCCAAATATTTGCCAACTCTCTTTGGACTTTAGTCTCTCCAGCTCTGTGATGATATTTCCCCAATTCCTTCACACCATCTGCAATTATGAAGAGATCTTGGAATTCGTTTAATACATTCATCCCAATAATCCCAGAGAGTCTTTTCATCTCCTTTACATCTGGATTATTATCCAAGAGCACAAAGACACATGGCTTGTGATGTGTCTTTCCCATACATTCTGCATCAACTTCCAGATATCACACAATGGGGATATCTAGACCGTTTGCTTCAGTGAGCCGGACCCAATTGGCTGCAGAAAGTGCAGTCTCCCTAAAATTCTCCCTAAAGTGATAGTTGTCACTTCTGACCCAGTGTCTAGAAGTTTTGACACCAGAAATCTTTGCATTAACTCAACAAAGGTCAACTCATCCTCATCTTTAATTCCAAATGTACTTGATCAGGGTTGCACAGAGAAGGGGCAGCAACATTGAATGACCCGTGGATAGTGCACAGCCTGAACAGGAACATCTAGATTACCTGAATCAGAGGAATTTCATTACTGAGATGAGACTTTTGGATGTTCTATAGCTGACATTTAGCACTGGGCACTTCCTATGGAGAGTATACAAGCTGTGTAAATACAGTTTCAAAATGGATGCACCTTAAATTATTTGAATTGGAATTCACTAACTAAATATGTACACATATAATTTATTCTAATTACATCATTTACTGGAATGAAAAATGGTCAAAGTAGTAAAATGCTTTTAAGCAATGACTTACATTAAAGATGAGTGCTGGTGAAGGAGTGTAGTATTTTGGACTGATATAGGACAAGATTTTCACTATGTGGCCTTCTCGTCCAGCTACATAGGTCAACCTTAACAGTGCACAATAACATAACAGTTAGCTCTGGGGGGTCAGCTATATTTAGCAATTTTTTTTTTAAATAAATTCTGTACAAATTAATCTAAGGGCACATGCTACAGCCATCGTCTCTATTTGTTCAAAAGGACTGAAATGTCTTTCAGTGTATGGCAAATAAATATCATAATATAGTTCCTGAAGCAGCAGCAATTAAAAACCAAAGCATGGGTACATAGTTGGAAAACTGGACAATGAGTGTAGTATAAGGAGGTGGCTTTAATATGTCTGAACAGTGTTTTTATGCATTTTAAGGGCTATTTTATCTAAGTTTAAGTGAAATGCCCTAGTGAAGGGCAGCTGATGGTCCCATGTATTTGAATGCAATTGAATTAGAAATATTAAATATTAATTTACCTTCCACCAGTAAAGCAAGTTCCATTAGCAGCTCCAATAGTGGAGAAGACCACAAAGAGTGGGACCACCCATGAGAGTGGGTAAAGTACTCTGTCCCCATAAGTCTGTTTAGGAGACAGATTTTCACTGTTAGTTTATATACATACCTGAGACGTCATATAGATCATCACTGAAGCCATTCAGATGGTGATCTAATTATCTCATGTAATCCTATGACAACTATTCTCACCACAGCAACAGCAGGAGACTGGAGTAGTTCTGTGGGTGTTATGACGCTGAAGTACGCAACGTTGACCAGCACATAGCACACTGACACCAGAGGAATCCCAATAACAATGGCCAAAGGAAGATTCCTGTCCATGGGTCAAAGAGATGCTCAGCGTTGCAGTTTAAAATCCATTGTGCTTGTTCCATTAAAATTGGAATACAGCGTTACTCAGACACATAGTGATATATAAAATTAAAGAAAAATTTAAAACTCAACATTTTATGAATAAATGCACAAAAGTATAAATTGTTTCTGCAGTCCTAAATTATGTGCAATGTATAGTGGAAACAATTAAATCATATACTGTACACTCACAAATATTACACTGTTAAAAATAATGGTTTGTCCAAGTACATAAAATTACACACTGACTGAAAAGCCAGAGAATCCACTCTGGTACTGACTTTTCACGGTTTTAGCAAGCCAAGAATAATAGCCAAGCTACCCCCACGGCCCTGAAGATGTGTGAGAGCAACACTAACTGTTATGCCACAGTGTGCAAAAGGTAACATTGCATATATATTTTTCAGTGCTGTGAATGCTGTTAATGCTGCAGGCAAGAGTTGCATGGCTTAGTTTGGTGACGGTTTCTTCAAAGTAATACATTTACAATTTTTTTTATTGTACCCGTCTCTTTGCTATTTTTATTGATTGTATCATTTGTTTGCTGTTCTCGTTATATTTTAGGGCAACGATTACTCACTGGGTTTTCCTAATGAACAGAATAGAAGTCCTTTGTGTATGTACAGACTGGTTGTATACCAGTAAATTGAATCAGAATGTATTGATTACTTCTAAATCAGCACAATGAATCAAGGAAGTGCAGTATATGAAATGACTTACTGGTATGGGTTTTTCAGCTCCTCGGTTATAAAGTTCAGCTGATTCCTGTAGAACACAGATATGAAAGGATTTAATCTTATAGACAGAGACAATATACGTTTACCTCTGATATTTAGAAGATTGATATTTAGGCTGATGTTCTGATGTTTAGCCTCTATTCATGGTGGCTGGCCAATGAGTGGTGGACTAAAGTGTATTTTCACAAAAAACACCACGTTATACGATTATAATGTTAACAATTACAAAGTAAAGAAGTCATTGGAGTGGTCTTCAACCACTGGTTTTCGAAATGCTCTTGACAAATTTTTAAAATGTATTCTTATATTTATTCAAATGGAATGTTATTGTTCTGTATAAAAATGTAGTATATGAAGATAGAAACAAATGTAAACATAAATATACTCTACATACCATACTGTTTTCTGGTAGTATCATTATCAGGTTTTTAAATAAATAAATAAATAAATAGTCAATCAGTCAATAAATGAACTCACCATCCATCATAAGCCCACAGGCCATTATAAAAGGCCAGTCCGATGGCACCAAATGAAGTTGTTGCACCTTTAAATGGATCCTGGAGATTCTGTGTATTGCCTGAACATAAGGACATAGGGGATACAAAATAGATTTACATGTGTGTCAGTGGTTTAATCAGTCTTCTGCCATAATAATTTAGCCAACAGAATTACATAATCAAGTGAGCACAGCCGCTACATTAACTAAAATAAACCTAAACATAAAACTATATAATCTTACATCTAATCAATATATCAAATAATTTTCCTTTTGAGACTGTCAGGAGAGTATTGTAAGATTATTCAGACAGTTTCAAGATATTTTTTCTTGTTTCAGTGATTTTATTTTGTGAAATTTTTCTTTATCTATTTGCAGGTTTCAAGAGATAATGTTGATAATTTAGTTATTAAGCAAAATTATGCACTTATGGTTTTCTACCTTTATATGCTATGTTTTCTATGATACCATATATATATATATTGTTCTAGAAGTGTTGAATAATGTTAGTATTTTACTCAAAGTTGTAAGAAGTGAAGCCATACCGCCGGTCACCAGTAGGGGGCCGGGGCAACGCAGTAAGAAAGCAGCTGGGAGCAGCTGCTCTCACAACTCCAGTTCCCAGAAGCCTTAGCACTAATTAGTGCTAATCAAGCACACCTGCAGAGTGCTGCATAAAAGCCCAACATAAATCTGGCTCTGTGCTGCAGTGTTTGCATTTGTTTGAGCATGCATTTTTTATTTTTTTATTTTTTATTTATTTATTTATTATTTTTTTTTTTTTTTTTTAAAGAGTCTCCATTGTTTGCCATTCCTGCCTTTTTTTCTCTCTTAGTTCCTTTTAAGTTTGTTTTCCATGGGTTTTGTGTATTGATTAAGGTAGTGTGTGTGTGTGTGCACCTTGTGCCAACATGACAATTCCTGATACCACAATGATGATAATGATAAGGAGTTTGGCTGCAGTTAAGAAGTTTTGCACATAGCTGGCCAGCTTCACACTGAGGCAGTTCACCAGAACTATTAATACTAGAGGGAGAGAGAGAGGGAGTGTAATATGCAAATGAAAAAATGTAGGAATAGAAAGTCATTTGTAATATCACTTTGACCTGAATTGAACACACACACAAGGCTGTCATGGTCTATATTGGTCTATCAATACCCATGGATAGGTTACTTATACATCTATGAAAGCACTCTGAACACATTTCCAGCAATGTACATGGTTCTCACATACAGACAACAGCTGCAGCTAGGCACTTGCTGATGATCTCTGGTGGAGTGCATCCAGGATAGAAAGGTGCAGAGGCATATTCTGCACAGCTGAGGGCAATGATGGCAAATGAAGAAGGTTTCAGAACAAAGATGGTTGTCCAGGAGAAAAGGTACGCTAGCACAGGCCCAAAACCTTCCATCAGGTATGGGTACTCACCCCCTGACTTAGTTATCATTGTGCCAAGCTCAGCATAGCAAAGAGCTCCTGTCGCAAATAGAAAACAAAAAACAACACACGTTTATGAAGCTGTTAAACTTAAAATATATCATGTAAAATAAAATTACATTAAAATATTTTTTATTTAGCATTCTCATATATATATTTAGATTAATTTACAAATTTTAGTGGAGAGTTTTTAAAATTTGTAAAATTGCTATAGACAGGTGCAAGAGGTGGCGCAGCAGGTAGTGTCACAGTCACACAGCTCCAGGGACCTGGAGGTTGTGGGTTCGATTCCCGCTCCGGGTGACTGTCTGTGAGGAGTTGGTGTGTTCTCCCCGTTTCCGCCGGGTGCTCCAGTTTCCCACAGTCCAAAAACACATGTTGGTAGGTGGATTGGCGACTCAAAAAAAGTGTCCGTAGGTGTGGGTTTGTGTGTGAATGTGTGTTGCCCTGTGAAGGACTGGCACCACCTCCAGGGTGTATTCTCGTCTTGCGCCCAATGATTCCAGGTAGGCTCTGGACTCACTGCGACCCTGAACTGGATACGCAGTTACAGATAATGAATGAAAGGTGCAAGAAAGGTACAGCATGTTGGTCTTCCCCAGTCTGATGATCCCACTTTAATTACAATATGCAACAAAGGAAAAAAATGAGGAAACTTGGAAAAGAGGGATTCCCCCTGCCCTGAAATTCAGATTGAGGAGCAGAAATTAAAAACAAGAAAATTGGAAAAACTTAATGAAATCCCATTTATTTTAATATACCAAATGAAAAAAAGAAAAAATTAAGTTTTACACCCTATTTTCAGTTTTTGGGTTTAGCCTCAAATGGTCAGAATAATGAACTGATAAATGTTACACAGACCAGAGTGAATATAAAGGACAAAAATTCTAACTTACAACAATTTTCACATACACTTTATGTGCATCAGATGAAACATTTGTTTTTAAAAATTTTGATTTTTCAGTTTTGTGGCTACAACATCTATTGTTAGCAAAGTTAGTGACAACAAACATATAGCCTTCAGCACAAAAGTAAAAAACTCAAAATTTGACACCAAACATGTCTGAGCTGAACAGCTATATTTGGGGTAAATAGAAAATTCTAGAATAATTAATGAGGATAAAATCATCTGTATAAGCCAACAGTCTCTTAAATCTTTTAGCAAGTGCTTTCCCAACTTCTCTCAGCATTCTCAAATAACATGATCTTTACTGAGATCATGAAGACTATAAGTTTCAAGGCTCTGTATACATATGACATACTGTGAAATACAAAACTATAAAGCTTAGCCTAAGTGAAATTGTACATGTATCCACGTTCCTATGGAGGGATTTTTATATATTTAAATCATTTATTATACATTTAATTTTTAAAATTTCATATAATTAAATGTTTTATTAAGTGGCGGCACGGTGGCGCAGCAGGTAGTGTCGCAGTCACACAGCTCCAGGGGCCTGGAGGTTGTGGGTTCGATTCCCGCTCCGGGTGACTATCTGTGAGGAGTTGGTGTGTTCTCCACGTGTCCGCGTGGGTTTCCTCCGGGTGCTCCGGTTTCCTCCAATGGTCCAAAAACATGCATTGGTAGGTGGATTGGCGACTCAAAAGTGTCCAAATGTGTGAGTGTGTGTTGCCCTGTGAAGGACTGGTGCCCCCTCCACAGTGTATTCACGTCTTGTGCCCAATGATTCCAGGTAGGCTCTGGACCCACCGCGACCCTGAACTGGATAAGTGGTTACAGATAATGAATGTTTCATTAAATAATAAAAATTTGAAGTAAAGGCTTATGTGATTAATTTAATTGTTATTTAAAAGCTAATTTTAAACATTTTAAAAATTGTAGTAGTTAAATCTTTTAATTAATTATTTAACAATTTATATATTTATTTGATACGCCTTGCACTATGAAATAATTAAATCTGGTAACATCATCCGTCAGTGGGCAGGCCAGTAAAATTCTGCGTGTGAAGTCCCGCAACATGGTCAGTTCTGGTGTTGTAATGAGTTATGCTACTGGAAATAATGATCTATAAGAAGAATCAAAGATTTGGTGTTAGTCATTTAAAAAAAAAATCACTATAAGGTCTGAAAAGTTGTTAAAGGCCATACTGAGCAGTGGTTTGGACCCAGACATGACGTTTCACATGGTTGATGCGTCACGACATAACAAGTGGAAAGCATTCGCTGACAGAAATGGCCCTGACCCTGTTTTTTGAGGCACAAACATATCACCATAGCAGCGATGCTAAATTTCTTGCCACTAGAAAGAGTCTGACTCCCTTTTATGTTTACAATTACATTTTGAGTAATTTAAGAAGAATAGTCATCACAAAATAAAATTGCTGCCTTTTTAAAAAATGTTAAAAAATATTTTGATGTGATTGGAGGGAGTGAGAAGTTTTGTGTTTGTAATTATGGAAACGTTCAACTATTACACTGACACCTAGTCAAAAATTCTGTTAAAACATTGTTGGTCACGTGGTGGACACATTCTATAGATATTTAAAGGAACACTACAGAATATTTCATGTTATTGCAACTCTGTATTCAGCACTGCAGAAATGGCACTCTGTAACTTTTGGAGAAGGTTAGGATACCACCCATTAACCCCATAACAATTAGGAAATTCCTATTTAAATAAAGCTATCCCTGAAAATACATACCTGAGTAATTTGATGCAGTGTCTTAACCAAAATATATACTATTGGAATCTGGTGTTACCTATTCATTTTGAGGTCAATGAGTCCACTATGGGGAGGTTGTAATTAAAACCAAAGAGGATTTATCTGAAGGCTGTGCTGGGAATTTGTAATGTGTAATCTGTAATGTGACTTGTGCCCACTGACGGAGTGCTTCGAATCACCTCCTTGATAAACCTCCATAAAAGTTTACCCTACTCTGTAATCCCATTACTGGGTTCTGTACTCAATACGATTTTAAGCTCCAGCCACACACTGACTTCCAACAGCTCAGCAGCTAATCTGCAGATTTTAAAGAAATCTGGTGTACTGTGTCCTCACAGAGAAACAGACATAAAACACCTTTCTGGCAAAAACAGAAAAGCAGAGAGTAACAAAAATGATTTTTTGTCAGATTCTACTGTTTGGAAAAAAAATATTGGTCAAGAACCTACTTAAAGGAGACAAAAAGCATTCTGCATTATTTTTGACTTATTGAAAAAAAAATGTGTTTGAACATTTGCTTCAGTTATCTAATGTGACTCGATTGTGCACCAATAACTGCAACTGTTGGTCAGTCCTGCACATCAGCTTGGAGGAATTTTAGCTCATTCCTCCATACAGAACAGCCTCAACATTGTGATGATGATGTGTTTTCTCATGTGAAATGTTCAGTCTTGTCCACACCGTTAGGAAGGTCAGGGTTTTAATTTGGTCATTCCAAACATTTAACTGTGTGTTAATTAACGTTTTTGGCAACATGGCTTATATGATTAGTTTTGTATTGCTACATGACCCATTTTGTCTTGATTTTTGATTCACATACAAATGTCCTGACATATTCCTTCCAAATTCTTAGGTATCATTCAGAATTCATTGTTCCAGCAGTGATATAATGATGTTATATCATTATAACATACCCCCACCATGTTTCACAGTCCATAATACTACCACCACCATTTTTCACAGGTTTTTTGTTCTCTTCCATCCACAAAACATTTTTCTAATAGCCTTCTGGCTTGTCTATTAGATGTTGGCAAACTCCAGATCAGGGGTCATGTATAGGCGACCTGCAGTCCAGATATGGACACAGATGCTGTCCTGTACAGACCTGGACCCGTAAATGATAAACTATTAAAAGCTGTTAAATGTTTGATCTCTCTGAACAGCAAATTCACCAGTGTTAAATTGTAACACTTTTTAACACTTTCTGTTTTAATTTAACACTATCAGTGAAGGTTTAACTCTGGTGAACATGTTGTGTGTGAGGTCTGTGTGCTCTAAATGTTTCACAAAATAATATTTCTTTTAATCTCCAAACAGTCAATACAAATTTTTTTTTCTATTTTTCTATTTTAAAAAAATCATTGTCAACTAAATGAAAAATTTGAAAAATAAAATGATTGTGTTATTTGTTCACTCACTATATAATTTTGTTTTGGTCATCACCACAGCTTTCATATCCTGGCATTAATAATCATTAACATTACAGTAGCTCATAACTCTAACATTTTTTCACTTTGTTAAATCTGTATATAACCATTTCAACCAAGAAAATGGAATTATACTCTTTGAAGTTCCAACAGGGATTAAACCCAGTTTACATCTTCTGCTGGTGTTTGGAAGTCTGCTTATTTTTGCTGAAATGTTCAAATAAACAACATGGTTGCTTTTAGCATTGCTTTGTGTGTAAAGTGTGATGGAGCTGAAGGCTTAAGGCTTGAGCTTTAACCTCAAATCAGTAAAACAAGTATGCAAAATATAATGCTGACCAAAATATAACTCTATTATAGCTGTGGTTTTAAATTATGAAATTATGAATCATTGTATTAATCATTTTGTCTGGATGTTTAAAATGACATATATTCCTGATCTTAATATTATCATCCAGTAGGACTGTACAGCATGAATGTATTGAAAGCATGTCTATTTTGAGACTTTTTTCACAATGGAGAATTATGCTTCTCACAAAAGTGTTCGTCAAGCTCTTGATGCCAAGGCACTGAAAAGCCCTTCTCTACAAACATTTGCTCTTTGACAAGTGCCAGACAGAATCTTTTGAGTGTAACCAGAGAAAGGTCATAAGAGTAGGATTTGCTTTATATAACCAAAAGCAGCATTTAGGACAGACTGTTTCTGTGTCTTTCTTTACTAACCAAGAGTGGCCAGTACTCCACATGCTGCCCACACACACAGACACGACCCCACTGCTCCTGTTCCCTCCAGTACAGCTTTGGGAGAGATGAAGATTCCAGAGCCGATCATTGTCCCCACAATCAGACAGGTGCCACTTATCAGACCCACCTGGCACATACAATGAAAACAAAATCAACGCACATGTAATGTTAGTGAAACTCGAGAACCCTTTAAAGAAAAACTAAGTAATATGTTTTTATGCTTGTGAGGCTCCTCCTGCTGTAATTAATTTTTAAAGCACTGTATTAAAATCACTAGGGAGGGTGAAGGAGTGAAGGTGGTTTCCTGCCCTCCTCAAAGTTAAGTAGTGCAGTTTCTGCAGTGCTGAGCCCAAAAGTAGCAGTGACAGAAGCTCTATTCTTCCTATTACAGGTCAGTGAATCATCACAATGATTTTGAAGCTGTAATTTTAAGGCAAATATATCTTACATTTAAAATACTCTTTTATACAGTTTGGAGCAGACAGTCAAACACAGCGTGACTCAAACCCTGGAGGACCCTGGAGTTGTGTGAGAATGACACTACGTGTTTGCGCCACCATGCCGCCTTGTAGCCAGAAAATGCCCAACATGCCCATGCAAAATTTCCTTTCACACTAATGGTATTAATAGGTAGCTTGTTCCCCTAGTGTTTACACTAGATGCTGGAACATTTCTGTGAGGATATGATAGCACTGAGCCATCAGAGCATTATCAAATGAGGTGCAGAATTTGGATAGTTTGGATTATAAATTTATTGGATGGAGCACCTTTACTCCAGAGGACACAGTTTCGCTGCTTTACATCTCGTGCTGTAGCCAACACTTAAAGTTGAACATAGTGACCTTAAACTCAGTTGTAGTTTGTAGTTTAATATTTTCACTATATAATGTTTATATTTCTGAGTTGATGGGTATTGAAATAATACTTTTTGATTTCAGTGCATGTTTTATCAAGGTTTTTTGATAGATTTTATTAATTTAAACTTATTTTTAAATTAAGTTAAAATTAAATTACACTATTACAATGTATTGACTTTTCACCACATTAAAAATGCCTGGACCAACACAATAGATGGGCTCTGAGGTGGGTGGGTCTTTTTTTGACATGATTGGTTCTGATGGCAGATAGGAATGACCAGTTTCCCAAAACATAAAGAAGTCTTGGATTAGAGCAAAGAGATGGTGACAGGTAGTGCTAGGAACTCAGTGTCACAAAGACACACACACACACACACACACAGAGTCTGGGGAAATAAATAATGATCGTGAGAAAATTGTTAAGATTCCATAGCTAGGTCACATTCTGTCTGTTTTTCTCCTTAAAACACTCACCTCTTTCTTCAGCATGGTGACTTTGATTGCCTCCTCATTCGGCTTGATTTTACAATCCATGCTGTGCACCTCACTGCCATTGCGAGTCTTTGTCCTTTGCCTCAGGTCTGTTTCATCCATCATTTCTGCAAATTACAGAATTTTTTAGAGGGTTCTAGATAGACATTTTACTATTCAAATTAGGTTCCATTTTTACTTAAGTATTTTCTAGAGAGAATGGAAGCAAATAGCAACAGTTCATACACTTAGTTATTTATCATTTAATATAATTCATGTACATGTCTTCACTTCAAATTTACACACACAATGTCTTTTGAATTTGTACTTACTATTTTTAAACAAAAAAACAGTAGTTGATGAAGTCCATTGAAGTTGATTAAGTTAAACATTAAATGTCTCATATTTGTACTGTTTACATAGTTGTACTGCAATGTGCTTCAAATAATCTGAGCGTGTTGCTGAAATGTTATATCAAGAAATAATGCGGGAAAAAAAGTCTTGCAACTACAACAATTGGTGTTCTCAGTTCCCAATCCATTACTGGACTGTGTTTAAAGGTATGGTGGTGTGACATACATAAAGTTCTAAAACAAGGACACACGTATCATTGATATATATATATATATAAACAGTAAAACTGAAACATTAAATCTCTTGTCATTGTACATTTTTCAGAAGAATACTGGTCAAAAATAATTTACAAAATTTACAAATCATTTCTGCCTGTTTTCATTTACATTTTAAAATGGTGTTTGTAATTTAAAATTAGAGCTCTGCAATTTTTCTTTCAATTTTAAAGTTTAAATTCTGATTTAAACCCAGTACCAACTGGAAAAATATTAAATAACATAAATAAATGTTTGGATTATTTGTTTTTTCCTGATGTCTAACAGTTAAACTGTGACTCATTTGCTCATTACACAGTTACTTCACAAAACCAATAATGGTTAATGGTGTTATTTTGTGTGTGTCAGAGCAATGGTAAATGCCTGTATGTTTACTCCTCTGTATTCCGTGTCACTAGCTCTTGGCTTAATTGCTACAAGGTAATGATTTTATACCCTCTGCCCTGCATCTACAACCTAACGATATATCTGTAAATGAGTACCATAAAATACCAGGAACAGAATGGTGTCATGTTGGGAATCTTGGTGTCATGTTCAAAATCACATACTTAGCATATATTATAGTGAAATATTAATGAATAGCATGAATACTGTATCATACTAATTGCCAACACGTTATTGTTTTTGCAACACAGTATTAAGACTTTAATCCAATGAATATTTCTCCTATCCAAAGATAATTGGAATAGCCATAATGCAGAAAGTAAAATGCAGAAATCAGACTATCCCAAAGAGTGCTGGATTTCTGCCAAACTGAAGCAGAGATTAAAATGTAACTAGATTAAAATGTTTAGCACAAAAATTACTCTGTACGAGCACCTATATCCAGCAGTCATTAACCTTGGAAATCCTTTTACGGCCTTCCAGCGTTTCTGTTTATTATACTTACATCTGTGTGCAGTGGCTTGTCTATGATCTGACTGAAATGTCCCAATATTAGGTTTTATAAGTGAATATCTGTAAAAGAAAGAAGTTTCTTAGGAATTATGAGGAATTCCTCTTGAATGAATATCAAATTAACTACAAGAAACAACCAGAAAACACTGACAATATTTTTATATAAGAGACACTGTTAACACTTTACAATACTGTTTGTTCGTTAGTAGGTAACTATGCAGGGATTAATGATTAGTATTTTATCACATTTTCCTAAGATTTGTCTGATGCTGAAGATTAAATATTTAAGTTTGCTGCTTAGAGGGTGTGGTGTCTCCAGCTTCCTTTGAAGATGCCTTGTGTATTAGCACTGATACAATAATTTTGACACTGAACTTTTGGGAGTATGTATTTAGATTATAGTTCTCCAGGTGGTATATAAGATGCTGATGTGACCATGTATTAATGAGTAGTTACACTGATGGATACATAATATGTAAGTAATTATGCAGGAGTTATGTACGACTCAGCAATTATAGTTTACTTATTAGTGAACTACCTAAATCATCAATTCACTATTACCTATAGAGTAATTAATCAGTACTCCTTGGTAGTTAATGGGAGTGATTTAGATGTTAATGCAGCACTAATCAGTAGTTCCTGCTTAGCCCCTTCATAGTTGACTATTAAATACCAAACAGTATTGTAACGTGTTACTGAAACATTTTAGGAGTTTTTATGTGTAATTATTTTTTATAGTTATGTGTAGCTAATTTGTGAAACATTCAAAGTTAAGCATTATTTTACCAATGCTAGCACAAAATAAAACAACTAAACAACGTGGAAGTAAATTTTATATGTTGTTGAGTGAATGAGATGGCTCCTGGTCACTTAATTTTGGATTTTCATTGTTTCATTGGCTTTCTAAATGAAAACATGTAGATTCCTACAGAGGTTAATATAATAACAATGTTAATGGACATTTTAGATGGTATGTTAAATCAGGAAAGAAACTTATTTCACATGGGACATGTATACACATACACACACATACATGCACACAGACAGTATATAAACTTTAAACATTATGCCTAGAACCCTAATGAAATTTCATCTTCTTTGTGATATAAGAGTATTTGTCTGACCTCAGAGAAGACTTCTCAACATTGCGTATGCTGGATCTTCACACAGGTTGATGTTGGTCATTTCTTTACTGCTACTCCATCGATCTATTCTTGTTTGAAAACAGTTAAGAAGAGGTGGAACTGTCCATTCTCTGGTTTGTCTCTGATTGGAGCAGGTGAGTGAGATGGGGGAGGAGAGTGATCGTGATTGGTTGGAGATGGATATTCCACTGATCTACACAATACCTCTTTGACAAGGACACCCGATACCATATGTGCAGAGAGAGAGAGAGAGAGAGAGAGAGAGGGGGGGGGAGTAAATGACAGAGAGCACAGAACCAGTTACGATTGAAATGAATGCCCAATTGCACCACTGCTGTTATAACAACCTCAAATGAACACAAAACATTCAGTTACAAGGTGGCAAGAAATATGACCATTTACATTAAATACTATATGTCCAAAAAATTGTAGACAACCCCTTTAAATAGTTTATTGTCAATCTGGGCACACAGCTGGTTAAATCTCCCCAGAAAAAAGAAAAAAAAACATGAACTGAAATATGATGCTGTAGAAATGAGCTTGAGCTCAATTTAACCAATGCCATGTATTGCCTACAAAGAGAAAGCCTCTCAACAATGGGATGTGGATGAGTAGAACTGTGTTCTCGGGCATGATGGAGCACTGCAGAATATTTTGTGGTGAGCTGGAGAGGAGTAATGTTCCCAGATAGATCAGATCCTCAGAAATGTTCCAACATCAATTGTAAAGCCTTGCCAGTAAGATAAAGGTTTTACTGAATGATTTTCCCGTGTGAGTCATGTATTGTAACCACTGAAAGAAAGTGTTGGAAAAACTGTTACTGCCATTCTTTAATTTATTTTCTTTTCTTCCCTTATCAGTGCCTTTGACCTGCCTGGCAACCTCCGCGGTCATCCAGCACTTTACCCATATTCATTGTCCAAATCCATAAAAAGCAGTGCTTACTGTTTTTACATTGGCAGCATTACTCACATGACTCATGTTTAGCAGCTGTTTTCCAGTGAGTGAACTTCCTTAAACCTAAATGATAAATCATATTTTTTCAGGGGGTGCCTGGAACATGAGTTAATACGGCTGATTTGGCAGTGAGACTTCCCAATTGAACACTCTGTGCTCATTACAGAACACTGATTTACTATTTGATTACCAAGTTCATAAATATCATGTCAGTGTCAGTGCAATATTTAGCCAAACATATTCGTAGAGGCTAATTATAAATGTAAGCACATCCAACAGATGCATGAATGAATTGTTCATGGAATGTTAACAACTTAACAGCAGGTCAAGGTGTTCCTTACACTGCTCTTCCCCTGACCTGAAGTAAATCAACAATCATACAACCAGAGGATGAGGGTATTACTCAGCAAGCTTACAAGCTTCCTCTGAGATGTGTGAATCCAGCCACATATCTTTTCAAATTGTGGCAAAGAGAGAGAGTAAGAAAGAGAATGAGAGATAGAGAGAGAGTACAGTTGTGCTCCCTTGGACTATGGGCCTTAGCTGGCTGGGGACTGAACACATGATATCATGATGATGGGCCAACACTTTCATATTTATGCAACTCTACAGCCTATTGCAGGCTGTAATATTTGAAGCTATTTGTATAAAATATCCAACTTCCTCCATCAATATACACTCACCATTGACATAATTGTATTAATATTGACATAAGTATATATATAAAAAAAGATTCCTTGCAGTAAACACAATTCACATCTGCAGCTTTCCTGACTTCTTGATAAAACTAAAATTGCATGCACATAAACATAAAACATAACATCTCCCAGTGTGTTTATATAGAACATCAGAAAGATTCAGTGAAGCCAAATATTTCAAACTGAATGTGAATGAATGCGAAGTTGACCATTGTTTACAGTGCTGACGTCTCTAGGGTTTTAGAGGTTTTAGACTTTGTATATAATACAATAATATAAATCTTGTTAAACTGCTTTATCAGACTGTAAAATCAGTTACTGTGTAGATCAAAAGTGAGCCATGGATCATTAACACAAACAACTTGTGCAACTCTAAATGTATGTTACTTTAATGGCGCAAATGTCAAACAATATCCCCCATGGGTGGAGTTTACAGTAAGTATCACTAACAACATTTTGCTACCATAATACTTACATTTTGGCTAGACATCCATTGAACTATACATTAAAGTCATGGTCCTTGTTTAGAATGTCACAGTTACTCATTAAATAGGAATGACACAACCATATGTATTGTGATTAGTCAGAGTGTATGTAATTTTAATAAAATTTAATAACATACACAATTCGTTAACAAAAGTAGGTCAAAGTAGGTTTAATTAACTGACAAAATGTAAATTATTTAAGTAGAGATTCTGAGTACAATTAGGCAGTTTGGAAACAAGGATATACTACTGTGATAAAGTCATTCATTCATATGTTGTCTGACACTGCTAATCCAGTTCAGCGAGGGTCCAGACCCTGGAGGGGGCACCAGTCCTTGCTGGGCAACACACATTCACTCACACCTATTTCTGAGTACTTTTTGAGTAGCCAGTCCACCTTACAACGTGTGTTTTTGGACCATGGGAGAAAACCGGAGCACCCAGAGGAAACCCAAGCAGACACGGGGAGAACACACCAAACTCTGTGTGACAGTGACTCTACCTGTTACTACCATGGTACCATGCCACAACAGTGATACAGTCAATATGGTGAAATGTCAATTAAAATGTTTGTGCTTTTAATGAACCATATAACTGTAAACTGCTTTGACTATTGAAAGAAGTATATGAATCACAAAGAAACCAGCACTTATATTTTCCACAAAATCCCAAGAATCTAAGACATTGTATCAGATATCTGCATCACAGAGTATTATCTTTTGTCAAAAGTTTTTTTGTGAAATTGGCAACTGCACAAGGTTCTTAGGGAAAAATAAAAAAACACATAGACCATAATGAGCTTTCCCAGGATAGCAATATACTATTTGTACCTTTGTATATCAATCATTACAATATTATGCTTTGGGGAGGCAGAATCCATTCAGTCTCACAGTCTATATACTGTAGTAGAGAGGTATTCAAACTTTTTCCAAAGGTGACTGTCTTTTTTTTTTAGATTGTGGACATCCCTTCCATCTAAATATGTTTGAGATCATAAAAACTACTGCAGCTTATGTATACAAAAAGTGGTTAAATCATCCCATAAGTACAGAATATTTATTCTTAACATGTGTTACTAACTGGCTACAAAGAGTAAACTAAAAAGCAGCACATGACAATGTGAGCTTCTCATCTCATCTCATGCTCCTGCTCTGAGTGACTTTTTTCACCTTACTCTTTCAAGCAGCTTAATTTCAATGATGCTAAAATTAGATTGTTAAAAATAAGAAAAACTGAGCAGAGTAAAACATGTACTTTTCAGTCTCACATCTCACTCGCAATGTACACAAAAGTGGGGTCAGTGGTTTTGGGAAAATGCTAAATAGTGCTGAGCTGTGAGCCTGCAGGACCAGGGTTGAGAAATACTGCTCTAATCCATACTCCTACTAGTGGACATGAGTGTAAACTACACATGTACCTGTTCACCCCAGTCACTGATCACCTACTGCACTGATCTGAGAGCAGCTTGGCTCCAGTAATCTGTAATATATTGGGATTGGGAAGGATAAGCTGGTTCCTGATCATAGAAAAAGGACAGCTTCCACTCAGTTATTCACAGTCTGGAGATTAGCTCACAGAAGCTCAGAAATACCAGCATTGCATCTGCATCTGAAAAGCATGCCAGTTCTGAATGCAAGAATGTTAACCTCCATTTTAGGACATAAAATACTGTTATTGTCTAAAATTGTAATAACATCTTTTTCCATATAATTAGCCCTGTGAAGGGTAGAGAGAGAAATTTGTTAGTGCTTCATTTAATTTGGTTATTTTCAGATAATAAGAAAAAATATATTTAAAAAAAAGTTTAAATACAGGGGTGGCACAGTGGCGCAGCAGGTAGTGTTGGTGTTACGTTGTGTTATGTGGGATTCCTCCAGGCGCTCCAGTTTACTCCCACAATCCAAAAACACCCATTGGCAGGTGGTTTGGCTACTCAAACGTGTCCATAGGGAGAAGGGTCTGGGCGCAGATCTCACTCCTGAGGCTACCTCTCCTGTGGTACCTATCTGAGGCGCCAGAGAAGAGGTGGCGCCGTTTCCATTATCGCCATCTAGTGTCATGGGGTGGTTTTGCCAGTAGACCCAGAATTGAAACGCCGTTTGTGTGGGAGCGTGTTTGTATGTGTCAAAATTTTAGACGGACAGATTTGGAGTTTTTGACGGTACGTTACGAGATGTCTTTGTTTAATTAACGAAGATATTGGGTCGCTGGGATAACTTTTTGTTTTTCCGAATTAATGAACTCACGTTAGCTCTGCATCTACCTTGCTAATTTAGCTAGGTACGACAATCATTAGACGCTGTTTGTCACGTCAGGCTATATATATATATAGCCTGACGTATTAATATATTAATAAAGCATTTTTGGTTTGGCATGAAGTAGATTAGCCAGTTGGCTAAATGTGTTTGGTTCTTAGTTACGCAATGTGTTTTAACACAATATTTTTTTGCCATTATGTAGCATTTTGTACAATCTTTATATATATATATATATATATATCATTATTTATTTATACATTCATCTATCTGTCGTTGTGTCTGTATGTCTATGTCTGTTGTTATATGTGCATATACTGTCCAGGTCCAAGGCAAATGCATACACAGATCAACCAAAAACAATGTATACAACAGAGCAATAGATGGACTTGAGTCTGTAATTTTATAACTACAAAATGCTCCTGTGGACAGTGGAGCTGAGAGAATAGACAGTGAGTGTAGAAACAAGGAGTTGGTCACAATATGATGGTTGATCAGTGTATAACTGTCTACAAAACTTTCATTGATGCAATTATTAATGTATGTTTTTTTTTCATTTTTACATAGATGCACTCTTCAGTCTGGCTTTGTGGTTCAGACCCATCTTTAAACAGATGCACAACATGCTGCAAAATGTTTCATTGTCCTTTGTGCCCTGTGAAGTTGTTTAAGCCTACCAACTTGGCAAGAGTTAAGAAACACATTGAAATTCACTGGAAAAATGCAATACAGTTTAAAGGTAATGTAACCCTGCTATTTTTATTTTTTTGGCAGCACAAATTTCATGTTGATTCATGTGTTTTATTTTTTATTTATTTTTCACATTTTTCACAGAATATCGAATTCACAGATGTCATCAGAATTGCAGATCAGAAGGACACTATCACTGCCCTCTGTGCTCAAAAACCATTTTGAGGAGAGATAATATGGAAACCCATCTTCAGGCTTGTCAAGTTACTTCATCTGTGGCGCACACACCTTCACCTGCAGAAGTACCTTTCATATCTGCTATATTCACTTCAAATTCCTTAAAGGAAGCACCACCTCATTTAAAGTCAACCACACCCCAAGCACATACTTTAACAGTTGGTGCTTCTGAGATTTTATCATCTACTCCTGCACTTTCCTCTACATCATCCACTTCTCTGTCACTTCCTTCTCCGAAAAAGGCTCAAACGACATCACCCCAAAGAGTAAAGTGTCCTCACTGCACTACAATTGTACATGAGAAGAATTTGCCTGGTCACATTTCCAGAAAACATTCAGAAGAAAAACCAGATATAACCAGCACATCACATTTGAAAAGCGTTTGTGTGGATGCGACCAATGGTGTGTGTGCTGTTCAAAGAAGCAGGCATGGTTTTTCTATACCTGTTCATGTACAGAGAAAGACATGGGGCAAAAAACACTTTACTGGATGTGAATTAGAAGAATGTTTTCAGTACCAGCTTCTAGCACTACGGAGTGGATGTGCCTTCAGCCACTGTGAACATATTCGTTCACTTGACTATTGTTCTCACACCATAAGTGAAGAGTTCCTTCAAGAGGGTGTTCTAGATGAAATGGTGCATCATAAGCTATTTGGTGTATCAAAGAAGATTCTGTGCATAAAAAGACAGAAAGCAGCCATGTCAGCCCATGTACCTCTGTCTGTAGAAGTAACACTCAGTGGTTCATCCCAAGCAATATGTCTATCTATTTATGAGCCAGTGAAGAAGCACTTCAGTCGTCTTGGCAGAATTATGGTGACCTACAAGACAAAGAAGAACTCATGGCATTGTCCTTGTGCTAAGGCAAGAATGTCTTGTGTGCACAAAAGTATAGCAAAATGGCACTTATTCCAAACTCAGAAACACTTATTTGAGACAGATTCACATGCTGCTGTGACACACCAGCCCACTACCCAGCCGATCTACCCTGTAACAGACCACTTGGAACGTGTAGTACAGTATATTTGTACTCAGAAAAAAATTCCCTCCAGACTCCCAGAAGACGTGACAGCTCCCAGAGCACCATTTAATTACCCAACAAAACTTCTTCCAACAGAGACCAATTGCACTTTCTGTTCGAGTCATCCTGCTTTGGATAATCCAGTGATGATAACAAACAAAGCCCGGATTGTGGGTATAGGTGGCATTATTGACAGTAAGTTTAAGCCTTTGATTAATACCTCAGGTAATTTTAAATTTTTATTCAGTAACACTTATTATTATTATTTCTTCCTTAGATGTGTCAACTTACTTCAAACAATGCACTCTGTGTCAGATGGTGTACCGTTATCAAGAGTGGAAAGCAGGACTCCATAATTTTGATGATCATGTTGTGCTTACCTTGGAACTCTGCATTTTTCTGAGGCAGAACCTTCAGGTAAAATAACACATTGAATGGTACACTTAAGTGGTTGAGTATTAAATGTTGTCATACGTTTTTTTTTTTTTTTTTAAAACAAAAATGTCATCTACAGAACCATACTGCAGTCTCAAGAACCATAAATTCACTGGAGGGACTTCGGGGTGTTAAATTTCCATCAAGAGACACCATTCTACATGCATATTGCCATTTTGAGGCGCTCACAAGTCATGATTATACATACTCCTGTATTAATTGTGGCTACTACCCTGCTGTTGTTATTATGGATCTACACAAAAAAGGAGTCTTCAGCATGGCGGGTAAGTTCTTCCTTTTAGAGCATCTCAGCCCATACTTAATCCCAGAGAGCAAGTTGTTAGCCCACCTCATCCCAGAGACCTAGTTGCTAAATGACCTCATCCCAGAGACCTAGTGGCTAGCCCACCTCATCCCAGAGACCTAGTTGCTAAATGACCTCATCCCAGAGACCAAGTTGTTAGCCCACCTCATCCCAGAGACCTAGTTGCTAAATGACCTCATCCCAGAGACCTAGTGGCTAGTCCACCTCATCCCAGAGACCTAGTTGCTAAATTACCTCATCCCAGAGACCTAGTTGCTAAATGACCTCATCCCAGAGACCTAGTGGCTAGTCCACCTCATCCCAGAGTCCTAGCTGCTAAATAACCTCATCCCAGAGTCCTAGAGAGTTGCTAACCCTCCTCATCCCAGGGTCCCATCTCGAACTTGTCCCTGCTTGGGTTTTTTTTTTTTCAACTTTTAAATAAACAGTTTTGGATATTTTACCATATTAGATCTATTGTGAGAGTGGTTAGGCTTCCTTGTTATTAATATGTTGCTTTAAGGGCTGGTATCTTTTAATGGGGACATTCAGAACCTTGTAGAGTCAAGGACTGCATTTAATCCCTGTCTGGAAAACAAGCCTAAAAGTGCTTTTTGTTTGACAGTGAGTGACATAAAAGAGCCTCCTAAAAACTTCAAAGGAGAGGTCAACATTGAAGAATTTTGGAACTCAGTCAATTTTGAAATGATTGCTCGTGGATTTGTCCCCAGTAAGTTTATGAATTGTTATTTTAATAATTATATAATATTATTAATAATACATTACATTTATAAAATGCTTTCAAAAAGCTTTGACAGTTGGTTTGAATACCTATGCACAGTGACACCTTCTTGTCATTATTTTTGTTATTGATTTATTAGGTCGTGCAAAAAATCCCTGGGCTGTTCATCCATCTTATGAATATTGGGCACCATGGATTGGCAGACACACCAGAAAAGGAGACTGTGTGCTTAACACAGAGTATGAAAAAGTCTTGCCTGTTCGAGAGAGTCCAGAGGCAGAACTGTTCATGATAACAGAGGAACGTCTTATGGATGAGCTTAAAAAACAAAAGGTATAACTAAAACATGAGTAGTGTAAATGCAAAATGAAATGTGATGAATGCACTTTATTTCTACAGTTGTTATTTTCTCAGCTCCACTGAATGTACAGGACCACTATGTAGTTATGCAATTACAGACTGTAGTCCATCTGTTGATCTGCATATTTTGTAAACCTCATTCAACCTGTTCCAACCCCTGGTGGACCTTAGCACTGCAGTGACATGGATGGTGATTGTGGAGTGTTACTGTGTGTTGGACTGAGTGGATCAGACACAGTAGCACTGTTGGGTCTAACAAAATATTTAGATGGACAGATAGACTACAGTCCAATTGTAGGGCTATGAAGTGAATGTGTGTGTGTGTGTATTTCTCTAGGTAGGCACAGTGCGCAAACTATGCAAGGCATGCCACATAGACCCAAGAGGGTCACGTGATGACCTAATTGTAAGATTGCAACAGGAGATGAAGAACAGGCACACCTATGACAAGGTCTTTCAGAAAATCTGGGGTGCCTCTGGTAAGCAAATTTCAGAAAAGTTATTTTGCCTGTCCATCATTTTTGTTCTTCTCTTCCTTATATTCATTTTTTTTAACAGGTGGATGGTGTGTCATTGCATGTCCACATGGTGTTGTGTATAGTTTGAAATTCAACTTAAGGGCAGAAAGTCCTAGAGACTTCACTGATCTTCTCCTATCATGGAAACACATACCAAATGTGTCAGTCTATGATTTTGCTCGTGGTTTGGCCACACATGCCAACTTGAGATTTCCAGCCATCATACCGTTCAAACCCCATGAAGGACGGTTGGCTGAGCCTACACCTGAAAACATTTCTGCAGCACAGAAAGGAAAACTTGAAGTGTCCCTCTCTTGGCTTGTTGAAAGGTCTCCCAATTCAGATGGTAGTGGCCATCCCATCACTGGGGCTAGCAGTCATTATGTGCTTTACGATAAGCTTCATGAATCAAACACAAAGGATCAGAGGGACATCTTAAGGAGAATCAATCTTGTCCCAGAACTCCAAGGTTCACTCAACAGTCAGATAGCAGAACAATTGTTTGGAAGTATGCGAAAAAATAATTATTTTCTGAACAACATGTCCCCCTCAACACATGTATTTTTAATGAGAAATATTATTCACCATCGCAATACATCAGTGAACTTCCGCCTTTTGGAGACACAGCTGAAGAGAGGACTAATGGACCAGCGTATTAACAATATAACTCTGAATGAGCTTGGGCAAGCAGTTTTAGGTAAGTGTGTTTATGTTAATTATATACATCCTGGTTCCTATTTTTATACTCTGTGCGTGCGTGCACAAATTAACGTGCTTTCTGTTCAAACCTCCCAAGCATCTACACATACACAGCAGTCAGGTGTGATGTCAGTGGAACAAGGATCCCCAGAACCCATGCAGCCCCAAACACTTGTGTCTTCGTGTGATGATGGTAGAACATTTTTTGCTTTTAAATAACAAATGTATTGTCCAAAATATTTTAGTTTTTTTTTCTCATGTCACTCTTTGTCACTTGTCATATGCAGAATATGAAACCTGTGGGATGCAGTGTGAAGCCCGCACAAAGTTTCAGAACATCAAACCTTCTCGGGCTTTTTGGTCGTTGACTTTTCACTCTGACCAGGAGAAACTGGTATAAGGAAATTTATAGTCCAAAATAAATCATATGTTTAAGTACAAAAATAGTGATATGCAATATATGTTTAATATGATGTTGTTTTTACAGCTTTCTTATGTCCTAGATGAACAAAAGCCAAGACAAGAGCTTATTGTAAAAAAAGGAAAAATTTGCCTTGTCCGGGAGGACTTTTGGACTTTGGGCTTGCCCCAAGACATGGAAGCAACGGTGATTAAATATTTTTAAACCATTAAACATATTGTATAATTAAACCTATACATGTAATGTATCTGAATCAGGTTAGGCTGCATGTGTGTTGATTTATTTACACAGAACCGACACTTCATTAAGTACACTTCGGTGCAAGTGGCTGGACAGGGTATTTATCTGTTTCTTGCTGTTTGTTTGTAGGTAGGAAATGCCTGCCTCAGTATCATTGATGGAATTGCCAGAGCACAGGTAATAATCACACAGCTAGGAATTTTCTTTGTAATTTTGCTGATTGTGGTTGTATTGTATTAATGTAGGTATTAATAAAAATAATTTATAGGGAAGGAATATTTTCATTGCAAATATCTATGTTGTGCCAACGTGGTTACCTCCTTGCAATGCTGATCCGCTTGACCATCTCCCAGTAAGTGTTTGCACTCTAACCCTAAACCTATTTTCGCAATATTCAGTGTTATCGTGTGATTATTATGTGAATAATATCTGTATTTCTAAGTATGATGCTCAGTTGAAAGAGGCCCTTGTCATCCCACTGTGGACATCAGGACACTACATTTTATCGGTAAATTAATTTAATCATTTGCATTGTACTTTTTCTTTGTTTTCAGTCTGGTATTGGACTGTTATAGGAAATGTTGCTTTGCTAACTGTATCTATGACATGGGATGTAGTGAGCATTTTTGTGTGTAAGATGTTTACTGAGAATGCAGACTTCATATCCACTCATAGGTTTTGAAGCCAGCCAAGAGGGAAATTCTTTTTCTAGATCCCATGTTCACAAAAAGAACTGAATCTCGTGGATTTGGTGATCTGATGTTCCAAACAATGTTGAGGTTATAGCTTACAGCAAACATTGCATGCCGTTCAAGTATTTACCGGTCTCGTTCCAAGACCAAGTGTGTAACAGCATGGAATATTTGGGTTGCAATTTCATGTTCTGTTTGATGTTAAATTTTATGTGTGGTTCATTGTCAGCTGAGGTGGGTTGATGATATTTCTTTGCTTAAAACTATTGTTTTCTTTGAAATGACAGTAATCTGGCTCAGATGCTGAACCCAGGACAGTGGGAGGAGAAAACGGGGTGGGATTTGCAGGTAAAAAAAAAACGAATAAAACACAACTCTTTCCCACCTTTATGTTAATATTAAGTTGTTTCTAACAGAATGTTTTTCTATTAAAAGGACCTTCCAATTCAGCACTGGGGAAATGATTGTGGCATCTTCATGTTAATGGTGACAATTTTGAAACTTATCTGTTTATTTTATCTTATTTTTATGTATTTATTTATTGCTTTTCTGTCATGTGTATATTAAATGATTGTGTATCTGTCTTTCTCCTTTTTCAAGTATGCACTTTATGTTGTACTGGATGGCTCTTTCGACTTCACTGTTGTGAGTAGATTTTATTTATTTATATTTTTATAATATATATAATATTTTTCTTATAAATAATAATAATTTAAGTTATTTTATTTAGCATGACATGCCAATGCTACGTAAATGGTGGTGTGTGATGATAATGGAGAACTTTGAGATAGAAGGGTAAGATCATATATTCTTCTTTTCTTTTTATTTTCCCCAGCAATTTACTTGATTATTGAAAACATATATGATCTTTTTTTTAAGCTATGGAAAGAGATTTGCCCACTGGACAGATGATGCTAAAGCTCTTTTGAAAGGACACTTGCAACCTGTCTTACGGGTCGGAGAACATGTGTGCAGCCAGGTTACGTTTCAAGATTGGTTACAGTAGATTGATATTAAAGATTAAACAATATTAAACAATCCAATTTTAATAATTCAGTGTAATGATCCAGTATACTGATACTTCTGTTGATTTCAGTTCCTGTTTGGTTATATTTCTTTATTGGTTGATATCATGGAATATAAATTATATATAGATATAGAATTATAGAGTCTTATTTCTTTAAAAAAAATCATTGCTATGAATTCTTGCTTTGCTACATGTACTGTTTCACTGCAGTATTACACTGACCATAATGAAAAAAAATATTCTCACTAGGAACCTCTACCACCAGTAGAGACGGAGCAAGAACGAAAATCTACACACCACTACCACTGTCTTGCACTGGACATATATGCCTGTGTGTACCAAAGGATAGGAAAAAAGTAATAGAAAATTATCTTTTGCATAAACAATTTACCAATTTAACATTGAAATATATGGTCTAAAACCTGTGGTGTTTTGTTTTTTTTTTTAGATCAATGTATTCAGAAGTGCAGTCAGTGAATTGGGTCCAGTGTCAGTATTGTGGGGCTCAGCTGCATGCCGACTGTGCTGGAGTGGAAACATTGCAAGAAGACGTGCCATTTAGCTGTGGTTGTCACCGCCCAGAGCCCTATCTATATAAAAGGTTTAATTTATTATGTTAAATGTTTTCTTAGATTATTTGTATAAAATACATGAATTTAAAAAAATGTAAACTTTTTTTGTGCCTCCAGGACATACGCAGCCATAAGAGAAGGATCAGTCATCAACCATGTAACGGATGAAGAAATTCTTGTAAAGAGCATTTTAATTTGTGAATATACCTATTTGTGGACACTTTATTTTAGGCTAGCTTTTTTCCTCCCTTTTTCTTTACTGTTTTAGGTATATTCATATTATATTGGAGAAAGCAACTTTTTACTTGTTTCATTTTTAAAACAGTTATTAGCCTCTATTTCTGCTTGTAGACACTACAAAGGAATTTACAACACGGAATATTGAGGTCCAACAGGATGTTCCTTCATGAGAACCCCACATTTCACCCAAAGATGAAGCAAATTAGAGACGGAAGCATATCAGTTTTTGATGAAGAACAGGTGAACAAATTTAAGATATGGTTTATTTATAAATAAACAGGCAGTCATGGCCTTGGTGCTGGAAGGTTGCTGGTTCAATCCCCACAACGGGCAGGACCATCCATGGCTGAAGTGTCCTAGAGCAAGGCACCTAACCCTCAAAAGTGTGTGTGTGTGTGTGTCCACAGATGGGTTAAACACAAAGGTCAGGTTTCGTTTTACGGTTATACTATGATCATAAAGCATGTCACCTGTGAAAATAAATAGGCTAGATGTGTTGAACAGTTTGAAACCAGTGGTTTCCATTCCTTGTCCCGGAGTACTCCCTACTCTGCAATTCAGAGTGTCCTGCTCTGATGCAACTGACACCTGATCAAACCAATTGTTTTATTCAGAGGTCAACAGTCTTATCCACAAACAGATGCTACAGGTTTAATTACAGCTAAGCAGAAACAAACCTTTTCAATACTTTGAAGACCGAAACCAGGTGATTAAACAAATATAATCAGCTGAACTCCTGCTTGATAAGCATTAAAACCTGCAGCCACACTGGCCCTTTTTGGATAAGACTGGTGACCAGTGGTAGGTGAGTTACAGCAAGAAATAATTAAAATGTGCAGGCTCTCTGTTCCAGAATTGGGAACCAATGTCCTAATATAATAATCTGATCTTTTATAATTGGTGTATGGCTCACCATTCTTTCAAAGACAAATTAAATGGTGCTCAGGTCAAGTCTTGATTATAAGTAAAAAAAATTAATGTCACAAGCATCATTTTACTGTCTGTTCATATTTATGTCCAATAGTGTATAAATAAATTTTTAAATTTCTCATAGACTGAAGCCATCATAGAGAGGACATTTGAGGTGATAAAATGCAACAGAGCAAGTCTGAAGAGTACCTCGTTCGTTTTAGAAGTCATGACTCCAGAGGTAAGAAATTATATTTAAAAAATGTTGTTTATTAACATTGCATTGTCCTGTCTAATCAATAATTTATCTCACTTTAAGATCACCATCCTTCTGCTGAGAAAATTGGAAGGATTCAGCAGATATGAAGCTGAAAATGTTTTTTCACGTGTAGCTTTTGAATGAGTCAAATTGATTGCTTTTTTCATTCTCTAGTTTTTGTTGGATTTTAAAAAACTGCTTGCTTTTATTATATTGTTTTGCTGTTTGCATTTTGCTGTTACATAGTATTGGTTTTTTTTTGTGTGTGTGTGATGGCACAGTTTGTTTTATTAGTAAAAACCTGTTATTGCGTGCCATTTATTTTCTCTGTACAGATTTGTTTTATTTCATTATTTATATTCTTTGTATTCTGTAGTTTGTTTTTATAATAAACAGAATATTTGCTTTTATTACATTGTTTTCCTATTTAAATTTGTTTTAACTGTAGAATTTGTAAATTTAAAAAAGCTGAATGTGTGCTTTTTCTTAATTTTTAACTTTTTGCATTGTTGTTAATAATTATTCAATTATTTTGGAATACAAATAAATAAATACTTTGTTTCCAGTGTACTTTACTTTTGAAAATGTGCTTTTATAAGGTGTCATTAAAAATACAAACTTTTTTTTTTAAGTAAATGCAATAAGAACGAAATTCTTAAAAAGGATGCCTAAAAATGTAGAGAAAGTGTCGAGATTGTTAGAAATCACAACAATTAGCCTTTATTTTAATTCACCGACTCGTTCATATTAGAACATAAACATATCGTTTATATCCCAATCAAATTTAGTGGAGATGCTGAGACTAACATCATTATTAGCTAGGCAAATATTTCACTGACCAACCATATACTATACATCCAGGAATATATGTGACTTAAATTTTGTGTACATCATAATATATTACAGAATCGTATAAAATGCAAAAACATTAAGTTTATTTACAACTATTTCCACTTGCTACAGCCAGAGATTCGTACACTGCGTTTTCCGCCATGTTGACTATCAATCATGTGACTTTCAGAAATAGTGATGTCATTTGCCGGACTCAGCGATGAGATAGGTCTCGGAGGAGAGGAGGACTGACAAATGAGATTCACGGCCTGACGCTGTTGTCCATAGGTGTGAATGTGTGAGTGTGTGTCACCCTTCAAAGTACTGGTGCACCCGCAGGGTGTGTTCCCACCTTGCGGCCAGTGATTCCGGGTAGGCTCCGGACTCACCACAACCCTAAACTGGATAAATGGTTACAGACAATAAATAATAAATGAAGTTTAAATACACAGGCATATAAAAAATGTATGACCACCCCCTTATTTCTGCATTCATTGTCCGTTCTCTCAGCTCAACTGACCAGAATGGAGCATTTTGTACAATTACAGAATTTAGTTAATTTGTTGATCTGCATATGTTAGCCCATTTTCTCCCTGTTCTTTATTGGTCAGGACCCCCACAGAGCAGGTATCATTTTGCATCATTCTCAGGTCCACTGCAACACTGATCAACAATTTTGTAAGAATAAGCAATTTTGTAAGAAAGCATCAATACAGTGTTAAGGACACACTGCCTGACAGTATTTTTGTGGAAAGGAGTTTACCAGCAGGTGTCAGGGTTCCACTACTCATTTCTCATTTGTTCCTAAATTAGTCTTGGGAGGAAATGGCCCAATCTGAATATTGATGACAATGGTCACTTCACATTGGGGTTGGTTTCCATGGTGATAAGCAGAGGCCAAAATTGAGAAGGGTGTTCGGGTTTTACCACATAAGATTACCTCCTTCATATAATCTTTTTTTATTTCCAGCACTTCCTAGAGGTTTTAACAGCACAATATAACAATATGAAGCATGATGCCAAGAAAAGCATGAAGTGTTATGTTTGAAACTTTTTTCATTTAGTTCCTTTTCTCACGAATGTAGTATGACCATATTTTGGTTTTCAAAAAGAGGACACATTCAGCATTGAATGGCTGCATAAATTGATCTGGGTGAGTCTAGCTTCCTCAATTAAGTCACAGGTCCAGATATAAGGACCAATCTTGGCCAAATTAACATTGATATCTTGATATCTGGCCCAAATAAGATGGACCTTTGGCTAAGTTGAAGTATCCAATGCAGCCATTCAAGATCAAATGTGGGCCATAAGAGAACTGCAGATGTGGGGCACGTTTGGGCCTAACATTCAGTGTAACATTCTCGGTATGCCAGTCATGCCATAACTGAGCCATAAGTGCCAAAAGTGGCACAGATCAGGCACAAAGCTCTCCGCAATCTGGATAGGCTCTGGTGCGGTTGCCCCAGAGTGTTCAGTTCTTTGTCAGCAGTAGGGCACTAAATGCTATTTATTTGTATGTTGGAAAAAACCTTGTATGTCTATTAAATTATTTTTTCTTAAAAAAATGTAATGTCAGAACTCCAGTTTCCTTTTACAGAGTGTTAAATTTCAAGATGAATGGCACAAAATGATCTGAAAATCTGATACTTTTCACTTCAAATCAGAAAGAATTACAGGAATCCTTCTCCTGTAAAAGGTTTGGGTTGAACAGTGACTCTGTGTTTTTAAAATTTCTTTTGAGCTCTAAACTTTACTTTTATATATTTTCAAACCTACAAACTGGACTGAAGCAGAAACTGAACTGAATAACCTCATTTAAACTGGACACAGGCTCAGCAATGAACAGAGGCAAAAACAACCTAATGAAATAAGAGAAAAGAAAATGAAACAATTGGAAATAATTAATGTTTATATTTCTCTTGGGAAATACACAGTGCTAAGCCTTCTAACTGATATGTTCCAAATAAGAGAAAATAAAAAACTAAGGCATTAGTATCCGTTCTAATAAATATGCACCTTAGTAAAAATAATAAGCCAAATTTTGAGGTGAACAGAAATCAATGATCCATGAGCCCTCTTTTTGTCAGACTACATGCTGTCAGCTTCAGAACCTACTGTTCATCAATTTAAATACTCTTCATTTGTTGAATGTAACATAATGAAAAAACAAATTCCATTAGTGACAGTGGCAGTTTGTTGCTTCAACCACAAAGGCAAGTTAACTCTCACAAATGAAAAGCAGCAGGATCTGGAACAATGCTGCCTTCACTGGACCTAAGATCATAGACTGAGACAAAGTGGAACTGTGTTGTGTGGTCCGGCAAATCAAAATTATACTATTTTTTTTTTTTAAATCATGGATGCTGTATCCTCTGGGTTAAAGAGGAGAAGGACCATCCAGCTTGTTACACACACACACACACACACACACACACACACACACACACACACACACACACACACACAATTCAAAAGCCAGTGCACAGGACATGGGTGACATTGCACATCTGTGAAGTCACTGTTAATGCTGAGCGATATATATATATATATAACACACAGGTTTGTGAGCAACATGCTGCCATCCAGACAATATCTTTTTCAGGAATGGACTTGGTTATTTCATTAAAACAAGCCAATTAGAGACCAATCACAGTCCAACATAAGGACAGTTGGTTTAAAGTGTTAAAATATAAAACATACCAGCTCCTTTCCAAGCTATAGTCTCTGTTTAGAACAAAGGTAACTGTAAATAAGTGTAGCCTTCCATTTTCACTTTCCTCTCCTTTTGGCTGAATTCTCGCATCTGAAAATGTCACTCTCAGTCCACATCTGTCACTGAGAAAGGCAGCAGTGCATCTAATGCCAACACTGCATTTTTGTGTTAGGAGATAACCATCAGGCAAGCGGCTGACATCTCAGATAATTAACTAAAAAACTGCTCATATAAGCAACAGATGAACCACAATTGATTATTGTAGAACTATAAACTGCACCTGTTTGGTTAGAGGTGGTCATTTTATTGTTTTGCCTGATTAGTATATGGTGGCTTTAGAAATAAAATAATGACATACTCAATTACTTTTTTCAGGAATGTAATAAGTAAAGCAATCAGTTTACCTAAGTAATTACTCATTTGGAATAAAATACACAATACTTCACACTCCAATGCTTAATATTACATAGCAGATTGTATTTAAGTCTCATGAGTAAAGTTTGTGAGGGATTGCGTGCAACTCTGAGAACCTTGTGTGATGGAGTGTGTGTGTGCGTGCGTGCGTGTGTGTGTGTGTGTGTGTATGGAGTCAGACATACAGAACGGTGTGGTGTGCTGATGCACCCAGACAAGCGACTGCTGACGACAGCCACAGGGCATGTACTGTCTTTCTCCATTCAGATCACCCATGCACACAGACACACACACATACACACACTGCTCCTGTCTTCTCATCATTGCCTCTCCTGTTACCCAGGATACACACACACACACTTTTACTGCCTTCAGACTCTAGAAACATACAATAGGTCATGTGTATCTAACATGTAAATGTGCTGATCCAGGACCCCACTTTTTTTTGCTTTTAAAAATGCTAGGATATTTAAAACTTTCAACCATCTGCAGTTTCAGATGCATGTGTAACTGTCTACTTTACAAGCAGTTTTGAGACCCTGTTGATAATTAGGATACATTAAGGAGCACTCATTGTGGACACAAACATTCAGTTTTGCACTCACAGCTCATTATCTCCAGAGACAAAATCTGAAATGAAATAGGACACTCTAGAACATGTGCACATGGTGTTAATGGCACCATGCTTAAAGGGGATAATCACGATTGCAATCAAAAAACACTTTTTATAAAATTCACAAGATGTTTCCTCACCATTTGCTAGCTCTCAAAGGTCTCTTTGCTTGCTCAAACCCAGTATAATATGTTAACGAAGCCCCGATATCAATAAATGGGTTAAAAAACCAAGGCTCTCAGTCTGGTATGATAGGCTGTCTCTCTCTGCTCATGGAAGTGACAAGACATCTGGAGTATTTCAGACAACAGAGAGAACTGCAAACGTTGAAAAGTATGAATCAAGATGAAGATATTGCTCTATTCTTGCTCCATAGGTGGGTAATATTGATTTATTTTTGCTGTTTCAAATTACTTAAGGTGGAAATATCTCAAATTTCGTAAGTCAGCTAAGTGCATGAATGTAAACAGTCTAAAAGTGCTACAAAACTAAACAACTAGATACAGATAAGTTTCTGTGATAGTTCAAACAGTGAATTAAAAATGTATAGACAACTTCAGCAAATACAAACAGAAGCCATTTTCCCCTTAAACATACTGTTCCACATTAAAAGAGGCAGAGCTTCAGAACATAAACAAACCAGAGAGAACTGCAGTTCTCCACAATCGTAGATGTTTTCTTTAGTTCCAAACAGCAGTTAGAGGGGATTTAAAGACTGTGTAGTATTGCAACTCGGATTGTTTTATTCATTCACTCATTTATTCATTCATCATCTGTACCACTTCATCCAGTTAAGCCAGTTCAGGGTTGCGGTGCCTACCTGGAATCACTGGGCACAAGGTAGGAACACACATTGGATGGGGCATCAGTCCATCACAGGGCAACACATATTCACACTTATGGACAATTTTACAATATTATTTTTTATAGTATCCACTAAGCTGGAATCAAATATCAGAATTATCTATCTGTATGTTTCTCTTGTGAGCAGAAACAACTGCCCATCTTAGAGCTGATGCTTTGGAAAGATTGTCTGATTTGGCTGTCCCTGCCTGCCTGATGTCAGGCCAGTTTTATCCATAAGGCAGTACCTACATGTCCCACAGAATGTGGTGTTTGTTGGGAGCTGTTTGTGTAAATTGTGTTGCAGGAAGAGAGTGTTATTATTCTCATCAATTTGACTTGATTTGTGAGGAGAGCTGAAGGGAGGTGGCGATCATGTGACATCAAACAGAGTTAATGAGATAATAATGCAAATCTAAGAGAAGCCAGTTTGTTTATAGTGAGGTCCATTAATCAGTACAAACACAGGCTTTAACATCATCAGTAGATGACACACAATATTTAAATATCTGACAACTGTAATTTTGTACACTCTATAATACTCCATGTACATGCCACATGTTAAACATTTGAGCCTTGAATTAAATCAAATGTGAGTGCGGCCATTTGAACATTTAACAACAGAGTTAAACAATGTGAACAGCTTTATAAAAAATGGGAATCCCTGGTCAAATTATTTTTTAATTTTTAATGAAATGGTAAAGTATTGGCAGTCTCAGACATGCCCCTGGATCACTTCTGTCAGTGTATTTTGAACTTATCCGTGTACTGAATTAGTGTACTAGTCCTTCCTGAAGTATTGGAGTGGGGACAACTACAACATGCAGAGAAGTGTACTCCAGGACCAGAATTAAAAATTACTGGTGCAAAAGTTAATCCCAGTATTCAAATCCTCCTTCATTCAATAATTAATTTTCTGTAAGAACGTCATCTTTTACAGATTCAGTGGGGTCCAGAGCCCAAAGGTAATCACAAGAGGCAGAAGCATACAGTGGATGGCACCAAATCCTCATTGCATTATCTAAATATAAAAGAACCTAATAAAGGTTATTAGTAAGTTGTTTGCCACCCATTACTGCTTTAATAGATTCTGCTCTTATATAAATTCTACACACGATGCTGGAACATTTCTGAAAAGATTTGATAGCATTCAGCCACATAAATATTAATGATGTCAAGTACTAACTTTAAATGGCTTCAATGACCAAACCTACTGGGTGGTGCTCTATCAGTCCAAAAAACTAAATTCCTCTGCTCCACAGCCCAACGTTAGAGGCAATATAGACTAACTGATGGATGGCATTGGGCATGGTGACCTGCTCATGTGTAGTGGCTCTAGCGTGTGATTTCATGTATCATTATATGGACTCTTTATAATTGTTTGCACATGAAGGTGTCTGAAACATCCTAAATGCTGCCTACAGACTAGGCAGTATTCTGATAGAGGGCAGCACCAAGTCATAACTAAATCTAAGGATTGTGTGAACTGCTCCTGCTATGACTAAAATGCAACTACTGTGTGGACAATTTTTCGTGTAGATATGTTCTTCTTTGCCTTATACTTCCCAAAATTCTGTGTGTAAACGTCAGCAGTACTCGTCAGTGGAAAATGGCAGAAGTAGCAGTGGTGATGTGACGCCAGCTACATTTCTGTACAAATGAAATTAGATTTAAGTTAGATTTATTGCTCCGTTATCTACAAAAGTTGTTCAGTTATTATTCTGACTAGTGAATTTTAGGGTTTCTATACCCTGGTAATGTCACTATTTATTGTTGCCTTCGAAGCATGTCAAACAATATTTGGTCACAGTACTTTCATGTCAGAATGCTGCCTTTGAAGGCAATGACTGATGAGACAGCATGGGTGGCAAGGCATTGATGTTGCTACGTTCTGTTTTGGACAGAGCCATAGTGTGTATTAAGGTTACATTAATGTACATTGAAAAAGATGTTTCCTCCTTCTCCTACAAGTTACCTTTTCAGAGATAAAAGAACAGGATCTGTTTGAAAACCTTGCCTTTATGTGTCTCTCTTCTCGGAAATGTCGCACAGGCCTTTGGAGAGTCCTTTTGTATTCAAGGTTGAGAATTGGATTTGTAAAAGGTTACTGGATACACGAAAATTCATTTGTCAGGTTCTGGGGATTCCATTTTATCCACACATCTTTTGATCAACCGTCTCCCATTCTTTTTACCAACAGAATCTCTTTCTGTCTCCAAGACACAGTAACATTATCACTACTGCACATCCAGCTCAATTTGCGTAGCTAGAATTTACCTGGAACTACATGAAGGTAAACATCTAGCTTAAGTTGCTGGCATTAGCAATATAGCCATTGTCACAGAGCCCAAAATACATACCCTTGTCAATGGAAGGTATACAGAAGCTTTGGTGCTTCATATCAATGTCTTTGTTTACAATAATAACAAATAAAATAGTTGATCTTGTCAGTTGCTGACAGTGTGTGCATGATCATGGAAACCTGTTATTTTCTGTTGATAGAACGCTACAAAACTGAAGCAGTTGAGATTACATTAAAGCAACTCGTTTACCAGAAAAAAAAACAAAAGAACCAAGCACCTCTAAAACCAAGGATCTTAATATTTAAACAACACTAGTAAAATCTATACTTCATAAAGGAACATCACTGCGAACCAGATGATGTAGTGTAGTTATCCCTAGTTCAGGTCACTTTAATTACCATATTGGAAATCTTAGCTAACTGTAAATAAATAGAAGTATTTTACTCACTCATATCAACATTTTTCAGGAGTCAAATATGTGTAGATTAATGTCCAAGCCAAGACTTGCTTGACTTTGAAAGAAAATGTTTTTAGATAAAAACGCTTTTGTTTAAGTAGGTGCCAATACTGCTAAGATTATTATACTTCGGCCACCTCCCCTGCTTGTGACAGTCAAACGAGACAATTGCTCCCACATTCAGTGGTTTTGAGAGGTTCACAATGAGATCATGTTTGTCCTGTGTTGGTATCCGTACTCTACATGTCAGGATTACAATGGCGGTAGATTTTCCCCTCAGAGAAAAGGAAGCTAACCGGTAAGCTAACTTTTACACTGAGGGAAATATCTGTCGCGAAATGGAAATGTTTTGTGTTCCACATGCAGTTTTGCACACAAAGAATTACAACACTGTTAGAGATACTTAAATATTGTTTAGATATGTGATTTCTTGCAAGACTGATGTTTAAATGCCCTACTGAGGCTTCAACTTACGTTTCATTGTTTTACCCAATGTGATTGGCGAAGGGAGAGAGTGGAATTGCGCCATATACGGCAGTGGCCGGAGTTAGGGGAAAGAATGATAACAAATTCATAGCCCCATTTATTTTGAATAACACATCGCTCTGGTGTTCTGACTTTAATAATCCGGAGATTTTGTCCGTTTTTTGTGTAAAATTAAACAAAAAGCTGTGCAGATGTAATTTACTCATCAAAAAGTTAGTAACAGTGAGATGTGTCTGTGTATTTGTGTCGTTATAGGGACAGATGACTTCCAGTTTGTTAAATAATTAGTAGAAAACAAAAGGCTGTATCACAGACACATTCTGCAAACATAAAGAGTCTATGATAAATATTACCTCAACAACTTTCAATACAATTCTGTTCGAGGCTCCAGTAAAACACTGATCTGCACCGCGGTGGATGGTGGACCTACAGCACTGAAGCAGCAGGAGTGTGTCCCAATTCAGCTCTCAACTCTCTGAGCCTTCAATCACTTCAACCCTCTAAATTTAGTTCACAAACTGGAATGTGCACTAACAACAGACGATCTAGTGGTGTTATGGCGCCACCTTAAGTTCTCTCTGTGAAATATGACTGAACTAACAGTTCCTATTTGTGCATGCGCTTCAACATTAGGTGTCAGTCAATCCGTGTGAAAGTCTCTTCTAGGCCGGCCGGTAGGCGGTCAAGCAAAAATTTTATGGACACATAAGGAAGAGTTTGTTAAGCTTAGTTTTATTTGTAGATTAAAATTTCCTCTTGTTCAGGCCAGTAACACATTCCAAAAAAGCAGGGAGAGTGAAATTTTGGGTGAGGTAAAATGATTAAATAATGATGAGATTTGAAACAGTTAAGGTCAAATCGTAACTGTCATCATGATTTGGTACAAGCACAGCATCCAGGAAAGGCCCAGGCCTTAAGGAAAATAAAATGGGCCAAGGATCACCTCTTAAATTAAATGCTTAACATCAATGTTCCTCAAAGGAAGATAGGAAGACAGTTGGTTATTTCACCATCTGTGGTGCATAACATAATCAAAATAGTGGAGGAATTTTAGTGCGAAAAAGACAAGGGTTCAGGCCTAAGCTCTGATCCCCTAAGACCGTGATCTATGATCCCTCAGACAGCACGGCATCAAAAAGCATCTTTCATTTGTAGTCGATAAAACCTGATGGTCTCAGGAATAGTTTAATATTGTCCTGTTCTGTATGATGTATATGTACAGAGACAGTTCAAAGAAAAATTACTTGTGGAAGCAGGACAAAGTACACACTCAAATGCAACATATCACAAGTGGCTCTGAACCCGACTTCTAACAAATCAACAAACATGGGGCATCGTAAGAGTCATGAGTCGCAGCGTGATCATGGGTTTATGTTAACTGTGTCCAGAAGTGGCTCTGAAGCATCTGGGATGGACCCTTGCAGTGGACCTCATGGGTTCTGGACCAAAATAAATAAATAAATAAGAGAACCATTCAGGCTGTTACAATCAGCATGTCCAAAAGTCAGGGGTTGTGCCAGTACCCAATGGCATTTACTAACTTACATAAAGATTTCAGAGCATTGTTTGCCGGCTTTAAAATGACAGGATGACCATAAATATATGAAAAAGACAAAGCAAAAACACGTTCTGCATAAATTACAAAGGCATGGTGAGTGTAAACTCTTAACCATCTGTAGTAGCCCCTGTGTGTCCCATTTCATTTCACGCTATGTAAATTATGCCAGCTGTATGTGCACAATTGAACATCTCGCTCCATAATGGGTGCCTCTTAAAGCTGCTGAATTTACTAAAGTAAGGGCTGTATATAAACTTTTTGACATATAGTGTAACAGAATAAGCTGCCTTTCTTCCTGCTTATTACGCAGCCTGCAGTGTGAAAAGGTCTACTAGTGGTGATTTATGTGGTCAGATATTCTCATTACATTCTGTGGGCTCCAATGCTACATTCACAGTCAGCGGAGATACTGCAGTCTAATCTAATGTCTACTCTCTGTGTCCAGGAAACTGGCCCTCAAGTGTCAAAACACAGATCACATCATATGGGAAAATACCAGTGTGTTTAAGGGCATATAAGAAGAGCTGACAGCGTATTTACTGAAGATTACTGAATAAGCACTTCTCCCACAGATTCATTCTGAAGGAACACTACTTTAGAATAGTTTCTCCGGTGGCCTTTCCACTCATCCAAGGAGAAGGTGGTGTATTCCATATAAAGTAGGTATAATATGTGCCAGCTCAGCACACACTGACACACACACTGAGCATGCAATAGACCACATATAAAAGTTTTCCTTTTACTGGAATTGGTTTGCATTTCTGTGATAGTCAGAAAGATCAAAGAGTTCAAAGTCTGCTTCCCTATACTGAAGATAGTGAGCAGATGAAGGCACCTTTTTTTTCCCCAACTAACTACATACAGAAGTGCAAACCAGAAGGTGTTATACACTAATCAGTGACAAGGTTAAAACCACTGACAGGTAAAGTGAATAGCACTGATGGTCTCATTAGCACCTGTCAAATGGTGGGACTTATTAAGCATGTTGATGTGTTGGAGGCAGGAAACAATAAGGATCTAAACAACTTTTTAAATAACATTCTCCAAAATGGTAGGTCTTGTGGGGTGTTTCGCGATACGGTGGTAAGTACCCACCAAAAGTGGTAAAGAAGTAAAACCAGTCAACTGGTGATAGGCTCCTGGGTTCCCAATAGGCTCAGTGATGTGGAGTGGTGTGTGATTATATTTACAGTTAAAAAATAATAATATCGTATGTAAAATGCAAACAATTTTAATTCTGCTGAATATGTGTTATATTTTTTGGCCATTATTCTATTATTTATATCTTCAGTTACACCAATGCACTTGGCATTTATTTTATTTTGCTCCTTGACATTTTCATACAGAGATTCCCTGGAACTTTCTATAATATTATGTACTGTAGAAAGCAAGAAACCTAAAATTCCTGCAAACAGGCATTGCACCTAAACTGCTGGATTATTTGCTGGCACAATTTTCAGTAAAGTGTTGAGACCCATTCTAGCTCATAAAGGACAAGCCTTTCCTGGACAGTACTTTTATATATAAGTACAATTACATCACCCGTTTAAAGCTGTGGTCACACTGGACTTCTTGTCAGTGAAATCCCATTCATTTTAATGGAATTCACTGCGATCACATGCATCACACTTTGGGGACAAATACATTTCACACAGAGTTGATGTTAGATGAACATTGACAGGAAAATTCTAAATTCACTTCGTCTACAAATAGTGCTACTGCTTTGGCTGTGGTGACCTGAAGGGGTGGGGTTTGTATAGCAGATTTGTAGGAAATGCTACTTGTAGCCATTTTTTAGCATGATAATATATAATATACAACACAGTTTAATCTGATTATATAATGGTACGTAGATACAAGGCAACCCTGCTGTGTCTGATCCTCTCATATCAGCACAACACAAACTAAAACAGCACCACCATATCAGTGTCACTGCAGCACTGAGAATGATCCACTAGCCAAATCATACCTGCTCTGTGGGGGTCCTATTTAAGAGCAGGGTGAAATGGGGCTAGAGAAGCAGATGGACTACAGTGTGAAATTGTAGAACTACAAAATGCTCCTTTACAGTCAGTGGAGCTGGTAAAATTGACAATGAGTGTATACAAAGTAGTTGTTCTTAAACCTTTGATCGCTCAGTGTAAATCCAAAATGGACGACTGTTTATGCTGCCCAATGGAGTAATGTGCGATCAGTGCTTAAGGAGTATTTTGGAGCATTTCACATTTCAAGTCTAACTTGTTTGGAATATTTTTCTGATATTTCCTTCAGAATGAGTGCATATTTATTAAGCTGACAAATTAAAACCTTAACCATTATATTATGTATAGTACCAAGTTTTTATTTATTTATTTATTTTTGTATTTTGTCTCTACCAAGCAGATAAAATATTAATATACATACTGCAAACCTTTCTTCTAGTATCGTGGTATAACCTTTTCATCACCCTCTACCCCACTGATGTAATTATATCACCAGTAAGTGTTCTCACCTGAAGGTCATTGGTTGCACGTACACCACACATCCACTGTTCACGCAGTAGCAAAATAGTCTGCATTCTTCCCTGCACACGTAAAAAGCAGTTAAAGAACTGTCTCCTGCTGATTACTTTATGACGTTTTAGAGGTGAGTAAACATGAAACAAATGACCTCTGTCAGCCTTGACCAGCTCCAGTAAGCAGCTGTATGACACTGTAATGACACAGGGCTGAGCTGGAGAAAGCCACAATGCGGTTAGGGTAGTTTAATGGGCAGCTTGCAAACAGTAATTTGGTTCTTCAGGTGATGCTAGCTTGGTCTATTTATTTTTAATCATGGCAGCTGTGAGGCAGAATTATCACATCTGGATATTCCTGTCATTATGTGGCTGTTGACTCACTGACTGTACTTTATAGCTTGCTCCAGTGAGCCTCAAGGCTTAAGAGACACAAGTCTGAAAGTATAGAGTAGCCGTACTAGTAAAAAACACACATGTGGATAAAATCCTATATTCGTATTTCTGCTTTATTTAAATACATCAATGTACATAAACATTAAAGGAAAAGTTCACGATTTTAATAATAAAAAAAAAGCTTCTTTTTATTTTTTAAATAAAATTCAGATGTTTCCTTACCATTTGCTAACTCTCAGTTCTGTCTGTGTGCTCAGTCCGGTATGCTAGGCTCACTCTCTCTCTACTCATGGCATCTGGATGTTTTTAGGCAACGGAGAGAACTTTAAAGGTTGAAAAGCACAAACTGAGATGAGGATATTGCCCTAGACCTGCTCCATCGATGCGTAATATTGACGTATTTTTGCTCTTTCAAATTAATTAAGGTGGAATGTCTCCAAATTCGGGAGATGGCTAACTGAATTACCAAAAGTACTACAAAACTAAACAACTTGAGTTGCAAAGGAAGTTTCTGTATTAGTTCAAACAGTGAAAAAACATACAGACAAGTTAAACTTCAGCCACGTACAAAACAGCAGCCATTTTCGCCACCTCAAGTACACCACTCCACTTTAAAAATACGGAGCTTCTGAACTGAGAGAGATTAGAGCATTTCCCAACTATCATAGACGTCCCCTTTAAGAGTATGTTGAGTTATGTAGTATTTTTTTTTTAAATAAAGCAACCATATCATAGAAAACTAATATTACCTTTTGTGCATTTGTGAAGTTATAGTTAGTGTAGTATCTCAATATTGTTTGGGAAAGTACGATTCACTGACCAATCTATATGATTTGGGCAGTACATAAAAATTATGTCAACTCTTGGTAATTATTTAGTTCTCTGCATTGACTGATCATAAACTTTTATCTGTTCTTCATATACATCAATCAGCCATGACATTAAAGAAGAGGTCTCCAGCAGCCCTGGGCATGACCGTCTTGGACAAGCTCAGCACACTACCACCACATTGTAAGTTCAGCACTGAGAATAATCCCCCACCCAAGTCATACTTGCTCTATAGGGGGTCCTGACCATCAAAGAACAGGATAAAAAGACTAACAATGTATGCAGAGCAACAGATGAATTACAGTCTGTAGTTGCAGAGCTACAAAGTGCTCCTGTAGGGACATACAGGCTGATGAAATGGACTAATATAAATAAACAAAGGTAATTTTAATGTTATGGCTGTCACAAATTTAGACAACAAAATTTAATTCATTCATTCTCTGTAACCGCTTATCCAGTTCAGGGTCACGGTGGGTCCAGAGCCTACCTGGAATCATTGGGCGCAAGGCAGGAATACACCCTGGAGGGGGCACCAGTCCTTCACAGGGCGACACACACACTCACAGACACTTTTGAGTCACCAATCCACCTACCAACATGTGTTTTTTTTGTTATTGGACTGTGGGAGGAAACCGGAGCACCTGGAGGAAACTCACGCGGACACGGGGAGAACACACCAAATTTCTCACAGTCACCCAGAACGGGAATCAAACCTGCAACTTCCAGGTCCCTGGAGCTGTGTGACTGCGACACTACCTGCTGCACCACCGTGCCGCCCACAACAAAATTTGCTAAAGCTAAAAATGCACAAAATATTATAAAACATAAGTGCATCCTCAATTTTTATTGCTGTGAATATCTCAAAGCAGGACTCATCATCGTCTGTCATGCCATTATGTGTTTATTAGGTGATTATAACCTACTACAAGGAAGTGCATTAACAAGAGGAGTCTCTGAGGCTGAGACTGGGTATGAATACATGGAAAACACCGGAGTGACCATTCAATTTTAGTTTTTGTTACAAATGTTACCGTGCCTCCCCCCGTGTGTTAAACTAAAGAAGCCAGTTTCCGAACTAATCAACTTCATCTGGACTATGTGGAAAATACCTTATTTTTTACATATTGATATTGTTTGTTAAATCAATCTTCAACATATTCAAAAACGTATTGAAATATTCATATTCAAGAATGAAATCTCACAACATTAATTTGTTTCCATCTGGATTTAAACCAAACACTACCTGTGTACCAAAGCCTAATAGGACTGCATATCTTGGGTGTTATTCCATAAAGATCTGTTCCTATGTGAAGGGTCCACAGAATAGAGCCTAAAAATGCACAAAACACAGTATGAAAGATAGGCTCCTGATGTGTGTGGGGGTTGAAGGAACAACACGGTCTCCTCCCTCAATCCATGGCTGAAATGCCTCTGAGCAAGGCACCTAACCCCCGATGCTGATATGGCTTTGTGTGTGTGTTCACTGCTATAAATGCAATAAATGTGAAGGAAACATTGTGTTGTACACGATACAATGACAATAAAAAACATTTATCAATTTATGATTTACTATAAGCGTTGCTCTCACAATTTAAAGGCACAATAAGACAAGCTCATCAAAGACGTTATGAGTCTAATGACACAGTGGTTGGAAGTATCAGAGATTCTGTGCTAAACAAATTCTGAACATGACCAAACCTCATGTATCATATGTATGACCCACGCTGTATAAAATAACAGGGTTCATTCCGGGAACACGAAGAAGTCTGACTGACCTTGTAAGGAAATTATTAGAAAGCAGTGTAAATAACAACTAACCATTTCCATAAATATTTTTTGCCATAAATATTGCTTGGTGGTACAAACATCTATCTGTCTCTTTAACTCTTATATTTATATTTACAAAAATAAAAAGGGTCAAATTGTAAAAGCACAGATCAGGCCTCTTAAAAGAAAAATACAGCTCTCAGTTCATTTCTTTGTAATTGCACAAAAACAATGTTAGAATACCATTCTGACATGATCATTAAATTAAGATGACGATCTAAAACAATAATCTGAACCCCCGTACTTTATCTAAGAGAAGTACATTCAATCAAATTTTGCCCTACTTTCTTTCTCAAGGACATCACTCTGTAGAAGCTAAATCTACTCATCCGGTAATTTAGAGATAGCACAGAGGACTCTGTGTCGGGCACAGGCAATTGAGCTCCAGTGGAATGTCATTTTTACCCCACTGCTCCATTGTTTGATGAATTTTTTTGGCCTATTTCACACATATATTAAGGTCAATTGGAGTTTTAGAAGAGCAGTTTGCAAAGACAGTGCAATATAGGTCATAGACATGGCGGAGATGGGCGAAGTGAGACTCTATACAGATTATATCTATTATACGGCTAAAGAATGAAATAAGAATAAACGAAATTTCCCTAGAAAGTCTCTGATACAGACAAAGTGAAGTGTTTGTGTGTGTCTATGCAGGTACAACAGAGTTTTAGGGCCACGACATTGAAAAAAAAAAAAGGATTCAGGGCAGGCGGCACAGCAGCAGCAGGTAGTGTCGCAGTCACACAGCTCCAGGGGCCTGGAGGTTGTGGGTTCGATTCCCACTCCGGGTGACTGTGTGTTAGGAGTTGGTGTGTTCTCCCCGTGTCCGCGTGGGAAAAGTGTCAAAAGTGTCCATAGGTGTGAGTGAATGTGTGTGTGTGTCTGTGTTCCCCTGTGAAGGACTGGCGCCCCCTCCAGGGTGTATTCCTGCCCAAGGATTCCAGGTAGGCTCTGGACCCACTGCGACCCTGAACTAGATAAGTGGTTACAGATAATGAATGAATGAATGAATGAAAGATTCAGAGCATAAAGTCAGAATTCTGAGAATAATGTCAGAATAATTCTGAGAATAAAGTCGGACTTTATTCTCTTAATATTCGTTTTTTTTAAATGCCGTGGCCCTATGAAGGTATCATATGAAGGTTGTTTAAAGGCTGCCAATAAATAATATATTTAATCATGACTGATAAACATCAAAAGCGTGGGTTTTTAATAGATTCTGGTTGATATATTGGTTGGTTGATAATGTTTGTTGATATTAACATCCCATAAATTATTTAGTTTTGGCAAAATATTATTTTACTTAATACAATTTTTTTATTAAAACTGTAAATGTTGGCCTTTTTTGCTAAAGAAATATGGCAGTTGTGAATTGACAGTCATTTTGAACCTTAATAAATTAAACAAATTAAAAGTAGTCTCTGACGTTTGCACATTACTTCTCATATATGACTAACTAGCCATTGATAGAGGTTATTTAAAAAAAAAAAACATTGTATATCAGCTTGGCCCTAATGCAGCGTCATGTAAGACTGGAATATTGTTACACTTCCTCATGTTCCTCATGCTTCATAATAAAATTGAAAATTCATAACTGTCATATTGAAAAATGACAAAATGCATTTTATGATACTGACAAACCAATATGAATATGAATATATGTGTATTGGTGAGCCAATCCTTTAAAGCAGGATTTGTTTAAAACAAACAAACAAACAAAAATACTACACCTTTGGCAGTCAATCGATTTAAAAAAGCTGCTGCTACCTAAAGCTCCCACATTAATATTGTACCACATCAGGAATAGAAGTCTAATCCATTCTTTTCACTCTCCTCTGAGGAGGGGTTGTCTGACTCATACACTGGACTACGCCGGACAGGAGATGGGAGACCATTGTGTCTGTAGGTGAAGGGAGGGGGCGCTGTGCTGGATAGATGTTCAGCCTGGTCTAGACTCTCCAGAGGACGCAACTTCCAGGCAGGGCTACCCAGAGCAGGGGGCACAGTAACTGGACTCAGAGAACCGTCTGCTCTATTGACCCCCAGCACTATATCCTGCAGGTGCTGACTCTCTCTGGCAGCAGCTTCCCATACTATCTCCAGCTCATTTTCTACTGCTCTGTAAAGAGAGAGAGAGAGAGAGAGAGAGAGAGAGAGAGAGAGAGAGAGAGAGAGAGAGAGAGAGAGAGAGAGAGAGAGAGAGAGAGAGAGAGAGAGAGAGGAAATATTACTTCTGCTGTGTGGGCTGAGATTCAAAACAGCTATAAAGCCAATAAAAGACAAAGTTGCTACAAATAAAGTTAAAGAGATTGAGACATTAGAGGCATTATCATTAACATACAATCAAATAATATAAAAACATCAAAATTAAGCCATGGAGCCTAATGTAATAGTGCTGTCCAAGATAAAGGATGGAGGAAAAAGAGAGAGATTAAGAGAGGAGTGTAGAGACAGACAAAGACCTGGGAAGATGTGCAAAAAGAGAGGGGGGGGGCGTGGGGGTGGGTAAATGTAAGTAGTTAGATGTGCCCCCTCAGGAACAATGCATTATTAATGGGTTTAATTTAGCTCTTTAATACACAACTAAAATGTCCAAACACGGCACTGTACACTCAAGACTCAAAGGCAAGAAAACAACAAACACACACACACACTCACTCACAAAAAAAGACCACACACACACACACACACTCAATGGCATACTCCAAATGCTAAATTGTAGCCTCAATTACTCAGTGACAAGAGACAGAGGGCAAAGAGAAAGAGAGATGAAAGAGAAAAGCAGAGAGAGGGACAAGAGTGCTATGTAGGAAAGCTTCTGCAACCACAGCTGTGTAACAATAACAGTTATTATCTACAAATGAGGAGAAGCATGGATGTGATAGAAGGGAGAGAGGGAGAGAGAGAGAGAGAGAGAGAGAGAGAGAAGATTCCAACTTATTAGTCTTAAACCACACTGACCATACACTCCAAGCTTCATACTTCATAGCTTCATGGAAGACATTTAGTGACTGAATGAGTGAGTGAATCAGAGGAAGGCAGGTACAAAGAAAAACCAAGAGACATGGGGTCTTGAATTATACTTTGAATATGATATTTATCCCTGTCCAATTAAAAACAGGCATGAATTAAATAATTCATTAATGAATTCTTGATTTGGTACTGGTATTAGGACACTAGCCTTTGTGACTCTGCATTGAACTAAGATGAAAATGAGTAGTGTTGCCCATTCTTAATGTTCAGACAGATGTTGAAATTCTGTGCTGGTGATTTTGGTTTAGACATGTTGATGACGGAGGTGTTTGGGAAAAGCTGTAGGAACAAAGGAATACACACATGCGGTTAAACTGTGTTACCATTATGCTTGTTGAATCAGTCCATGGGCCGTCATTATGACAGATCAATTAGCCCAGCCATCTGTTGAGCTTAGTCCAGAGTACAGCTGCAACACACACACACAAACACAGCTAAGAGGTCAATAATGATCTCCGACGAATGCCAGATAGAAGGTGACAAGGTGACAAGAAGAAATTCAATGAAAGATCTCCTAATTTACATTGATGATTAAACACAGGCTCAGCCACACTGAAGAATAAACTGCATGGATGCTGACGTTCTGCAAAATGATTAGGTTGGCAGGGTCATGAACACCATGCGACAATGCCTCATCACTTTCTGATTGGCAAACAGCAGTCTAGTTAAACACAGCACTGACTTATGAACACAAACAGATTTATCCTCTACACCTGCACTGCAAAAAAATGTAATTTAAGCAAGTAAAATAGACTTAGATCTAGTCTAAATATCTAATATTACTCATTTGGAAATTGTTTTAAGTAACTTTATCTACAGAAAATGTCTTATTCCATTGGCAGATATTTTTGCTTCTTGGATTTCATTTTTTGCAGTGTATAAGGTGTCTATAAGATTGAGCCTAGCACTGGACAACACAGCATTGTAAAATTGTAATTTTCAGCTGAAAGGAGGTTATAGTCCAGGACTAAGCTTAATCCCTATGCTTAGGACTCTTTAAAGGAACAATTGCTGATTTTCTACAATGATTCTATCTATTGTTATAAACACCAGCCATCACAGCACCTAGTGTTGTGATCGTATCAAAGACTCTGTACTAAACCTGTGATGATATTTGTGAATATATTAGGGTCTCTGGAATCTAAAAAAAATACCTGTCCTGTTGCAATGACCATCCCTGACCCCAGTGAGGAGAATGCTAGGGGCAGTCTCAGGCATGAACTTGTCACAAAGATATCACAAACAAGAATCTCTTTTCCTTCTCTCATCTCTCTCCAGCTCGCTCTTGATTTACCTGTCAGCGCATCCTTCAGTTAGTTTACATGGGAATGACCCTGAGAGGTAATGAGCTGGACTGAGTGAGAGAAGCAATGTGGCCTTAGTCCTGCCTCTGTCAATGGATCAAGGTTTTCTATGATTCCTGGGCTCAGTAACTTAAGAGGGAGGTGGTGCACAACTAGCGGCACTGCTGTAGTGAGCCCCCTCAGTCCAGCCTCCTTGGGGTTCAGGCCACAGTACCACGTAGGCTTAATAATATATGTAATATGACATTGCCAGCTACTGAGTTCCCTCTTCAGACCTTTTCATCCAAAGCTTAGCTTTTTTATTTGTCATTCCAAGTTCTGAAATGAGTAAAAGGGCACAATAATTTGCTATTTTAAGCTCAGTAGTCTTGAGGCGTACACAGTTAACCTAGACACTTATGCGCCTCTCCCCACTGGAGGTTCACATAGCTGAGAATTCTTAACCATTTTCCTAACTATTTGTTCTATTTCAAGTGGTGCAACAGGTAGTGTTGCTGTCACACATGTGAGAACGCTTCGGTCCTGGGGTTGTTTGTTCAAGCCCCGCTCTGGGTGAGGAGTTTAGTGTGTTCTCCCTGTGTCTGCATGGGTTTCCTCTGGGTGCTAAGGTTTCCTCCCATGGTCCAAAAACACATGCTGGTAGTTGGATTGGCGACTCCATAAAAAAAAGTGTCCATAGGTGTGAGTGTGTGTCGCCCTGTGAGGGACTGGCGCCCCATCCAGGGTGTGTTCCCGCCTTGCACCCAGTGGTCCTGGATGGACTCCGGACCCACCGTGACTCTGAACTGGATAAACAGTTACAGATAATGAATAAATGAAAGAGTTCAATAAGATCTTGGTATAGTTATGAAGTAAAACACATGAAATTGATTAGATTTACTATTTTTATGTAAACACCTTTAACTTATATTTGTTAGCTTTGCCAATAATTTTTCCCTCAAAAAAATATATTTCTTCTTTCTAAGGAGCATCATCATAAAATTACTTTCAACTGAGAATTTCTTCATTTTTGTTAACAAGTATAAATCAGTCAGGGGTACAGCCGGGCTGTAGTGTTGATGACTAATCCCTTGGGATCTTTAGTCATGCAGAGTCTCACTGGATATAGCCCCAAGACTCCAGAGAACACAGTTCCACTGCTCCACACCTCAGTGCTGGGTGCATTTATATATCCCTCTATCAAATGTTTAGCACTGAGCATGGTGAACCTAATCTTATGTGCAGCTGCTCTGGAGTGTCTTACTTAATTTATCTATAGTGGATATATATATAGTATCAAATGAAGCATTTCCTAAAATATAATATAACAAAACCTCACCAACAAAACAACAGACTGTCCTCACAAGGTCATTCCTTGGCAAATCGCCAACTATCTAGGAACACCAAATATAGAATACTGCCAGTTGCCTATTGACAGCTTGCTCTGGAAACCTTAACAAGACCTTTGCTAGACACATGCACACACACTCACACGGGCAGTGCCCTATACAGCATCATACTGTGTGACTGTGATGAGAAATAAATTACAATTTAATTCTGCCCTGAGTGTGTTGATAAAGATTGACATTACATAGCTTTTTAACACACCTGAAATACATTACAGCCCCAATTTCTGAATCTCTCTCTCTCTCTCACTTACACAGACCTTTCACAGAACAATCTGTTCTCTGAAAAAAGAGATAACTCACAAGAGTGAAAAGGGTCTCTCACTTTCTTCCAGGACTCACTTTCTCAAGGAGATTTCTCTTGTAAACCCAGGCTCAGACTTGCTCTCTAAGGCTGGTGATAAATTTCACACCACTGGTTGCAGACTGTGTGAAAAATAATCAAAGCCGCACACCAGACATTTAATTTATTTCACTTGTTGGCTAAATTTGTGGCTATTGTCTTTCATACCGTACCTCTGTGACAATGCAAAATCACTCCTATTTTTTGTTTAACCTATTTGTTGTTTAACCTACAACTGATTCTTTTTATCTGTTTTATATCAATGGAAAAGTAAACAGCAGTTAACAGTTGCCAACATTCTTCTGGATCTTGCAAATGGCTGTCCTACCCACCCAGGGAGGGTGAGGCCAATTGTGCTCTGCTGGTCTCTTTGCCTCAGAAGACCAATGGTGCATTTACACTGCTCTGGTGTGGCAAGGGAACTGTGAGAATAAATCCACTTCAGCTGGCTGGATGTGGGCATTAGAAAGGCAGGCGTTCCATGCATCACCCAACTGAAATCACATCCATTCAGAGTACGGAAATTCATGCATTGAGATGCCCGGATTCATGTGCACCACAAAAGAAGAGTGCAGCTGAGGGAGCCATTGGCGATATCCCAGTGACACGAAAAATTAATAGACAACTGTGTCTTAATTTTCTTTACACTTTTTTAATTGCTATATATTTCAAGTCAGGTTTAAATGCTATAACTTTTTTTTTGCTATATTGAAAGCAAAAATATAAATTTCCAAAGCATAGGAGAATCAAATACAGGTAGAAAAAGGGAGGGGAACCACCCCCACCCCCACCCAAAAAAAAAGACGAGCGTATGGGTGACAGACGAGCAATCTAAATTAATTGAATTAGGAGTAAAAAACAAAGTGCCAGAAAAGAGAACAAGAACTCATTATACCACGTGTACCTGACCTCACTAAAGCTTGAGGATTAACGCAATTAGATTCAAACAGCAATGTTTTAGTGTATGGTGTAAAAAAATTCCCAGAACTTTAGACAAAATGGCTATAAAAACTCCAAATGAATACACTTTATCTCCGAAGAAACACAAAAAATGGCATGTGAGTGTCTATGAACATGTATTTCAGAGTCTTTCTAAGACACTGGATATCAAACACAAAATTATTCTCTGGAGACCTGCTGTTTTTCAATGACTTAACTGACAGCATACACTTTGTATTGTATTTGTTTATCTCATAAGAATACTGAATCTAACACAAAGGCCTGCTTCACCATAGTGAAGTTCCCAGAAAGAAGATTTTTATTTTTTTCAAAGACGAAGCCTTTTTTAAATGCCCAGACTGGAGGATGAAGGCTAGAAAATAAATTAAGAACCAACAAAGGGGTTTGCAAAAAGGTCCTCAACTAATTAGAGATTATAAAGTGAAATAAGCTCTTCCGTATTTCAATGACCCTTCACTTTGTGGTGTATTTAATTAGTGTGTTATGCAGGAGCCAGTGTGTCTGTTGGAGAGATTATTCTATCCTCTTTTTATTAGTAAAAAAACAAAACTTTTTTTTCTGATAATAAAACAGCAAAAAGACATTATGCTGAGATGTGGTTTTAAATGTTTTCATTAAATGCTTTATTGCTGATTTCTGCTCCTGTTTTCACATATATTTTTAACAGAAAGATGTTATAAGGCTTGTGCCAGGACATTTGTGCCTAATGTCTGGCCACAATACACTTCACAATACTCTAAGGGTGTGTTTAAACTTGTCAGCTTAGGTTTTAATTAAAACGAACCCTGGTGCGATTGTGCTGTTGAGTGTGGTTCATTGGAGTAGGTGTGAACACTTCTTTTCAAACAAGTAGACCAAAGACATGTGAGCAGTGTTTTTCTAAACAACCTCTGGTGCAGTTTGTGTCCAGTATAAGCACTATACAAACCAATGGCATCTAAACAAACAAAACACAGCATGTTAAGTCACAAGAAGTGGCACTAAACCTGCTGTGAGAGAACTGCAGGCATTGAAAATAGCACTGTACCTTCATTGCTTTGTTTAAATTGTAAAATGTAATATAATTGATTAATTGAACTATTTGTCTTATTGGCATTTTGCCATATTTTGAGTTTGAGTGTTTAATGTTGTAGTATACGTGTTTAAGCAGATGAAACATTGACTGCAGATTGCGAATGTAGTGCTTAGCCTAGGTTTTGGAATGCAGCTATGATTTTAATCAGGTAGGATGAGGTAAATGTGCCTAACTGTTAGCTTAGCATACATAACATTCCAATGCTATAGGGAAGATGAATGAAATTGGCACCGTCACAGTTGTTGTTAGTGTTGTTAATGCTGAGCATCGTTAACAGTCAGTTAGTGGGGTGATAAAGCTAAGCACTGTATATACTGGAGGGCTAAAAATGGGACGATACATATCCCATAGCACAGGCTAAACTTAGCACAGACTAGACCTACCTGAAATGGTGATACTTTTTGCTATTTTCAATAGGAGTACTGAACCCAAATCAGCCTGATCATTCTGTGATATGGGCCAGACAAAAATAAAGATGATGTGAGCTTTCTGAATGAGCACTGAAAAGGTACCCTCAGCCATTTTCATGAAAACACACACACACATATACATATACATATACATATATATATATATATATATATATATATATATATATATATATATATATATATATATATACATTTTTTTGTAGCAGTCATTTGAGCAAACACTTCTACCTTCAAGCTCTCACATTTCCTCCTAAGGTGCCCTTTCTCTTTTTTCTCCCAGGGGGTAAGTGCATAGTCAGCAAAATCTAAATGAGTCCTTATCAATACTCAAAGATACCCTGACTGTCAGAATACCTGTCACTGTGGTGGTACCCTCAATGGTGTATATTCCGTACCTTTAATTAGGAAACATAATAGTTCCTCATTTAATTATAATTGTAGATATTAAAATTGTGTTGACTCAATATGCCCCAGAACTTCTATAATATATTTAATACATATATTTTACACTATAATTAATAATTACAAACAATCACCACTCCTTCTGGAGAAAATTACCTTAAAAGTAAATTTACACTGTACCTTTAGTGACCAATATGTAACTCTACTATAACTTCCTTTCTGATAGTAAAAGATAGAAAGACATTGATACAGAGAGTGAAGGATTTTAATGCTGTGCTCTTTTAATGACTGTGACATTCATATATTATTATCAGTGTCAAAGAAAATCAAAAGGTCATCTCTTCCTCAGGTGATAGGAAAATGAATGGGGATCATGACAACACTATGAGCAAGAACAGTCCATTCACAGCAACAGATAAATATATATAGCAGAGAAGAGGCACATAAACTCTTTGTTGCAAAGACAAATACATGTTAGATCATTATGTGATGCAAACACCATAGGCACTCATAGGCACTGGCCTACAGAGATGTGGGGAAAAGTGATCTTTTCAAAGGAGTCATTCTTCATCACAATCAACACAATGGGACACGGTGGAGCTGAAAATCTCCTTTATTTCAGTGCTTTTTTTTACCATTTTATGATTACCTAAAGCCTTACTGAATCAAATATCAACTTCAGGTGTGAATCAGGTTTCAGGGTTGAGCTAAACATGGAGAAGAAACTGACAGATAAATGGAGAGTGAGAGAGAGAGAGAGAGAAAGAGAGAGAGAGAGAGAGAGAGAGAGTAGACAAGAAGGAAGATTTAAATGCTGAGGATGAGAGAGAGGCCAAGATCAAAACTGACCGAAAGATTAGCAGAAGTCTTTATTGATGTTTGTGTGTGTGTGTGTGTGTGTGTGCATGTGTTTGTAGACACAAACGTTGTAGCTGATACAAATCACACTGCATCAGCTTCCTGAAGCAGATTAACTCTGTGTTCACATCCATCAGCCTGTGTTGACTCACTGCTCTTTGATTGAATACTTGTTTCCTCCCAACCTTCTTCTCATAAATCACCTGCCTTTCGTCTCAATGCCACCCATAACCACAGTGAGTACATGCTTGTGTGTTTTAGTTACATTGAGGCAGGGCTGCACCATTAGTAAGGTTAATACCAATTTTCACTGAGACACATTAGACCCCTTTTCGACAAGTTTACACAGTTCTCTATGGATATTAATAATATATCTCTGACATGATCAGTACACATATTTCTCAGCGCTCGTTGTTTTTTTGTTGCTCCACTTAACCTCATCATTGAGCTCTCACATAAACCAGATCATCTCAAAATGTACTGGATTTTGTTGCATCTCTTCCACTGCTCCACACTTCACAGCTGGGGGCATTTATAAATCATTTGGTGATACTTGGCTTTGTGCATGATGCTTCTGGCTGCTCATGAGCATCCCACCATATTGGCAATGCTATTAATGGAGATTATAAAGAAATTTGTCATAAGTAGATAGGAATTTCATAGTGTCTATAAATGTTTGAACATGTCATGCAATTGATTAATCAAAAAATATTCTTAGTTTAACTGCCTTTGGAAAAAATCATTAGTTGCATCACTAGTCTTCATCAATATTTCACTAATGGTGCTATATTTTTGTGTACTCATGCTCTAATACATCAAAGTTAAATTAATGGTGGGGTGGCTGGTGAGGGTTAACCATGAGTTAAGTTGAGAAAATACTACAACTTGCAGTTCAGGCACGCCAGGGTGAATAAATTGGGGAAGAAAGAGAGAGAAGCATGAAAGGGGGATTAGAGCTGAAGGCAGGGAAGAGTGAAATGCCTGAACAATAAACCTCAAAGTCATGACATGAAAGAGGCAAGGGAGTATTGACTAGCTAGCTCAATTCCTCAAAGACACATATGTAAGAAGAGAGTGGAGAGAAAAGGAAGAAGGACAAACCAAAAACTCTCAATAGGATGATCACTGTGACCTGAAATGTCCACTCTATGTCAGGTATATGAAGTATTTAGCAAAACTCTCTTCAAAATAAAGGTGCCTTTCAGTAGAAGGCAGAGATGCACTGATCAATTGTCCAGCGAAACATGGTCATCGTTTTGGATTTTGGCAAAGGATAACTGGTCAATAATTTTCCAATGAGCTCGACCTTAAGTTTATTGGTGTTATTATGAGACATGTCCTAATTGGTATAGCAGTGCTTTGTACTATGTTGCGGTGGCTTTCAAACAGCTGCAGTAGACTTTCTATCTTGGCTTCACTATAGTGCGAATGCCTTCATTGCTCTGTGGTAGAGAATGGACTGTGATTTTGTATAATGTCAGACAAAACAAGAATGCTTATCAATAAACATCATTTACTATTTATTCATGGTTATTCATCACAACTCTTCATCACAAGTATCATGTACACTTAAGCAACTAGGGTTCTCAGGCTTTGCAGTACGTGTAATTATGCCTTTATTCACCTTACACTTAAGCCTGATATCATTGTAATGACCTAACAGACAAGCTGATCCACAAAGATCTTCCAGTCTTTTGGCATGATAACATAATAGTTAAGAGAGTGCTCAGTAGTTTGATTTATGGAGACTCATCTCAGTTACTGAATGCAAATTACATGTTACTATTCAGAGTGAATCTATCTAATACAGCTATAATCCTGAAATGCATAGTCTCAGACTGTTTAATGATATACACCTCAGCTGAGAGTCTATAAGCAAGCCTCTTCTAGTTACAGCCTGGAAAACACCACAGTAACTCCTTTGAAACTCTGGCCGTGATGGGGAAAATATACTTTGGAAAAAGCAATAAATAAATGCTACAGGATGATGTTATAAGGGTGACCTTACGTTGTCTTTCCTTAGACATGTTCACTTTTTGGGACCTAAAAAATGCATCTGGTCAGGATGGTAAATCGCCAAAAATGTGTATGTTTCAGCTTTTACTGTCTGCAGTACTTCCCTGTCCAAATTCTTGCTCTGTCCCTAAAACCTACCTTGAAGTGTACACTTTAATGGTGTTTGATGATGAGAAGGAAGGGGTGCAAGGGTTGAAATGTTTAGAGGGTTGCAGAATTGGGACTCTCTCACACGGCTTCACCTTTACATGCTTTACAGTCTACCTCACCCTTTACCATCCACAATCGTAAATCCACATTGGCCTCCCTGGTGACTAAGGCTGTACCTATCCAACTGGCACCTTTAATGCATGCTCAGTGCCACCAGTACCATGTGAACTTGTTTTATAAACGAGGCTGTTAATAGCATTAGATTGGACACAGTTTTATCAATCAGTCCTTTATATAGCAATGTAATTATTTACATATTAATATCTAGTCTCCAGCGATGCCCTGCTTCTTTATCAAGTATATATTTTTTCTGATTAATTAAATATAATGTTGCTTGTTTTTAAGAACTTAAAAATGTCGCTGTTAAAAATAATCATGTTCGTTGCTGTTTGTTCATGTTGATCATGAGTTTTCTGGTGTAAATGAGCCACTTTAACCATTTTAACCCAGTGATTCAGTTTTGTAACTTGGTATAAATAGAAAAAAACAAACTTTACATGGTCATATACTGCCAGGAACTGACAAAATTTTTTATAGTTTATTTGTTTGTTATTGCTTATGGCCGAATTTTTAATGTAAAATATTATCTGTCCATAAAGGCATTTGTTAACTGTCTTGTTAAAGAGGATCTGATTATTTCTTCTAGAACAACAACATAGATGCATTTGTCAACTAAATACACCCTACACACAATATTTCACCCTAATGTTATATAGTATAGCTTATGTTAACTGTCAGTCATTGTTCATGATGATGACAGCAGCAGATAACATTAGTTTCCACCACAAAAACTGCACAAATTGTTCTAAATGAAACTCCACAAAATGGCCACACAGCACTGCTTATCCAATAATCTGACAAATGCTTATTCATTAGGCCTGTAACCACAGCCACACAAGCAGCTCAACCAAATGGAAATAAATAGAACCTCAGAAGTTGATCACTTCATGGTTAAAGACGTGTGCAGGTACATGTATGCACACACATACACTCAGATCAAGGATGAGTCTGTGCCTGTGTTTGTATCTGTGGTCTTAAGAAAATGGGCTAGATTTACTTAGCTTTTTATATCAGGTTTCCAGTGCTAATATGACACATTCTGTCTGAAAATGTGTGGTTTGTTTAAAACTATAGTCAAAGTGACAAAAGCCCTAAAGCCCTGCTGAAAAAATATATGCAAGAAGAAAAACACCATTACAATTCTCAGATGTGGTGACTACAATGGAAATGTTTTGTTTTTTTTACTGCACCTAAAACAGTAGTTTCTGTTATCAGCTACAGCCTATTAGTTCTTACAGCATTAATTACTATTTGAAGAGACTCAAGACTCCACTCAGACTTGAACCTTGTAGATTTGAGACTCAACTTAAAATTCGACCCCATAAATTTGACTTTGATTCAGACATGGACTTGAGGTCTCGATAATTGACTCAGAATCCTGAGACTTTAGACTTGAATTAGACTAAGAGTTCAGAGACTCAAAACGTAGCCCAGACTTGGAGCCCCAAGAGCTGAGGCTCAACTCAAAAATGGACACCACAGACTTAAGACTCAGTTCACAATGGGACACAGAGACTCAATTCAGCTTCAGACTCCACAAACTCAAAACCACATTCAAACCCAGACAGCAGATAATCTAGACTTGACTCAGATTAACTCCAGAGACTTGAGACTCAACTTGGATTTAGAGATCTGAGGCTTAATTCATAGAGACTTCAGACTCAGTTTAGGTTCAGACCCAGAAATTGAGAAATTTCTTGTATCCAGAAGCTTTGTGAGATAATATTGCAAAAACTCTTAACAACAAAATGAGCAACAAACATGTTGGTTAAATCTCTAATTCAATATAATATAAAAAAAATCTTCTATAGAAGACACGTCTATTTATTTAATAAACTCTCTCACTCAAAAAAGACTAATTTATGCCAGCACACATGCTGATGCATCTCAATCAGAAATACATATTCAATCATAAACCATTGCTCCTTTAGCCACATCTGATCAGCTAATTTAAAAATCTTTCATAAGCTGTGAGTGAAACATGGCTGAGTTTGTGTAAACAGCCTTGGAGACTCAATACCCTTCACACACACCTCTGCAAAGCTCCACAGCACACATCTTTAAGCTTCAGGCAGACTCCCGATCAGACAGTATCGCCTGAGGCTAGATTAATATTTCAGTGCAGACAGAGAGTGAGACAGTGGGTGAGAGACACTTACACAGACATACTGAGTGAGGGAGGTATATAGATGATCCCACTTAACCACTTCATGACTGGGGTCAGTGATGGACAAGGACACACATGGTTCATTTCCTGAGGTCAAAACAAGTTCAATCAGTTCAAATGTAAAAAAATACAATCAGCTTTAAGGCCTTAGAATCATGATAGACCACCAAATACATACATACATATATATATATGTATGTTGCTAAAGTTGCTAAATTTGGAGTGCACTGTTCTAGTACCCATGCATGTAGTTTCAGCATTTTAACCTAATTCGCAATCATTTTTATGGCTTTAGATGCAATAATAACTGAAATCCAACCTTTTATTTAACAGACAAAATTAACAGAAAAAAACATTTTCATTGTTTTCACTGATGAACTTTACTGTATTTGTTAAATACATACCAAATTAGAAAAAAATAATGCCTGTAGAACACTTCCAAAACCTGGAACAGATGCACATTTACCATTGGGTCACATCACCTTTTCTTTTAAATTATACTTTTTCGCTAGGGAATTGAGATAATAATTGTTGCAATTTTGCATGCTGAGCAACTCAACAGTCTGTGGTCACCATACTGTGATTCTCCTTTTCATAATGTGGCATATATTTTCAATAGGAGCTATATCTGGACAGCGCCAGGCCAGTCACACACTCTCTATGTCTACAAAGCAACACTGTTTTAACTCTTGCAGAATAAGGCCCAGGACTGTCCTGCTGAAATAGTCATGGAGTTTCTGGCTAACGACATTGTCTTGAGGGTAGCATATGTCTCTCCAAAATACATAAGCTTCAGCATCAATAGTACATTCACATATACACAGATCACATGCCATAGACACTGATGTACCCCATGCTATCACAGATGCTGTTTTTTGCTTTTGGATGTGCTTAATTCATCTTTGGCTCAGACAAACGATGGTTGTTTTTCCCAAAGACAAGCTGTAACATGGACTTGTCTGACAACTGTACACATTTCCATGGTCTTCCAGTCTATCTTTGGGCCAAGAGATGTTGCCAGCATTTCTGCACAAAATTTATATATTCAAGTTTCAAGTTGTACCTCTTGATACAGCAGCAAACTGTGTTAAGTGACAGTTTTCCATGGCTTGAATCTCATCATCATTCAACAGTGGTTTCTGGTCTTGCATAATGTGGACTGAGACTTTGGATTACCTGAATTTGTTCATAATATTATGTTCAGTAGATAATGAAAGAGCCAAATTCTTTGCAAATGTGCATTGAAAATTTGTCTATTTGAATATTTATGAAGCTTGTAATGCTGCAAATCAACGTGACATGAATTTTCTACAAACTTTTCCCTCTTAATTTGCTCGTTCCAAATTTTGAAGTGTGTTGCAGGCATTTAAATTTATTAATATTTAGAAAATACAACTGGCTTTGTGGGCATGGTGGCGCAGCAGGTAGTGTCGCAGTCACACAGCTCCAGGGACCTGGAGGTTGAGGGTTCGAGTCCTGCTCTGGGTGACTGTCTGTGAGGAGTTGGTGTGTTGTCCATGTGGGTTTCCTCTGGGTGCTCCGGTTTCCTCCCACAGCCCAAAACACACGTTGGTAGGTGGATTGGCGACTCAAAAGTGTCCGTAGGTGTGAGTGTGTGAGTGAATGTGTGTGTGTTGCCCTGTAAAGGACTGGCGGCCCCTCCAGGTTGTATTCCCCGCCTTGCGCCCAATGATTCCAGGTAGGCTCTGGACCCACCGCAACCCTGAATTGGATAAGCGGTTACAGATAATGAATGAATGAATGAACTGAGTTTGTCCGTGAAAACTTCTGAAATCTTTCCTTTGAACTTTTGTAATTTATATTAATGTTCTACAGAATGATCAAATCACATGATTCATGTTTTTATTGCATTTTACAAAATGCCCCAACTTTCCTTAAGGTGGGGTTTATAAATGAAGGGGTATTTCTGACTTCATACATTAATGAACATACTTTCTCCTATTTGCCTGGCCTCATAGAAACATGGGTGTCAATCTATCTGTCTGGGGTAGCATTGCTGAGCCAGTTAGTGTGGCAAGGGAAGTTAGAAAGGGAATGACTGCATCCCTTGCATGGTGATGGTGCTTCTCATTATACCCTTTTGTGACAGACTGTGGCATTTCTAAAAAAGATTTGCAGTAATTGCAGACATCAGAATCATCACTGGTGTTCAGACACAGACCAGAACAAAAAAGAAAAATGTGCATTTTATAGGCTAACCAATCAAATCATATATTACAGCCTAGCTTACTCCAGCTAAGATTTTACCATTTTAACTAAAATACATCCTTCAAGACCAACTGACAACCATGCCATACAGTAAAAATATTTTGCATGCAATATAGCTGTTATATGGACCATCTGGTAATTGTAGTATATTGATAGTACAGTCCTGTTGCACACAATGTAAGATCTATGCAGCATTATAAACCCAAGGACTTTTTAGTTATTTAATGGGGTTCTACCTAAGCTCAGAAGTGCACCCCAGTCTACCCACTAAATTTTATTGACCATAATGCTAAGGAACCGATAGAGGCAGTTCCTAAAGTAGCCTGGATCATGATGCTGAGTGCTTACAGTTAGCAGCATATTTCATTAAGCAGCACTTTCTGATGAGCAGCACCACAGCCAGCATATCACAGTTTTGAGCTGGATGTTAGAATAGAGGGAGCAACATTAAAATACTGCATCACTACCATAAGAAACTTTATGGTCACAAACAATATGTTTTTTTTCAGCCTAATACAGATTTTATCCATATTTAAAAAGCATTAAGCAACTTGATGTTTCAACAGAAAGTCCATAATTATTACTCTCTCATAAAATAATAGTGTATTTTTTCTCTCATATATATTAATTACATTAATTAATAATTCTATGATAATGATGTTGGGATATGATAATTTACCATATTGCCTCCCTGTAATTCAGAAGGAATTTAGTTTGCACCAGAAGAGGAACACCAGAAGATGTTAGGGAAAATGTACTCTCTTCAGACTCCCATATGAAACAGAGGCACTGTTAATTTACTTCACCAAAGAAGGAGGTGTTGACATTGGGAAATTGGGAAAGAAAAACTAAAAATGAGTCTCATAAATAAATCTCTACCTTCTCTAAAAATAAGACTGGGTATATAAAAAAGAAGACAGGCTTGTCCTGCTGTTAAGTTATTTGTCCAGAGCAATAGAACTCACATCATAATCCCTGGGCTTTTTTGTTTTTTGAGGTTCAATTGAACTCTTAAGAAAATAAACCCAACAATTCAATAAAAAATGCTTAAAATTTCCTTAGGCAATTTTAGGAAAGTCATCAATAAGTCAGTTGAGCCAGGAAATTACATTTTTCTGTGGGTGCCTGGCTGTAGAGCTTGTAGGATGGTGTATGTAGTCTACAGCTTACTCCAGTGTTAAATATGAAATACTGATTTAACTGTTTCTTATGGGTCTACATACAAACACTTGCATATTTATAATGGTTTTCTATCCAGCAGCTTTAGGAGGTGGTCCCAAACCTGTTTTGGCTATTTTTTTTCTAGTTCTCTCCTTATGCTTATTCTTAACATAATATACTCGTACACAGTCACCTCTTCTAGCCTTACATTACGTTCTGTACCCTTATCATAATTGAAATTTAAACTTTATGATTTAAATTATTGTAAGAGAAGTCCTGATAGAAGTCCTCTGGGGATTTACCAGTAATTTATTTCTTTATATGCTGCTCATGTCGACTATGTGCCATTATGTGTGCAGGATTACAGAGCAATATTGACATGCTTTTCCCTCTTTAAAATACTGTTCTGTACCTACTCCCCCACCTTTTACTCATTCCATCAGAATGGGAAATCATGTATATTAAAGCATGAACAAAGGTTTGCATTTGGATAAGACTGAAAAATCAATATCAATAAAGCGTGAAAAGAGGTGAAATGCTCTGTAAGGAATTCAGGTGCAAGAGCAGGCCAAACATGGAGCTGTGTTTTTCTTTTTGTACATGTGTATGTCTGTCTGCCACACTTCGCGTTTTATGATATATATTATTTTGAAAGCAATATTTCAAGTTACTTCATTAGAGGAGCTGTCAACAAAAACAGCGAAAATGAAAAACAGGAATGATTGTCACCAATATCAGTAAGTCATATCATCATCAGTAAAAAGCCATTTCATTTGTAGCATAAATCATCCAACAGGACAGACTGTTTTTCAACAGCCAACTATGTTCAATTTTGTTCACATTACCATGTCCTTTGTTTCTTTTGTCAGTATTGAGAGACAGGTCCTAAATTCATGAATTCTGGTATTTAAAAATGCACACACAAAAAACACAGACAACCCATTATTATAACCACACACAGGATAAGATGAAAAATATCCTATGCCAATCCATTAGAGAACATAAGGCCCACTCCACTCTCTTCCTACCTGCAGCCACAAAAGAAAAAAAAATAATTATCACCTGTTATTCCTACACATAACCACTAAGGTCACTGTGTCTGTTTATGAACAGCAACCAGCTACATCAAGCAACATTTAGGTGTACTAATATACTACACCTACCCACTAGGGTTGCTTTGGCCCTTTATGATCCGATCAGCAACCAGTTATCCCTAACAACTTAGGTTACTCACTGAGCCCAGCCCATGAGTACTAAAACCACCAATTGCATCACTAGCTCTTCACAGGGGTCATCAGGTGGACACCTCACCTCGTCAGTGTTTCACTGAATTAAGCCCACAACACTTCCAGAAGGCTCAACAGTGAAGTCTGGCGTCCTAGACCCAACCCACTAAGAGCTAGCTTTACAGTCTTACCTTACCCTTAATCATCAACAACTGTAAATCCACACTGGCCTCCCTGGTGACTAAGGCTGTACCTAGCCCCAATGGCACTGTTAATGCACGCTCAGTGCCATAAGTTCCATGTGATCTTTACATGCTACATCACCAACAACCACAATAGAACCTCTACAGTGTATTTCCCCAATTAGTCTGTGCTCTCCTTATCCACAACCACTGACTAGACCTTTCAGCAGTTTCTGATAACTCCTTCACAGCTGCCCTTAATTTCTTGCCTCTGATGCTCACCTGCACAAGCAAGTCTGTGGCCAACCTGGCTACAAATCCCCTAACACCTATCTTCATAGATCTTACATGTGCCTGCCACCCACATTCCCTCTCCTCTCCTCAGCTGCCAAGTTGACATACTTCTGCTTCTTCCTTTCGAATGCTTTATCTACTGCATCCTCAAATGGAATTGCTAATTTTATGGCATTGGAAGGATTTCGTAAGTTGTTTCCAGCAAAAACTTAATAAAACTTGCCTGTATCGCCCAAGGTATCGCTACATCTTGCCAAATGATCTTTCTCTTCTCTAGATTCTCCCAATGTGGCTACCTGCACTGCTTTTTGCGGACTGCATTTCCTTCCTGTTTTTGTGACTGGTGCTGCTACTTTTACAAACACTATACAAACATTATACAAACACAGCTTTTATTATCTTTATAAACAGCATTTTGCTGGTACAGACTATGCCTGCAACGGTTGAAATGGGGAGATGAGCTCAGATGTTTTTGGGGAGGATGTCAGATTGGCTTAGGAATGTGTATGAAGCCAAACCCCCCATTGGAGAGATGAATACTGGGTGGAGATGGTGTGGAGGTGGAAGTGATTATGTCTGACATGGAAATGACTTTAGTTTGCAGAGTATATATAGGGCTGACAAGAGGAGTTTGGGAGTTTTACTGTAGCCAAAAGCAGAAAAAAACACTTATTAAGCCCCTTAATACAAGGATGCTTGTCCACAAATGTTTGTTGTGTAGTGTATTTGTAGGTGCAGTGTATGTACTTGGTAATTTCAGATTGTTTTGAAAATTGTGTATAGTATAAAATATTAGGTTTACACTTTTAGGATCTCCAGAACTCCTGTAACACATTGGTTACAGCACAATTTCCCAGCTATCTCTACACCATCCTTCAAGATCCAGCTGGTAACTCTGACATTCTAAACTAATACATTTTATTAATACTCCTCAGCACTAAGCTCATCCTTTAGTATAGAACTTTCAATGTCCACTGAGTCATAAAAATCAGTAGGTGTGAGCAGGCCTGGAAGCACTCTGCAACTAAACTTGACGTCACTAGCCTCTGCACATCTCCCAGCACAGTTCACACTCTAGCCAAGCAGCTGCATGTGGTGTGGTGAGTAAACTAAATTGTCCAGACAAACAGTGCAAAGCTAGAGAGAGAGAGAGAGAGAGAGAGAGAGAGAGAGAGAGAGAGAGAGAGAGAGAGAGAGTTTGTGTCCTCAACTGGCATCCATCATCTATATTCTGCCCTGGCAGCTTGTCTGGTACATACTGGCCCATTCTCACCACTCAAAGAGAGAGAGAGAGAGAGAGAGAGAGAGAGAGAGAGAGAGAGAGAGAGAGAGAGAGAGAGGTGTGTGTGTTTGTCTGTGATTGAGTGTGTGTATATTTGTGATCTGTTCTCATACCACAGTGACCCAGAAAAACAGCCGTTCAAGCCCTAATTTCAACAACACACTGTAATTAGTCTACAGCTCACATGTAAACATCTGAGTGTCTATCTACAGTAAAAAGGTCAAGTGATTAAAACAGATCATGGTGATTAATTACATTGTTTTTGGTAGTAAAAAAATGCTTTTGTCTAATTCACTTAAACACAGAGTGTATTTTTATACAATTTAATTACAGTAATTTCATCATTAATACTATGTGGAAATACTACGTAGCACAGGTTTCAGTTTCACTGACAGTGATGAAACAGTGGCTGCACATTTCAATTAATGAGTGCACACACAGAAATCAGTGTCTGATATACGTATCCTTATCTATCTTGTGGCTGAATAGCATCAAATCGTAAGAGAAATGCTCTAAAATCTAGTTTAAAGACTTCCTAGAAAAGTAGGGGCTGTTACTATAAGAAAGAGGGATAAACTCCTTAATACCATCACTTCAGTAAAAATGTTGAACAATCAGTTGTGCACAAACCTTCAGCCATGTAAACTCCTTTCAGGGTAAAGACATTCAGTATTGTCATGGAGATTTTTACTTGTAATGTCAAGTGTGTGCGACATGACCTGCTTTGTTTGACTTTGGAGTATGCACCATCTTCCTTTATTTATATGCAATTACAGAAGTAGAATAATTGTGCTGTTTATAACACTGCTAAAAGCACTTGTTTTCAGATAAATGCACAATTAATTTTACACTATAAAAAACTGAGGTGTCAGAATGCACTGCAAAAGTCACAGCTACATCCAGCTCTCCCACAACTCAAACCTTGCCCCGACACTGCCAGCTTTGGATGAAACCCTATGTGAACTCTAGTTGGTGAAACATTATTTTGTTGCTGTAGAAGCTGCATCTCCTGCATGTCAAAGGACAGAGAAAATGTTTTATGCTTCCATGTGAATGGGAAATTTTACTTGTGGACTAGGCCTAAGAGAGTGAACAAGGTAAAAGGAAACTACAGTTTAAAGCTTTAAGGTTAAAGGAAAACTCTGGGCTTAAATAATGAGGTTACATGTGACATATGACTGATCAAATAAACATGCGCTCTAATTATTCTCATTATCCAAGAATGTGTGTTTTAGTTTTGTGTATCATTTCTTTTGATGCACCTCAGAACTAACTGCCTTGTTCACGCATTCAGTCACTCACATCTAACATACTCAATATGGCTGACACCATGTGCAGTGTAACAGAACTCCCTCTTGGGTTAAATTGCTTAAATGTAGAAAACAAATGAGCAAACAAAAGCAAATGGTTCATGGAGGACAACACACACACCAAATAAAATGGAATCATAGGTGGAACATGGAGGAACAAACATGTACACAGGAATGCAGAAAGTATCGGGCAACAGTAGGAAAAAGAGACAAGGAGACTGAGGAAGAGTGATTCACATTATTAAGAGACAGAAAGAGCAAGAGAGAGCACACACATGATTAAATAACAAAATCACAAATGTGCTGTCTGTGTCCAGCCTGACCCAAATCATGTCTCCAGGCAGATGCTACATAAAATCCAATAAAAGCAATAATCTGTGATTTGTCTATTCTCTTGTACCGTTATTTAACTGACAATTGAATTGAATTTCCAGTATTTTCACTGACCAACAAAATTGTATTCTGTAAATATAAACTAATATGGAATGTGATGCTTGTAACACACTCCAAAGAGTTGGGGCAGAGGCATGTTTACCACTGTGTTACAACAAATTTATTTTATATTCACTATTAAATCATTTGGGAACAGAGGATGCTAATGGGTGCAGTTTTGCAAGTGGAGTTTTTGCGGCCTAGCATTGCCTTGCTGAAATAACCATGGATTTTCTAGGAAAGGGCTTAGCATTTGTAACAGCATGAGAACTCATCTTTCTTTTGCATGATAGAGTTTCTGGTCTCGTTTCTGAAAGCAGCAGTAGACTGTGTTAGGTGCAAACCATATTCCAAAGTAATCCTGAGCCCTTCTGCTATATCAGAGTAAAATGATGATTGTTGTTCATCATTAGTTCGACATTTGACTATGAGGAACAGCCCCTGTTTGACAGATCTTGGAAATACCAACACCAATATCTTGGTACCACCTCTGGAAGCTAGTTGAAATACAAATTAAAGCAGTGACAAAAGTATATACCGGTGCCCTATATAAGCAGACACAGCTCCCAAATTTTCCAGCCCCTCTCTTCTGTCAATACTTATATTTTATTTGTATCTACCCTTCTTCAACATATTTTCCCTACATCAACAGTTCACAGATGAACTCAAGAATTGTTGTCGTTGATTACGTTGACAAGCACATTTCTTTATCTTAGATCATCTATGGCTCTTCAATATTCTGCTCATTCATGCTTGGCATCTTCAATTAAAGGTGATGTCTACGATTGTGGGGAAATGCAGTTCAAGCCCTTTGTTTACGTTCAGAATCTCAGTGTCTTTTAAGGTGGAACAGAATGTTTGAAGGAAAAAAAAAAGATTGTTGTTTGTAGAATTTGGACACATTTCCACATTAAAGGGAATATCTACAATTTTGGGAATCTGCAGTTCTCTCTGGTTTGTTTACGTTAAAAAGCTCCGCATCTCTTAAGGTGGAATGGTATGTTTGAGGAAAAAAATGACTGTTTGAATGTGGCTGAAGTTTAACTTCTCTCCAAGTTTTTAATTCACCACAGACACTCATTTGTAACTTGAGTTGTGAAGTTGTATTGTACATTTATTTTCACGCACTTAGCCATCTCTCGAATTTGGAGATTCAGATTCCACTTTAAGAAATCTTTAACGCAAAAATAAGTCAATATTATCTACCTATGGAGCAGGAATAGAGCAATATCCTCATGTTGGTTCATACTTTTCAATGTGTAGAGTTCTCTTTGTTGTCTAAATAACTCGCTCTTGAGAGAGCAAGCCTAGCATACCAGACCGAGACAGTTTGTTTTTTTTAGCCATTTACTGATATTGGGGCTTTGTAAACACATCAGTCCAGTTTTGAGCATGCAAAGAGATCAGAGAACTAGCAAGCTGTGAATTTTATATAAAAAAGGGTTTTGATTATAATTATGTATGTCCCCCTTTAAGTATCCAACTTAGGATACAAAATAAATCGCACCAGGAGCTGTTTCACTCCTACGCAGGAGATAATATACTGGGGGCTATAACTATACTCCGTCTCATTCTGCTCCACTCTTTCAGAAGTGTGCGCTCTCTTATTCAGACACTGCACATCCCTCTTCCAGGGAAATTAGTCTGTCTTGTTCAGGACCTGTCTCTTGGGCCTGATGACATCCACTCTGTCGGTGGCTCCCCTCAGCCTATTAAGAATGACAGATTGTCAGTGCTGGGTTCAGGTTTTACGCTTATGTCAGCAGTACCAATTGCTACTTTGTGGCAGAGTATTAGCAGAATACTTGTGGACCTTGAAATGTTAGAGAAATCCAGTTCGTTTTTCCAGTTCTTAAAATGTGGAAAAAGGTGGTGAGAATGGCAGGATTGTTGAGAGCAGTGTAGTGAATGGGATCTGGCCACAACCCCTGAGCTTTGTACACTAGCTTTCTTGATCTTCTAACAGCCTTCCTAGCTCTGAAACACTCCAGTCTTCTCCTTCAGGGCTGTCGGTCCATATTTGACCAGAGAGCACCACAGCGATGGCATATATTAACTTTCATGTGTTTCATTCTACTTCACAGACTGGCACACATTCTTCTCCTTTGGAGCAATGCTGGCTTAAGTTGGCTGTACGTGACTCACATGTCAGGCCACATGAATATGGCGCAGATCTCCTCTTCACAAAGAATCCCTTTTATAGAATGGAGACTACACCCAAATGTTGTAAAGCAAATTTGGGAGAAATATGGCAGCTCTGCTGTAGATCAATTTGCCTTGCCTGCATACAGTGTCCTCTCTTCTTCTGACAGATGGACAATGTCATACCTTTAGGAGTAGCACTCATGGTCGAGAACTCACCTCTATACCTTTCCAATTTTGAGCTCCATAACAGCTACTCTAGCCAGAGTACAAGAGTCTAACTCAGAGTACAAGGTTTATCTCTCCTCCTGATCGCCCCGTGTTGGCCAGGGATACCTTGGTTACCGGAGATCATTCAGATCCTATCACAGTAGCCCTGGCATTTCCCATTATGCAGAGACATGCAGTCTCAAGGCCATGGAACAATTTTGTACACATCTTTAACATCTTGGTCTGTGAGTCTGGGCCATGAAAAGAAGTATCAGAGTGCTATGGATTTACACCCTAAAGTGGTCAATTTTGGCAGCAATTACAGCATGCCATATAGGTTTCATCAACACCACTGTAGGCCATTTCATGTGAGGTTTGCACAGATTGTGGCCAATCTCTAAGCATTTTGGCCCTTTATGGGACTTTTGGTCCTAAACCTCTCCCAGGTGTTCTTCTAGTCACCAACAAAAAAAGTTTTAAAGCTCATGCTGCCATAAGCCAAATGAACGAGTGCATTACAAACTTTCTCTGTGCATCCAGATGCACATGAGGCTAAAGTTACATTGCTGAAGGTTAGTGATACTGCTTATGCTGTTTTTTTTAGCTGTAAAGCTCATTCCATTCCATCCACCTCCATTCTCTTCTGATAAGGCTCAGAGTCTGCACTGTGTGTGTCCACTGTGAGCTTTATTTATGTATACATAACGCACTAGAAACTTTAGAAAATCTAGTCAGTTCTTCATCTCTCTGGCTCCCCCGCACAGGAGGTCTTTGCATTAATCTCATTGGGCAGTGGAGGCTAGTAATTTAGCTTATATTACCATGAGCTTATAAGATTTTAAAAGGCTTTCAAACTCATTCAACCAGAAGAATGGCTACTTCTTGGGCTCTTTTTTTAAGGTGTTTCAGTAGGGGACTGTAGGTAGCTGGTCTTGCAGGTCACTGCACACATTTATATGGTTTTATTGGGTGAATGTTACCAAGCCTTCTCAGGCACATACGGTTCTCAGTTTCAGTCCTTCTCAGTCCATAAGGCAAGATGTGTGGGGCTGAGGCTTCTTTCCCCAACACTTCCCTTACCTCATCTTCAGTTTTCTTTTGCAAACAGTTCTTTTTACCTATGAACTTGGACCATGTTATTCTTTCTACTCTTTATTTTCTTGACCTGTGTCTGACTTAGACCAGTTTAGAAAGCATGGCATATGGGAGATTTCTATAGTGAAACACAAAATTAATGATGAAAGAGAACACTAGGCTACATGTTAACACTGTTCCCTACTTGCATTTCATTGGGATAGATCATGCTTCAAAAATGGCAGATGTAAAGGCTGTGCTCATTAAATAGTAGTTTGTATTACATGTATGCATTATGTATAGTATATGGTAAAACACATGCAATTTGACAATTCTCTCATAAAGTATGGCAAAAATCTATTTTTCTATTTTTGCTTGAATTTTGGTGGCTGCTGCTATTAAACCTTTTTAGTTATGGGTAGGTTGTTAATGATCCGGCTCTAAGAACCGGCTCTTTGAAGTGAATGATGGGAGCCCGCTCCTGATTGCGAGCCAATTTTTGTATTTTTTCCTGTTTAAGCTGCACACGATTGGTCAAGATGTGTGCTGGCGTCTCTGAATCTACACCGAGGGGGAGGGTGCAGGGGAGGGGTTACAGACACACAGCACTTTACATAGTCAGACTGTCATATGGATGCTGCTTATTCTTTTTATTTTGCATTACATGCATTATATTAATTTATATGTTGTTGAGTGATGTTTTGCTGATGTATTGTTTCATGATACAAATTTACAAATAATATACACAATTAGAGATTAGACCTTTTTTTCTGATTGAGATGGGTCTTTGTTTTGATATTTTATACTTTATTTTTGTAGTACTCTGTTCCATGTTGAGTATATAAACAAAGCTATATTAATAATAAACATTTGATACAAAGTATGTTTTTACATTCGTAATTGATTTTACATATAATTTGGTAAAAAAACAAAAAATCTGAGGAGCCACTTGGGAGCTGAAAGAGTCAACTCTTTTTAGTGAGTCAAGCCAATAGACCCCATCACTGTCCCTTTTATATTCATTTGTTTAAAGTGGATTGTTTAAATAAATAAATAATAAATAAATAAATAAATAAATAAATAAATAAATAAATAAATAACAACATAAATATTCTATAAACTTTTCAGCCTTATTTTGCCTGCCCCGATTTTTTGGAATGTGCTGTAAACCAGAACAGTGGAAATATTTTTTTTGTACTTTTGTCTGTTTTTGTAAAGTTTCAAGTGATTTACCAAATCACAGATTATTAATTTTGGTGCAATATACACAAAAAACCCCACATTTTTGGCCATGGGTTTGCAGATGGGCGGCATCTCATGAAATTACCTGTTAATGATTCACTCACACTTAATTTTAAATTTCATTTAAAAACAAAACCTTAAGCAACATTCAGAAAACCCATTTCAAGATCAGTAACCAATACAGAAAAACATATATCTGTCAGTCTGATTTATTTTTTTCCCCTTTCCTCTTTTCCTTTTTTATATGTTCTTTCCCTTCCTTACTTCCATTCTCTTTCTTCATTCCCTACCTCAGTTCTACCCTCCCCTCTATCTTTTCCCATCTACTCCCTTCCTTATATTCCTCTCTCTCTCTCTCTCTCTCTCTCTCTCTCTCTCTCTCTCTCTCTGTGTCTCTCTTTCTCCCCTCCCACTCTTTATTTTCCTCTTTTCCTTCTTGTTCTTTACCCTCCTTCCTCTCTCCTTTTTCCTGCGCTTGTGCTGCGAGTGCTGCTCTCAACGTCTCTGCAGCATCACTCAGAGGAACAGAGGAAAATGGAAAGAGAGGCAGGGAAAGGGAGACAGAGAGAGATACAAGCATGGTGGAAGTGAATTAGAGTCAGAGAGAGGGTGTGTGTGTGTGTGTGTGTGAGAGAGAGAGAGTGAGAGAGAGAGAAAGAGAGAGAGAAAGAGAGAGAGAGAGAGAGAGAGAGAGAGAGAGAGTGCGTGCGAGTGTGTGTGTCACCTCTTGTGCTGCAGCGCTCCGTGGAGTTGTTCTTGTCGTTCTCGGAGCTGAGCCTGCAGGTGCTGGATCTCTCGCTGGAAAGTCGCTGCTTTTCCTGCAAAGTCCTGCTCCTGCTCCTGCAATCGTCGTCCCAGCGCACACACCCCCGCCCTTGCCTGCTTCTTGAACACCTGAGACACACACACACACACACTCTGTGTGAGACTCAAATCAGAGGAGAAGAGCCACGGAATAGAGCCACGGAAAGAACAGAGACACACACATCATACTTCAGACTCAAGCAAGAGGTGAAGAGCTGCGGAGAGGACACACACACACACACACACACACACACACATGCATGTACACACACATGCACAGTGTCAAACTCCAACCAGAGGAGAAGAGCTGTGGAGAGAAAACACACACACACACACACACACACACACACACACACACACACACACACACACATAAAATCACAGTGGCTATGGTACAGCCAGGAGGATACACAGCAGCCAAGTGAACGTCACAGTGGACTATTTCCAAAACACGCTCTGAGAAACTAAAGAGAAAAAACAAACCAGCCTCAGAGGAGCCGGACGAGTGTATAACACACACAAGGTAAGAGATCGACATATCATTACCACTATGTTCTCATGCGAAAGCTTTCCGTTACTGTATAATGCTGCACTGTGTGCGAAATGTATTTTTAGACAGAAATAATTATATTTAAGACATTTTACTCCACTTACAGCTTTACTCCACTTTATTATTATTTTAAAACATTATTTTTGTCTTTGTTATTATTTCCAGAATATTCATCGCAATTGATACAAACTGAATCAGTAATAATTTACTGTAGATAAGTGTTCATTAGACTGCATGAACATTTCGAGACAACTGACATCATCCTACAGAAACCTCAATAATGCAGTATTTCAATGAGTGTGAGTTGTTTTATCGTTTCTGATGGTGAAACTGATTAAAGCAGCTTTTTTGGGGGGACGTGAAGCTTGTCAGGACAAGCTTGTGTTTTATGTAGCTTTGTATATGATAATCTTCAGTAAAGTGTTACTACAGAAGGTTGCACTTCTATAATAAAGACATATTTTCTACAGCTATATACCCTACAGAGCCGTGATACTGTATTCTTGTCAGGACACAGGAGAATAAACAATGAAAGAACAAAGAGTTATTAAGCCATAACAGAGTAGAACGGAAGCCAACAGGTCCATGAATGTGGAGAGGTTAGTAGCTATGAGCCTTTAAATGTGCATGTGCTAGTGTGCGCCCGTGTGTGTCTGTGTATGTTTGTGTTTGTTTCAGCAGCTCTGTGTGTCAAGTGGTTAAATGATTTACCAACCAGGGAATTCTACTATAGATGGAAAGAAGAGAGGAAGAATATAGGAAGAGAGAGGAAAAAAATGAGATCAGTTGCAAACAGAAAAGTAAATACTGGAAAAACAAAAGAGAAAAAAGGAGAATATAGAAAAGAGATAAAAGGAGAAGAGGTAAAAGAGGAAGAGAGAGGAGAGGTAGAAATACAAAAGAAGCAAAGAGAAAAGAGGAGAGAAATATAAGTAGATTCTAAGAGAGAAGGAGAGAAAAGGATAGAAGAGAGAAGAAGGAAATGAAAGAGAAAATGGGGAGGAGGATGTGGGAGGAAAGAAATGAAATAAAAAGAGTAAAGAATAGGACAGTAGACTACTGACAGCGAACAAATGAAAATGGATTGAGCACCTGTAGGCACACACACACACACACACACACACACACACACACACACACAGCTGTGTCTCCCACAAACTCAAACACACACAGGACAGTAACTGCAGCAGATGGTGAACTATCTGTTGCATGCATGTAACTCTGTGAAACCAGAGAAGAACACACACACACACACACACACACAAAGAGAGAGAGAGAGAGAGAGAGAGAGAGAGAGAGAGAGAGATCCATGCACAGGGTGTAAGCTGCCCGTAGTGTTAATGTTCTCGTGTCCCCTATGTGCCTCAGCAACAGCTCTGAGAAAAACTACTGCAGCACACTCAGTCAACTGATATAGATGAGAGAGAGAGAGAGAGAGAGAGAGAGAGAGGGGGGGGGGGGTCAAAGAAAAGACAAGACAGGGAAAAGGAGAAAAGAAAGAATGGAAACAAAAGAAATTAAAAAGAAAAATGGAAAGAGAGAGAGAGAGAGAGAGAGAGAGACATTACTGATGCTAAACCAAATTAGCCTCCCCTATGGATATCAAAGCCTGTAGGGAGCAAAGCATGCTGGGAAGTATGCCAGGAAGAATGCTGAAAGTTTCAAAAGCCTACTCACACTTTGTGTCACGCATCTCACACCCCCCCTCCCCTATACACACACACACACACACACACACATACCTACCCCCACTGCAGATTGATTGGCTGATTGGCAGTGATAGTTTGTACCACAGATAACTGCCTCTGTTTGAGGGGTCTCAGGAGAATGAGCTCAAGAGAGGCGTAAAGTGTGTGTGTGTATATGCTTGTGTGTCTGTGGGTTTCTAGAGTGTGGCTATCTGTCAATATGTCCAACCGCTCCCCTCACACACCAATCAATAACGCTCTCATACTCAACAAACCATGCTCAATAGCACTGCCACTGTGGGTGTGTGTGTGGCCACAAAACCGCTCTAAAATGACCCTCTCTGCAAATGAGTAATAATGAGCCCTCAAACAGTGAGGATTCAGCATTGCATACTCTCTCTCTCTCTCTCTCTCTCTCTCTCTCTCTCTCTCTCTCTCTCTCTCTCTCTCTCTCTCTCTCTCTCTTCTCTCTCTCTCTCTCTCTCTCTCTCTCTCTCTCTCTCTCATATTGCAGTATAGTGCAGTCCTACAGTGTTATGTTAAAAAGCATATTCAGAAAAGGCCCATTTGGAGTAACTCCTCTTTAAGAAGACAACTGGAGCAGCTATTCACACACATACACACACATACACACATACACACACATACACACACACACACACACACATTTCAGAATACTGAAGAAATTAAGTAAGGAGAAAAGAAAGAGATGAAAAAAGAGAGAAGGAAAGAGAGTAAAGAAGAAAAATATATGAGATGATAAGAAAGGATGGGATTAAAGAGGAGTAGACCATAAAGGATATAATCGATGAAAAGAGAAGTAAAAACGAATAGAGAAGAAAGGGGATGAAGAATATGCAAAGCAAAAGAGAAGGCAGAAACAGAAGGAACAGAAGTTGTAGATCATATTTATGCATATGCATTTGTTCCAGATATAACAGCTTTTACTTTTAGAGCTAAAGCCTATTGACAAAGGAAAGTGTATGTTTTCAGATGAACATCTGATCTTAGACAGTGAGCTCTCAGAAGTGGAGACACGTGGCTCTATCAGACAGTGTCTAGTGGTGTTTTGAGGTTTGTTTAATCTGTCTGCATGTGTAAGTGTGAAGGACTCGCACCTCCTCCAGGGTGTGTTCCTGCCTTGCTCAATGATTCTGGGTAGGTTCCGGACCCACCGCAACCCTGAACTGGATAAGCGGTTACAGATAATGAATGAATGAATGAATGTGTAAGTGTTTAATACCAACCTGGTGATGCAAGCTAAAGTCATAGGAACAACCTGTGTCTTTTTCAGTATTGCTGCCATAGATGTGTATTAGCTGTGTGTGTGTGTGTGTGTGTGTGTGTGTGTGTGTCTAATACATTCACACATCAATGTGTAATTTATTCCCTCTGTTCAGTGAACTGTGAGTGACCTCATGCTTCAGAAACAGCTCAAAGACTGCTGTGTAAAGCATGAGTACAACCCACTTACCTAAACCCCGACCCCAATACACACACTAAGGCAAATTTACCCTAGAGCTTATGCTTAAACACCTGAAAAAAATAATGTTTAAAAACATTATTAGAAATGTATCTTTCTGGCCCTCCCTCTTCACCATCACTCAGCACAATGCAAGTTGGTGTTTAATAGCTGACATAGTAACTAACTTCCAGTTAGTTTTCTCCTCCAAGCACATGGAGTTGGAAAACTGCTCCTCCAAGCAGTTGGAAAATATCCATTTGCTTAGGGAGAGAACTAGGAAAAGCAAGAAAAACAAACTTCTTGGGTGTAATTGGGAGTTATTCATGTGGCGCTACAATGAATATCCTTTTTATTAGAAGTCCTTGAAAGCAATTTAGACTTGAAGGTAATGTAGTGTGGTTGGAAAAATGGCATCTCTTATATTCATGTGATTTTTCACATGACCCTGTCGAATAAAGACACAAGGATTGCTCAGGGCCAGAAAATGTAAACCGTTAAGTTTAAGAAGACAAAGAAATGCTACTTTATCAAACTGAGTCTCTGGATGTAACCCACCCATGGGACACACTCTCTATCTGTCTCTCACTCACCTGTTACAGTACTACTGCCAGCCAAATCACAGAAACAATAGAACAACAATCACAGAACAACACATATCTATCCATATCTTGTTCTCTGCAGCAACAAATGCAAATAAAATATAAAATGATTGAAAGTTTATTTAAAAATCTGGCAACTTAGGAACTTAGGTTGTTGAAACCTAAAGTCATTCAAATCCAGTTTCAGCTGCATATGCAGGTTTAGTGGTATATACAGGGGTTAGACAATGAAACCCCGGCCACTATCCTGCAAGAAGAATGGTTTAAAATCCCTCTGACCACTGTGCAGGACTTTTATATGTCATTCCCAAGATGAACTGACGCTGTATTGGCCTCAAAAGGAGGCCCTACACCATACTAATAAATTATTGTGGTCCAAACCCAGGTGTTTCAGTTTCATTGTCCAACCCCTGTATATATATATAATTCGATTTTTTAATTATTTTTAAGTTGATTATGTTTCACAGGTGCTGCCTCATTAGCAATGACCCGCAAACCCACAAACCTATGCCTTACTATTGCAAGGTCAGATTACACAGGGATGCGGCAGAACTGATGTGATCTGCAGCACCACAGCATGCAGGCTGCTAAAGGATTTCTCAGCAGTGGTAGGCTTATTTACTTATACTTTGAAGAATGCTACTAAGGCAGGCAAAACGTTTTTGGCTAAAGCCTCTTACTGGTACAGTGTGGATTTCCTGCAGAACTATGGGTAACTGATCCTCTTAGAATTTATTTTCTTTAGTCTTTGCGAACTCCCAAATATGTTTATTATTACATATTGCTCCTTATGTGTTTTACCTCCTCCTGGAGTTCTCTGGAGTTACTGATCTCCATCCAAAATATTGGGAAGAACTTTTGAGTGTGTGTGATTCAGAATACCAGCACACAACCCGATCCTCACAGAACTTGTTTTTTTCTAATAATAACAAGTATTTTGTGGACAGAATTTATGTCAAATCATCAGTGAGGAAACTGTCTTTATCATGATGATGTTATTGTGTTAAATCAATCTATCACAGTCCCACCCTTTTGTATTTTGTCTGCAATGGCAGATGTTCACAATTGTTTGCTACCTATATGTTGTCCTGTTGTTACTACTGACTATAGTATTCTGCAGGTGTATTATGCAGGCATTGTAAAATCTCTGGGCTGCTTTTCAGCCTTTGGACATAGAACTGTTTATAAGCTGCATGGGCTTAACGTCTCATCGGTTCCTCTTTTTGACAGCTGAACTGTGATTTGCTGGGGTGTTATATCTCATATGAAATAGAGATAAACACATGCAAATGCAACTTTTTCATCTTAAATATCTCCCACAATATGTAATCTCTTAGTCAGAGGTGCCAGAGGTGAAAAGTTAGGATAATTCTAAGGGTCTATGACTGACAGTGGCACTAAAAACAGTTTGTGCTGGGGCCCAGAACCTAGTGATCTGCCCCAGCAAGTGTCGCACATCCCCTCCCCATCCACACTGACAACACGCCACATACTTACAGTACTATACAGTACTTGATGCATATAAAGCATGTGCTATATCTAAAAACGCTGTCCAGAGTGGCACTTAAGTTTCATCTTACACTGTCAGAATGTACACAGGTGGCAGGCACTTGGCTAATCCCACCATACATCTCTTAAGCAGAGATTAACTGAATTAACATCTCTTCTCTTCCCTGAGAGGGCCAGCCTTCTGCCATCAGGGAAAGACTCCACTGAGAGTCGGTTTGCCCTGTTCAAAGCTCACTGATAACCAGGAGAATTTTTATTGCTTCTACTGACTTGATTCCACCTGTGAAGCCAAACTGGACTGAACCTACTGCAGTCCAAATTAATGAACTACAGGGATGTGTCTGTCAAAACAGAAACAACACCAGCTGAAGAGTGTGGATTAAGTGAAGGAGGAGAGTGAACAGTGTGCTGTCCACAGAACCCCACAAGGTGTATACAATGACTAAACCTTACACTAATATATATATTCATTCTTTTTAATGAGAGGAGCAGCATGCAGAAGCAGAGCCTTAAACTTCTCCACTGACCAATGAGAATAACTTTGGAACAGCTCTTTATACAGCTTTAGATCCTGAATGAAGTGCTGAACGTTCTGTGTTGTTCTGTACCATTGGGTGAAACCAGTGTTTGTGTGTCATTTAGTTGCAGTGTTTAAAAAGCAATCAAAGAAATCATCATTGCACCTACTCCAGGAATCAATTTCTTATTCCTTATCCCACATCAGACTTGGTGTGAACCACTACTTTAAAAATCGCATGTGTGAGTAGGCCTGAACTTTGTATTGGTTTGCACAGGTAGCAGAATCTCATGGTCCTGGGTTCAATCCTCACCACATTGCTATCGACCTATAGACAAGGTCTTTATAGCTTATATAAAGCTCTTTCACTCAATGGCTAGCTTGGCAATGCCTACAGGCTCACACAATAATGATTAGGGGTAGTCACCATTCATAACCCAGAACAGCTGGTAGGGGGCTTCTTTCATGTTAATTTATGTTATGTCCATGGCATTATGAAATGCTTGCTGTATGTCAGACAATTATGGGTGCATCACTGTCCCCTAATTTTGGGCTTTGCTTGTAGGGCACGTGGGATTGGTTTAGAAATTCTGAGTTTGTTCTTAACCGCGTTTAGCCCAAATCTTTCTTATTGTTGTACAAAAGCATTCTCAAGTCTGAGTCAGTGTCTAAGACTTTCAGAGTTTATCGCCATGGTCCTGCACAGGCCTTTTCTTAGCACTATTTACTTAGATTCGTTCCACAGGAACAGATAAATTCATAGGAGTCTATATGTAAAAATTAGCTTTTGTAAGAGTCTATGCATACACTTATAATAAAGCAAAAATATATATTTTTAATATAAACATTATGAATATTTTATGTTGCAGCATTCCTGTTTGCTACTCTGCACTCAGAGATTTAACTCCAATTGACATGTTTCACATTGTGTTTTAATTGCTGTGTTAATGATTTAATTAACAGGTCAAAAATAAATGAGATTATTAGCTCCTGTAATAAATTAATTAATGAAGTGGACATTCAGTGGACATTCATAAATACATTCATAGCAAGCTATGTGAGCCTACACTTACCTTGCCAATTAAAGCATTAGTGTAATTAAAACAGGGCATAATAAACTGACAATCTTTATAATGCATTTTATTGCTGTGGCAACTATATTGGAACCCAGTAGGTCTGTATTAAAGAGCAAAGGCTTGTGAAATTGCGACACTGTCTGTAATTCTGGAGGATTAACTGTTAGTAGGATTTAGTAGTGTCGCAGTCACACAGCTCCAGGGACCTGGAGATTGTAGGTTCGATTCCCGCTCCGGGTGACTGTCTGTGAGGAGTTGGTGTGTTCTCCCCGTGTCCGTGTGGGTTTCCTCCGGGTGCTTCAGTTTCCTTCCACAGTCCAAAGCATAAACGTTGGTGGGTGGATTGGCGACTCAAAAGTGTCGGTAGGTGTGAGTGAATGTGTGTCTGCGTGGCCCTGTGAAGGACTGGCGCCCCCTCCAGGGTGTATTCCCGCCTTGAGCCCAATGATTCCAGGTAGACCCACCACGACCCTGAATTGGATAAGCGGTTACAGATAATGAATGAATGTTCCTTATTTAGAATTTTAAATATTTCTCAAGTATGGCTGAAAAACACTACACTTCCTTTTTTATGGCTATAGATTACATTACATTGCTATGTTTTGCTTTTACAATACACATTCCAATGTACTGACAGTGTATTAGAGGAATTTGACGTGAATAGCAGATATAATCTGATGTGAATACATTTCATTGGTTTGGCCAACCAAACACCTGGCGAACATATGGTTAGAGGCTCAATTTACATATGTATGCATTTTGGAACACTGAAATATCTGGGGATTTGTATTCTCAAACTTGTTAAAAGAATATATATTTTACACTGATGTGCCAACTAGGCCCTGAGACTTTTTCTATTGCTTTAATGGCACAAGGGAAAACTAACCAATAATGCTATCAAACCCATGGTATTGATTTGCTAAGCTGGCCCTTTAAACCAGTCAGGTCCCATGAGGCCTTGCAGTGGAAAACAACCTAATGATGTCTAACTCTTTCTAGTCCAACTCTAGATTCATAAATTGTTTTTGTTACTTAAACAAAAGGGCAAAATGTATTGTTTTTTTAAACACTTGCATTTGTCCTCATGGTGAGGAAATATGGCAGATGGAAAGAAGGCGGCATTAAAAATCTGTCCTTTCAGCAATGGAATTTAAAAAAAAACACAATTTTGCTAGTTTTGCTAGTCTTCTGTGTTTACAGGTCATCTACAAACTCAGGTGGAGATATTCTATTTGTCATATATGAAGTACAGTTACAAATATCTATTACAGAGACTGATAAACATAGCCATTTATAATTTTTGTCATATAATTTTGCCCATGAAGGGCATATTTTTTAATGAGATCTCCTTTTGCCATATGAGATTACACTGTTAATCAGTACTGCCGTCAATATGAATCCATGCACCATTAGTTTTCCAAATACTCAATATGCAAACTTTTAAGAAGGAAACTGCATGTTATTAATTATAACTTCTAGCCTTTTCATAACATGATGCAGATAGCACCAAAAAGCATGTCTTCACTGGAATATGCTAATGATTTATAAAAGCAATGAGGCCCTTCTGTTGTTTTATTAATTATGCTAAATATAAGAGCAAATTGTAGTTTGGTAAAGTGCTGTATGAAAATCCCAAAGAGGATTTGTCAAGCTTTGGAAACCATTCATCAGTCTGGGAACAGTTCCGTCTGTTGATAAATTTTGCCTGAGTCTACGTTGGCAAGGGCACACATTTTTGATGATGAATTACTGTACTCGTGCCAGTGTACTACTATTTGTGGCAAAAGGCATTCACACTAGCGATTCAAGAGGAGAGGGAAATGTAAAGCTAGTTTGCAGATTTCAAAAGGGCTTGGCAGTCACCTTAGACTAGTAATATAGAGTAGTTTGACATTCATATTCCCCATTTATTACATTTTAGTAGGTCACTATGTAGTTGCAAACATGTTAGCCTTGAACTGAGAGAGCTAAAGATTTAAAAAATCCAGGTCCAGGTTTACGTGTAGTGCATAAAAACAGATAATCAGAGGGACCTGACTGGCTAAGTGCTTTTCAAACACATTGGTTTAATCTCCCTAGCTGTTGGGCGTGAAAGTTGCAGCATATTCATTCATTCATTCATTATCTGTAACCGCTTATCCAATTTAGGGTCGCGGGGGGTCCAGAGCCTACCTGGAATCATTGGGCGCAAGGCGGGAATACACCCTGGAGGGGACGCCAGTCCTTCAGTTGCAGCATATAATTAACATTATTTTCAAGCTTTTTTAATAATTCACTTATCCCTCAGTCTCTGTTGGGGCTACAGTCGTGCTAGAAGAGACCATTTCCATCAGTAATAAAAAGTCTGACTGAATCAGACTGAATAAAAATAAACACATATATAAATTATGTCTTTCACACTGTGTCTAAAACTGATAGATTGTGATGCTGCATCATTTCTTCATTTAGAACATTTCCTGCCATCAGAGTTCCGTTGTCATAATTGCTGACCTAACAAATGAGCAGCAAGACTGGAGCAGAACAACTCATCCTGTCCATAGCAGAATCAGGCTTATAAAAAACGTAACAAGCTGACTGTAAATCTGCAGAAGGTAAAGAATATATATATATATACAGCATGCAGAAGCCTTAAACTCCTCCACTGACCAATGAGAATAACTTTGGAACAACTCTTTATACAGCTTTAGATCCTGAATGAAGTGCTAAACTTTCTGTGTTGTTCTGTACCATTGGGTGAAACCAGTGTTTGTGTGTCATTTAGTTGCAGTGTTTAAAAAGCAGTGAAAGAAATCATCATTGCTCCTACTCCAGGAATCAGTTTCTTCTTCCTCGCCCCACATCAGACTTGGTGTGAACCACTACTTTAAAAATGTGTGAGTAGGCCTGAACTTTGTATTGGTTTGCAGTAGGCTGGCACAGTGGTGCTACAGGTAGCAGAATCTCATGGTCCTGGGTTCAATCCTCACCTCATGGCACATATTGTAAGGAGTGGATTCTGGATTCCTTCCACATAATCTAAAAACACATGTAGGTCGGTGGACTGGCTGTGCTAAACTGTCCTCAAGTTTGAGTGTGCAAGTGACTGAATGAGTGTGTAATACCCTGTGATGTACTGTTCCCTTGTGTAGGGTCCCCATAGGTTTCAGATCCACCACAACCCTGATCAGAATGAAATGGTTACTGAAGATGTATGAATCAACACATAATTTACAGTAGTAGAAAGAGGTCAGGTGGATTTAAACAAGGCCTAAAACGGCCCATAGAGCATAACAGAGCCAGCAGAATGTCAATTTATAAGTCAAATATTTAATAATATATTATAGTGAAGTCCCACCTGGCCTTATAATTCTTTTCAAATTTTTTTGTAGACATGTGCCTTCATCTTTGTAAAGTATGATTTACATACTACAAGCTACGAACTGTAATATAAACAGACAATACAAACTACAAACTGACAGTCTAACCATGTCCTGCATTCACCTTCCAAGTTACCTGAGGGACAGCTGCCCTTCTGTTGTCTTTACATGTCACACTAATGCCTGCGCATCACAGTAATTGAATATGTGCTGTCCACCACAATTTACTGACGTCTTTCATATAGATCTTATCGGCAGATATTATTTTAGTCACTGCTTCTGAAACTCTGAGCAGCTGAGCAGTTTCTGTGAATGAAGCTTCTGACATCCGTGCTGCAATAATTGTCCTTTATTATTTTTCATTTTACCATGTTGAATTAAAATTAAAGTAAACTAGGTCTAAATAGCATTTTGTAAACACACCAAAAAGCAGAGTGTGGTAATTGCTTCATTTTATGGAGAAGGTTCTTATTTGTAAGCCTTCTGATTCATTACATCACCAGTTTATTCCTGTTTCTTCTTACATTTTTTACCAACAAAAAATTAAGAAGCAGCTTTAATATAACCTGGGGTTATTTTTATTGCTTGTATTACAGTAGGTAAAAGGCTCAGGAATTTTTCCTGAAATGGGAGCAGGCATTCCAGAAATTGACTGAAATGGTCTATTCGAACAGGATTAAAACGACTGAGATACTCTGGTAATAATTACTTTTAATAATAATTCCATGCCCACAGGTAAAACTAATCCTGTCCGAATAGGGCATTAAGCACAGCTCCAGACTTTAGCAACATAAACTTCTGCACAAGTCTTATGAACCAGAAAATTGAGCCTGAAAACTGGATGCACATGTCATTAACACCAAAACCATTTTCTAAATCTACCAGTTCTTTTGTTTTTTCAGAACATTCTGAGCTCCTATCGGACCCCTGGCAATAAATTGCCTTGGGGAGTTTTTTTTAACCATTTCAAATTCAAATTTCAAACAGTTCTTTTTCCATGGCTTATGGTTACAGTTTGTGATGTAGTTAAGTGAGTACTTAACTGCTCAAGTACTTAAGTGAGTTACTGAGTGTGTTTCTGTTGTGTAAGTGGGAGCATGATCTCATACTTAAATTGATCTCCCTCATTCAATGGCGGATATCCTTGTGTGTGTAGAATATTATTTAAAAGAGCTGTAATTTTCTTTGTCTAACTCTATGCCAATTGGTTTTCCAAAATCTGAATATTACCTAAGATCATCAGGTGCAATAAAGTTCTGCACTGATTCAATCTCTAGAGATTACTGTCTCGGTGTTGAAGACATGTTTCCTGCCAGGCAATATCGAGCCCATTCTAGCCCTATCAGTTACACTTAATATGATCATTTTTGCAGCAATAATGTGATATTGCTTGTGTGTGCCCTAAATATCAAATGTTTATCTCATTTAGTCAGCCACTAGTGCTACTCATTGGGCACTAGCGCTTCTGTAATGGCTTTGGTAGCGACACTTGGTAGGAAACAAATAGGCTCTGCATTTACAGAGCTCACAAACCCTGAATTCTGTAGCTCCTCTATTTTGGTTCCATAATGTTGAGATGTTCCCTATTCAGGAAGCGTGTGTTATGGGTGTGCAGAATTAGCCAGTCTGGCATCCAGTTCTTGATAATGTGTGTTACACAATCACATCTTGTTCTTTGTCTTGTAAATGAATTCTACAGCCAGTCAAAGCCCATACCCATCTGTACCTCTTCCACAGCCTGATGTTATATTCATTTGATGTGGAAACTATAGCACTTTCATGTGCCTTGGCACTTTATGACCTCAGATATGATTTATTTAGTAGAAAGTTACCTTTAAAACCATCTTCAGGCCCTTATTTATGTCTGTGGCAGAATTCAGTGGCAGAGCATTTAAGCTTGTTTACTAAAGAAAGAAGGGGCTCTAACATTGGTTGACTGTGACAGTGATAAATTAGTAGTAATGTATTAATTATTAATATGACTACTTTGTCTTCATACCCCATAAATAATGCAGTGAAAAATAAATTCTTCTCACCTGCATTTTTAATTAATGCATTTTTTTCCAAGTTTAATCATTATACTACGCAACAGTTACACACATTTATAAATGTAAAATTATAATTGTAAATTTTTACACACATGCGCACACACAAACATGTTAAACAAATGCTATTATTTCTACTTAATTTTTGAAAAAATTAAAATCTTACTGCAAAACCTCTCATTATAAAACAGGGTCTCAAGCATCATGCAACAAATTGGTAACCATTTCTGTGACAGCTTTTTGTGAAGTAGCCTCAGCGTTATTAATCACTTCAGACATCTGGTTCCAGTCCTTATCATTGTGAACAGATGCTTTGTGAAGGACTGCTCTTTCACAGGTGATGCAGTTAAAATCTATGGACTATTCATTATTACGTTTTTGTGTCAGATTTCTCCAATGAATAATTAACATGCTCTGGAAGTTTGCAATTTATGTAAACCTTCAGTGTGAACATTTACCCAAGTCCTATGCTTTAATATAGATTAGGGTTGAAACAGAGTTTGTCAATCATTATTGCAGCTTTGGCCTTTGCATTATTGATATGCAATAGGCCACAGAATGCAAATGAGCCCTCAAATAAATCACAACATGCTTTATCGTGAACTGTGAGCATCATGACCAACAAATGTATGCTGTATTTAGCAACTGTTGGGACAGATGAAAATGTTAATGTGAAGTTGTAAATACTTCAAAATAAGCCAGTCTTTAAGTAATATAATTACTTATCATTGCTCTTCATACACTGAAGAGTAGTTTCTTGCTCTCCAAGTGTTTAATACATAGTTTATCCTCCTTTGCGGCAGTAACAGCTTCTAATCTTGTGGGAAGGCCTTACAGTAAATGTTGGAACACTGTGAAGATTTGAGAGCAATAGCAAAGTTGGATACTGATGTTGGATGATTTGTTTGTTCTAGTGTAGGTTGCTATTGTGTATTTACTTGTTTGAGCATTTGATTAATGTTGGTGGTTTAGGGTTTTTTGTTTTAAGTTTAAATAATACAAAGTTAATGACTTCTTGCCATATATTTTTGTTATTGTCCTTGTGTGGACCCCAGGGAAATTAGTGATCGCATTTTGGAAGCTAATGGAGATCCAAATAAAAAACATGAAAATAAGAATATAGGTACAGTATTATGTTGCATCACTTCAAAATCCTCCTTTCCACAGCTTCACAGCCTACTGCTGTGTTTGTACACATGTATTACATAGAGCATGGTAACCTTAGGTTCTTGTGCAGCTGCTCCAGAGAGACCTATTTCATTTAAAGCAACTCTGTGTAGTATTTTTACATTAATATTACAGCTTTAAAATCTTTGTAATGATTTTTGTAATCTGGGATCAGCACTGCAGAAATTGCATTATGTATCTTTTGGAGGTAGGTAGGAAACCCTCCCCCTCCACATTCCCCCTTACAAATTCCTATTTCCTCGTAAATTTCTGGACAGCGCTGTGAATGTGAAATACACATTTCAGCTGCAGGTGGACCAAAATATTTAAATCTTACCAAGTGTTGCTTTAATGCTTTTTTTTAGCGATGATACCAGCGTTTGGTGCATTATCAATCATCTGTGTTCACAATGGGTGCACCTTATTAGAAGCCTGTCTCACAAGGCATATCTCACAATATATAGCATTTGTGCAGTAATATATTTTGGCTAAATGCTACCCTACTGGACATTATTTATTAGTTTCAGGAGGGTCCACTACTGTATCATTATAACGACATACGTGAAGTTCATCAATCCAAGCCATTTTCTTCAGGAACCTGCTCCAGATTCTGACCTGTATGAATGAAGTATAGAATAATAATTGTATAAGCTTGTGCTGTTGCCATGGTTGCGCTCTACCCCCTGGTTCCCAGTAGGAGGCAGCTTTTTCTCTGATGAGGCTGCTTACGGAGGTAGGGAGGTGATTGCCGTTTCCTCGCTGCTGCTAATCTCCTCTGCTAGCTGAAATAATTGGATTCCTGCAGAATGGCGAGGACTTGATGAGAACTATATCATTATTCCCAACCCCTAGGACTGCTGTTTCTTGGCTTTTGGGAGAATGATGTTTTCATGTGAAAGGACAGATCCAGATTAGATCCAGATGACAGAAGTGTCTGATAACCTGAATTAGGTTGTGTCAGATGTTGGTCATTTCTATAAAACTATTCACTGGAATTATTTGATTAAGTCATTGTGTTTTCTCATGTTTTCTCTAACTTCTCAAAAGGCTGCCATCATTGGTCCATTTTACCTGGTGAGGCGATAAAAGAATTCTGGTAGCTGAGAGTCTTGGTTATTGGTAGAGTGATACAGTGCTTTTTAGAGAGTTGAAGCAGCACTGGTCTGTTTTGCTCTAAGGTGGCTCAGATATTGCACCATGTGAAATTTCACACCTCTTTGTTGTATAAACGACATGGCAGCATGAGTGCTACATCTTGTACAGACTTACCATTCATACAGGATCTGCTGTGTGGAACATCACAGCAGGTTTATATTATAAATTCTAAACAGGTTATTGCTGTCAAAAAAAAACAATAAATAAACAAACATGAATCTCAAAAATAGTAAAGTTATAAGAGAAGAAAAAAACTTCTTCACTTTCAATGAGAGTCAATGTGAAAAGATTTTCTTCCAAGTAATATTGGAGTATTTTTATTGGTCAATTCTCATTTAATTTTCACACAATTTGAACTATATCTGCTGTGTTCAAACGATGTAATAAAGATACATGTTTTTATTTTGACAGCAATAAAATGTAAATGAATCATTCTCACTATCCATTTATGCCATTTCTGTCAGAGTTGGTTAAAAAATCCGAGTTTGTGTGTGTGTCTGTGCATGTGAGCATGCATTCTGTCTGATTGTGTGGATTAGTGCAGGTGGGTAGTGCTACTACTTGAATGCTGCACATTTGTACTTAAGGCAGGTGTGTTCTCTGCTATGACTATCACAAAAGCCTAAATGTCCTGAATGTCCTAGACTCAAATCCTGTCCTCTCCTCTCCTCTATGCTCCATGAATTAAGGACAATATGGTGCTTTTCCACTGCATGGCACTTACTCTACTTGACTCTACTCATTTTTTGTTACCTTGTGCCTGTTTGGTCCATACCATACATTCAGAGACTTTGGCCTTGTCCTCTTTTAACATATTGATTTCACCCACCAGAGCAATTAGGAAGTGTGTATGTCTACCGTAGGCACAGTAAAATGGATTGTCATCTGGATCTGGAACTTTCTTTTGACTAATGGATTGTCTATCAGTATGTAAAAGAAGCACAGTTTTGACTTTGTTATTGATTGCAATGAGATCATCATATAAGTGTGAAGTACGTGTATGCATTTTTTGTGCTTTAAGTTCACTACATAACTGAGAAACCCCATTAACTCTCTAAAAATCTCAGTCTTATTACCTTATTATTCAATCCTTCATGGAATGTTCTGTGTTTGGAAGTTTAGTTGCTCTCACAGATCAATGAAGTGAACAAGATAACCATCTACAATTTCCTTTGGCAAGAGCTATCAGGATTTTGTTTTGTTCCATTCTAATTGTATGTCGGCCTGTCCATGAATAAGCCCTTCTGTAAACAAGTTTGAATTTGTCCAGTAACTGTCTATGATAAGTTTTCTGGAGCAAGATATATTAGTTGGATAAATAAATGTGTGGGAAGTTTATTGCATCACATCTCTTAAAAGTATTCAACAGTGTTCTTTAAAGCTATTAATAACATGTTTCTCAAGCAAACCAGTTCTTCCCATTTAAAAAATGTTCTGCCTCTACACTTCCCAATGAAACAATAGTCTTTAGGATGCAATATATCATCAGACTGTCTGACGACAGGCAGGAATCTGGCTGAGAATCCTGGTTATTTAAGGGTTTAATGTAAAAGATTAGGTTGAATGTCAGAAATGACACGTCTCAGATTGTTTACTTTACACTTCCTCTCTTAAATACTGCCAGATACATGTATAGTTGTGTGTGTGTGTGTGTGTGTGTGTGTGTGTGTGTATTTATCAGGTTACTGGGAGGATATCAGTGTATCGCCTATGTCATTCAGAAGTGTGTGTGTGTGTGTATGTGTGTGTGTGTGTGAGTGTGAGAGAGAGAGAGAAAATGGGAGAGAGACAAAAATATACAGGGAATACCCAAATATACAGGGAATACCCAATAGAAATAGCTTGTTGCAAGTGTAATTGGAAGAGAGCTGTGCTGTTTGGATAAGGTGTGTTATTTCTTCACCAGCATTGTATCCTTTCAATGTGTGCCAGAAATACACAGCAAAGCAGAGAGAAAGACAGAGAGAGAGAGAAAAAAATCTGCTCTGTGTAGGCTGGGTCATTTTGTGCAGAGGACACTGCAGGCACTGCTGCAAATGTCAGCATCCAGCAAACATCTCTCCATTAGGCACAGCGCCTCTTAACCTCCCTCTCACATGCTTCCCAACACCCATCTATCTCCCTCTCTTGCTTTCCACCTGTCCAAATTATGAAATGGCAAGTTGATTTCTTTTCTCATCCTCGAAATGCCAGAAAACACACATGACATAAAGACGACAGTCAGCTTTCAGTTTAGACAAACAATAAATAAACAATTGTCAAAAATGAAGGTTGTTTTTCCTCATGACAGCAGTGATTTGTTCCTGTGCAGAAGCTGCTGTCAAGGAGGTTAATTGCTGCTCCACATGGCTGAGGATGTTGTATATATCAAAGTTTATTTCCAGCTGTCTATCTAGGGAATGTACCAACAGCCACAGTACAGACTGCACCTTTACTTTGTGTCTCTCTTAGTATTTGTGTTTGTGTTATGTCTGAGTAAAATGGAGAGAATACACTCATTGTAGATTGTAGACCCCTCCCACCCCGATTGTTGGTAATCGCAGTTCTCTCTGGTTGTTTACATTCAGAGGCTAAGTGTCTTTTTTATAGTGGAACGGTGTGCTTGAGGGGAAAAAACACAGTTTTTTTTGTACATGACTGATTTTGAACTTGTTTGTGAACTTGTATTCACTGTTTGAATTACCACAGAAACACATTTGTAACTCAAGTTTAGTTTGGTAATTTAGTTAGCTGTCTCCAGAATCTGAAGACATTTCTGCCTTAAGTGATCTGAAACAGCATAAATAAGTCTATATTATCCACCTATGGAGCAGTCATGAGCAATATCCTCATTTTGGTTCATGCTTTTTATGATTTGGAGCTCTCTCCATTGTCTAAAAATACCCCAGATGTCTGCCATGAGTAGAGAGGCAGAGAGAGAGAGAGAGAGAGAGAGAGATAGTGAGAGAGAAAGTCTAGCACACCAGACTGGGCCAGTTTGTTTTTTTCACTTATTTACAGACTCCAGGGCTTCGTAAACACATCAGACTGGTTTTTGGCACGTAAACAGATTGGAGAGCTAGCAAATGGGGAAACATCTTCTGAATTCATTACAACCATGAACATCACCTTTAAAATTTAGATTTTATTTTATTGTTACAGTCTCAGATAAACCATCACTGTGGTGGTATCTTATAGTGTCAATGACATGGTACCCTCAAGGCGACATTTTCAGTAACTTTCCTTGCTGGCTAACAACATCTATTGATGTTGATGGTAAGCTGGATGTACTTGGGGAACATAAATATGCCATGAACTATATTAACTGAAGATTTTTAAGTCACATTGATTTTATACATCTTGTTCTCCAAGATTTTAATTACGTTTTTCAGCTGAAAACATTTCAGTTATGAAATGTTACAAGTATTGTATATACGTGTAATATACAAGTATGTTACCACTCTTTCTGGAGAAGAGAATATAATGTACCTTTAGGAAACACATTTGGACACTAAAACCACCGATGTACTTTTTGAAGGTACATTAAAGCTGTCTGTACCTTTAGTGAACAATAATGTTCTCTCTGATTTAACAAACCTGGGATAGGCTCTGATTCCACTCTTATGTATTTCACTCTGTGAAACATGAACGTGCATAAGGTGGCTGCAGAGCAATGCTACAAATGTTTTGGTGAATCTGTATGGACATGGTTTTAGATTGGCCTGCATTTTAGACCGTATCTACATAAGTGTTATGATTTTTCACGACACATAGTAAGCAACACTATGACATGGTATCAGTATATCAGTATAAGGCCAGCACTGCAGTAAAGAATAACCAACAATACATTGTGCAGCCCAGTATGGGTATGGGTCTGTTTTTGATTACACTAGCTCTTGTATGTTTGAATGTGTGGCTGATATTATGAAGTAATTGAACTTGTGGGTTTAGATAAGCTGTTTGGGGGGAAAAAAGATACGCTTGATCTATAGCAAAGTGAATTATGAAAGATCAGATTCCTTCTATGCTGAAAACACCAAGAGCTTCAAGAAGATAAATTATAGCCAAACACTTACGCTGATCTTATCTCCCTTTAAAATCTGATATTGCTGATTTATATACAGTCTAACATTGCAAGAGTGTTTCTGGTATTTTTCATATTAGTCCCTGGCTTATCTCAAATATCTTTCTTCTGTTTGATCTGAGGGGCTCTCTTAACCATTTGTGCTACTGGCATTATAGCTCCATAACTCTCTATTCAGTGTATTTTGCTTTAATCCTGTCAGAATTGTCATGCGGGTAAATACTGCGTCATATCCAGGGGAAAAATGTTTTTCATGGGTTTTCTCATGAATGGAGGTGTAGGAGGAGACATTTAGTGATGTAATATACAGTTTAACATGAGGATAAACTCAGCTGCTGAACACCACCACGTTCAAATCCACAAAACAACCTAAAGGATAGCTGTATGTAGGTTTTGGGCACAATAGCAGCTATATGTGTTATGAACGTGTTACCCACTCATTTACCATTAAACAGTTTATGTTATCAGTTATAATAGTTGTGTGAAGGATTAGTTATGCTTATGCCATTTTCTCACCCATTATCTATTTGAGGACAAGTAAAATATAAAATCATTTATGGATGGATGTTTTTGTTGAGAGGGCTGTTCTCAGAACAGTGACAGTAAAATAGATGGGTAAGACTGTTGCAGAAGGTTGTGGTGCTTCCGACTTGATGTAGGTGTTGGTGCTTACAACCGGTGCAGACAGTTGTGGTGCTAAGACTACTACTAAGACTAAGATTGATAAGAAAGTTTGGGGTGCTTAAGACTGGTGCAGATGATAACTTGGTGCTTAAAATACTAAAGAATATTAGTAGCAGCTGAAGCATTGTATGAAGAGAAATTAAGCAAAATTCCATTTCCAAAAATGCAATGATAAAATACTGATTTGCCAATTTTTTTGTTTGTTTGGCAGAGGGGCTTTAAATAAATGTTTTATACCTACAAAATAAAATCAAGTTGTTCAGCGAAAATATTTGCAATATTTTGCACTTTTTTACTTTTTTATAAGGTTTATAACGGTCAAAAACTGAATATGAACCTATAAATAAATGTATAATTACAGATATTAATACACCCCACTTCGTTACTGTCCTCCACCATTTTAAATTCTGCAGCTCACTTAAGATCAAGGGCAAAAATAAAGGGAAATTTCACTTAAGATGTTTTATGCACAGGGCCACTGCTAGACTTCCGCAGATGTTTATGGAGCTCAAGCTTCTTGAGATAAGTGTTGAAGACGTTAGTGCTCAAGACAGGTCGTGCTCAAGTTTTAGCAGCTTAGGCTTCTTGTGGTCAGCACTGATGGTTCTGATTCTCAAGACGACTGCAAAAGGCTTCTGACCTCAGGACTGACGCAGAAAGCTTGAGAGCTCAGGCTCAAAGGAGCAGACCACAAATCCTGAAATATTAATTCAGCTCCATGCCGCAAGTGCCAGTAAGCCTCTCTCTGTACACCTGACCTGTCATAGAGAATTCATAACCATCATCTATATATGAATGACGAGGGCTTTATATAGCATACACTTCCGATTTAAATCATCAAAATAGACTGACTCGTTCTACTGCAGAAGCTTAACATACACACAGACATATACACAGAAATTATTTTCATTTTTTCTAATTGTTCATTATTTTTCACTTCATCTAATATGTCAATAAAAAAGGAAGAACTCAACTAGGCAGTTTGTAAGGCAAATTTAAAGCATCTATACTTGCATTAAATGCTTTGCCACATAGAACTTGCAAACAATGATTTAACCATAACAGTTAAAAGAGTCCAGTATATGACTGCTTTCTTTCAAGTATTGATTTTCTTGAAAATAAACCATTGTCAATGATCAATTCCACACATTTGTACTTGACAAGCTTCATCAAATCCATAGCACTGGCCTATAGAAAGCATGCTTTTCTCTGGCTCTCTGCCACAGGCAATAGCCTGAAACTATAACTATGGCATCTGGCATATTGCTTTAATCAGGCAGGAAAATTTCAAACAAATGTCAATATCCAATACATGCACACGTATGCTGACACAAATACACGAAGGAACGGCATCAAAAAAGGATAAAAAACAAACAAACATGCGTTTATTTTTGTTGCACAGCATTAAAACAAGGCATTCTGCACCTGCATTAAGCACATTTATGACAGTGAAACACACACACACTACTGCACTAGGGGCAGTGAAAACACAGGGCAACAGTTAGCCTTTTCCCAGTATCTGGGGAGCAGTTAGGGGCTAAGAGCCTTGCTTAAGGGCACCTTTAATACACATTACATCTCTTCAGAATACGATAAATGTGCCAGACAGATAGACATTATATTTGGTAATAACATTACCATTAATATGTACCCAGAAGCTAAAATCACCACCAATAAATAGAGGCAGAATTAATATCCACATTGAAAATAATAATAATAATTATGTCATCATTAGTTCATCCACAAACACAGTTCAAAATTCATCTTGTGTCTTATTATCACTTGTGCTTTCAATCCTACGGGAGAAAGTATTAAACCCTAAAATCAAGGCTTATGATTTATACATACAAAGCACAATAGATATTCTTTACAGACTCTGTTTTGACTTCACTTTCCCTAGCAGAGAACACCAGCAGACAGCCAAAATCCACTTGAGAAGTCCCTAACGCCGTAAAGATCACAGCTCATGGCTTAGAGAGCTTAGTACCTCTCCTCCCTACTTAGTAATGAGGAACCGCTCAGTTCCTTCATCCCCTCTTTCTTCCCATGTTGACTTTTTTGTTTCCCTCACACTCCAAATCTCTGACTGCAGAAATCCCATCTTTATTCTAAATCATACTCAACAGTCTCTCAGAAGGATTCTGAATGAGAAGATGTTTTCTAATATACTGCAGTGAAAGCTTCATTCCTTACCAAACATGTCAGGCTGGAAATGGATCTTATTTGCTAGAAACTAGAAATTCAGTCCTCTCTTTGCTGAAAAGCCTGCAGCATTTCAAAACTCTTCTTCCTCCTCATTGTATCAGTGACAATTTAATTTTCTTCTTTCTCCTTTAGTTATTGCCCCTCTCTTGCACGCTGGTTCTCTCAACTTCACCCGTCACATATTACTGAACCCTCCGTCAGCCCTGAGGGGACAAGAAGACTCGAGGACAATTTGATTGTCTTGTCATGTGGTGCTGCCTTTGACCAAGGCACTTGTATAATATCTGAACTGTCACTGACTTTCTGCAAGGATATTTCTTATTTTGTGGCACTACACAAACCATCAAGATAACCACATTTCTCACACATTTTGCTCAGAAACCTGAAGCCTTCATGATTTAGTCCCTCTACAACCTACAAAATGCACCTGGGAAAGGGGATACAAATCCGCATTAAAAATATTTTGCTAAATATTCATATTATTACACAAAACCACCAACTTTGGCCTAGAATCTTGATGCCTGACATGGTGTGAGATTAATCATACTGAAAGAAAGTTTAAAGGCTTTTGGAGAAGGCCTAATGATATCTGGGTTTTAAAAAGAAATACATGCGTTTTGTCATGCTTGTTTGATTTATAGCTGCAAATATTATAATACTACTCTTTTTGTAATTTTTGAAAAAAAAAAAAAAATCAAAAGATTTTAAACAGATTTAGTGAACCAGAAGGGCCACTGGATTTACTGCAGCCAAAATTCTGTGCACATGAAGCTTGACTGAAAACCTAATGAGTCAGATTAGACAACAACATTATTAGAAAGTGACAGTACATTCAACTAATCACATTTTAATTACAGTGGGAGGGACTCACAGCTTTCTGGAGGACCTTGATGTTACTTACTGCCAATATTATCTAAATTTAAAGCAGGGTTTAGTCATTTGTGAGAAATGAAAAACAATGGCATTAGCAATAAAAAAGTAGACTGCAAAATTCCCACATTCAAAGTTGGTTATGAACACAGAATGACTGTAACTACTTTCCGCAAGCCCCCTAGTGACCACCTCCCCAGCAGGATGCAAATCCACTGGCACAATTAGCACTATTTTTACTGATTTAAACCTGACAAAACAGGAGTCATGGCTTATGCATGTTCATGCTGTGCAGAGTGAAATAAATCAGAGTACAGTAAGTGTATATCATAGTAATATCAACAACAGTAACAAATCTGTATTCTAATTCTGTACCCTTCATGGGTTTTGTTGTTTCTGACAAAAAATGTAAATAAAAATCATAAAAATTTTCAACTTCATTACATAACATAAAAAGGTGCATTAAGGTGCCAACAGAGAATAGTAAATGAAATTGCCACTGTAGAAAGGAATGTGCTTCAAATATCTGTTTAATACAGAATGGCCAAAAGAATGCGCATTAGCTTTACATCAGCACAAAAACACTACTTCTAATATTAAGTATAATTATCGATAGTATGTTTCTTTCATTTTGCAAAACTGAACTTCTTCATTAGACACTACTGTATCACAGAGCCATTATTAGTCTAGTAAGAGTGGAATGTTCTCTCATAGGCAATGGCTGGCATGTAGCGACTTGTGCTTCAGTGGCAGCAGATTTGAGAAACCTGTCATAACCTAATAATAACAGTGTCAGGTACAAAGCACTGTCATTTACACACCAGCAGCCTTTAATTATTGCATGAGAAGATGCAGTGTTTTGCACCAACAAAAACATGTCGTAGTGTGGTGTACTGTGAGAGAAAATTCCTCTCTATCATTCAGCAGTCAAAAAGCAGACATTTGCACGTCAACCAATACATTTTTGAGGACGTTTTTGTCAAAGTTTCTTCCATCTGATTCTACAAACCTTATATGTAATGGAATCCCAGCAATTAGCACTGTGCAAATAGCAGATTTCCACACACTTTAATAAAGCTTGATTATGAGATTCTGGCATGGTGTGACAAACTGTTATCTATTACAACTGACAAGAATTCATTCCAAAGATGAAAACAATTGTCATTCTGAAACCTGGATTTTATTTGGACTATAAATTAATTTCTATTATAGTTTATTATATTAGCTGCTGCTACTCTTTTTAGTCATGCTACATACTGTTAGTCCTTTTGTGTAGATAAGAGTATGTCATACACAATTGTCTAAGCACTGACCTTATCAATTGGAGATCTGTAATTCACCGTTCAACAGAGCAAAACTGGCCTTGATCTCTCAGGATGAGTGTGATGACCCTTTCGCTGCCTCAACACTTTGCATGAAGCTAGCCAATGTAGACATATGTCAGCTCGTGCAGCAGAATACGCAGTTAGGCCTTGTCCACATTTTAGTTTCTGATTAGACAATATAACTTTATGGTTAGCGTTATATCGAGCACCTGCTGGTTTGGCATGCTCCTCATGTTGTTATGTTTTATGTGTATTAAAAACAGTGCTCATGGATGGGATGATTTTTATAAATGAGTGGAAAAATGCCCAGGTACGTGTGGACTAGATCTTAATGTTCCCCTCCAAGCATGTCCAGCTCTGCATTGATGTTGCTTCAGTGGCACTTCAGAAAGATTCAGAGGGTGACAATGTGTGAGAAAATATTTTAGCCTTTATACCTCCAGCCTCCTACAACCCTTGAAGCACTTGCACTTTAGGAGAAGGAAAAATCAACTTCTGCATGCTGTTGCTGAGCTGGGACACATGTATGTTTCTTTATCTGTGTGTGTGTGTGTGTGTGTATGTGTGTGTGTGTGTGTGTGTGTGTGTGTGTGTGTGTGTGTGCGTGCATATGGGGTGATTGAAAATCTTTGTCAGAGTGCGTGTCATGCACAGAACGTTGTTGAGTGTAACGCAGCAGTGATTAACATAGTTCAGAGGTTAATGCAGCGCCATCAGCGCCACTCACATTATTCATTATTACTGCATTAATGACACCCACTATTATTGCACCATTCATCTCTCCTCTAAGTGCTGTGCAGCTTCAGCAGGTGCAGCTGAAGATAAATTTGCCTGACACACATTCAGATAAACCATCAGAAAGGTTAAGCCAACCAAAGGTTCTACTCAGTTTTTTGCAATGGTTTCCATGTCTTATTCCTTCTTCCTTTTCTCACTGGAAAAGAAAATGGGAGCTGCCTAACCACCCCTTATTACACACACAGACAAACAACAGGAGGCCAAATAGCTTCTGAGACAGAAAAAAATCTAATCCACAATCCTCCACAAGTCTTGGCTTCTTCTTCCAGAAAAAAAGATATCTAATGGCCTCTAAGAGAAAATGGATGGACAAGAAGGAACATACGTGTTCTTAACTTAAAATCCTAAAATCTATTTTCCTCTAATTCTTGATTATTTCTGGTGCATTTATATGGAAATGTTTACAAAAAATAAAGGGTACTAGGCATTTAAAAAAAAGTGATTTTCAGACTTTTTCTTTTTTATTTATTTATTGATTTTAACTGATTTTTTAAATGATTTTTACAAGATAACACATGAATACATCAGACACACTGTATTGCTGCTCTGATTTAAATCAGCTCACACACTCACCTGGAAAAAAACTGTGCATCCAAAAAGAATGAAGCCTTGTGTGTATTTTAAATAATGATAATGTGCATTAAATAATCATAAGACGTAGCACACTGAAATCACAAAAATGAACTCACTGTTGCTAACAAACGTGTGTATGCAGCATATCCACTCAATTTAACTTCAGTGTATCATCATTACAATGTGTTTCCTTGAAATTATAAAAGGACTAAAAATTCAATGACCAAAACTAACTTATAACTAAAGTCAACAGGGAGGTGCTGAAGCAGCAGGTGTTCAGTTTTTTTTTTTTTTAAATCCTCTATTGAGCATTCTGTAGGGTTAAATAGCATCCATTATCAGCATCCTCATTCTTTGTTGCATTTGTATCCACAGTGTTCTGTGAATACAAAACCCAGCAATCATTATTCAGAATCACTTTACAAAATCATTAGAATTCCCCTGTAGAATTTCCCGATGTAAAGGCTAACAAATACAGACACGATATGTGGTTTCCTATTACAATTACAGGGAAGAAATCAAACAGCCTCAATTATCTTGTCCTACCTACCTTCAATATAGGATCATCAGAAAGGGTAAAGATTTTTTTAAACCAGATAATATCTGTTTAAAACCACTACAGAAGCCAAAATTATTATTGGAAAAATGCAGTAATGGGAACATTTGGCTGAAATACCCCATTAACACAAGACCTAACCACCCAAACTGATTCAACTGACCAACAGTGGTCAACTTGGCTTAATCCAATCATGTCGATTTTTACAAGGCTACCTAGAGTCAGCCAACCGGCAAATCTGTCTCTCCCATTATAATTCAATCAACAGTGTTTGTGCACCGCACTACTCTACTCAGCACAGCAAAACAAATTGCTTTTAAAAATGCAATTATGCGGCCGTGCTATGGTTATTAATAATGGAGAAGGATTTTGGAAGGGGAGGCTGGAACAGGGTTGCCATTTTCCCAGAGGGCTGTTGCGATTTACTTTGCTCACAATTACGTTTCTACCTTCAGTATAATCGGTGCTCTCAGACGCCAAAAAGCAAATAAGAGAGACACTATAAAACACAACAAAACTTAAAGCCCACCCCTCTGTTCAGTTACTCTTCACAATTCATTTTGCAAACAGTGATTACCAAAAACAGGATAATTAAGCCTTTGATTCCCTGCATCCTCAAACATTAACATTGGCAATGATCATAAATATTTGTGTACCACTAACAAGGCTATGCAAAAGACTCGGGTACTGCTGTTTTTGTGAATTTAGATTGTGAACTAAATTCTGACCCTCTTGGATTTTTCATTAGCTTTGACCAATTAAAAAAACAATTAATGGATTAATTGCACAATTTGCTGTGATTAATTGTGATTAATCACATTTTCCCTTCATAGTACTGAAGCATTTTATAATGGAATTTTTTATGTTAAGTAAAAAAAATAAATTTAAAAGCAACACAATGGAATTATGGATTTATAAATAGCGTCAAAATATTCATCATTTTTTATTGTGTTAATCATAAATGGGCAGGACAGTATTACTGTTCAGACTTCAAAACTCTGGCTCAGGTCACTGCCTGTGAGAGGTTTTGTGTGTTCTTACTGTGTCTTCATGAGTTTCCTCCAGGTATTATTCATAATCAAAAGGGAGATAAATAAATGTGTAGTGTGAAATGTATGACAAATTGGCTATAGGGATAAAATGAAAAGAGAAAATTAATGCTACTGTAGCACATCTCATGGCTCAAACAATAAAACACCTCTATATTCCACCTTTAACAACTTTACAAGAGATTAATAGAAAGATTGAGTGAGGTAGAAGATGAAATGTGCAGAGAAAGAGAGAGAGGAAAAAGAAGAGACGAACTTATTATATAAAAAATGTTTATATAACATACATCTTTACAAACCACTACCCTAACAAATTATTTCTGTTTTGCAGATTATGAGGCCACAATGAGCTGTGCACAGGCTGAACCAGAGGAGAGGCCTGCTAATGCTGACACTAATCCCAGTGCTAATGCCAGCCCCACTGCCAGTGATGCTATCATCAACCCTAGTGTTGGTGGGAGTTCTAACACCAACACCAATGCCACCCTCAGTACTACTTCTAATGCCAACATCAGTGCTAATGGCAATGCTGCTGCTAATGCTTGTGATGAGTTGGAGTGCAAGATCTGCTATCAGCGCTTCAACATCCACAACCGCAAGCCCAAGATCCTGGACTGTTTGCACCGCGTATGCGCTCGCTGCCTTAACAAAATCCTTGACATGGGAGAATGCTCCAGCTGTATTTGTTGTCCCTTCTGCCGCCACGAGACACATGTCAGGGAGTATGAAGTGTCCGGACTCCCGGACGACTCAAACATCATGTCATGCCTGGTGGTCAGGGACAAATCCTGGAGTTCTGACCACAGCAAAGAGGTAGTGCTAACACCTAAAAGCCTGTCCTCCACTGACAGTCCATCTCATGACTCATCCAACTGCGTGGTCATCACCATAATGGATGTACAACAGGACGCCCAGCGTTCGCCCAGCAGGAATGGAAGCTCTGATTACTATGGAGACCAGAGCCTGGACTCCGGATCTGTGGCATCAAACAATGGAGTCATGTACCAGGACACTTTGTCAAAGTTCTGTAGTCATGTTCCCCGGATCCTTGTGTGGCTTCTAGGGTTCTTCTACTTTGGCTCTTTGCCCTTGGGCATCTACTTGCTGGTGATCCAGAAAGTGGCACTGGGCATTGTGTGTGTCAGCCTTGTGCCCTCCAGTCTCACAGTCTGTCTAGTATATGGCTTCTGCCAGTGCCTGTGCCAAGGCATGTGTGACTGCTACGAAAGAAGCTGACTAGATTGTATGTGTATGTGTCTCAGTGTATGTAGCTATACACAGCTAATGAGCCATGCAGGATAATAAACCTGATATATACTGTATATATATTGTATGGGCTTTATTAAAAGACACATTTGATTCAATGGTATGCACAAAGACACTGATCAGCCATAACATTAAAGGACCTCCTTGTTACTACTTTCATATACACACATTTTTAGCCCACTTTCCCCTTGTTATTCAACTGTCAAAACCACCATAGGACCTCCAGGTAATATTTTGTGACACTAATGTTGTTGCGGCATATTAGTGTATGTTGAGCATGTACTGGTGGAGCATGTACAGCAGTGTTGCTAGTTTTTAAACACTGGCCAGTTACATAATAGTAATTAGAATTATAGTTATAATTCAACATATTTCAAAAAATTTTGTCAGTTTTCATATGGAATTGAAAAATTATATATATATATATATATATATATATATATATATATATATTTATATTTATATTTATATAAGCTGACTGGTATGGGATTGTATCTGTAAACAGCTGACTCCATGTTCAGTATTATGAGAACTTCATACTTCAATCTGTGATTGGTCTGCTTATTTATATCATTTCTAGTTTTACTGCACAACACTCTCGTCCCAATAGCATCCCAAAAAAACTTTTATGCAGACTCTTATTTTTTTTGGCCCCAGGACAGCAGTGCTAGTCACAGTGCTCATCACAAATGCACAGATCTGATTGGCTGAGTAGTGTCACATGTGATATATACAATGCATATGATTGGTCTGTGAGTTTCCTGGACCTCTAAACCTGTACCATAATGGCTAGAAAAGTTACACTAGTTAAAATAAACATTCTGTTTAAATTAAGCAGTTAATTTAAGTTTATCAGTTATAGATCCAGACCCTGATAGGACAGCATCTGGGTCAGACAACGGTCTTTTGTTGGTGGACTATTCTCAGTCTAGCAGTAGCACATAGATTTGTTTTATGCTGTGTTTTATCCACGTGTACCTGCCCAGGAATTGATTTTAATGTAAAATCTGACCATTTTCAACAAGAGGAATCACTGCAGAGTCCTTCAAAGTTTCATTATATTACATGCCTCTCTGTAAATGAGGTCACAGCTAAGCTGAATTAGCCAACCAGGGCCCTCAGGACAAAATGATGTGCTGACATTTAAGAGGAAGTCAATAATACGAAGCAGTGTGCTTTTGCTCTGTTTCATCTCCTCTTCCTCAACTTCCCTTTCTTCTCCACTGACAGCAAAATGGAATGAAAGAACATAAAATAAACTCTGTTCTATCTATCATAACTGACATGATGACCACGCTGGAGGAATTCACAATAGAGGAGCAAAGGCACGGATGGAATACAGGACACATAAAAATGCTGACAGTGAAGGAGACGCAAAAGGATTCTGTCAGGGCAGATGAGAGCAGATACAACACTGAAGTTTATCATGAGTAAAGTGGGGTAGGGCTAAAAGATGTACATTAAAGAGTGCAGAAACCCACTCACAAAAAGTTTCTCCTGAAATTAAGAGTATTAATGATATTCAATGGTATGAGTATGTCTCTCCTTTGCTGCAGTATCACCATTGACAGTTGTAGAAGTTATTTAAACTAGATAATGGAATATTGCTGTGAGGATTAGACTGCATTCCAGCCACCTACTCTTTAGTAAGGTCTATTAATGATAGTGGTTGGTAAGTTCTAGATAAACGCTACTCTATCTCAACTCAGTGGTATTACACTGTGTTCCCTCACTCCAGACAATACAGTCTGATGGAGGCTTAAAAAATCCCCTCAATTAAACTTTCCCTCTGAATGAAAGTAGATATAAAAAAAAGTTCATTTTAATGTTTTCTGAATGTGCAATCAAATTTCACAATCAAAGCATGCTTTTCCTTGACAAAACTTACTGTAGATCCTGGCAGCTCAATATTTGATGATATTTAAGTAAAACAGTTCATTAAGTCTTGCTTTATGAGCAGTCAGTGTTCTTAATGAACAACTTATAAAGCTCACAACTTACTAGCTCTTCAGTCAATTTGATGCGCTTGAAACCGGTCTAATGTGTTTACTAAGCCCCAAACTATTTTGGTTTGGTATGCTAGGATTTCTCTCTCGCTCTGCTCATCAACAAAGGCATCTAAGGTTTTTTTTTTTTTGTTTGCTTTTTAGTCAACGGATACAGACCTCCAAACATTAAAAAGACATTGAGATTCTGAACATACGTTTCTGAGCATCTGAGCATTTCCTGCAGTTCTTTCTGGTTTGTTTACTTTCAGAAGCGCTATGTGTTTTAAGGTGGAATGGTATGTTTGAGGAAAAAAAGTGTTTGTTTGTGGCTGAAGGGTAACTTGTCTATATGTATTTATTCACTGTATGAATTAACACAGAACGTCATTTGTAACTCAAATTGATTGTTTTGTAGCACTTTCAGTAATCCCCGAATTTGGAGATATTACCACCTTAATTGACCCAAAACATAAAAAATAAGTCAATATTACCCACCCACCCACCTATATATATATATGTGTGTGTGTGTGTGTGTGTGTGTGTGTGTTCTTTCAGCTGGAGCATGTCTAGTCACCGTCTCTACTACCGTTATTAAAGAAAGACTCCTAATAACACTTTTTAAAGGCACTACTGTAAAGGTAGGTTTGGTTTGCAGAAAGCATTCAGCTGAAACACACCACTTTGTGTGTGTGTGTGTGAGTGTATGTGTGTGTGTGTGTACTCTTTCAGCAGGAGGTTTGTCATCTGTGCCTCAGTCTAGTCACTGTCTCTGCGACCATCATTAAATGATATATGTTATGTCTGTGCTTTTGACAATTACATGACAAATATGAACTTCTAGATGTTTATTTAAAACATAAGTGCATCTGCAGCCTCTTTTAGCAATAGTCATATTTGCAAACCTTAGATTGTAAACATTTCATTTGATTTCGCTCTATATTAGATGGACATTTAAATGCGACCAGGACACCCAAGTCTAATATTTACTGCCTCGGTGGCTCTTGAAAACCTTCTGAATTCTGATGGCATGACAGCTGGCTGACAAGGAGATTTCAACATTCAAACATGTATTCTGAATCTAATGGGAGTGAACAGAAACTTAAAAACTTCTAATTACAATAGATGACAGGAGAGTGACTTATACTGCAGGCGAGAGAATCAATAATTAATTAAACCTCCACTTTATGTTGTCATTACACAGGAGTACAAAACAAATACTGCAGCAAAAAATGGAGAATGATTATATTGAAGGTCATGGGAATAGAATTTTGTTTTTCTATACAATCTCAAAGACCTTCACGTTTGGCCCACTATTTATCCTTACCTATATTTAAAACTTCAAATAAACACATTAATAAAAAATACTAGGTCAGAGGTTAATTTGAACACAGTCTGCACACAGTCTACTAACTGATTACTATAAAAGTCAACACAATACAGGAATATCAAAGCAGTGTATTGAATGTGTGTTCATGATACACTGAGTGGGACAAAATATAGGTGAGTGATTTTATTTATAGAGATCTCATTTGATGGTGAAAAGCTGGCATTTCAAAAGTGCACAATTAATTTTCTTAAACTAAAAGCATGCAGTTCACGTCTGACAACAAAACACCTCCATATTCCAGCTTCAACAACTTTATAAGAGACTAATTAAGCCAGGCACCAGAAGAAAAAAAAATAAATGCCAAACTTCTTACAGCAGCTGTTTGTGTCTGCCTGTGTGTGTGTGTGTGTGTGTGTGTGTGTGTGTTAGAGTAAGAGTTATTTATGAGATTTAAGCCATTTTTCACCATAAAAGTAATGTAAATCTGCCTTCTGGACTCAACAGTGGCATCGCTGTGTTTACATTGCTGAATAAATCTGCTAATACATCACTGGGCTCTGCAAAATGAGTGAAGTTTCCAGATCATTCAAATATAACGTAACTTTTACAGAACATGTTTCAACATATTTTTATAAATTGAGCCAGGCTAGGAACATATGTGATATTGCTTGTTAATATTTAATATTTTCCAAGCCCATGTGTGTATGTCATCATGCGCCACGTAGTGTTTTAATGAAAAAAAAAAATCATTTAATTTCAGCTTGACATCCAACATTCAGTGATTTTAACTTACATTAGCCTCATAGCAACAATGCAAACCTAAACAAATACATACTGTATGTTTGTTTGCAGATCACTAATACCTGGTTAAAAAATGGTAATATCATGTCAACAAGTTGTACTTCCCCTAAAATGAAATTTTCCCTAGTTGATATTAATTAAGTATTCAATATTTGCAACTATAACAATATTTTGGTAATTAATCCCAAACAAAAAATTCAGTAGCTCTGCTGAATGTGGATTTAGTTCAGTAAGTTCAGTAAGTAGTTCAGTGCTATTTTTGCTTAGTGTCAGAAATTAAACTACATAATGTTTGAGCAGTAAAATACAAACTTACTACATCCCATCTTATTTCTTGGTGACTTCATCTCACATCAAATACCAACAATAGTTCTTCAGAATAATGAGGGTTACTATTTTGTAATGTGCTACGTTTTGATTAATTAATTAATTTAATTAATTAACTACACTATAAAAAATGACATTTTTTAAGTACGTTTTTCACCCCCCAAAAAATTAAACCCCAATTCTTGCACGTTTATCCAAAAGTCACCTCTTTAAAGGGCAACAATGATGGTGAAAGCTTCAGTAACAATGTAGCTTTTCCAAACACTACTCTGACACCTGATTGCCTGTAGGAGCCTCTGCTCTGAGCTGGAATGAAAGCCATTCATCACAGAAACTGCAGTGTGTGCGACAAAGAGCCAGAGGGCTCCCAGATAATTCACCACTGCCACACACACTGAGGTTAAATCAAACTGATTCCTATTGCCCTGGATTCACACTCAGACAGGATTCCAGAAGCTATAGCAATGTTTAATTTTGATGTTCATTTAAAAATCACATAATTGGATGCTACAATCAGCACCGAATTAAATCTTCCACATGCAGTTGAGATCAACACAAGCTGCTCTGCCACCTGGATCACAAAATTAGTGCCTCATAGCAACTGTTGCTAGGTTGACGAGCTTATCATGCCGAGAAAATGTCAAAGCATAACACCTAAAGAACTCACAAACATGTTCCAGTAGCATCATAACTGTTTAGAGAACTATACAAAAGTCATATACAACTTTTATAGCCATTAAATTATTAAAAAATTAATGAAACATTGACCAAACAACTGCACAACAACTTATATACAATGCAAACTTCTCTCATTCTTATTGAAATTCCTAACTACAATGTAAGACGTTACAATGTAACTATGGCTATATTCACATTACTAGACAAAAGTTAGACAAATCGAGTTTTTGCCTTAATGTGGCACATATCTGATTTTTTCAAGACTGCGTGAACATGTCAGATCTTTCATATGTGGTCCTAGATCAGGTAAGCATCCGATTTGTGCACATATGACATGAATTTGAATGGTCACAACAGATTTCATGCATCTTTTTATTTTTTTGCTTATGCACATACAAAGTAGGGCTGTTGCCTCAGCCAGCGCCAGCAATGTGGTAAAACAGCAATTGATGAGAGCTGTAGCCCTAATAGCACCAAACTCTATACATTCCTACATGCACATGCACTTCAGATAATTAAACTAAAATTATTACACGTAGAGAGGGCACTAGTTTGATGTTAAGATGTGAAGCTTATATGTGAATATAAACAGTTTTATAATTTGACACAATGCACTACTTGAGTGTAGAATTACAGTTATTTTATGATTTGTACATTACATAGTGTGGAGAGAGACATTTAGCCAATCTCTTGGTGCAGCAGTAAAGGCAGCCCAGCTGGGGTTTTATGCCTCCTTGTTGTAATCACGTACAGTTGATGAGCTGTTTGCTGACCTCTCATGTATAATGCAATACACAAGATATGCTTGTGTTGCTCAAGAGGGCACCAGTCCTTTGCAAGTTGACACACTCTCACATATTCACTCACGCCTGTGGACAGTTTTGAGCCAATCCACTTACCAACATGTGCTTTTGGACCATGGGAGGAAACCGGAGCATCAGAAGGAAACCCACACAGACCCTGAAGCTGTGCGAACATTCATGAATGTGAACCATCAGAATAGCCAACTCTGATCTGAGCAAAAATTCTGAACTGATTAACGAGGCTTATAATATGAACATAGCCTAAACCTTTCAGCTAAACAGAATTTAAACTTTCATCTTTATCATATTGGACAACACCAAGGGCTGATTTTTCTTCAGGTCTGAAAAATCCATAGATTTCTCTGTCAATCCTTCAACTGTGAGAAGACAACTGCATGCTATGTGCCTGAAAGTAACACAATACTATAAGTTCTGTCAAAAATTGTTACTGAGGCTAGTTTCTAAAAAAAAAAAAAAAGACAGTGTTCACTACTGAATCTAAGAAAGACTCATCGAAGATATACATCAAAGGAGTCTCTAGCGTCCTTAGAGCAATTGACTGACCCACCCAGAACCCAAACGCTAACATCCATGAGAACATAAGGCTGAGCTGTTAACAAAAAACCCAGAAAAATATTCCAAATTTCTTAGAAAAATTAAAGTAAACCATAAAGTAAAACCTAAAAACTTCATAACAAATGTAGCAACTTACACTTTTTCACCACTCAGACAGAAAATTAAGAGAGAGAAGTTAATCATTCATATGCTGTAAACACTTTCATCCTGATCAGGGTCGTGAGGAGCCTACAGGGACACATTGGACACAAAGCAGGAACACATCCTGAACAGGGCACTAGTCCATCACATGGCATCACCCAGTCACTCACACATTCACACCTCTGGACAATCTCATCATCTCATCTCATCTCATCTTCTTTTTCACTTTTCCATTTCAGGGTCGCAGTGTCAACAGGGTGAGCAAAGAAGCCCAGACATCTCTGCCTCTCGCAACATCCACCAATTCCTCCTGGGGGATCCCAAGGTGTTCCCAGGCCAGCCGGGAGATATAATCCCGCCAGCGTGTCCTGGGTCTACCCCGGGGCCTCTTTCCAGTTGGATGTGCCTGGTATACCTCCTGATCAGATGCCCAAACCACCTCAACTGACTTCTCTCAACACGAAGGAGCAGCGACTCTAATCCGAGCTCCTCCCTAGTCACCAAGCTCCTCACCCGATCACGGAGAGTACGCCCAGCAACCCGTCAGAGAAAGCTAATTTTGGCTGCTTGTATCCGCGATCTTGTTCTTTCGGTCATTACCCAGAGCTCATGACCATAGGTGAGAGTGGGGACGTAGACTGACCGGTAAATTGAGAGCTTTGCTTTGTGGCTCAGTACCTCTGGACAATCTCATCCAGCCAATTCACCTATGAACATGTGTTTTGGATTTGTGGGAGCCTCAGTTCCTCCTCATACTTCAACTTCTTGCTCAAAATGTTTCCTCAAATCCATGAGACTAATGTGTGACTTCATCTAAAAGCGACCTTTATCTTCACAAAATCCCATTTAAGGATGTATTTATACACGCAATCAAATATTCAACGTCTTTTTTTCTGCCGTTTTAGGCAAATGTGCAGCATGAATTTTAATGATGGCTGAATAATTTAGACGCAATATTCTTTCTCCTGGTGGGCACTTTCTCCACATGCTATATAGAGTACCTATCTCTCTCTCTCTCTCCTTTCATTGCTAAAAAAGATTCTGGTGAGGGAAGATATCTCTAATCCTCACACAAACACATACAAACACCCTGCGGCCTCAATCAAACCTCTCTCCTGGCACTGCCAAGCCAAGCCTGAAATCTTAATTAGCATTGGCAGTGCGTGTTTGCTTTAAGGGCTGCAGTAGTGTGTGTGTGTGTGTTTGTGTGAGGAAGTCACTCCGCTTAAGAGCATGATTAACACAAAGTGAGTGTGTATCTTAACAAATATGCACTGAGGGCTTTTCAAAAGACGTAAAGCTCTCAGCAGCGGTTAGCAGATTTTAGCACTTTAGATGGAACTCTAACAGGGAACCATGAGAAATTTCCTCAAAGGTTTAGACATTACTGACTGTGGCAGTGTCACACAGCACTTGGGTGAGTCATTTAGCTCACATCCGGTTAGATTCATCTGCTAATGGACTTTGGGGGACGAGGGGCGCGTTACAAAACCGCAGCTCAGTCATCTTCAAAGTAGTGGAATATAATAACAGACTGGAATGTGCTCGTATGTACATCCACCAGGGGAAAGTTCTTAAAGGATTACTCTGCTGTGAGCTAATCTACAGTGGGGGGCAATCCTTTTAGTGAAAATGTGCTATTTTGCATTATTTTCTAAAATAGTATGAATTAAAAGGCATGTATAAATTGGTTTTTAGTCACCTTTTAATTATTAGAATCACCTACCTTCCAATGCAACCCTTTAAGAAACAGACCTGGTACTGTAGACAGTGTGTAAAGTATTCTATAGAATGAGACACCGTGGAGCACGTGCACATGAGCCTAAGGTAAATAAGGAGTGATGAAGCTCTACCTAATACCACTGGGATGAATTGAACTATTTGGCATGTCACTCATTCCTTTAATGACGGTGTAAAGTCAGGATTCCAACTAATTTGTAAAACCCTCCAATGAGTGAAACAAAACCTACTGACATTTTACTGAACATGGAGGGGAAAAATATCAGACCCTTTTGTGCAAGGCCAATGACTGTCATACCCCCTTAAGATTCGAAAATTAATCAGTATTAATTAAACAAATATCTGGGATTTGCTATGTTGTTTATGGCCAGTTAAATCTTATTACACAATACTTACATTTTAAATTTAATTATACCTTATAAAACTATTTTAATATCGAAGGCATTTATATGGGTATTGGCTGAATTCTGTCTGTAGAAATCTCGGTGTCTATATACCTACACTGATAAGTGTCATGCTAGTTCTCCAATTGCTAATGACTTTAGGAGCTGAATTGAAGGCGTAATGTAGGCCAAGGCCAAAAGAGGCAACATAATGAAGAACTGACAATAGAACTGACATTATAAATTACTTTTTAATTTACTGCGGACTACTGCAGTCTTTTTCACTGGTCTGAATCATGCTCATATTAAGACTGTTAGGCATGTTTTAATAAGTCAGAAATGAATTAAATTTTTACAGCAACTGAAATTATTATGTCCATAAAAACCCTGCACCTTTTATTATGTATATTTTTACACTGAATACATCTCGTCCACTTTGTTGAAATGAGTTAATACATAAATAAGATGAAGAGAAAGCAGATCTTTTATCACTAGTTTCTGAACAGTATCAGTAATGATCAGCTAAGAAAATATCTGTTCACTCGCTCTCTCTCTCTCACTCACACACACCCGCATACCTCATTCACAAGCCATGCATGAAGCACTTTTATTCTCTTCAAAGGTCATACAATCCATCGCATGCAATCAGTCACATCACTTCTGCCTCTGAGAGCTCAGGAGAGCGAACCAGAAGAGAGAGAACGATAGAGAGAGACTCAAAAATAACCCTGTAGAACAACACAATGTCAGAATGCAGTGTGTAATTACGCAGTGTGAATGGCTGTCACCGAGCGCAGTCTATCCCTCTCTACTCTCGTTCTGAAGAGCATACGCACAAGCCTCCAACATGCCCAGCAACCAGCACGCTCAGCTGCCTTTCAACCTCCTGACCAAGAACAAATCATATGCTGTCAGATGTGAGAAGCGAAAGAGAGAAAGGAAAAGAAACAGAAAAGCAGCCATTATGTCTGTCTGCTTCATGACGCTTCCTAAGTGTTTTTACAGACACATGTACACACACAGCCTGTAGCCCCATCTACCTGTCTCCATCCTGACAGAACTCTGAGGAGTCAGAGAAGTCAGGCCAACCAATCCCCTCTGCTCCTGCTGTTGCCATAGAGACACCTCAAATCAGGACCACAAGACTAGGAGGATGCACGTGAACTTTGCTGTGCATTGTGTGAAAGGTTCAGAGAAACAAAACAAGAGATTAGCCAGTTTTTTCACTACATTCCAAACCATCCACTTACAGATAAGCAATGTTGATTAACAGCAGACAAGATCAAGACAAGACATTTTCTAATTATCCACAATCCCAATATATCTGGGAATACATGACAATTATGTTTGCTGTGACAGCAGGGAAGCAGGTTGGGTGGACCACTTACAGCATTGGAACTGTTGCATATTGAAGAAAGAAGAATGGCCAGTAAATGGATGATCTGGGATATTCCTGGAGCTATGCTGTGTCGGCAAATCATCTGCACTTCAACAACCTACAAAACTAGAACACTTACATTCATTATCTGTAACTGCTTATCCAATTCAGGGTCGTAGTGGGTCCAGAGCCTACCTGGAATCATTGGGCACAAGGCGGGAATACACCCTGGAGGGGGCGCCAGCCCTTCACAGGGCAACACAGACACACACACCCATTCACTCACACACTCACACTTTTGAGTCGCCAATCCACCTGCAACGGAAACCGGAGCACCCGGAGGAAATCCACGCGGACACGGGGAGAACACACCAACTCCTCACAGACAGTCACCCGGAGCAGGAATCAAACCCACAACCTCCAGGTCCCTGGAGCTGTGTGACTGCGACACTACGTGCTGCGCCACCATGCCGCCCTTACAACACTTACACTTTCATGAAAAAGTGTACCATTTTTAGACCATGTTTATATGATGACAGCCAATTACATAAACATTATACAGCTAACATTTGTAGAAACTTGCATTAATAGGTTTGAATCTTTGCTTCAGTACCTGTCTCTATTACTCTGTGAATGTGTTGGAACATTTTGTGAGGATTCAGCCATAAGAACATTGGTGAATACTGAATCACCAATGCCTCAGTTCATTCTTAGGGTTGGAAGGAGTGCTGTCACTCCAGAGAACACCATTCTACTGCTTTTGCACATTCCAATGCTATGGGGACTTTATACCGCACTAGCTGATCCTAGTGATGCATTTTGGAATTATACAAAATGGCAGCCACATGAACATAGTGTGTGGGAGTGTGTGAATATAACTAACATATTAGATTCTAAAGAGTGAATGTGTGTCGTCCTGCAAAGAACTGGTGCCCCTTCCAAGGTGTGTTCCCGCCTGATTCTGAGTAGGATCCAGACCCACCGCGACCCTGAACTGGACAAGCGGTTTCAGACAATGAACGGCTAATGCTTTCATGAAAAGAGGACCATTTTGCTACAATATACTTATACAATAAACTTTTGCATAATTGTACATATCATATTGATATAACTGATATAATTGGTGAATAATTTGTATAACACTGCTCAGACTCACACATACTCATTTATCTCATTTTATATTCTATTTATCTCAGGTTTTGGTTACTGATACTGTGATATTTGGTTAATATCACTGTAAATAATTTGTGCATATGTTCAGTGTGATGTCATCTGCGTGCACTCACCAAGACAAGTTCTTATATGTAACAAATAGGTAGTGTGCTATAAAGTGATTCTAAACGCCATTCCGTTCAGTTTAATGTCATAACTTAACTTTCAACTTCTTCCCCATTCTAATTAACTTAATTAGAAAAAAATAGCAAATTAATGCCATAGAAAGCTGTCAGACAGGAATCTACTGAGGCCTGTATCTATGAAAAGGATAAACTGTGCAGTAGAAGCTAGTTAAAATAAAAAGAAGAGATGAATGAGGGAAGCACACTCCAGGAAAAAAAAAACTATATAAATAAATAAACCCCTTCAAACAATGGCTTCATAGTTCAGCATGAACAGTGACAGTGTGCTTATTCTTAATTACTAGAAGAGAGTAGAATTAGAAAAGAAAGTAGAAAAGAAAGTACAAATTTTGCAATTTTGGTGTGAAACATTATGCAACACACATTGAATTACATTTTGTATTAAAACTAAATTGATTAACCAGTAATATGACATAATTGGCATGATGAACTTAGGTTTATTGCATTTCAAAGGAGATTAAATAAGTTTTTTGTGCTATTGAATACCTAGTTCATCAATGTGTGCACCTTAAAGGAATCTGAATGCACCAATTATGAGGAGCCTTGGTGTTTTTTATATTCTTTTCTCTTAGCCGCTCTAACAGAGAGTCACCACAGTGGATCACTTGCCAACGTGGCCTGTGGTTATCTGAAACAACCAAAACATTGTGCACCCTCAGAGTAATAAACCTGTTCCATTGGTTGATAGTGTAAGTGAAGTTGGATGCATCTGGATGGATACTATCCCAAGAATTCCTGCCCACAGAAATTTCACCACAGAAAGCAGGGATTTATGCACTGAATACCACACATTAATATAAACTTCCTCAATATGCAATGGTGCAGCATGCTGGTTACCATATCTGACCACATCTGACTGCTTCTCTTAGGGTTGGGAGGTATATCAATAAAAACTGCGGACCTGAATATTTATAAATGTAGACAGGGTGTTATTTATGACGTGTGTGGTGTGTCAAATAACTGTTCTGTGTTTATAAGTACAAGGCCAGAGTTCACTCATGTGCATTTAAGAGAAATGTCACACCCTGAAAACAGGGAGTTTGGGTTAAAAGAGAGAGGAAGGAAGCTGAACAGGTGCTCACATGTATGAGGCTTTCTCTTCTAAATGTGTTTTTGAGTTTCATTTCACTGGAAAACTATCTGCTGTGGCTCATTCATGCTCATTTAATCGGGTCATCTTCAAAACATTCAGAAAAAAGTTCTGTAGCTGGCAACACCACTGAGAAAATCACAAACACCTGCTCCTAGAAAGGAGCTTACAAATAGACTAGAGCTAAGAGGTAAAAGGAAACCCGAGAGTATATTTTTCACATTAAAAGTCAGGGTTCAAATGGTTCCCACTATATATGAAGGAAAAAAACTAATAAATAGATTGATCAGTCAATAAACACAAACCTGCACAGGTTGCTCAAGACTCTGCAAATTTTTAGTACATCTGGTCAAAAATGACATTTTCTTGATTAGTGTAAATAAATATTGTATTTTAAATTTTAAAAAAATATATATAAGAACTGATGTTATTTTGTTCTCTAAAGCTTTTAAAGCCATACTCATGAGGGACCACCCCAGGGATGTGAGGGGTGCCACCCCAGTGATACATGAGCACTTGATTCTTTAAGTGTTCACTTTATACGTTTTTATTCCTCCCACATCTAATATATACATGACCTTGTGACTGCATAAAAACAATTGTGTGGGGAGGTGTGGGGAGGAAAGAGATTCTAGAATTAAGGATTGTTTTGGCAGTTTGTCTGGAGTGATGTTAAATGAGGAAAGCCTCATTACCCGTCTGAAATATTCATAAGCGCTAACAGCATCAACACCCAGACATGAACAAATTACTCCTTTAGAGAGAGAGAGAAAGAGAGAGAGAGACATAGAAAGGGAGACCACCCACCCACACAATGTTCTCCCTCCATCCCTCTCTCCACATGAATCATCATCCTCACCTTCCAGTCCCCTTTCATTTTTAACACCTTCTCCTTTTCTGTTTCCCCTCTCCCAGTTATGACGCATGTCACACGACCACTTCTCTCAGTCTCCTGTTGCTACCTTGTGATTATTTCCTGCTTGTACTGTGTTTTTTGTTTGTTTGTTTGTTTTAGTTTTTTTTTGGTTTTTTTTCTTCGCAAGCATCTGCTCACGTAATTAGCACCAGGGATACTGTTAGGGCAAGAGAAAGGAGAGAGTGCGAAAGAAGGAGTAGCAAAAAGAAGAGAAGGAGAGAGAAAAGAAAGTGCAACAGAATGACAGAGCTTCAGGGAGAACTGATGTGGCAGCCAACAGACAAAAATACCCACCCGGAGAGTTTCATACAAAAAAAAAAAAAAAGGACAGAATCCTAGGGACTGACTTAAACATTCTTAGCAGCGGTATTATGCCCATTGTACTTTTGTAACTGTGAGTAATAGATTTGGAGTGTTTAGAAAAACAGCACTGATGTTTTTCATCATCAATGCTCATTCCTAACCTGATGCCTGCAAGAAATTCCAAAATCTTTGGGACAATAAAATGTTTACCACTGTGTTGCATCACTTTTCCTTTTATCGACACGTAATAATCATTTGCTTCACCAATGAACTGGATTTTCACTGTTGTATATTTCTCCTAAACTTTTACACACAGACATTTATGTTAATGTTATATAAAGGATAACATGCTTAAATCCTTAATCCATCCATGCTCATAAAGAATTAGGTGTTTCAGGAACACTGCTTGTATCCCTAAGCATGATTACATCACCAGCTTAAGACATTCTCGAAGCATTTCATACCATATACAGGTAAATTCTTGTTCCCTAAAGGTACAAACCCTGTAAATGTACCCTCAAAAGTGCAACAGAAGGGTAAAAGTCCAATTATGCACCCTAACAATGTAATACAGAAAGGCAAACATGTTCTTGTTTTCAGAACAGAATGGCTTTAAAAAGAAAGACAAAATAAATGCCTGGTGCCACGGGAACTACTCATAGAGACAAAGGTAAATGCAAGGTAGGATTTATTAAATGAACAGGACATGAAGGAAACAAAACAAAGAATAAACAAAATATAAACAACTAATATGTGTTTATAGTTGGTTTATAGTTCACAGAATGTGAAACTTCATGACAAAAACACTCGATACAGACCTGAACAAACCTAACAGAGACACCCAGAAAGCTAAACCTAAACGCAGAAAGCTTAGGAATGTAAAATGTTGGACAAACACTGATACTCAGGAAAGGGATTTATAAACTAAAGAACAGACAAGAAACACCTGGCAGGGGAAACAAGAGGGCAGGACCACAAAGGAGACAAGAGAAACAAGGGACAGGACAGAAATACATTAAACAGGACCATTCATGACACCTGGAGTTGAAATGACCCCATTAGGCAATCGATGCAACTTAAAAATGAAAAGGGTTCCGTATGTAGCCTTGAGGTTCCCACCACAGTGAGAGTGAAATATACCATCACAGTGACAGTTTTTCTGAGCGTGCAAGATAAAACTCACTTTTTTCATTTGTTGCAGAAATTGTATTCATAGTTAGTGAGTATTTACCAAAGAAGCAAAGGTGAAGTTAAACATTAAATACATTGTCCTTATTCTGTAAATTTGTTTATTTACAGAGGAAAGTGTGGTTGTGAGAATATGAGCAAACTGAAATTATGAATAAGTCATAATTGGTGAATGAATGTCAGCAGTTCCATGGCAATAATGGCAATATGAGAATAGGAGAGAGAAAATAAATCAGTGAGAATAAAAATCAAAAAGAACAGAGAGATGGAAAATACAGAAATAGGAAAAGGGGAAGGGGGTTGAGAGAAACTGAGAAAGAAACAAAACAACATTTTTTTAAAGAATCCACAACAGAGGCAGAGACAACAGGAAACAGAGAATGAAACAGAAAAAGAGAGAAATGAATAGAGATAGAGATAGAGAGAGAGAGAGGAGAGAGAGAGAAATAACTGCAGAATGATCAGGGTTCACTCCCAATAATACTTTAATATGTTAACCATATATTTCATATATTTTAGAGTCAGATCATAAATTTGCTGCGCTGGTTTTCATACCAACTAAGATTCTTCCAATTCATGAAAGCGTGACCTGCACATTTCCCCACAGCTGATTGAAAATCTGTTGCACAAGTCACTCAAAACCTTCTTCCCCTCAATTCTGCAGAATAAAAGCTGAATAAGTCTCCTCATAAGCTGTAAGGGCTTTCCACTGGACAATGTATTACAGCAGCTATAAGGCCAGAAATAACGATCCTAAGCACAGCAGCAAATGCAATTCAGATTGATTCACTGCCCACAGACTCAAATGATAAGGGCCATCCTACTCACCCTGACCCAACATTCACTAAACAGAGGAAAGTTCAAAAGCAAGACTCCACAACTCTCAAAGACTGCGTAGAGCAATGGTCTCTTGTCTTGTTCCCTTGCCTCATCTAGAACTATAAGAGATGAGCTGGTGCCGTCCTGTCACTGGGAAGATTCATAAGGTTCTAAATGCAGGGATGTCTATACGTAAGTGTAACTCATGAATAATTGTGATTGCACAACAGCTTTTCTGAAATCAAAAGTATCAATAGGCAGTTTCTACTCTTCTAAAGGACTTACAGTAGATACCATCACCTAATATGAATAGAAAGATTAACAATCAAATATCCAATAAGTTTTAATGCATAACCAAGAGCTTATTTATTACATATGCCCAATATTTTTTTAGATTTTCCTATCATCATCAACCATGTTGGCTAGATAAACAGAGCAAAAATAAACAGGACAGGACACAAACAAACCCACTTAAGATCAGACTTGGCAGAATGATTGAACTGCAGTGGCTATTGACAGAGGTCTACAGATTTACTTACCCATCACCATTAGCAACACATAATGGAAGTTCAACTGCACAGCTCCACCATATATCACCTTCATTACCACACTGCTGAGAGTTTGTGTGTGTGTGTGTGTGTCCGAATTCTCCCGACATTGATCTGATTAATGAAGGGAGTATGGTGATTGTGGAAGTTTGATGTTCTTACAATGGATATATGGAGTTGTATTATGCCTCTAAAATATCAGCCAGTGATGGAGATTCTTAATGCAAGTGGCTATTCATATAAAGTAGTTGCTTTGTTGTTTGGAAGTGTATGGGACACGCACAGGCAGTGTGTGCATGGCCTACGGACTGTAGGAGTGGGAAAGAAGAAGGCTAAGCACATAGTGAAGTATTACTCTGTTTCTGCAGTTATAGGGAGTCTATTTATCTGGAGAAGACGCTGTCACCTGTCTCCATGAGAAATGCATATTGTGAATTTAATTATGAACTGTGTAATGACTCTGAACCACTATTTGGGTTTTATATGATATTATATTTTATATGTTAAATCCAAATAAAGTACTGTTCATGTGTGTGTGTCTGTGTGTGTGTGTGTGTGTGTGTGTGTCTGTGTGTGTGTGTGTGTGTGTGTGGGCCTCAGTGTTCCTTAATAGGGTAAACTGTAATATTCAAAAGCATGGAATATTATCCTTGACACATGAACATACTATGACTGAATTATAACACTGCAAAAAAGCTTCTGTTTCATCAGCGTTTATAAAAAACATAGACCAGCTTGGATTTCACAAGCTTCCAGTACACTGCCATATTTTGATCTCATGCTTTATTTGATCTGTGTAGAGTAAAGTGCCTCACAGTAAAGGTAGAAATTCTATAATTTACAAATAAATTTATAAATTATATCAAATGGTGTCTAAAAAGTCTGCACTGTCAGTTTTTATATAGAATACTTCTAGTAGGTTTGGTTCAGACACTAAAATCCCCTATAACCACCCTATAAACGTATAACTACCAGCAAAAATTCATCATAGCATTATTTAATTAGTATATTGGCATTTGCCTAGTGTGTGTGTGTGTGTGTGTGTGTGTGTGTGTGTGTGTGTATTTCACATTCAGATAAGTGAAACATGAGCGTATTAAATTGTGTTATTTGCCACTATATTAAAGCACAAAGCTGACTTTACTGTTAGATGTACTGCGGCATTTTCTGAGTAGAGCGGAATTCACATTGCTGTGAAAAAGGTTATAACTGAGTGAATTCAATTCAAGTGACAACAAAAGACAACTGGTTTAAAGTATATTCCTATGCAAATGTTCCTTTGTGCAGAATCTTTTGTTGTCTCATCATTAAAAGAACAGGTAGAATAAGGTCTTTCCTCATGTCAGTGAGTTCACATTACACTCAGCTAGTTCAACCATTCCTTGAGCAGGGAAAGGAAGCATTTTGTGTGTCTATCTGAAGTGGTCCCTGCTGGACACACATATGGTGAAGGTTCATTTAATAATGTTGTGATGGTATGTGTGTGTGTGTGTGTGTGTATGAGAGATAGAGAGAGGGAGAGAGAGTGTGTGTTTGTCTGCATCAGTATTCTATCTTGTTCTCTCTGGGGTGGGTGTTTTATTAGAAAGCTGACAGAGGGATCAATACACCATACTGTATAGACACACACACATAAATCTCCACGTCACTTACTAAACCGCTTGCTTGAGATTGAAAGCAACTATGTGTTTATGTGTGTGTGTGTGTGCATACACTTACCTTGACCTTTTCCTGAAGTTTTCCTAGCTGGACCGTGCCCTCGATGATGCGGGTGAGCACACCTTGCTTGTCTTTCTCTAGACACGAGGCCTGATGATTGAGAGAGGGGAGAGAGGGGATTACACAACTACAATACACACACAGAGTGAGGGGAAAGAGAGAAATAATAAATAAACAGGGATTGGGGGAGGGGTATAGAGAAGCAATAAGTATATGCAGAGAGAAATAAGCAAGATAGATTAAAAAGTAAAAAGAAGAGAAAGAAAGAAAGAAAGAAAGAAAGAAAGAAAGAAAGAAAACAGGTGTGAAAGCAAGAGATTAAAGAAGATAGATTAAAGGAAGAAAAGAGAAAAATAATAGGTAAGGAAAGAGAAAAAAATGCATGGAAAATTAAAGGTAAAAGGATATTGCATACGAGAAAAAATAAAAATGCAGAATGAAAGAAAGAGGAAAAGAAAAGAGAGATTGAGAGATTGAGAGAGAGAGAGAGAGAGAGAGAGAGAGAGAGAGAAAGAAGTACAGGAAGTAAATGTAAATAAAAGGAAAGAAACAGTTAAGACGGGTGTGGGGGGTGAGGGGGCGGTAAAATGGATGGTTAAAGAGAATTATGATTAAAAAAAAGCCAGAGGAAGACAAAGTAGCAGAAAGGACAGAAGACAGAAGAAGTTAAGAAGGGACAAATGCAGGGAAAGTACAAGGGAAGGACAGGGCAGAAGAAATAGAGAAAAAAATGACTGAAAAAAATATACAGACAAGAATCCTCAGCTAAAGCTTCAGACAGTCCACCTGGGGTCTTCCAATGACATTTAACACAGCTTTACAATAGGACTTTTAAATGAGCAAAAACAAGCTAGAACAAGTTTGTCATGTTTGGTAGCAGACTAGCCTGCAGTGTTTTGTATTCAGTGGTGGATTCAGAAATCAACTGGGACAAAACTGCACCAGTCATGAGTATAAAGAGCAAGAAAAATCCCATAAATAAACTTTAATATATTCTCATTAGCTACTGGGTTTTTGGGACCTGCCTCTTCAGAAGTGAAAGGCATAATCTTGCCAAAAATAGCAGAACATGATGGATTCCACCAAGACTGGACTGGGCCTTTGCTCTAGGGCATGAATAATAATAGGACAGGCTGTGTCTTAATCATAGGTAAGGAGCTATATATTCATTATTAGAGAAACACTGTGTGTGTTAAGTGTGAAATGTCAATAAGAATGATTACAAGGAAACCAGAGAATGTGATACTGGACTCCAGGTAACTATATAACTCAAATTATTTACTGTTGAGGATGTCTATGTGGGTTAGGGGTAGGCAGTATAATGTTAATACTGTATACCGTGGTATAAGACCATGAAGCCGATCTATGTGCAATTAAGAGAGCCACAGGGAGGGGGCACTCTTTGTGTTCACTGACTGCTGATGTCACACTTTGAACATCAGCCCTTTCCACGTGCCTCACTTCATGGGTGACCTATGGGTGAAACTACAAGCATAGTTTAAAATAAAACAATCCACCAAGAGGTGGCATATTGTTCTCCTTGTGTGTGTAGGTGTACACAATTTAACAGCAAGCCAAACTTCCATCAGATAAATGCATGAGAGTCAGGATGTAGCCTCCAAGCTCTTGAGTTTTACTGAGCTGTGTATTCATACACCAAATGAATGTCAGTGAAACTATAAGAAAAATAAGTACAATACAATAAAGCATAAGTAATGCCTAAATGTTTTATTTTCTGTAAAGCATATTTGAGTTGTATGAAAAGCTCTATATATAACTGATGCATTATTATTATTATTATTATTATTACTAATGCCAGCAGAGTTATGACATAATCAGAGCAACACTACATTGTTAACATTTCTAAAAAATTCAGACTGTCAGCAGATTGCATATTTGACATATAAAGGTTTGAACTCTCCCTCACATAGTTTACCATGAGTAGAGACAGAAAAAACAGAAGCTGTCATAAATAGTGCATTTCAGCATGAATAAGCTCAAAGTATTAAAGCAAACATACACAACCAATACTCATAAAAATCAATGTATAATTTGTAAGTATTCCTTGTCACTTACAGACAATGCTTTCTGTGGCATAAACAAACAGGAGCTTTACAGGGAATTGTTTCACAAAGCATGGGTGCTGGAGTATTGAAAGTTATTTCCTACTTACAAAGGGAACACAAAAACTGTTAAACTAAAAGTCCTCAACAGGGGTGCTATATCTCATCAACTACAGACATAACAGGCAGGATGTAAGATGGACCAATTAGAATGGATAACATGGAAAAGTCTGGAATGGCAATCCACCAAAGCTCCTAATGATTAATCCTTCCTAAAAATCCTTCTCAAGAGAAGGTAACAAGCCATTTGCAAACTTGAGACAGGAGGGTTTTCTATAGTAGATGGCAAGAGAGAGATTAGCCGTAGAAGCCATCCTTGCAGAAAATGCATAACACCAACAGTAAGAACATGCCCCACTACAAGTGATGCACTCTGAGCCTATACTATCCAACTAACAACAACAAAAATAAACACCAAAGGAGAAGCCAGTGTGCCAGGCCAAAATAAGTTGGCGAAAAACAAGTAAGAAAGAAACATGGAGATGGTTTGAGCAGGAGTTACAGCCAATTTCCCAGAACTGGCTAAAGGGCAGCTCAACGGTTAAACTCAGTTGCTTTAGGTACATCATCTGAATGCCATGAAGAAGGCAATCAGAGGTTTGGAGAAATGCCCAAGAAGGAGATCTCTCACAAGGAGAAAGGAAGGAGGAACAACCTCAAGAGAGCAGAGGAGATTTGTAAACACAGGAGCATGAAGGAGAAAGTGTGCATTAACTTTTTCTAGGACATCTTTAAGTATGCCAGAGATCTGCTTGAGGAGAAGAAGTCGGGGAAGCTTGAGACCACCTCACAGGAGTTAAAGAGCTACATCAGAGAACAACTCAGTGTGATATAAAAAGGAAGATCTGCATCAGCTCTTGGACAAAACAGTGTACCCTACAAGGTATATAAGAACTGCTCCATGGTACTGAAGCTACTGTGGAAACTAATGAGTGTTGCCTTGGAAACTCAAGCCGTCTGCATGGTTTAAAGCTGTAACAACTTTCATTCCAAAAACGAAAGATTCTCGTGAAATCACTCAGTTCTGAGGCATTGCCCCGCTCTGTGTGGAAGGGGAGATTTCATTCATAGTGATGGTTATATGCATGGCCAACTACCTTCTGGCTAAAACTACATCCACACCAGTTGCCAGAAGGCAGAGATCCCAGGATTTCCCAGTTGCTTCTAACATTTTGCCATGATCTGGGACCAAATCCAGACAGCCTTTGCAAGAAGCAAGATCTCCATGTAGTTTGGCTAGGCCTGGCAAACACAAGCTCATCACCTGGTCTCTGCCTACTTCGACAACTTCTATGCCTTCTACACAACCCAGGAAATCACTACTGACTGGCAGCTGACAGCAGCTTGAGAAAGGTATAGTGATAGCTTTTTCCATCTCACCTATGCTGTTCATAGCAGCATTTGAAACCATCCTCAATGATGCAAGACAGATGGCCTCAGTGCATTCTCAATCAGGACAATGTCTTCCAGCCGTAAGTGAACGGTGGCTCCCAGCTGACGTCCCCGCAATAGGCCTGTGGGCACTGGCAGAAATGCACCAGGCAGAAACACCTTGCAGGCAATAAACATCTGTGCTTCCATTTAAACTTTGTATCTGTACAGGATAATGATTGTAAAGATAGTATATGATGAAGGTGATGATAATGACCATGATTATGATCACAGTCATAAAAAACAGTGGCTGAATGTGACAATGACAAAAAGCTGGGATATGAACCCTATGAACTTGAAAACTAAAATGATGAACTTGAGATACGAGAAACATGATTCAATGGTAAAAATAGGAATGAAGGAGGTAGGATATGAACATAGGCATTTGACTGGACATTGAGTCTATGGTGGGATATGACTAAAATATCATTATTTCCATTCATTTCTGTGCTGATAGAGAAGCCAAATCTGAGTGCAAGTCTGAAAATATCACCCTAAATGTCTCTTAAGCTTGTTATACATGAAATCCGCATGATATGACCAGTACAAGAAAGAGTGAGAAACAAATGCCTTGATTAAACATACAGAGCTACTTTTGAGCTCCATGTATATAGCCTGAAAAATGACCATGGAAAAGTGACAGCTGTCATAACATCTTAGAAAAAGTCCTTGACATGAGCACTGCAGTGACATTTCCAGTAAAAGTACACCATGGAATTGTCAAAAAGTCAAGAAAAAGTCCACTTTTGCTGAACTGTGAGGGCTGATATGGTTGTTTTATCTTTTTGAGGCAATACTATAAGAAAGAAACTCTGCCTACTCAGAACTGGGCTACACAGAATTATGACTCCAACTATGGCTGTGGTGTTTAATGATATTAGGGTGTGAAATCAGATGATGTCATTTTTGTATAACACACTTTTCTAACTGTATCATGTGTAGTAACAGAACATAAAATAATGAACAGCTGAATGGATGGGAAAAGACAAATTGTACCAGAAAAGGGTCAAATGTTATTCATTTTTAATTATGTTCATATTTAATATTAAGTCATGTTATTATTTTAATCATTTATTGTTAAAGTATGAATATGTTTGGCATATTGCACACTGTTTTTAATAAAAAATTTGGACACTGTTAAAAATACATTTCTGTGCTCCAAATATCTGGTATTTTTGGGAGGAAGTGTCAAATCTAAAGTCACACATATTTATTTATCATGGGACATAAGGTTGGTAAAATTTGTCCTTACCTAGGGCCAAATTCTCACATTTGGGGCCAGTTTCCCCCCTTCCCAAGTTGTGGTCCTACCATTTTAATGCCTAAATTTGAGGCAGGATTTTTGTTCATTTTCTGCTTTGCTGCTTTTGTTTCACAGAAATACTCTACAATGAAGTGTAGAAATATATTCCACATAATGCACCGGTTCCATACCTATTGCAGTTTTGCTCTAAAAACCTATGTCCAGGCCAATGAACATCTAGAAAAGATTATTTTTAGGATTGCAATTATGATCATATAATTATGTTAAGTACAAAAAACACATATACAATGACAGCCCAAATGTTAACACTCAGCTCAATCTGAAACCATTAGTCACATCAGTCTGAAGCTTTAATTGCCATGCAGATGAATTAATGCAGATATTGATTTTGACATGATTGACATAGGGCCCACAAGCAGACCAGTGGAATGTCCTCAAGAAATCTATAGGCAGGAAGACAAAAACAGCAAGACTCAAATCAAATATTTAGTGAGCTGGACTAATCGGAAATGCTTGATTTGTCACTTTCGATTAACAGATATGTCTTGAGGAAAAGCTCTTTGTTCAAATCTGTGAAATGTTTGCCAACTCTTCTGTTCTTCAGTTTACATTCTGCTCACATTTAATATCATATTACCTACTTTGAAATTAATTTAATTTCAGTTTTATGAAGTATTCCCATGCCCATAAACCCTACAGCAGTATAAATATTAAAAACTCAAATACTGATTACATTGTGTAGTTAAATGTGATTAAATGCATTTGTCTTATTTCCTAAGTGAATTTATTTAAAGGCATATGGATGAATAAAATAACTTTCAAAAATATCTTTGTTATTTTTAATCATTCTAAAAAATTATATATAATTCTATGAATCTGCTAATGTGAATGTGAAAATGACATGAAGAAAATTACACTTCTCCAGAGCCAGCAGTGGTGTGTTTTGCTTGTAAATGACCATTTTGACCTAAAGTACTTTTGCCAAAAATAAAATGCATTCTAATAGCTGGAGACATTCTATTATGTACCTCCCACTGTGTGTGGTTTTCATTCTTCAAAATGGTGCTAATTACAGAAACCCTGAGGGTGAATTATTGCAATAAATATGTTAAGAACAATGACACCATATATTTTATGTGAAGTATTGAATAGCACCCCTCTGAGGCACAGTTCCTAAACATGAGTGAATTTGCATGCTTCACATCTCAAAAGTGATGCATGGTAGCAGAGGGAAACTTGAAATAATAATGATGGTTAGAAATGGGTCAAAATTCAATGACAACATTGCTGTAGGAATATGAGGACTTGACCATAAGCATCTATTATTACTATTAAAACTATTACTACTATCTGTAGAATTATTACTCTATGTTTGGTTGTGCATCTATGTCTAAAACACATGTAAATCACAAATTCACCAGCTACATCATAGACAGTAAATGTTAAAGATGCTGCTTATATGTTTCATTGAAAACTGTTAATTGTGGTTATTCTCCTTATGGCTATATCAATACTCTCCCTTATTAGAGTTATATGAGCTATATATATTAGAGTTCTATGAGTTTTTACCCATAAATTTCCTAGCTGTCAGCCAATAATAATTCAGCCACTGCACCTGTAAATAGTTTTTAAACACTGGGTTGACTACTCCAAAACTAGTGCAATAGTTATTTTATTATACATAGTACATGGTATTATTTGCATTATGTTATTATGCAGTAGTATATGGTATTATTCTAATTTATACTACGAGGGAAGGGTAGATTATGCAGATTTCAGTACCTAGATTAAGCTTCAGTGTCTTCACGATTCCTCGTCTTTCATATGTCCTATACCTCTCTCTTTTTCACTCTCACTTGAACAGTAAGAGCTTGATTCCACATGTTTATATAATGGCTGCCATTAACAGGAGGCAGACAGGGTTAACAGAACTCACAGGGACGTATGATTTATTGAGAAGGCCCATGAGTTACACTTCCAGGAAGCACAAGTACTTGAGTACAGTAAGTGAGGAGTCATGTAGAGGGTGTTGTTTTCACACATGAAAGGTTTGCTAAGGTGTAAATCTCATCAAGTTTGGAGAACAACATGTAAGAGTTTACCAAACAGTCTCTCAAACACAGTTAAACATAAAACACATACTGCAGAGTCAATAGAGATGCATGTGAAAAGTTGTAAAATGATCACCTCTCCAAACTATGTCATAAAATACTACGAACACAATTTCAATTGGGGCAAATTGTACAGTTATTGGGAGTAGCAAAGGCATGAGTTTGCATGTAAGGCAGCAAGTTGCCTGCCTACTTAACACTGCAGTTATCCTCTGGGCAAGTGTTTGATGACAAGCTGAGCAAGGTGTAAAATCCATGCTGTAATCCTCCGTCATCCAGGTTTCCCTGCACGTACTATCTGCTTGTAAATGCGGATATATCTCAGTGCACCTTTCGCTATAAAAATAATAACTTCTTAAATTCCTAGTCCCAGCCACCATGTCCTGGCATCCAGCCCTCTCTCTGATAACCTAAAGGTGATTCAATACATTTTTCAAAACTTTAGCTTAACTGCATTGTTAAGATATGAATAAACTTATTCAGAGTGATTTGGAGTTCTATTCAAGGGAAACATGCAGAGTCAGAATGGTAGTGACTTGAACCAGATAACTGAGTATAATACCTTTCAAAGCTCCAAATGAAATGTTAATTACCTTGCCTGATACTTGATCACTTATTTAATGACACTATTCAGGTTATGGCCTCAGTCATATATAGTTCAGTCCATTTATTTTGTGGCAGAGAAGTAATAGCAGGGTATTATAATGCAATTATAATTTAAAAAATGTTTAAGATTTATCACCCTTTTAGCATTAAAAACACTTCATATAAATATGTAATGATATTAAAAAATCAAATTTGAGTTTGATTTTACAGAAAACAAAATGCTCCACATTACATAAAAGCTGTGTATATATATCCACATGTGTGTGAGAAATACCATGTGTATGAGCTGGTCTCTCTCATGTGTGGTTTTCTCAGCAAGTGTGACGACACTGGCGAGGTACTGATGAGCTACCAGCTCCTTCTCCAGACAGTCTTCAATCTGCTGCTTCAATACACTTATATGTCTCTGAGCCTTTCTATGTGGGGTGAGAGAGAGAGAGAGAGAGAGAGATGAAAGTGTTTTTTTCAACTTGTTAAAAAAACTTGCATAAATACACACATCTGATCACATTGCATTTACACACACACACACATACACACAGATACAATCACAAGGCATTTATTCAGATCCTACTACTTCGTGATCAGGAGTTAGATCTTAAAGTATTTCGATCTCAAACACGGTTACAGTTGCCTTTAAAATGTGTACAGATACATATATAACACCCAGCTACAGGATGCATTATACTGATTTAAGTAAACAAAGCCTATGGATGTAGGACACATTTGTATACCTGTTAGCTTGGAGTGCTAGCTGTAGCTCACTCTCCAGGTGTTTAATTTCTGTGCTGAGGTTAGTTTTCTCCAGCACCAGTGTCTTCTTCTCAGCCTGCAGGGCACTCACTCGAGACTGTAACTCTTCTATCTCACTGGCTTTTATCCTCTCCTCTTCCTCAATCTGCCTATAGGACAAAGGGAGACCCATGCTCATGCCCATGCAGACAATACAAATGCATGGACACAAAATCAATTTTGACAAAAATAAATGTGTACTAATTTACTGTAATATAATGCATTGTCATTGACTAATTATTCAACATATGCACTGATACTGGGTGGCACTGTGATGCAGCAGGTATGTCGCTCTGACCACTGTGACGCTCCAGGGTCCTGAGGTTGTGGGTTCGAGCCCCACTCCTAGTAACGGGCTTTGAGGAGTTTAGGGTGTTCTCGACATGTCCGTGTGGGTTTCCTAAGGGTGCTCCTGTTTCCCCCCATCGTCCAAAAACACACATTGGTGCCCAGTGATGCCCTGTGATTCCAGGTAGGCTCTGGACCCACCGCAATCCTGAACTGGATAAGCTTGTACAGACAATGGATGGATGGATGCACTGATACTAATTAAAGAGCAGGTTATTAATATCAACTAGTTTTATTAACAAAACAATGTACATTACAAGCCCTATTCACATTAAAACTCCAGATGTTTGAAGAGCCAATTTGTAATTAGTGAATTCATATTTAGAGCACCCATTGTATGCACAGAGAAATGAAATGATAAAATAGTGTAATGGGATGCTCTTGAACAGCTGCATATGAGCTTTAGGTCACCATGATCAATTCTACACTTGAGTTAGGGGGGTACAGGATTTAAATTGCATTCCCTGAAGTGATGGAGCACCATCCAATAATGAGAAACCGCTTTTTTCAGTCTGCTTATTTTTGATTAATAAACTCGCCTAGTGCACATTTATTACAGGTTTCATAAGGCATAAGAACTATACCTTTGTGAATGAAAATCTGACGGTGTGTTTGTGTGTGTATACTGAAAGTGAGGTCACTGTTTCTGAATATGAGGATTCTCTTAGTCTCCTCTCCATTTTCCCTGCCTATATTTATCTCACCACTGTCTTTCGTCATCTGTCTTCCTTTGTCTGTGCCTCTTTCCTTTCTCTCTATCGGTATTCCCTATATCTGTCATCTATCTCCCTCTCCTGCTGTATTTGTTGAAATTTTAATGAGTTTCCCCAAAAATCCTCTAATGGCTTTTCATATGCTGCCTGATTAGAGAACACCACAGTCAGGTTAGGGAATATTTCCTTCCAACTTTATGCCACTGACATAATCCTTCTCTCTCTCTCTCAAAGAGACAGACCTCTCTTGTAGACAGAGACTCACACATGCACACACAAACAGAACTAAAACAGGTGTACAGTATCAACAATAAAATAGAAGAATTAAAAGGTAGTCTGACAGTACAATTTTTAAATTAAAAATCAAATAGGGTTTATATATGTATATGTGCAGTACTGTGCAAATGTTTTAGGCACCCTATTTTTTGAAGTACAAATTCTGTTATAGATTTAATATATTTATATATATTTAATAGATATTAATTTATGAAGTCTGCATTATTGAGTCAGTACAAAAACATTTTAGATTTACTTTACCAATAATAATAATGTAACAAAAAGATAATACTTGTACATCTGTAAAGAATGTAACTTATTAAAAAGAGAGGTTATGTTCAATAAAAAAACATAATGAAGGCTCCAGAGATTTTGCATGAAAATAGAAGTGTGACAATTCAACTTCTTAAAAGAACTGTGGCAGATTCTCCAAGACACTCAGTAAAATCTAATTTCTTTATAAAACTGTATAAACTGTACCTAGGACTAATATATAAATAAATGAATTAATTAATTAACTAATTAATTAATAAAATGGTCCTTCTTTGGTTTGTTAATGTTACTGCATATTGCTGTCTTTTTCTTTCAAGTAATAAAGAATTAATTCCATTATTTGAAGTCATCTTTACTTTCCAACAGTTTTTGCATGTGTCTAGAAATTTTGCACAGTACAATATAAATACAATTCTGGTCTTCGTTGATATGCTACATGACCGTTTCCCATTGGAAAAACTTGCCCTTGATCCAATATGGCGGCATTCAAAACTGTGGCCATGTCCTGGATTTAGCCTAAAAGTCCAGGACATTATTTAGATATTTCATTTTCCTTTTCATTTCTGAACTAAAAGGGTGTCCTGCAACTTTTTACTTACTCTGGAAATCAGACTGTTGGAACATATATATTTCACCAGGCTTATTTCCAGCCACTCTAAAAAAAATACTTGTTCAACAGTTGTGCAGCCAGAATTTGATCATTAGGTGAGCTTTGGCAAAAGGCAGAACTTCAAACCTTCTGAAGAGAGTCCTATAGTCCTGCACACATCCAAGGATTTTGTTGGGCTTTATTATAGTCTCCCCTGCACCTTTTGCCCCTCCATCATTCATGGCTCATGACATCAGCACCAGTTCACACAGCACACAGCCACAGACTTCCCAAACACTTTTTATAAAGCCTTCAGTCTTCTCCCATCCATTTTCCAATGTCAGACACTGTCAACCATGCCTACAGAGGTTCATGAGTGGTCACAAAGCATCAAAGTGCCAATCTAGGAGGTGAGAGTTAACATGTCCATGCCACTGCAAGTGCCTCCCGCTCCCCTCGTTCCCTTCATGTGGGGAACAGCCAGGAAAGGGTGTGTCCCCATACATGTTAGGTCACATGTGGGGAATTAGCTGTGGCTGACTGGATGGGCCTTGGTACAATTTGGATGAGCCAAGGCCCAAGGGGGCCCCATATGGGCTTCTGCTCCTGTTGTTTGTATTATGTGCCATGTTTATGAATGCTTTAACAGGGATCTTAACTAACTCAACTGACTCAACTTGCAACACGCGGCAGCATTGGGAGTTACTTTGAATATTTAGGGCAAACTGTTATAAGCTGTTTGACAGTTATACATTGGAGCGGTCTACTGTGTCAAAAACATTAGACCTCTAAATGCTTTGCTTTTCAGTCATGCAGTACATACACAGCATTTCGCTGAGGCTCTTATCCAGAGTGAATTACAAAAATTGCTTTGTCATCATCTCAGAGAATGCATACTAGTTTAGAATTAAAAGAAATAATAATTGAAGATACCACAAGATAAAGAAAACAATGCTGCTAACTAAAAAGTTAGTATTATTATATTAAACTGATATTCAGTGTCAAAAGTAAATACATAGTAAGCTCTTTATTCTGCTTAAAAGGTTTTATGAATATTATGTTCAGGGTGGAATGAAGAACAGAACATTTACAATACTGAATCTGATCTGAGAAAATGACTGATATTTAATTACTTGTTTAAACCCTGTAACTAGTAAGAATTATGCACTAACAGCCATGAAACTCTTGTGAAAGTTCTTTAGTGAAGCAAGGAAGGAATACGAGTTGAATGGGTTCAGATATGCCCTCTGCAATTTTGCATAATTTCTGCTGCTGTTCCTCAGATAGCTCTCCAGTTTTCGGACACTAAGACAAGCACTAATGATACCTCCTGGTAGATTTTCTGTCTGCCACCTTCAATTCCCGTTTCATATTCTATACTTGAACTCTGTGAAATAAAATGCAATTACGTATTTCAAGCTTCCCTATTATTCCTCTATTATTCTTCAGTTTTCTTTCTTTTTCTTGATGTTCTCATTTCTTTCTTTTTTTAATAACTTCTTTTTCTGTTTATTGCTTTTTATTTTATTTCTCCTGATGTTCTGAGATGGTTTCTTTATCTCCTTTTTGTCTCTTCCTTTCTGAACTTCATTCATATTTATGTTTTTGATCATTGAAGCCAAACCTCCCTTAGGGAGTCAAGTACCATTGCTTCTAGGAGCAATTATCTGTGGTTTTAACATTAAAGTCAGATTTAGTCTGAGTCAAAAGGAAAACTATGTAATATTTTGGTTTGGTTGCTAACAATGATGAATTACATATATTCAACTTTCTCTCTCAGAATTTTCTGATGTAGGGGCCCATATGTAGCCTCAACTCTCTAACCATTGGTCTTATCATCAGGAAATTGCAAGTTCGATCTGCAGTGATGACTGAGCCATGAAAGGCAAAAAGCCCAAGAAAGCAAAACTAGCTTTACATTCCCCTAGGGACTCCTTCTTTGGCAGAGTAATGTGTCCCTTTAAGACTAGAACACCCCCCCCCCCACACAAAAAAAGAGAAAAAAAATCTATGCAGTTCACACACTAGATATGTTAAAATATGGCTGCCTGTATACTCATATTTATATACCGTTTGAGTTTGTCTGTTGTAGAGGTGTGCTCCACCCAGCTGACTGAGTTCTCCAGTGTGGTGCGGGTTCTCCCAAAGTCTAGTTTTAGTGTGTGGAGCTCTTTGTGTACAGTCTCTAACTCCTTCTCCAGAGCCTGCTTGTCTGCCTCCAACAACATCACCTGCTTTGAAAGCTTACACACTGCAGAAAGATGACATGGATGAAAGGAAATTAAATCATTGGTAAATTTCATAAAATGGTTGCAAGACAAAGAGGAAAACATTGAATGAATGAAATTGAATGAATAAATAAACAAAATAAATAAATAAATAAATAAATAGAATGAATACATTTTTAAAAACCCAACTGAATACATATTGTATTATCTAATAAATATGTATTATATTTTCATGAGAAATTCAAATTTATTTAGAACTAAAATAGAAGCAAATTTGCTGTTTGGGTTTTCAGGTAAATGTTTGAGTTAGTTTTAAATGTAACATGTGTGTGTCTTAATTTTACCTTCCTGTGTGTGTTTAGTGTGTGTGTCCTTGGCTTTAGCATGCTGCAGTTCCAGCTGTTCTATCAGCACACGATTCTCCTCCAGTACCAGCCGTGCCTGATCCTGCAGCTGCCTCCTAAACACAAACCCACAAAAATAGCAGCAACTGACTACATGTTACATAGTGTCGCATATATAAGCCATTATGAAATTCATTCAGTTAATACAGGTGAGCAGGTGGAGTAATTTAACAAATCCTTGCAGTAGCTAGGTAATCAAGGAGAAATCAGAAGCTCTTGTGTCCAAAACTGTCTGTATATCTGAGCATACTTAATCCTCAGAGCTACTCAAACAAATAATTTAATGCTAAAATCTCTATACACAGCATGAAGGAGGAAAGATCAGTTAATTTGGTATCCTTTTCAAAAGTAGCTCTTCACAGATACAAAAGCAGGTTTCACACCCATCCAGACAGACAGACATTGTCCCCGTGGAACAATGTCTGTCTGTGGAAGTATAGAGGACTGTGGAAGGTTAATAAAGGCAGATGGCCAGTTACTGATCAAACATAGAAACCACTATGCAATCTATAAAAAAAAAGCAGGGAAATTGAAACAGATCTATGCTAATTGGCTTAAGCTAATAGCCTATACCTATTAAGCCAGGACAACTTTCAGTCAGAATGCAAAAAAGATAATTCAATGTTTCTATAATCCTGTGATTAGGAATAGGTTAGACACAAAAAAGCAATACGTTAATAAGTATCAAAATATTTACAAATCTCAGGAATAAGATTCATAACAACTTAAAAACAGCCAGTAATGTAAAGAATGCTCGAGGGCACATTACACAGCAATTTAGTAGCTTCAGAAGCCCATTCCAAACGGAAAGTGCATTAGAACATATTGCCTTCATACTGAAGCATGAAGCAATCCCACTAATTTTGGGAATGATGCCGAAATAAGTTTAAAACCTTAGTGCAACCTTAGTGTCAAAGCACAGAGGTGCATGAGAAAAGTAATGAAACTCCACTCCACTGTAATGAAACATTGATTTATTATGCATCACAAGATTTCAAACCAGACTGAAAAAGATTTTAAAAAGAAGCAAACAGATTGTCAGCTTCCAAGTAAAAGCTATACAAATCATATTGTGTTAAAGTCAGAGTTCAGCAAATTTAATTGCAACACAGAACTATTTGTGAGCCCACGCAGGCCAAATACTTCTTATTTTTGTCACAAATATTTTCCAATTCTCTTTTATAGTCAATTCACTTCAGACATATTGTTACTCCCATGGTCCAAAATCCTCATAATTTTAAAATCATACTTTTGCCAGATAACAAGAGCTAAACAAAAATGCTTGCTGTCATGGAGTTGTTCATGTTTTCATGGCTACACCCATTCCTAATTAGACCATGACTTATACCTTTCACTCCATTTCCAAATAATGTCATCCCCATGCACCCTGCTGGCTCAGGAAGCCCAGCAGATACCAAAACCTGTGGATGCTCAAGTCTCTTATATAAAAATACATAATATTGGCACACACTCTGATATACTCTAGATCTTTTGTGACACCATTCATTCATTCCTTTGTCCATCCATTTTAAGATTAATTATTATGAAAAATATTAAGTTGCTACTTTTTTCCTACCCTCCTCCAAAAGTTAAATAGCACAGATTACACAGTCACACAGCTCCAGGGGCCTGGAGGTTGTGGGTTCGATTCCCGCTCCGGGTGACTGTCTGTGAGGAGTTGGTGTGTTCTCCCCGTGTCCGCGTGGGTTTCCTCCGGGTGCTCCGGTTTCCTCCCACAGTCCACGTTGCAGGTGGATTGGCGACTCGAAAGTGTCCGTAGGTGTGAGTGTGTGAGTGAATGTGTGTGTGTCTGTGTTGCCCTGTGAAGGACTGGCGTCCCCTCCAGGGTGTATTCCCGCCTTGCACCCGATGATTCCAGGTAGGCTCTGGACCACCCGCGACCCTAAAATTGGATAAGCGGTTACAGATAATGGATGAATGGATGGATGGATTACACAGTGCTGAACCCAGAGTAGCAATGATAGAGGCTCTGTTCTCCGTATTACAAGTCAGTGGAGCAGCACAATTATTCTGAAGCTGTAATTGTAAAGTAAAAATATTACCTTGTGTTCCTCTAATTTCACGATAGACACTGAGCATGTTGAATTTAGGCTCATGAGCACCTGCTCCAAGGAGCCCCATTTCATGCTTTTTTATGGAAACATACTACATACTTACTCTGTGTGCACCTGAATGACCACAATGCGCGCATCTTAAAGTAGCTGAAGTCATTAATTAAGATGGGTCTACTTAAATAGACTGTTCCTTTTTCAAGATATGTTGTATGTATGTTGTATGATATGATTATATATTTTATCTGCAACATGACATTAACTGGCAGTGCTTTCTTCATTCATCCTGACACAGCGTAAAAAGACTATGCAGCTCATTGGTCTCTTCTGACCTTCAGTCAAGACACACACACACACACATGCACACACGCCCACATGCACAGCTTAGTGACTATGTCTGTAGATGCTGACACTTAGGCTAAGGGCTTTTAACAGGCAAAGCTTCAGAACACTCTATTGTAATTCTTTTTCAGATCCCTAATCTAAAATTGGACCATTAGACATGGCACAATTAGACAAAGTTTGCTTCTATCAGATTATATTAGATGCAAGACACATGTTTGAAAATGTTTGCTAAATTTCCAGATTGTTTTGTGGAGACATAATTTTATACATAATATTAATACAACAAGCAAAGGGACACCATGAAGCAACTGCAACTTATAGATTAAATGGTCAATATAAGTGTAGACACTTACACAAAGTTTCTTCAGAAATCAAATGTATCAAAAGATTAGGTGATTAAGATCATTTCCAGTAGATATAGGAAAATTGCTGTAAGGATTTAATATTAGCAAGGACAGTTACAGATGTACAGTGTATAGTTCTGGATTAAGAGCTTGACTCCAGATATTGAATGGGGCTCCATCACCCCATAACACACAGTTCAACTGTTACAAAGCTTAGCGCTTGGGGATTAATTCTCTTTACATTTGCTGTATACAATTTCAATCCTATAAATTGAATCCTGTAAAATTCAGTGAAAGCTTCCTCACAGGTCACTAGCTCTCCAGTCTCAGCCCTGGCTCTGTAAATGGGAAACAAACAAAGTGGCTCTGACCAAGAAACACAACACTATTCCAGCTAATCAATTCCTGGGGGTATTTGTTCTTGTGCACAGAATGAGGGGAAAGGGGACGGGCAAGGGGTGGAGCTTCTGAAGAAGCACTGAAGGAAGAAGTGTGTTTGTTTTGCAGTTCAGTTCAAATATCAACATTTGTTCTCCAAACTCATGTATAGAGAAGTGCTGGGCGATATGAGCGCAAACCAATATCATGATTAATTGTACATTTTACCATGATTACGATTAATGAACAATTATTTTGTTGTTGTATTTTTGACCCTCAGAGTTCAGTTACGAGGCTTGTACTGTAAATATGCTCCAGTGTTAAAGCTAGGATATTTTTTCTAATGTGGCTGGGAGCTTGTTTCTCTCTTATTTTTTTAGTTTTTTGTTTATATTTGGTGTGTGATTGTGCTCTGGTCGCTGAAATGTTTTTTCTCAGCGTTTACTTTTGATTTCGTTTTGTTCAGTGTCATCTTAATTATAGCGAAAACACAGCACACATAGAGCAGCTAGCAAAAGAAGTGATCTGTGTCTTATTCTTTGTTTGATTTAACTCTCTATGTTTTCCGCATTTGTGATTTTACAGAGTATTTTACCACATTATCTCTGTTTGAATGTCATAATATTAGCTCCTTATATCCTGATACTCTCTGTGGTTTTCCCCTTTGTTTGTGAATCCTGTAATATATCTGGCCTAAAAAACTACACACTCACATGGTGTGATGATATGTTGTCAGTTTTGTATTGTTCCTGTGGGGTAGTTGTATATATGGGGAGTCTGACCAAACTCACAGCAGCCCATCCTAAGTGTATTACAGTGAAAATTAGCTTAGTGGCAGTGTCAGGAAAGAAGAAGCAGTAGCGTGGTCTTACTTGAATGCCTGATTAAGAAAATAATAATAAAATTGGTTAAAAACACAGTTGATGGCCATTAAAGTAGACATATTATTAAAAATCACTTTTCCAGTGCATGTGCACATTCATCTGGGGATCTGGAGTGCCTACCAACCCACAAACTGTGAAAAAAGACCACCTAATGAAGAGTTTACCTAGGTCTGTAAACAAGAGATGAAACGAGTCATTCTGTTTTTATGCTGCTCCTTACATGGAGTGCAGGCACATAAGAATTATACTGCACCCCATCTGACCATCTTCAAACACAGCAACTGCACTTAGGCAGGTTTAAACTATGTAAAACAGACACACTCAGAGAGACATGAGAAAACAGAGCCAAAACAAGAACGAATACATGAGAAAATGGTAAAAGGAGTGGAGAAGAAAGAGAACAATCCAAAATGAGCATAAATGCTGGGAGAAGGAAGACAACCAAGTTAAATATAGAGCTTCTCTATGCCTCACTTGACACAGCTGCTTCCCATTGTGTGTGAGCTCGGCGTGAGCTGTGTGTAGCTCATTGTCATTTAAAGGAACAGGCACTGAAAACCTGTAAGTCATTCTTAATAGGTCATTCATAAGTCATTCTTAATAGGGTTGTTTAGACAGGGAAAGATGTTGTATCGTTTGATCCCTGTGATATTTTCACTAAAACATGTCAAAGATTTTTCATTGAGGCCCCAGGGAAGTGTGCTTACTTGTGGAAAAGGTGTGTGTAGTCTTTAAACTACACCAGATTTTCACTCGATGCACAAAATATAAGTAGGGGAGGACTTGAGATACACCACGCATGAGCGCAGACCTCTGTAGCATGAGGTAATGTGCATTAGTCTTTAATTTAAAGCTGAAGTCCAAGGCCAGGGAAATTGCCTGTGTAGCAAGAATGGCAGAGTATAGCAGTTTACCTAATGACATCTTAAAGTCCCTTAACAACCCTGAGGAGTCAGTACAGTGCACTTGCTTAGCAATGGAAAATGAGCGGTGTGTGTGTGATGAGAAAAAAGACTCACCATGAATAATAAGACTAATATATTAGGAACTACATAAAGCATAGACAGTGTTCCTTGCATAATTTGATGGATTTGATGAATATTAAGAAGGTGTTGGGGAATAACAGGATAGTGCTTTATTGCTGACGATGCTATACTTACTGCATGAGCATGAGTGTGTGTTTATTTGATTAGTCGCTGTGTAGCTGTGCGTGTATATACAAAGAGTTGCTCTGAGAAAAGTAATTGTACATGTTCATGTATTGATGTATAAACCCGATATCCAGAAAAGCTAGGGCACGTCCTAAAAATGCAATATTGCTAGAAACTGTAATTTGCTAAGTCTCCTGAACGTTGTATATATATATATACACGCTGCTGAAGGTGTGTGACCATCGAACACAGGTGGTGTCATGAACACAGCCACATTATTATTATTGGTATTTGGAGAGACATACTGTATGCTGCTGTGAAAATAAATTCTTTTCCCAGGAACTCTTCTATTGCAGCAAATTGTGCTAGGCTCCATTCTGGATGAGTAAAAACAGCGTGGCTTTGTAGACAAATAATGTTAAGCAGGTATACAACAAGAATGGGCAAAAATTGCACTTGCTAAACTTCAACAATTAATATCTTCAATTGCCAAATGATTAAAAAGTATAATTAGTAAAAAAGGTGATGTGACCCAGGGGGAAACAGAGTTTTTTGAGTGTGTTGAAGGCATCAGTTTGTAAATGTGTTTATAATTAACTAATACAAAACAACAAAAATATTTTTGTCATATTATATTTTAAATAAAGGTTCCAGTAAATCAATTAAACTAATTAATTTCTGTTTTTTTAAGTTTGTTAGAACATGTCCCAAATTTTCTTATAATGGGAATTGTATTTTATGCATATGACACATTTCATACATTACTAGTTTTATTGTATCTTTATTACAGGTGCTAATAGTGCCATTTGTGTTGACTCATGTATTGCATAGATTACTGTGTAATTCTTCTTCAGAACCATCTGAGAAAATGATATATCTAGACATATTTAAGAATTTTTTGTTCAAAATGACACTACCATTAGAATAAATACAAATGAATACAGTCATGGTTTTGAATGCCATGTAATGTTGTGAGTGTAACTTCACCATGTCCAATTTTTTTCAAGCAAGGCCAGTATTTATAGTTAGAATGCAGTCCTGGCATAACCAGTGATCAACCTCACAATCTACTGATGACAGAGCTAATGCTTAAAACGTTAATTCACTCATTCATTAATATATATTATTAATGTACAGTATACCAATGTGTAAAATAACTAGAGGTGCATGAATAATGATACTGGGATCAGGTATTTGTCCAATACCGTGTTCATTTACTCATATTTGTAATCACAAATGAGGCTCTGATACCAACATCAAATACCTTGTACCTAGTGCACATTGCTACGCTAATGAGCAGACAACTCAAAATGTTGCCAATCTGAAATTATTTCACAATGAGTGCTGGCAACCCAAGCAAAGCAGACTGCAGGGAGAACCAGAGAGCAGTGAGTGTGCTGCTTTGACTGTCCTCGAATAAGGTGTATTTTTCCTCCCTATTTTCCTCCAGGGAAATGTTTTCCCGTTTGCGAGATCACTGTTTGTTGCCTGACATGGTTTATCCTCAAACTAAATTTTTTTTCCGCTCCCAATTATGAATTGGACCCAACGCCATAGGTCAGGGTGCTCCTTTTAAATAAAAACTGCCAATAAATAAACACTCCCAAGTGCAGAACTTCCCAGCCACTATCGTATAACGGAAACTGTTATGGACATTATGCAAATGCATATCAAGACCTTGTTGACTGTCATATTACTTATATATATATATATATATATATATATATATATATACGGGCGGCACGGTGGCGCAGCAGGTAGTGTCGCACTCACACAGCTCCAGGGACCTGGAGGTTGTGGGTTCGATTCCAACTCCGGGTGACTGTCTGTGAGGAGTTGGTGTGTTCTCCCCGTGTCCGCGTGGGTTTCCTCCGGGTGCTCCGGTTTCCTCTCACAGTCCAAAAACACACGTTGCAGGTGGATTGGCGACTCGAAAGTGTCCGTAGGTGTGAGTGTGTGAGTGAATGTGTGTGTGTCTGTATTGCCCTGTGAAGGACTGGCGTCCCCTCCAGGTTGTATTCCCGCCTTGCGCCCGATGATTCCAGGTAGGCTCTGGACCCCCCGCGACCCTAAATTGGATAAGCGGTTACAGATAATGGATGGATGGATATATATATATATATATATATATATATATATACAAAAACACACATTTTTAATTAAACAAAAATATTTGAATTAATAACTACACTATTACACAATGCTCCTGAACGCTTAATTCTGAGTATCGGTATCGGTAAGTACAAAACTACACATACTTGTACTCGTACTTGGTTGGAAAATTTTTTTTTTACAATTATTTATGCATCCCTTCAAATAACTGGTTATTCCAGCATGGTATTTTATCATCAAGTCAAGCATTTAGTAATAGCAAAGTGCTGCTAAACCAATGGCAAATAACCTTCTGTTGTTAATGATTACATGCGCAAGATACTTATTACATCTCACACTTAACTACAAACAAAGATATTCTTGATGAAGCATGTGCTTGGATTTTTATCGATGTAAGCTTACCATTCTTTATTGCTGACACTGCTTTTCTTTCTGAGTTCTGCATGAAGTTTCTCATTCTCTTGAATCACCTCTTCTGAGCATGCTCTCAACCTCTTAACTTCTTCCTGTGAGAACAAGAAAATGACAGATATCTACACTACACTATTCCACTGCTTTTCAATTAATAAACTTCACTATATATTCAGGTCTTTTTGTCAGGTGTGATGCACTGCACCTGAGATATATTAAATCATTCACAGATTTAAGCACGGTAACTTTGTTATTATATATTTCATTTCTCCACATTGGTGGCAAGACATTAAAAAGAAGCAATTATTTCACTTTGTATGTACACCTGAGCATTAAAGTTTGCAGTAATTAGGCTTGTTCCATCTTTTTCAATAATGCACACAAATAGCTCCGTGTTGTAGAAAGCTTTGGGCATAAGTGTTTGGGCATATGTCATTTAACAATCTACATGGCAGCCTACAGAGTAATAATTCACTGTAACTTACACTATTCAAATTTTTTCAAATATATGTACACATAACACCCAAACTGTAAATATACTGTATTATATGACTCATAGCAATTATTTCACAAAACTGTGCAGTTTTCCTCTTTGCTTTGTGTAAAGTCACATGGTTGAAATTGTTTTCCCCTGTCTTTATTTTATTATACATCCTTAAATGTAATTCAACAGGAAAAATTGGAGTTTACAACTCACAGTACAGTGCTAGAAAGTATATTTGCCACTGGTGGTAAAGCAAAGGTGGTATGCACACACACACACACACACACACACACACAAAATGACATATAGTGATGAGTTGTTCAAACTCAAATGTAAGCCCTAGGATGTGGTGTGCAGCTTTTTTATATAAACACTCACTATTGATTGCAGGTAATTCACACACTCACCTCGCAGGACTTGAGGAGCTTGTCTCTCTCCATCAGCTGGTCCTCATAAGCCAGTAAGAGTGGCGATAAATATTTCATATCCAGCTGCAGGCAATCAAGAGGACAACAAAAAGCACCTTAGGGAAAGAACAAAAAGCAGCAAAAATCCATGGCAAAGCTCTATGCACTACACAAAAGCTGCCCTACAGAAAACTGCTTTAGCTATTAGTCTTCGTTAGTTGTGAGCACTAAACGTGTCGAACATTAATGCCATTATCATGTGCAAATGCTTTGAACTCAAAGGGAATTAATCTTTTATCAATCATTTACAGCACAGTTTCGAACAGAAATAGAGAGGGAAAGATAGGTGTGTGAACGTAATTAAGAGCCAAAGGTTCAAACATTAAAGCTTGCCTAAAGAAGATATATTCACCAGTGTGGGCAGGAAAAAGGCCAAAAAAGAAGTTGAGACTGAATCAGTAAGAAATATTTGTGATCAATTTATAATGTACCTGCTAGAGCCAGACCACCATACACAATATGAACAAAGGTTGTGGACTTTACAATGCATGGTGCCAGGAGACACAGGGTGTACTGTCACGCATGATTGTCACCTTCCCCGCTACCTCACTGTTCACATTGCATTTAATGTACACGGCCCAAGCAAGCTTATGTCAACACGCTGTAGCAATATTTTTTAAATAAAGATGCTACTGCACAACAAAATGTGATTCACAACAAAATGTGATTCATGATTGTACTTTGTGGCTTATATGGAGTCATTTTTTTTGGGCCAGCTCAATCGCAAATTCTATCAATTATGCAGCACAGTGATTTTCCTTTAATTGCATTGCACATAAAAGAAGATGAGAAGAGGCAAAGAGTTGTAAATTTGATCAGCAAACACTTCCAGCGAACACTGCACCTCAGCAGTAGACCAGAGTGATTCCTGTGCTACTATGTTTGGTTACAGTGAGTACTACATCATTGACATCACGTTTAAGTTCCATGCTCAGGCACAATGAGTGATCATACTACAGAGGAGGGCTGGGCATTCATTCATCCATTCATTCATTTTCTGTAACCGCTTATCCAGTTCAGGGTCACGGCAGGAACACTTCCTGGAGGAGGTGCCAGTCCATCGCAGGGCAACGCACACTCATACTTAAGGACACTGTTGAGTAGTCAATCCACCTACCAATGTGTGTTTTTGGACTGGATTTTGTGGATGGAAAGTGCTCAGACACAGTATGGAGTGTTTAGTGTGAATACAACCATCCTAACAGTTTTCCATGCCTGGTATACATTCAGTGGGAGGCACCCAAGCATCCCAATCATGGAGAGTGAACCCATCAACCCACCAGTGAAAACTAATTTGTCGCCATGCTCTTGTTCTTTTTGGACATGACCCAAAGTTAATGACCACAGGTGAGTTGTAGATATAAATAAACTGGTAAACTGACAGCTTTGCTTAGGTCCCTCTTCACCAATAAGATCCAGTTTAATGACTGCATTACAGCGGCCACCATACTTAAATCTCATATTCTCTCTTCCCACCAACTGATCTAGATGCTGAGATACTTGAACTTGGACACTTGGGGCAGATTCTCTTCGTCTACCTAGAGGGAGTGTGCCCTATTGTTCAGATAATGATGGCCTAACTTGGTGAAATTTAAAACAAGTGTGTTAAAAATCATAAATAGTAGAATGTGGAGGAGTCTCACTCACCAGCCACGGTGGAGCTGGTCCTTTCATTGGTAGACCACTGTGCCGAGAACACTGGGGAATGAAAGATGTGAGAAAGTTAATTCTACAGGAAATGTAACAAATATCTGATAAAATGAATCCTTATTCCCTAACCCTAACCCTAACACTGTAAAGGTACATTAAAAGATATACAAATGTTTGTCAGATATGTATTTATCAAGCTAAATACACACGTGACTGTTTGGAGATAAACTCACAGGCCGTGTCTTCGCTCCTAAATTCCTGACTTGAGGCAACAATCAGCGCTAACTCCGGGAGCAGTTCACATAAGCTTCCTACAGCTCTGGATTTCACACTAGCATAATTTCAGTTGTAAAAGCCCACTACTCACTGGGTGATAACAGCAGGCTTATACGATTACTGCAGGTCACACAGCATGTGATGCTGCAACTGAAAGCTTGGAGAAATTCTATCCTAGACTTTACTTGTTTAAAAACAGAATGTGAGAAAATGCTTATATTCTGAAGAAGAAGAAAATAAAAAGTAAAGTATAAAAAAGTATAAGAAAAAAAGATAAAGATAAGATAAATGTGAAGAAGCTTTCCCCATTCAGTCATTAAAGTGAAACATGTGCTAGTCTTATTGTCTCTATAATCAATATTCAATCAAAAACTCCAGTATAAATATTCAATAACTGCACTTCTCTGCACATCTATACCCTGTAACTGTGAAGACAGAAGCCCACTAGTTTCCATTCAGCATGTATCGCAGACTGCTGGCCATAAACCAAAACTGAAAGGTCTTGAGTTCAATACCAGCTGATAACATCTTTCTACAGCCACTGTGCCCTTGGGCAACGCATTTAATTCCAAGTTGCTCCAAGGGGAGCATCTTTGCAATCGGGTAATGTAAACAGTGTCAGGCAAACGTCCCAGTAAAAAAGGAGTTAGAGCCAAAATCACATATATACAGCAGACCATTTAGTTGTAATTGTCATTCACACTCAAACTAGCAAAAGAAAATTCCCATTGAGTCTTCATTATATTCCTCAAAGAATTTATAAGTAATCTCTTGTTCACTAACCTCTTTTGTCTGTGACCATTCTATCAGTTTCCACAACATGGAACACATTTACACCAGGTGCCAGACCATTAGAAAAAGCAATGGTAATGGTAGATGGTAATGCTGTATAATGTAATGTAAGAAATTGTTCTTTTGCTTGTTTGTTTGTTGTGTAACTCATTGCTGTGACAGTTAGCATATTCTAGCTTTCAACATGTTCTGTTCTTTTTAAATAGACAAATGCCATTGTTTTTGCCTATTAATCCAATCAAACCTTAAAAGACAACAGATGATGCTGGAGAACTACTGCTCTTAATGCAAAACAAACCCCCCACTTCCTGTTTGTGTTCATTCAGAAGCTCTGCATCTTAAGAAACTGACATTGGCTTGTATGTGATTAAACTTCAACTTGTCTGTAATTTTTCATTCACTGTCTGAATTACCACAGAAACTCATCTGTAACTCAAGCTGTTAGTAGAATATTCAGTCTGTGTTTACTTTCATGCCGTTAGCAGTCTCCCAAATTTGGAGTCAGTTCTTCTTTAAGTAATGTAAGTGTAACAGGAAAATTCCATTACCCACCAATTGAGCAGAAAACAGAGCAACAACCTCATCACGTTTCATGCTTTTCAACTTTCAGGGGTCTCTCCACCATACAAATGGTATTTCTCAGTGACAATGTAGGGACAGAGCTTCTGAGACAGTTTGGACCGAGACAATTATTTTGTTTCCCTTTCCTAGCCAGGACTGTGTACAAACACCGGACCTATTTCCAGGGCACATACCAACCTGAGAGCTAGCAAATGTGAGGAAATATTCACTGAATTAAAAAATGTATTGGAGTAAAATAGCAAACACTGCTCTTAACTGTGATGTGCAGGAGAGCAGAAACATACCCAATAGCATATAATGCTCATTAACCATTAGAAACCATACGAGCCACTTCACTGCACGAATACAACTTGTGGGCAATGATGAAAACAAATGTTTCAGTGGCTCATTAGAATCATACACATTGAAAATTTTTTAAGGGCTCACTTGCGCTTGTTTCATACATTGACATACTTGCTTTTGAAAAAATTCTCCACATTGAATTCATAAATAAGAAGGTCACAAAAAACTCCCATAAGGGTAAAGCTGTAACATGCAATTGGAATAGGGCTTTTGATTTTTTGTATTGGTCCCACCATGGTTTATTTGCTGTTGGTGCTGAATCAAAATTGATGCATTATGACATTTGCAGTACAGAGTGCACCACACAGTCGGGATGTTCAAATGCCAACTGAGCCACGTGCTGCCAAGCTCACACTGCAAAAAATTCTCCATGCAGGGAGCCCCAGAAAAGCATACTTGTCCTTGCTCTCTAAGGTGGTAGAATCTCCTTCTCCTTTATCAATGAATACATTGCTAGCAGAATTGGGTCTGTTAGCTAGCCATTCTAGGCATTTAGTGTTCTCCTCCAAGCAAGTTCAGCTGTGGTGCTGTGCTAGAAGTGGTTTGAAAACAAGAGGTGTCTGGCTTTAAATATTTTAGAGGAATCAGTGGAATGGTGCAATTGCAGGGAATTGGAAATGACCAAATATTGGGAGAATATTGGGTAAAAATAAATATAAATTAAAAACAAAAATCTGATTAATTAGTCTGATCTAATGGAAGCAGAAGAGCTGAAATGACAGGCATCTGTGATTTTCATACATAAAAATGTTAAGAATGTGCTTTAAGCGGGTGGTGCCATCAGCCAAGATTCTACTTCAGCATCCAGCTGAATAGAAAAATCATCAAAATGCATTAGAGTGCAGAGTGCATTAAAAAGAGAATAAAATAGAAGAAAGAGAACGGATGAGGGAAGAGCATGAAAAACTGTTTCTGTGTATGAAGTGTCTCTGATTATGCATAATGTGAGGTACTGGTGGGTGGCATATGGAACAGAATTGGGCCAGACTTGGATAATCAGTTTCCAGCTGATAGCAGCACATCCTGAACAAGTCTGACTTCAAACAAGTGGAAATATATTGAATGTTGGCAAATCGTATGATCTCTCATAAGGAGATATGTTAAATATTACAAGAAATATTTTCATTTAGTGATTTGTTTTAATATGAACCCTTATAAAGTAAACAATATCTATCCAGCTGACAGGTAATCTTGCTTATACTGAGCAAATAATTATTTATTTATTTCGTATTGATGATTGTTCCATGTATTATTAAAAGGCTCTACAGATGCAGGCTTAAACATGGATGGGAGCTTGTAGATGGAGAAGTGTGAAGTTTACTTGGGGCTCAGAAATGCAGACTGCAAGCATAGAGAGAGGGATATTTTTACAGGCCCCTTTAGTACCAATTGCCACTGCAAATTTCAGAACAAGCCCAGTTACTGAGGTTGATACATGGCCCACACGCAAAAATGCACACAGACACAAAGTTAATTTACATTTATTCTTGACAGTGTATCAGATGAGTATCAGAGATACACTTTTCCTTCCACTGACAAAGGTTTAAACTACAGCACTACTAAAATGTCAGTTTGCCCAAACTGGAGAGTGCTGATGACAGTTTTATGATATCAGTACTGATAATTACAGACTTTCGGTGGCAGCATCAGGAGGATTAAACCCTATTATCTCTTGACAAAAGACTAAAACGTTAAACAGCTGTGCAACTAGGGAGTATAAGGCACCCTCTCTTAACTTAGCTCTATAACTACAATATAGACTGGCCTGATATATTCATTCATTCATTTATTCATTTATTGTCTGTAACCTCTTATCTACTTCATGGTTACAGTGGGTCCAGAGCGTACGAAGATTCATTGAGCACAAGGCAGGATTACACCCAGAACAGGCCGGCAGTCCATCCTCACACAAGCCCAGGGGCCTCATTTATGAAATTCTGGAGTGAAAGTGTGCATGCGCACAAACATCAGATTTATAGAACTGTGCGTACACACACCCGAACACTGTTTTCTCTTTATAAATCATAATATTCTTCAACACATTCTACAACACAAGGACTGGCGCCCACTACAGTGTGTGTTCCTGCATTGCGCTCAGTCATTCTATGTAGGCTCCGGACCCACCGCAACCCTGGATAAGCGGTTACAGACAATGACTACATGAGTGAATAAATATTTAAATATGGGCTTTCCCGTTCATTTTTGCATGTGATTTTGTCTAAGTGGTTACACCTGTTTAGGCTTGTAATTATACCCAACTACTACCAGATTTACTACCAGTATATTTACTGTCTATTTTCTTTCTTCCATTGCTCCAGTGTCCAGGTTTGATGCTCGCATGTTGTGTGTAGATGGTTTTGGCAGCAGCTGTTCTATCAGTTCGGATCAGATGGAATGCCTCCATCACCCTGGCACACTGATGATCTTTGAGGACCTACTTTTCTTTGGCTAGTATTTTTTGACGTTTTTCTCATTCAGAATTTTTTCACAACTACTGATCAATAGCATCGCACAAGCCTTACCATTGTGAAGATGGTCCACCCTAGGTGCTGGGATAACCAGATTATAACACTGTGGCCCTTATCAACACTACTCATTTTTCCCCACATCCAACATTCTGACTACAAGAAACGACTGATTACTTGGCATCTAATTTCCCTAACTGGGATAAGTGCAGTTTTAAGACATAATAAAAGCCAGACCTTAGTTTTAACCCACAAATACACCTGAATATGCACTGTTTAACTGGCAAAAAAACTATACCAAACTGACTGCTGTGCATATACCCTATTGCAGAACTCCCTCAAGTACCCTTCCTCAGTGCTCTCTAGTTTATTATTTGCTCACTATTTCCCTAAGCTACTTACTTCTACAAATAAATAGGAGGTATAGGTGGTAGGATGCATATACACTCTGTAATTTAATTTAGTCTAATTGATAATGAAGATATAATAAAGGCAGTGTCAGCGTGACTCAAGAATGTTCATAAATGGCATGCGAACACCAGGTTGCAAAGCAGGTGTAAAGGGTTAAAACAACATAAGCTCTAGGTAAATTAAAACATGTACTTTCAGGATATACTAGACCCTATAATTCCACTTTACAGTAATTTGAAACATGTTGCTCTTGACATTTTCTGGTGTATAGACCAATAGATGTATAGTTCCAATAAAATCCAAATTTTGGTGAAATAATTTAAAGTGGAAACATGAAAAACAATGTAAAATGTGTAATGACAGGAAAAATGTAGTTTTCATCTTCTCTTATTATTGTCATTTTGAGTTTACACGGTTTTCTGGTGTCTATGATGTGAAAATATCAGTCTTGACAAGTGCAAAACAAGACATAGGTGGAGGTGATAAGTGGGAGATACCAGACAGGAGTTGGAGTAAAAAATAAATAAATAAATAAATAAAAATGAAGTGCCAAAGGGATGTGACAGTCCTCTTCCCATTTACTCCTTATTCCCCTGCCCCCTTGACTGTTTGCTCGTTTCTTAGTTTGTGCTCCTCTGGCTTATGTTGACTGCCCTCTGTTCCACAGTGAGTTAAGATTTAACTCTCTTCCTGAGAAAAACAATGCTCCAAGTGCAGCGCTGGGCCATTTGAGGCAGTGCGACAGCAATCAAGAGTTTTGTAATAGGCTCTAGAAAGAGAGACAGAGTAACTTGTGGTGCTATTGAATTAAGGCTTCTGTCTGCTGGAGCTTAAAGGCTCATGCGTCACCATGTGTGAAGACTGAGCAATTTCCCTTAAGTTTAAATCAGCTCCCTGCTGAAAGTGACACAAAGAAAGACAGAAAGAGAACGGCAGAGTCCTAAGGGACAGGGAAAAGAAGTAGGCAGATGTGAAGTGTGAAATGAAAGTCTAGGCCTCTGCTGACATGCTGCGCCTCTTTGTGGCTTCCCCATGTTTATACTCCTCACAGCAGCCAATCGACAGCCACAAAGGGCAATCCAGACAGGGGACTCCCTGACATGGATCAGTTTTCTACCCACAGATTAACTGCAGCCTTTAGCTAAATTACATCCTTAATACAGAATTCCCTTTGGAAAGTCTTTGATTCAGAGACAAGATTAGACCTATGCTGAGGACAGACTGAAAGATTTTATCAGAAAGGCCTTTGCAAAATGATTTATTGCAATATATTAAATATACCCAAATTTAACTGTCAGAACAAATCCATTTTTGAAAATGCCACCTGTGCTTTGCATTACACTAAAAATTATGTTCTACAAAGGTTCTTTAGTAAAGAAAATGGTTCTATATAGAACCCTGAATAAGTTTGCATGTTTAAAGGGTCATTGCGACATTCAAAACTTCTAATCAACATAATTTTATCTAAATAAATTATATCAAATATTTTAACTTTTTTTTTCTTTTATGTCCCCACTGTGTATTCATGTACTGTCACTTTAAAACCACATTACCAAGCTGTAGTCACGTGATTCTGCCCCTATCTGCCACATGGAAGCAACCTAAACATACAAAAATACAAAAAACTAAATAATCGGTCATTAATCTTAATCATGGGAAAATGTACAATTAATCATGATATTGATTTGTGCTAATATACCGCCCAGCACTAGGTCATTGCATCGTGGAAAGGGTCCTTCAGATTGATGGAGAATGTGCTATAGATGATTCTATATAGTACCATTTAAAAAAAAAAAAAAAAAGTTCTATATGGCACCAACATTGGTTCTACTATTGTACCAAGCTTAACATCATAACAATGATGGCCTCTAACTACATAAAAATAAATGTATACTGAAAGTGCTACAAAACTAAACAGATGAAGTTACAAATGTGTTTCTCTGGTAATTCAGACACTAAATAAAAACTCGGACAAGTTCAACAAGCCACAGTCTGTTTTCTACAGTTGTTATACTGCAGAGCTCTTTAATGAACACAAAATGTTGGGGGGTGGAGTTTGCTTTGCTGTGAGAACAGTAGTACTCCAGAAACATCTATGTTGCCTTTCCCGTGCTCAATGCAAATCATGGGTTAAAACCTCTTGTGAAGTAGTGGAAATTTGTTCTCCAGAGTGATGGAGTTGGTATGGCTTTAAGATCTTAAACCTACCTTCCAACATTTGTACTTGGACTTACTATTGCTCATTACTCAATACCATCAAATGTTTTCAGCAAATACCCACCATCAAGTGTAAAGCCTTCCCACAAGTATAGAAGTGTTACTACAGAAAATTTCCATCGGTCATAGTTTAAAAAGGTATGGTGTTTAAGCAGGTGCCAACAAACTTCTGTGACTTTAATTGATTTAGGAAAGCTCATCTCATGTGAACTTTCACGGCGACATGAATAAATTCAATCAATCATGTCAGTCTCTGACAATGACACAGCGACAACCAGGACAATGGATCAGCTATGTTCCAACTGCTACTGGAACATTTTGACCCATGCCAAAAGACTTTTGTTTGCCTTCAGTGTTGTCACGTTTGAGGAAATGTAGCTACAATTATCAGAGCAATCTGTAAAATGTCTTGCAAAACTCTGTTCTCCTTTTGGTTTTCCAAATTGGATTGTAGCCAACAAAATGCTACTTATCCTGTGAGGAGCAAAGCGTTTTGTTTAAATTCTGCGGGGTTTCTTTTTTTCGTTCCTATTGCTTCAACATGCATAGAAAATATTACAGTTAAAAAAATAAATAAATAAATAAATATTTTTTTATCGTAGTTCTGCTTTGGGTTGCTCTTTTCAGTCCTGTTTTCTTTGTGTGTTTTGCTTTAATAGAGCTCTTTTCCAGGAAAATCCAAACATTCACTGGTAATTCTGCGAAGATGCTTCGTGCCAGTAAAAGCTGTGTAAATCCCTTCACAAATAAAACACAATTTATCTACGCTCCACAAAAGCATACTTTCATACTAAGATCTGACCAGCTTTATAGAACTCTGGCTAAATTGCTGTGTAACCAGATGTGCCTAACATTCCTTAAGCAATGTAGACTGCTAGTTGCTGCCCATGGTGCTAAAGCCTTTTCCTGCCAGCACCTGTATCCTTTACCACAACCATTTATCACATTGTTGGACAATAGGGCAATTCTCTCAATAAATTCTACCTCTGCTAACATGGCGTGCACACAATTTATTAAATCCAACAACATTTTAGAACTAAACAATTAATATTGTAGGCTTGTATTATTCAGCTGGGAATATATATTCATTACATCATTTACAGTACCATTATTAAGCAAGATGTATGCTAATTTTACAGTTAAATCTGCAAATATAACAAGACAGCCATTCTCTGTATATTATCCCCAAAGTCAAAGTACATGACGTCATTTTTCTCTGCTAACCCACTCTCTCTGTTCCTAGCTTCACATATAACCAGACACCACAAATAGAGAGAGAGAGATGTCTGACTATGAAGCATGACTAGAATCCAGTGGGCCCTACGTATCCTACTTTGGGAACAAAATCTTGCATTTCCAAGTCTGAAGATACCAAATGCCCTTTAGACTTGTCAAAATGTCATGATGAACAGGCCAATAGAAAGGCTCCAAAATGACATGAAATAAAATCTTTTTCCATTGCTGTTTCTGAACATACAATGTTTATTTTTAATCAGACAGCAACTAGATATATCCTTAGTTGTAGGCTAAATGAAACCCAGTCACAACCTCCTGTGTAAAAGGTATGACAAGGTTTAAAGGTATAACCCTACTGCTGATAACTAACTAACTGCAGTGCTTATCCCTGTTTACTTTCATGGGTAATGACAATGGTATAACCAACACAATAGAAAATACCACGTAAATGTGTGTAAAAAGCATGTGTAACAAGTGTTTGAGACAAACGTTTCCAACAAAGAAAGTGACTGGGTCCCTTCCACGATATGCAATTATGATACTCCCACCTGCACAGCTGCCACTATTCAGAACCTAGTGCTTATGCAGACAAAAGATGCTGGATAAAACTGGATAAATCAACTTCTCTTGAGTTACTAACAGCACATTTCTATGAATATGTATTCTGTTCTTGTAGTGTGTGTGCCTCACAAATAGATTTAGGTGGCTTTAAGGTTTAGAGTAACAACCTAAGCTTTGAAACATAGAATAAATAAACACCACTGACAAACCGCAGTAGAGCTAGAGTTAGAAACTCTTGTTAAACCCATTATGCATGAGAAAAAAAAAGGCCAGCAAATGGTAGACCCAATTCTGCTTCTCTAATCATTAAGGATGAACTTAGAATTGCATGTGAAGGCAACCTGAACTTGCAAAATGAATTGTTAATGCATGAAATGTACAATGTGCTCCAGTTTTATGAATTCATTAGTGGTGCTTTTTTATGGGAACAGTCCTTCGGCTTTTCAGTACAGACACTCCAGGCTTGTTTACATGGCCCTGCTCCATTTACAATCATCAGAATCTCAATGGTCTTAAAAAAACCATAAACCAAAATATGGATTAATATATTATGCCACTGCATGTGAAGGATGAAGGCCACATTTTCAGTCTTGTATCAATCAGAGCTTTCGAGGAGCCCTCATCAATGAAACATGGCTCCATTTTGCTCATTCATATGCAACTGTCCTCTGACTAGAATGATCATAACAGTGGAGGACTGGGACAGAACCGCTGAAATTCACAGGCTCACTTAACTGCTCAATGTAATGATAAAGATGATGATTTTATATAAATTGTAGCATTCGACACTGGCTGAGAGTGTCTGTGGATTTGTGTCCTGAGCACACACAAATTTTACAATGCACACAGAGTGTGATCTAAAGATTACTGCAGTAATATGTGTAATATATTCTAAATATGTCCATAATCCAGAATAATCAGTTCATAGTGATCTATTGTCAAATGAAAGAGAGGGTCTCTGAGCTAGATAGGAATTACAGTCAATAAAATGTAGGGATTGGGGGCATAAAGAAAAACATGAACAAATGATACCGGATAATATTGTATTTTTCTGTCCCTGTAGTGGAAGAAAAAAAAAAAAAAGATTTGACAGATGTAGGAAAAGCCATTAAATTTTGATCAAACATTACTAGACAATATTGATTCTGAATTACACAATGTCCTAATGTTCATAGACACACAATATAACTATTTTAAAACACATCTACTGAGGATAGAGTTACTTAGATGTGCACACATAGCTTGTATAATCTCTATAGGCAAGCATGAAATGAAATGGGCTGCTCTGAAGAAGCAGCACATTATTTTTTCTTCATCATGCTTAATACAAAATGTCAGCTAGAGGGGTGTAGGATGCACTAAGACATAGAGCAGAGCCAAACACCCTTGAGCAACAGAGCTCCTTCCTTGGGATGAGTTGTAGTGGTGATTATTCAACATCTGTTCCTGACCTCACTGATGCTTTTGTGGCAAAATGCCACAAAGCTATGGATCCTCACAGCAATCTTCTTACATCGAGTGTAAAGCATTTCCAGAAGAGAACAAGCTGTAACTGTAGCAGAGCATAACTACAGAAGAAATGTTGCTTATACACATTCAATCTTGACTTTTGATTTTATTTTACCATATGGTCATGCAATTAATTAATCTTTAAAAAGACTTAGTTACACTTACAGTTTGGTGTCTTTTTCTTAAAAGATTTGACTGTAGCCTAACAAATAGTTGCAGAGCCAGACACCGTGACTTCAGCAAGGACATCGGGTGACAGGTAATTTAGACTTTGAAATTGAATTGAACAGAGTGGTCTATGGCTGGGTCTTAAGGCTCCCAGCACTTCTGTCAGAAAAAAAAGGCTCGCCTACACAACCACCAAGAGAATCTGTCCCTCAAAAAGTCCTGGGTAACAAGCAGTGTCACCTTATGTAATATATATTCTCTGTTAGCTTTCTAGGATTCTCGGATATAACATGGATATAAAAGACAGTGAACTTGACGGTGTTCTTTAGAACTTTGGGGGATTTATTAAAAAGAACAGCATTCATTTAATCCATTAAATTAACTAGAAAAATGTAATTACGATTCATGTCTTCTTTTTTAACATGAGCTTTGATGCACTGCAGACACATAACCAATTCCCCAACAGTGGCTATGTGAATTGATGATTGATGTTATATTATGCTTTGTAATATTCTGAGCACGCACGCACGCACGCACGCACGCACGCACATACATACATACATACATACATACATACATACATACATACATACATACATACATACATACATACATATATATATATATATATATATATATATATACACATACACATACACATACACATACACATACACATACATATATTTATAAAAAAATAAAGTGCACCAGTCCAGCAGGAACATCCATGGCTAAAGTGCTCTTGAGCAAGGCACCTAATACACAAAATGTTCCCTGGGTGTCAAGGATAGCTGCCTGCAGCTTCGGATGTGTGTGTGCGTAATGCCACTAGTCACAAGCATTAGTCTGTTCAGTGCCAGAGGATTGGGCTAAATGCAGAAGTAAAATTTAATTGTACAGTTTCCTCATCATTTGCTGCTTTCCTGTCTGTTTGCGAGCTGGAAACCAATGTAATGTGTTTACGAAGCCCCAGTGTCTGTAAAAAAAAAATAAAACGGACTCTGTCCAATATGCTAAGCTTTCATTCTCTCTGCTCATGGCACAGAAATGGTTTTGACAACAAAGAGACCTCCAAAGGTTGAAAAGCATGAACCAAAATAAGGATATTTCTCTATTCCTGTTCCTGTTCCATACGTGGGTAATACTGGCTAATTTTTGCTGTTTATAACCAAACGTTCAGGGGACCATTAAATTCTGTGGTAATACACTGAATAAAAATGTTAAACCTCAAGTTAAACTTCAGCCACATACAAACAACAGTCATTTTTATCCTCAAACATACTGTTACGTCTTAAAAGATACCAAGCTTCTGAACGGAAATAAACCAGAAATAGCAGCAGTTCCCCACAATTGTAGACACTGCCATTAATTAATGAACACAGTCGGTTAAATGGTGTGTAAACCTGGAGCATTTTCCCCTTGGTTTGTTTTGCACCAAAATGCATCATAGCAAACTACGTGAGAACATAGTAAATAGTAGAGGAAGATGGTCTGTTTCTTGAAATAAGGATATTTATGCGGAGTTTGTATGCAGCAGCAGCCTCTAATCTTCAAGGAAGGGTTTACACAATATCCTGGAACATTGCTGTAATGATTTGATTGCATTCTGGCCCATGAAGCTTAGCTACTGAAGACGGATGATTAGGTCAAAGAATCACAAACCCCATTCTAAATCTTTTCAGTGAAATTGTAAAATTCACCACTACTCCTTAGTTCCACTGGTTATACCCTTAATAGTTTGGTGCTGTGTATGGTGAGCTTAGGCTCAGGTGGAGCAGCTCCAGAGCATCATACAATTGGTGCAGTGATTGTTCAAGATATTGTTCTAACTGTGTGTGCTGTGTTATGGTTGCTACATATGCTCATTTTTTACAATGCTAATTGTGCATGCTAGGTTAGCCCTGTAACCACAGTTTGAAACACAAGCAAACATCAGGAAACACATGATGGGCAGCAAAAAAAAATCTTTAAAGAAGCAAGCTTGGGACTGGAAGACACATTTTGTTGTACATTGCACAGTGTTTGTACCAAAACAATGTTTTTGCACGTTTGCACAGATACAAGTACTGACCATGTGACCTCCATTATAAATCATCTTGCAAGAAGGTAGCTTGCAATAATATTACAGCTAAAACAACAATATATTTTATCTAAAGGACAAGAACAGAATCTTCCGCCGTATCTAACGCAGTCTCCAATTTCCTCACTGAAAAATCTGATCAGCCCAACCTCTTGAGTTAAGTCTGCTTTGAAACTGCATTACCAGGCAAACTATCATCTATAATGCATTAATCAGGCAGACAGAGATGAAAGGCAGAGCATATCATTACCGTAATGTCACCTCTCAGTCCAATCCCTCTCGTCTCAGGAAAAAAAAAAAAAGAAAGAAAGAAATGGCATGTATCAGACAAATAGCTCAGAGCCAGACACACATATCTGCTTTTCCCTGATTATGAGGACTGGCTGACCTCTAGATTACACAGCCCACACCACCATCAGCCGGTCTGCTGGTAATTACTGGTTTTTCCACTAACAGAACTCAAAGCAGGCACTATTTGTGGCCATAACCTCACACAGAAACATCTGCTGAATAACCCATCAGGCTTAAATGTGATAACAGGTCTAAATGGTCAAAACAAGAAAAAGCAGCTAAAATAAGACATTAATCTCATAATGAACAACTAAATAACTATGTGCAAAAGCATATCTGATTGAATATATGAGAGAATAAAAATCTTCACAGCTCTAATAACAAAAGTAAAGTGTGTATTTCTTATTAATACCCTTGGTTGCAGAAGAAATATTGGAATAATCAGGTGTTATACATTTGTAAATTATAAATTATGTTTGACAAAGGAACACATTTCAATGAAAATGTAAGCTTCTACACATTCCTTTAATTATTTTACAGCTCCTTCTCATTTTTATTGCATTTGTTTTGTTGTATTTTTATTTCCTTTTAAAAGACTAAATCTTGTGGTTCCCATGTAGCTCTGTGGTTACTGTTGTTTATATCATCATGAGAATGACGGTTTGATCCCCAGTTAAGATTGTGAGGCTGAGAGCTTCTGGGTGGGAGGGATGGCCCTCTCCCTTCCCTCATCACATAGCACTCACTATGCCAGCCAACATGGGGGTCTGTCAGCTGATGTAGCAGACCTGGGCAGTGTGCCCTTTTCTTCTGAACATGGGGCAGTCAAAAAGAGGCAGTTGCTGACATGGCTCGGAAAAGCACATGCTTATCCTCACCCAGTGTTGTTGGCATTATGTGTGGCAGCATGAGTTCAGCTAACAGTGGAATTTGAGATGATTAATTCAGCAAATATCTGGGAATTGTCTGCATCCAAAATCAGGTACTATGCTCATTATGTAGTTCGTACTACTTTCATGAAAATGTGGATTATTAGGACACCCTACTTTTACAGCTGAACACCTCAAATTCCATGACAAAAACTTGATGAGCTGAGATAGATCAAACCTCCAGCAAATCTTGCTAATTTTACAACATTTACAAAATGAGTAACCACAGAAGCTGGCTGCAGATTTTTTCAGTTTTGGTTCAGTGTCCATTGTTTACAGATTTTGAATTTTCACTCTGCATTGTATACAACCCAGGTATTTTTCAATTACTAAATGTATTTACTAAGGTAATATTTGGCATACTATTTATCATAGACGTATGTAATTTCAGTGCTATGACTGTCTCAATCCATTTTTGCGAAAAAGTTAGTTTGCCATATGCAGTTATTTCAACAGCTAATACTAATCGCAGCAACAACAGTTGGGTTTCAATTATCACATTTAATTTGTGAGTAGTTTCATAGCGGCTTATATATCCATGAGCTCCTGGGGTCATTTCTTTATTTAACATGAGCTCCCTTTGTTGTATTTTCGTACGGTTTTGCCAGGTCATTGTTAATCTCCCTACTCCCCTGAGACAATTACAAGCCAAGTTATTTACTGTTCTTTAGCAAACTTAGAGCTTGTCTAGTAATATTAGTTGCATTCAATAAATCCAGTTCCCAGATTCAATTGAGCTCAGAAGTGCCCACATGCCTGATGCACCAGCAGTAAGGTACAGAGCTTTTCTGGAATAATAATTATCATGCAGGCTAGATAATTACTGGATAATCACTGGCACAAACAAGACAATTTCTGGTTGCGATCCTACAGTGAAGAACCTTTTACGCTTAGGTTCAAACCTCTGAATTTAAAGCAATGAAGCAACTATACGCATTCATATCTGTAATATAATATTCTGGTAATCAATGCTGTATGTGAATGGCTATTATTATTATTATTATTATTATTAATGCATACAAATAAACAGTTTAAAACCCCTATCTGAGGATTTTGCATGGTGAATATAGGTCCATGTGTAACTGCTTCTGAACTTCCCATTCAGCACCATGTTTCTGTGATCTTTATCAAGCTGAAGCCCTGCCATTATGAGTTGACTGACAGGTGGGTGAACACCATGAAAATGAAAATGTCATCCACTGCATTGAATTTTGAAGAAAATGAAAAACCAAAAAGAGGAGCAACTGTTTAACCCTACGTTTGAATTTAGCCACCTATGTCTAAAGATGAAATGTAGTTTGAATAATCTTTTCTTCTCATTTTCATTTTGAAAGCAAAATTATGCATACAGTGTGAAAATCTTGGATTTTTTAAAATATTTTCTCTATATTTTCATTTTGAGACTGATGTGCCTGAAAGTGTGTGTTAATGAAAATGCAATACTAGAATTTTCTTTTTCATTTTGAGATCAAAAGGGCAAATGGAGAGGGAAATTGCAATTCAAACTGCCAATTTAAGCACTGCATTTTCATTTTTCATTTTAATACCTATATGCTTCCATATTGGTTTGCCCTTGGCTTTGTGTAACTTTCATTGATCTCTCTTGGATAATCCAAATAAACACTGTACATATACCCAGCAGATCACATTTAATTATGGTTATAAAATTCCTTCATGTTGACGCTTAATACTAATGTGCCTATATATAGTTTATGAAAGCCTATATGGTTATATAGGCAGAGAAACATGAATATGTATGCACCCAGTGCATAATGAATAAAGACCAAATAGGGTCACAAAGATTCTTCGAGATCCTCCAAGGACATTCATTTATAAAATGCACTTGAATTAATTTATTGTCTGTAACTGCTTATCCAGTTCAGGGTCGCAGTGAGTCCGGAGCCTTACCAGAATCACTGGGCACATGGCACGAAAACACCCTGGAGGGGGCGCCATTCACTCACACATTCACACCTAGGGACACTTGAGTCGCCAATCCACCTACCAATGTGTGTTTTTGGACTGTGGGAGGAAATCACAGCACCCAGAGGAAACCCATGCAGACCCGGGGAGAGCTCACAGACAGTTACCCGGAGCGGGAGTCGAACCCTACTGCGAGACTACCTGCTGTGCCACCGTGCCACACTGCACATGAATTCCATAATACATTTGTTTTTAAAACAACTTATCATGAATTAGGCTTTTTGAATGCATTAGCTCACTAAATCTGCCTAAGCCTGAAAATATAGAATAAAATCTGATTATGTCCTGCATTTTACGTAGACAGCTGGCACTTTAGAGCTGTCCCACCTGCTTGCATGAGTTTCTCCAGTCACAGGTCTGGATATGTATTGATGTGAGACATAAAAAGAAGTTTAAATTGATCAAAAAAAAAAAAAAGAAAAAGAAGTGTACTGATTTAATATGGCAAAGAACTGAGAAGTACAAAGTAGAAAGAACAAAGTAAACAAAGTAAAAGTGCAGAGGCTCGTTCTCAACAGCGGCTGCTACTAGTTGTTCTCAACAGAGCTATTTAAACAGGGTAAGAAACATGCTGCATTGTTTGTCCCTTGTTGTATTTTGACCAAAGCATGTCACAGATGTTTTATTACGACCCCAGGGAACTGTGTAAAGGAGGCATGACAATTATGAATTGCCTGCTAAATACATAAGATGCAGAATTTAAAAAAGAAAAAAAAATCAGAAAGACCCGTTTTCTTTTTGTTTGTTTGAAACTTTTCACTTAAGCCACTTTTAACACAATATGAAAGGTTGTTTTTGAAGAAGAGGGGGGAGAAAGAAAAAAAAAACCCACACCTAAATAATTAATACAGATGAACGGAGTTGGGTTTTTCAGGATTAAATCAATAATCAGAGGGGGACGTTACGTATATGTATGGAAATTTAGAAATCATAATTTACCGCAAATTTGTTTTATATAATAAAGAAAACAACCACATAAATATGCACATAAATTAGTCTGAAAAGAGACCATAATAGTTATAATGTATTAGGAAAGCCCAATGCATTCAGTGAATACAACAAACTTGACTCGCAAGTTGTTGAAGAATTGAAAATATGTTATTTCATTTTTGGATTTATCATTTAGAACACCTTGTACACACACGCAGACTGCAGAATACACATTAATGCCCAAATCACCTTGGCACTGCCACTATTAAAAGTAAATACATCAAGCTAGAAGAGTTTTGATGTGCATTCATTGTATACTCTAAAATAGGAGCTGAGATTTAGCAATCACTAAGTAATTACAAACATTTTACACACATAATTCGGTTATAAAATTTTCCACATGCAAACGTACTCCTACTATAAATATTATCACATTATTTATTTGTCAAGTATTTAACATAAGACGCAATACACTGTAAAATAAGATGTATGATATCTGACAGCTGCAATTGGCCAAATTACAGCACACCTCGAAAATATCTCTAAATGTTCTGATTCAGAACGATTCTCATGTCAGAGATCTCAGAGTGAACGATGTGTGAATCAGAACTTAAATGCAACAGTGCTTTGGTCTGGGCCAAGAGAATCATACTACAGTGATAAACTCAACCTAAGTCATTTTTGTTCATTTGTTATTACTGTCCTACCTCCTCTTTGGTGAGTGGTCTGAACCGGGCCTGGTATCTGCTGAGCTCCACGTTGAGACGATGTACTGTCAATTTTAACCCATCGTTTTCATCCACCAGCTCCTGAGCCTGCTGCCTCAAACTCAGCAACTCAGAGCTCTCGCCTACACAAACACATAGCAGACACTTATAGATTTCCTTTCATAAAAAGAATGAAAAGCATCTAGTGCAAGTTGTCACACTTTCTCTCACACACACACACGCTTCAAAGTCATTACACAAAACGGACAGTAAAAACTCACCATACACCATCTTCAGTCAGAAAAATACTGATGTGTGTTGAAACATTTTAAAATAATGTATGGATGTAGAACACACTGTAACCATTATTATATTACACTTTCAACATTTTGACTTTCAGTCCTAGGCCTTCAGTTTGGGAGATAAATGTCAAACCTCAGTCACACTTCTAAGACAACGCTAATGTTGACAAATATTGTAGTAGTAGTACAATAGTAAACAGAGACATTTAAAGCTTGTAAAAGACCTTTAAACCTTGTAACAAGAGCTATTAACATATAGTTTAACTTGTATATAACAAATTTACATTACCTCTTTCAGTAAAGGGCCTTGACCTCTAGCTGCAGTTTTTTTGTAACTACTGACATGTACTTTGATTCCACAGAAACCAAAAAGCATTCTTAGATAGCCTAAAAGCGCTCTTAGTATATGTGTGTATTCTGATTTATTGTATGAATCTGGTGTATGTGTGTACTGGGGTCTAATGTAGCATATGTGGGGCCTTTTTAGGCCCACCTGTGGAGTGGCTCCTCTCCCTGGGGGAGTGTGTGAGCTGCTGTTGCAGTTGCAGGATTTGCTGGCTCTGCTGTGAGCATCTCCTTTCCAGCGTCTCATTCGCTGCAGACAGCGTCTGAGTGTGCTCCCTCAGCTCCTGCACCAGCCTCTGCTGAAGCTCCACAGCACAGCGGTATGCCTCACTTGCCTCTGCACAACACAGCACACCATAACACAACACAGCACAGCACAGCAGAACAACACAACACAGCTTAGCACAGCACAACAACACAACACAACACAGTTTAGCACAGCACACCATAGGATATGACGAGCATAAAGCCTCAGCACAACAAATGAGCATAATAAAAGCAGAATGCACCATAATAATAACAGAAATTTGGCACAACACAACATACAGCTTAACTGATGAACACAGTGGCGAAAGCAAAATGATGAGGTACAACTATACAGAACAATGGCACGGCAGTATAACATAGCAAAGGATAATTACAATGGGTAAAATATAGGAGAAACTACCCTGCCTTCCAGCTGACGCCAAGAGACTAGGGGTCAGTTCCTAGCTTGAGAAAGAATACAAGGAACAGCCCTCATACTAGTCTTTTTTACATGATGTAAAAACATCATGTAATGATTTATGTGCCATAGTGCCATAAATGTAAATGTAAATAATAACAACACTACAGCATAGGCCATTCAGCAGAGAAAACTGTAGAACAGTACCTAGATGACACAACACAGCTCACAATACAACAACATACAGCGTGTGAGCAGAACATTACCACGAAAACATGCATGAACATTCAGCAAAACAAAACAGCAATAAATTATGACACCACAAAAAACAAGGAAACACACAAAGAAAAAAAGATTTCAGACATCAGCGCAATCAAACAGTGCGACAGCATAAAGCAAAACAGAAACAAGCTCAGAGCTGTGTAATTACGGCAAAGTAAATCAGTCATAGGCCACAGAGAGACAGAAGAGAAAGATAGGGAGTCAGGCAGATGGGAGAGGAGAGAGAATGGATGAGAGCCACAGAAGTGTGTCTTAATTTCTCTAATTTGTCATTACAGCCAACACATCTAGTATCTTCCTTTGCTCTGCATGGCAGGATAACTGATAATCTAATATCTGCATGCTATAGAGACTACTTATCAGCCATGTCTAACTCCAGTTACAGCCCATTCACTATTAGGGCACTAATGAACACTTATCCCTCACCAATATGCACCGTACAAGCTGCATGCTGTAACATCAAATGGCATATTTTCCACTGCACTAACTAACTGACCATTTGGCGCCAGAAAACTGGAACTGTGCCTTTTCCGTTTGACGTCAGCCATCAATCAGTCTAGTGGCCAGGGATCCAGCTTTATGGTTTTTGGTACCAGCTCAAGAAGGACAGACTGGACCATTACAGCATTCAAGAGCATTTTCTTTTGTCTTTAGTAACATATGCAGCCGAAGCCAATGATGATCATTTACTACTCCATGCGGGGCTAAAATTGAATGACCTGGGGAAGGACAGGAGCATAGGGCAGAGAAAATCTGCACTGGGTGGAAGGTTAGGTTACTTTATAAATAGCATTATAGCCACACAATCTTTTTTTTTTGTTTCCATTCAGCGTTTGGTGTAAACAACAATAACAACAAATAGACAGTTTAGCATTTAACACCTTTTATATAACATCTTTCTTTTCGCTGCTGCTCTCGCTTTTGGCTGTTACTGTGGTGCTGATGGTAATAACTGAGATGCCATTGATGACGAGTGTTTGGGTGAAAATAGTGTGGCTGACCAATGATGGCATGTAGGCATGTAAGATGGCATGACCTAAATGATGGTCAATGCAAAAACACAGACAACGAATGGCGACTGTGGACAGCACAAAAATCCTAGACATTTTTGGAGATTTAGAAATATAAAAATTAATAATTAAAATAAGATCCCAACAAGAGGACATGTCTATAGAAAATAGGACACATGGTCATCCTAGATAAAATCATGAAGTACCCATAGCATGTCGAGTTAAGTTCCCTAACTATAAGCTAGAATATTATGTTGATTTTAATAAGTTGACACAAGCAAGTTGGAATGCAAACACTGTTATGAGCTGTATAACTGTATCCATTTCATATGCAAAATAGAAAATGTAATAATATGTAATATGGAGTCTAAGCTGTTGAGTTGTTACATTTGTACTTCTACTCAAGTTGTTTGCTGAGAAGATCCTGTTATTTGTACTTAAATAAATGTACGGTACTTTTCCCACCTAAAAACTGAGGTACAAAGACGATTAAATTAATTGCTGTCCAAGAAACCGTTCCATCCATCCTTCAAAAGGGCAGAAAATAAATGACTAAGAATTACAACTAAGACCTAAATTCTGTTGGTTCTCATTTAGGTTAGCCCCTGTCTTTGAGTATATTATTAAGATGAAAACTGTTTAAACTTATCACCTAAAAGCTGATAAACTGTCCATCAAACAGAATGTTACTAAAGCACACGCTGAGACATTTGATTCTCTGAAACATCCTAATGTCACTGCTCTAGGGCTACACTAGTGTATCCTCTTTGTGCTAAGCTGAATGTCGCTACGATAAGCTACAATGGCTGGAGATGCTGCAGCCGGCGGCATGTCAGAAAACGGACTGTAAGCCATCCTTTAATGTCAAAGTCAGCTGTAAAGTTCACAGTCGGTGTGATGGCAGTGTGCCGAGGAAGCAGCCCTATTAACACACCCTGCAGCACTTCTGCCACAGGCATTGCTTCAGCTGGGCTCAGCTGCTCACATACACACACACACTGGATTCAAATGTCAAAACTCCATAACATTAGCATTAGATCAAAACCTACATACATACACACACATACACATTCATATATGTGAATACCCACACATACAAGCAGTATGGAGCGTGTGAGATATGCTTCTGTGTCTTAATTAGCATGGAGCTTGAAGGGTTATCAAAGGCAGACACTAATGAGAATAGAAGCAGACATAGTAAAGCAGGGGGCCATGGGATCATTTTTGGGGTCAGGATTCAGTGATTTATCTTACCCATGGGAAAGGTTAACCCCAGAGGATCAACAAATGGCTGCTGTACATGGCTAATTTACTGGCTAAAGATTTTATATGGCTGAAAATACACTTCAGTAGCAGCTAATCCTAACCCCTGCCCCAATGTTCTTTCTCTTGCCAAAATATAAAGCAATGGTTCAACCACTTCCAATTTTGCTTTTCATCTTTCTCCACAGATAATTAATCAAACATTAAATTTAACTGAAATTCCGATTCAGACATTTAACCTGACTCAAAAAAAGTAAGTCGGTAGCAATGCAGCAAAGTAGCCATGGGGTAAAAGACTGATGAAACACTGATGAAATCTCTCACCTGATCCGCAGTCTGGCCCTCTTGCTGGGCTCTTCATCGTTGAGATCTTCCTCTTAGGAGTGCTGGCTGTCAGAGATTTTGGAGACTGAATACTTACGTCTTCATTCATGTCTGAGAAAAAATGTGTGAATGATTGATCAGGATTATGAAAGGATTATGAGATTAAAGAAAGTCTGTATATGAATACACAGAGTTTGGGATGAACAACATACACTAGAATTCAAAAACTGCCTGTGGCACATTAAAGGATGTGTAATGTGTATGGATGTGTATGCAATGTGTAATATATTACACATAATATATGTACTAAATCATAAAATGTCCAGGCCAGGTCATTATAGATCACAGAAATATAGTAAGTTGAATCACTGGCAGCTCTGACAGTATTGCTGTAGCCAGTATATTCTTTGAGTCCGTTCTGGAGCAAAACTCTCTTTGTGATTTGGACTGTGATCCTGCCCACTGCCCAATCCCTGGTACCACTTCTGCAATTATATTATTGTTCATAACAGTAATAATAACAACAGGTTACACTTGTATAGAGCCTTTCACAAACCCAAGGTCGATTTACAATGTCAGAGAAAAAAGTAAACCTAGTTCAGAGGGAGTGAAAGTAAGAAATAACAGCAGGATTAAAAGGTGTTAATACTGCAGTTTGTGTGTTTTGAACAAAGAAAAATAGGGATAAGGGTTGAGTTTCAAAAACCTTCAGCTTTGCATCGTCACCTATTTAATATGGAACAGAAAATTCAAATAAAAGGCTGGAGAATAACACCATTGACCCATTGAGTGGAACTCAACGTTTGATTACAAAAATCACATTACAATTACAGTTACTCCTCCTTGGATCACCACCTTAACATGGTGGAGGGGTTTGCGTGCCTGCGTGAGCCTAGGAGCTATGTTGTCGGGGGCAATAGCCCCTGGTAGGGTCTCCCAAGGCAAATTGGTCCTAGGTGATGGGCCAGACAAAGAGTGATCCATAAAGACACAGATGAAATAGATAATAACGTGGACACAGCCTCCCTTGCCCGGAGCAGGGTTACCGGGGCCTCACCCTGGAGCCAGGCCTGGAGGAGGGGCTCCTTGGCGAGCGCCTGGTGGCCGGACTTTCACCTATGAGGTCCGGCCGGGCTTAGCCCGAAGGAGATACATGGGTCCACTCTCCCATGGGCCCACCACCTGTGGGAGAGGTAGTAATCCGGGTCTGGTGCATTGTGGATCGGGTGGCGGTCGGGGTCGGGGGCCCTGGCGTTCTGATCCTTGGTTACTTAAACTGGCTTTTGGAACATGGAACGTAACCTCTCTGGTGGGAAAAGAGCCTGAGCTGGTGCGCGAGGTTGAGAGGTACCGGCTAGATATAGTTGGGCTCACCTCGACACACAGTATGGGCTCTGGAACCAATCTCCTTGAGAGGGGCTGGATGCTCTTTCACTCTGGAGTTGCCCAGGGTGAGAGGCGTAAGGCAGGTGTGGGCTTACTCATAGCCCCCCGGCTTAGCGCCTGTAGGTTGGGGTTTACCCCAGTGGACGAGAGGGTAATTTCCCTGCGCCTTCGGGTTGGGGAAAGGGCTCTGACTGTTGTTTGTGCTTATGCACCGAACAGCAGTTCAGAGTACCATGCCTTCTTGGGGACCCTAGAGGGAGTGCTGGAGAACACTCATTCTGGGGACTCCATTGTTCTGCTGGGGGACTTCAACGCTCACGTGGGTAATGGCAGTGAGACCTGGAGGGGCGTGACTGGGAGGAACGGCCCAGCTAATCTGAACCCGAGTGGTGTTAAGTTATTGGATTTCTGTGCTCGTCACAGTTTATCCGTTACGAACACCATGTTTGAGCATAAGGGTGTCCACAAGTACACCTGGCATCAGGACACCCTAGGCCACATTTCGATGATTGACTTTATAGTCGTATCATCTGACCTGCGGCCATATGTTCTGGACACTCGGGTGAAGAGAGGCGCTGAGCTGTCAACAGATCACCACCTTGTGGTGTTGGATCAGATGGCGGGGGAGGATGCCGGACAGACCTGGCAGGCCCAAACATGTGCTGAGGGTTTGCTGGGAAAGTTTGGCAGAGGAACCTGTCAGAAAGATCTTCAACTCCCACATCCGGCAGAGCTTCGACTGCATCCCGGGGGAGGCTGGTGACATTGAGTCCAATGGGCCATGTTCCGGACCTCCATTGTTGAGGCGGCTGAATGGAGCTGTGGCTGCAAGGTTGTCAGTGCTTGTCGGGGTGGCAATCCCCACACTCGGTGGTAGACACCCCGGGTGAGGGGGGCTGTCAAGCTGAAGAAAGAGTCCTATCGAGCCTGGTTGGCTCAGAGGACTCCGGAGGCAGCCGACAGGTACCGAGGAGCCAAGCGGCTCGCGGCCTCGGCAGTCGCTGAGGCAAAAACTTGGGTGTGGGAGGAGTTCGGTGAGAACATGGAAAACAACTTTCAGTCGGCTCCAAGAAGTTTCTGGCAAACCGTCAGGCGACTCAGGAGGGGAAAGCAGTTTTCCACCAACACTGTATATGGTGGGGGTGGGGAACTGTTAACCTCGACTGGGGACGTCACCAGATGGTGGAAGGAATACTTTGAGGATCTTCTCAATCCCACCAGCACGTCTTCCGCAGAGGAAGCAGAGCTTGGGGACCCCGGGGGGGGGATGGGGAGTTGGGGGGGGGGGGGCTTGTCTATCACTGGGGCTGAAGTGGCCAAGGTGGTAGGGAAACTCCTTGGCGGTAGGGCCCCGGGGGTGGATGAGGTTCACCCCGGGTTCTTCAAGGCTCTGGATGTTGTGGGGCTGTCCTGGTTGACACGTCTTTGCAACATCGCGTGGACACTGGGGGCAGTGCCTCTGAACTGGCAGACTGGGGTGGTGGTTTCCCTTTTTAAAAAGAGGGATCGGAGGGTGTGTTCCAACTATAGGGGGATCACACTCCTCAGCCTCCCCGGTAAGGTCTATGCGGGGGTACTGGAGAAGAGAGTCCGACTGACAGATGAACCTCAGATCCAGGAGGAACAATGCGGATTCTGCCCCGGTCGTGGAACACAGGACAAGCTCTTTACCCTCGCTAGGATCCTGGAGGGTGCATGGGAGTTTGCTCAACCAGTCTACATGTGTTCTGTGGATCTGGAGAAGGCATTCGACCGTGTCCCTCGGGGTATTCTGTGGGGGGTGCTCAGGGAGTATGGGGTACTGGGCTCTTTGTTACGAGCTATCCAGTCCCTGTACAAACAGAGCAGGAGTCTGGTTTGTATGGCTGGCAGTAAGTCCAACTGGTTTCCAGTCGGAGTTGGACTCCGTCAGGGCTGCCCGTTGTCACCGGTTCTGTTCACAGTTTTTATGGACAGAATTTCTCGGCGTAGCCAAGTGGCGGAGGGTGTCCGGTTTGGTGGTCTCAGGATTCCATGTCTGCTTTTTGCAGATGATGTGGTCTTGTTGGCTTCATCGAGCCGGGACCTCCAGCTCTTGCTGGACCAGTTTGCAGCCGAGTGTGAAGCGGTAGGGATGAGGATCAGCACCTCCAAGTCCGAGTCCTCAGTCGGAAAAGGGTGGAGTGCTCTCTCCAGGTTGGAAGTGAGATCCTGCCTCAAGTGGAGGAGTTTAAATACCTCAGGGTCTTGTTCACGAGTGAGGGAAAGATGGAGCGTGAGATTGACAGGCGGATCGGTGCAGCGTCAGCAGTAATGCAGGCTCTGTACCGGTCCGTTGTGGTGAAGAGAGAGCTGAGCAGAAAAGCAAAGCTCTCGATTTACTGTTCAATCTACGTCCCAACCCTTACCTATGGTTACGAGCTTTGGGTAGTGACCGAAAGAATGAGATCGCGGGTACAAGCGGCTGAAATGAGTTTTCTCCGCAGGATGTCTGGACTCTCCCTTAGAGACAGGGTTAGGAGCTCGGACATCCGGGAGAGACTCGGAGTTGAGCCGCTGCTCCTCCACGTCGAGAGGAGCCAGTTGAGGTGGTTCGGGCATCTGGTTCGGATGCCTCCTGGACGCCTTCCTGGAGAGGTGTTCCGGGCATGTCCAACGGGGAGGAGGCCCCGGGGCAGACCAAGAACACGCTGGAGAGACTATATGTCTCGACTGGCCTGGGAACGCCTCGGTATACCCCCGGAGGAGCTGGAGTCGGCGGCTGGGGAGAGGGAGGTCTGGGTTTCTTTGCTCCGACTGCTTCCCCCGCGACCCAGACCCGGATAAGCGGTGGAAAATGGATGGATGGACTTTACAATTAGGATACAATAATGAACTGTACTTAAGTCAGTATCAAGTAATAAACATTACTAAATGATTAAGTAAAGTCACAATTAATCACAACAAAGTAACGATAGAAATAAAACCGTTTTAAAATCGTTTTAAAATTTTATAAAATCCAGAACTCTGTGCTATGTCTTGTTTCTTATCATTACTTAATGATTAATTGTGACATTACCTACACTTTTAGCAAGACTTATTACTGTCTTAAGTATTATGAATTAAGGTACATTTATAGTATATTTTTACCAAAATTTGAATGTGTGGTATTCACATGATTGGTTGCTTTGCAAATAATTAGATTAATAATTAGATTACTTTCTTATAGATTTAGCTATTTACTCATGCTGATATTTCTCTTATAGTAAATTTTGCATAATTATTGTCTTTTTAGACAGACTTTTTATTAATTTGCTGAATTTTTCTATGTTTAGTCCTGCTCCCACGGTCACTGGATACAAGGCCATTTCAAATGCACATCCTGCTAGCCATGCCCCAAAACAAATCATTTCATCTGAGGTGAAACAGATATTTTCTGTGACACCTTTGTGGACTCTCCAGGGGAGTCTGCAAGGGAACTTCATGTCTGAAAACAGCCTCAGGCAGTTATGACTCTTTACATAAATCTGGAAGATACTTTGCTTCATAGCCTCTGGGCCGTTTGGTGCTTTGCAATCATGGAAAGAAAAAAAAAAAAAAACTCTGAAACAACCTTGAAGCTGTATCACAATGTGCCACAGAAACATTGCGGAAACTTTATAACCTCTCTTGTGCTTGAGTTATTTTTGAGACAGTCCTTTTCTGGTTAATAATAAGAACACCTGTGCACACATCATGACTCAGCACTGAAAGGAAGATCATGCAGCTTACAGAAAGTACCATCCTCTGTCTCTATCTGTCTAATTCGCTGTCTTCTTTATATATTTTTCTTTCGCCCTTTCTCTGTCTCTTGGTCTTCCTCTCCTCTACAGCCACGGGTTTCAACAAGCCTGTGAATGCCCATTGTCTACATCTAAGCCCTTTATAGTCGCCACTAAAAATGGAATGTGACGTGCAGAGCAACTGAAAATGTCAAAATGAAATGGAAAAAGAACAGAAACATCCAAATCTCCTCCTCTCTAATAGTCTGTCTTTTCCTTCACCCTTAGAAAATCCCAGAACTGACAACAATTAGTGGCTAAAATGGTCGCAATGGAGAGGCTGGCTTGTGATAAATGGGCCACATCTTGTACAGCTGTCTGCTGCTTCTGTAGAAAAATGCACAAAGCCATTATCACAATTTCACGGACCTGGACCCTCATTTCTCTAACCGAGGCTGAATAGATGATTTGACCCCAGTGAGGAGTTTCACTTGCTTTATTTGCTCCTTTCAAAAACTGATTGTTTGTTTAAACATTTTGCCACAATAACAAAGTTCAGGTAAATCATTTCTAACTTGTCACCCACGTATTACCAACTAACTGCTGTTCTAAACCATTTCAACAATGAGCAACATAGCAAGCATAGCAAGGTTAACTGGAAATTCATTAATCAGTTCTGCAACTCCTAGCATTCTATTGTTAGCTCACATTTATACACACAATTATACAGCGTTAAAATACAGTACCAGTAAGCATTATGGTAAAAATATAACATGATTATAATGAATACATACAGTGCCTTGATTAGGTTTTAATGGGGAGTTTTCCCAGACAGGGATTAAGCCTAGTCCTGGATTAAACAGCATTTTGAATTGTTATTTTCCTTTGAAAGGAGGATATAGTCCAGGACTAAGCTTAAACCATGTCTAGAAAACCACCACAATATATTTTAGGTTAAATATGATGGAACAAGCACAGTGAATCAGGAGTATACCAAAAGGAGATATTACCAAAAAGTTCAGCAACAGAAAAATGAAATGCTATGAGAACCTGGCTGCATTTGGCCACAGGAGCATTAGTGAGACCAGGTACTGATGTTTGATGACTGTTTTTTGTTAACAAAAACTGTCACTCCAACTCATGCTAAAGCAATTGAATTGAGCTCCATCACTCCAGAGAACCCTGTTCCACAGACTAATAGCCCAGTGCTAGGGGCCTTTATGTCCTTCTGTCTTTTCCCTAAGGCTCATGTTAGCTGCTCCAAAGAGTAACATTCCATTTAACGTTTTTCTAGAGAGATTATACAAGCTGTGAGTGAACAGCTGAACATCTATGTCCACAATGGATGCACTTCATAATGGGTGTTCATTATCCTGTATATACAGATGAGTAGCACTTAAAACTTTGTGAAAACTTTGACAACTACAAACTACAAAACTATGGGTTTCTTTTGATTTTCACATTTCATTTACTGCGCCTCACTACATCCAATTACACAGAGCCAGTTATACTCTACTGAACTCTTGGAATTGTCAGGATTAAAATATGTAATCCCCCTTCAATAGGGTAAAACCTTACTATGCATCTTAGAAGCTTCTCCTAAAGCTTGTTTGATAATGAAATATGCACGCAGACAGGGCACTGGACGTTTTGACAATATATTATTACATGCAGAAAAAAATTATAGATCACCCCAAAGACCTGACCTCAACTTTATTGAATGTGTTTGGCATTACTTGGATTGTGAGAAGCAGAAAATGCAACTTCTAACTCTGATTCTGATTCTAACTGTGAGTGCAAAAATGTTTTTTGGTTTTGTTTTGGTTTCCCCATGCAGGTGTAAAAGAGTAACCAATAAATTTTTCCTATGATTCTTTTTCAAGTTATAAAAGATATTGTACTGACACTAAATGTATGATAATACTGAATGTATTAGAGATTCTTAACTAAACTCATTTAAAATATGGAACCTCCATGTGAGGGACCTGTCCTCTGGCCCATACATAAACTCAGGGACTAAAAGGTAGTTTAATTCTTCATCACATGTGAATAGCACTTCAAAAGTGAACACAATATAAACAGTACTATCTATATTTTGGTGGTATAAATGATGTTAAAATTTATGCTATACTCCACTGGCTTTTTGTTACCAAACTTTCCCCAGTTTGGGAGTAATGCACGATCAGAGAGGTGCTGCCTGGAGCCTTTGCTCAAGGGCACAATCAGCAAAACCCAGTAAGTCCTGGGATTTGTATTCTTGACCTTCGAGTCGCTGGCTCGTTTTTCTCATGTCTCTAGGCTACTGGCCCTGTTTCCCTGATTTAATACATCCAAAATGAAAAACAGCTCATTACCAAGCCACCCATGTGTTAAATTATAACATTATGACAAAGTAAACACTAAACTCTGCGTTTATGGGACCAACACTCCTGCTGTTCAGTAATGTAAGGAGGACACAAGAGAGGAATGTTATTTACTTTAATTCCCTATATCTGTAAATTTATAATACTGTGCAAAATCAGGGACCACTTAATGATTTCACTTCCAGCCAAAACAACCACATGAAAACAATATTTGAATTTAAATCATCCATCTTTCTGAAGGTATTAGAATAAGATATTATAATGTATAAGATAATCCAAATGCAAAAGGAAGTAAAAGGTCAAAAGAAAACAAAAAAAAAATCGAAACAGGAGAGTACAAGTTGTTAGTGAGAAAAGGAAACTGACAAGAAAGAATAAAATTTGCCAATCAAAGATGTTGGTATTCTTAGCTGGTGGGCTAGAAAGGTCTCCAAAAAAGAAAGGAAGCTGTAATATAGGCAAATGCTTTACTAAAGAAATGCTATATTTTGTTAAACAAAGAATATTCCCTAATAATGTTGGGTGTATTGACTGGAAATTATATAAAGAAATCAATGAGTGTTTACAAGCACTGTAGTAGTTCAGCAGGAAGAAGACACTGGTGTCTATCTAATACGTTAATATTTGACACAGTCACTTCTAGCAAATGATGGCAAAACAAAAAAAGGTACCAATTTAGTGAGGTTTATCAAAAACTTCAGCTTAGTGTTGCATTGAGAACAGCAAACACTGAAGATTTGAAAGGGCTGAATTACCTGGAGATGCCATGTTTCTGTGAGATGAAAATGTTGCTTCTGCTGTTGAAGGAGGGTGCTGTGAACACAGAGGAAACATTGATGACTAAAGTATTTCACTGTGGGAAAGAACCACTTAAAAGCATGCAGAACTTGAGTAGTGACGAGTATAATAGCTGCACACTAGCTGCACACTAAATGGAACATTTACAACCCCCCATAGCTTTGCCATTAAGGCTAATTCAACTCCAATTCACCAAAGACCAATGTTCATCTAAGCAGATAAAGAGGAGAGAAATTAGCTCTTTCATTAATGGCTTTCAACATTTGTTTGAATGAGCGTGCTTTGGGTGCTGAAGCATGGAGTAATGAGTCTGGGCAATGGGCAACCCAACAGCTGGGTACTGTGTATGTGGTTGTACTTGTTTTCATATATTTGAAGCACAAAGTATGTCCAGGTTATGTAGAAAAACAGAGAAATATGACAAATTTAATACATTTAATATATAAAAGCAATTCTTGCTTTCAAATTTAGCTGGCTTTATTACATTGAAAGTTTAATGGTCTACCAGGTCCAGTAAGATACTTAGGAGATATCTTACTTGAGGTTTGGACTCTTACACTCTCACTCTAGACTCAGGATCCCATGTCCTGACACTGTAGGTAAACAAGAATGTGTGTGAGCGTGTGTTTTGTGTGTGTGTGTGTGTGTGTGTGTGTGTGCGCGTGTGGAGCTGATGGTGTGATTGGTGAGCTAGGGTTAGAGTGACCATCAGAGCCTCCTGTTTCTGTCCACTAAGTCAGTTGGGTTCTTAGCAAACATGACTAGGATATTAATAACCTCCGGTCAACCACTGCAGTGATTGCATTGAGGACTAAAGCTGTCTCCAATATTTCATGTCTCACTATATCTCTCTCTTTTATAACTCTCCACTCACACACTCTCTGATCCCCCCACCCACAGTGACATACACATATCCTAATCTCCAATTTACTCTTGCATTTCTTTCTATTTTTGGTCTGTTTTTCTAATATCTCTCTCTCTCTCACTCTCATACATTATCTTTCATGTGCATGTCCTTGTACAGTCAGTCCTCCAGCCCAAGGTCAGTTTGTCCCAAAGTTTGCCATACTGACATCTTGGGAGTGTCAAGGAAATGAGTTTCAAAAACACCCGTACCCCCAATCCAAAAATGAATGAATAAATAAATAAATAAATAAATAAATAAATAAATAAATAAATAAATAAATAAAGAACTTAATTAATCACATTAACGACTCATAGTGAAAGGGATGAGGTCACAGGGGCCCCTCTTACCTTTTTGGCTACTCCTTCCTCCTCTTCCGTTTCCTCTGCAACAAAATACTGTTATTAATTACAGTCATTAAACAACTGAACTTTTACAAGTAGGTTGTTTTTAAGCCTGCAGTGTACTTAATAATAAGTTTCTAATGCATACTTTGACAGACTCATTAACTACCTCAGCAAAATACAGGTAGCCAATAATCTATATTACTGGCACATATTTAATGAAAAAGTGGTTTTAGTTTCCTTGAATAAATGTGTACACACACATTATATATGATATGAACATATAGTATTATATAAAGATATGCGGCCAAAAGAAAGACATTTCTGATAATATAAGAAAATCCACTTCCATAAGATGGGGGAAAGCATAAAACTAAATATGCTAGAGCTCAAGGATTTATTAAAAATCATAGAGAAAAATGGACAAACAAAACAAAAAACACTCCACTCAAACAAAAAAGCACTTGTCCTGAGAAAAACAGAAGGTGTAGGTTAATGTGGCCTATGACTTTTACATGTTTTTAGGTATTTTATTTAAATTATTGTGCTATATTTATTCAAATATACAATTAAAATTGTTGGTTTCCTGGAGCCATCTGCATATGCCAAAGTGCCTCAACGTCCACCGATAAACTTTGGAGCTTTTACCTTTACGGGAACCGCTGATTGTTCACCTGCCTCACGCTACCCTTTCTTAAAGCAACTCTTAACACAGGCATAACACAATGTTACAGAATACTGTACACTCATGGCAACTTCAAAATTCTTCATTAATACTGCCTTTTTTATACACTCCTCTTTGTTTATTGATCTGCTCCAGTGTTGAACAGAAGAGGAGGAGTCCCCTTTTGTGTCTTGGGTCCTCTTAAGGTTTTTTGCTCATGTTCTGAGGGAGTTTTCCTTGCCACTATTGCTTCAGCTATGCTCCCCTGGGGCAAGGACACTATACTCTAAAGCTGCTTTCTGAAATTACAGCTAAAATACACATGTATAAAAACGGCACACTGGCGGCACAGTTGTGCAACAGGTACTGTTTGGTGTGTTCTCCCAGTGTCTGTGTAGGTTTCCTCTGGGTGCTCTGGTTTCCACCCACAGACCAAAAGCACATATTGGTAAGTAAACTGGCTTTTCATGTGTGTCCATAAGTTTAAGGGTACGATTGTTTGAGTGTGTCATTTCACATAGTTCTGGACTCACCACAACACTGAACAGAACAAAGCAGTTACAGAAAGTAAATGAAAGGATGAATGTCAAGTTTCAAAGACAAATTCCTGCTATGTGTTGTTATTCCTGGCCGGGACAAATAAGCAAGTTGCATAGTAGACACTGACATCTGATTAAACAAAAAAAGGTCAGCTCTGACTTTTGCTGAGTACCTTACATTCATTTATTAAAGAATATTGTATGTTGTGTTTATAGAGTCATAGAACACACCTTCTGTGTTTAAAGGCGAGATGGTATCAAATGCAGAATTGTCTGTATCTTCATCAGGCTGTGAACGAGTTGAGGCCTATAGGAGACATTTATAAAGCTCTTTTAACCACATGTTGAATACTCTGATATACATAAAAGCTTAAAACCACACTGGTGTATTTTAAATGCATTTAAGTACATACAACTTGTAATCACCTAACACATACAGGGCACAAGCACAAATCTAATGGACGGTCAGTGCCACCCGCAGGTTGCTTGTAGCTAATACCACAAAACTGTAAAACCTACAAGGAAAAAAGTCTGACCAAAATGATCCACACAATGCTACCTTAAGTGGTGTGGCATAAACAGCTTCAATATCCGGACTTCGGCTCTGTCTCTCTAATGATTGGTACACATGATTTTCAGCTCTCTCTATGATTTCTTCTATCTCCTCATCGTCAACCTCATCATCTTCGGATCGTGGAGAAGGCAGACGGGGTCTGTCTGCCATAGAGTCCTGCCATTGATCTCTGGAAGGATGAGACTGAGAGCTTTATTTATTGTCAAAACAAAAGTAAAGGCAAAATGTAGGTTTTAAGATACAGCTGTGAAACTATTACAAGTGTGTTTGTTTTTCCCAGTTGAGTTCTGTTCATTTTTAATAAATAACAGATCGTACTTTAGAGAGCAGTTTGTACAGTGCTTATTGGTGGAGTACAGACTCTCATTCCTTGGGTTAATTTCTGCCTCTGAGATTCTTACAAACAAAATACTGAGTCCGATTTTCTGACTTATTGCTTCTTTGAGTCAGAGCCATACACGGTTCTGCTTTGAGCCAATTTTTAAGCCATAATTAAATGTGATAATGTAAGCATTATTCATTAATATATTGCCCTTTCCCCCAAGCATATACAATAAATGACCAAATAGTTGTAGACTATGGAGAGAGATTAGTCTCAAAATGCTTTACAAATGCGTAAATGTTAATCCACAAATTAAACACATAAATATGTTTCACTACTTTTAAGTCATATGTTTAAGTTACACATGTTTCACTACTCACAAATGAATACATCCCAATCTGTGTCTCACGGTGTGCAATTTGTACAAATACAGTTACATTCATAAATACATGTGTTTGGTTTTCAGAAATATGCAGCGTGGTAGTGCATCAGTTAGTGTAACTGTCACGCGGCTTCTGGGGTTGTGGGTTCAAATCCCATATCTGGTCACTGTGACTGAGGAGTTTGATGTTTATCTTTTCAAAATGTCCAGACATGACTGTGTTGCCCTGTGATGGACTGGTTTCCTATCTAGAATGTGATCCTGCCATACACCAAATGGATGGGCTCCAGACATACTGCGACCGTTAACAGGATGAAATGATTACAAAAGATGAATGAATACATGTCATTTTATCAGCTGATACTGAATACTTACCTACCATTTGCACCGTTGCTATTTATTGCTCTCTCTCCCACTACACATTGTTGGTCACCTGTCCATTTTGTTGCCTTTGTCTTAATTTATTCCATACCAAACTTGTCGTCTGGCATGAATGTGTAGGATGTACTATGTTGATCCTTTTGTACATCTGTTTTTCAGCTGTTTTAAGTGAATATATATATACGGCACATTTACACATTTCTTTACTTTACCTGGTATAAAGGGCTGTGCTGGCATAAGGTTCAAACCCCGCCTGGCTATCTGTGTGTGAGCAGTCACTTTCAGAGTAGGATCTGTGGCGAGGAGGAGGGATGGCGACCGTGCGTCCCGTCAGTGAGGTTGATAATATGGCTGCCGCCAGAGCAGACCTGAGATATACGATGAAAAGACATACTCCTTAGCTTGAAAAGACAATAATACACATTAATAGATGACTACCTGCCAGTGGTAACATTCCCTGTATGATAAGATCTCTCTGCAACATTATTACATATAGCATAGAGTAATAATCATAATATTACTCATAATAATCATAATATAAAAAAATGTAAAAAATCATAATAATCACAGTAATCACTGGAAAATTCATTGATATTTCAGGTGCCAGAGGCAAAAAAGCCCAGTTCACACTTATTCGATGGTAAATGCTTTGAACACAGCAGACAGTAGTGCTAATGAATGTTATAAGTAAATCCCAGTGTACATATTAAAATAAGGATGGGTGATATGGCAAAAATATATCACATTGCACATGCCATTTTCATGTTTTATGGTATGCATCACTGCATTCATGTGTGCAAATTTGTACCACACAAAAACAAGATCCTGTAGTTCTACATAAAAAATATTATCAAGATCAAGACTGAATCTCAAAATGGATCCCAACTCCCTATGTGCTACAGTTTATGAATTATGAAAATGTGCACTAGAAAAATGGCTAAATAATAAATTAAATTCTGTTAGCCACAATGAGTGCAGGCACAATTATTAAAATAAAAATGACAAAATAAAAAACAAAAACAGAGTGAAAGATGTATAAATAATAAAGCTATTTTCCTAAAGAATTTAAACTTTCCCAGCTTCCAAGATGAAAGTAGCATGCTAACAAACATGAACAAACCTGATACAGATGTGGTAGATTACGGTTAATTTTATTAAATTCTACAGGAGGACAAATCTCCAGGATCAGAGTTGGGGACTACTGCTTTAGTGTTTCCTCTGCTCTAGCACAACTATTTCACCTCAAGAATTGATTTTTAATTAGGTGTGAACGATGACATATAATTTCCCAGCTGCTTTACTTTATTTTCTGATCTGTAGCCCACGGCTTCAATAAATACCCTGGATGAGCTGATTAGCATGTGGATTTGCAAGGCTGCCAAATCAGGCAAAATTAAGCATAAGATAAGAAGGTTGTTAACTTATGTTCAGACAGCCTTGTTCATTAGTTGCATCAAGTGTTTGCAGCAGAAAAATGCCTGCTAACAGTGGCACTTCAGTACTACAGAGAAACATTTTGTCTGTTACATGTCTCAGAGATTCAGCACTGAATGAATGTGAAGAGGACAGATTATGTCATTATTCAAACATTTTCTGTAATGTTTTTTTCAGGGTCGTGGTGGGTCTGGAGCCTCAAAAATCATATATGTCTGCAATCACTGTGTGCTAGTCCACAACAGCATCACACACTCACACCTATGGACACTACTGAACAGGAAATCCACCTACTAATGGGTGTTTTTGGATAGGAATATGGAGCATCCAGAGGAATAAGGATAAGAAAATACAGAATGAAAATAAAGTAGGAGAAACACAATCAGGGATGACAGAATGAGTGTGATGAACGTGTATACCTGGGTCTCTCTGGTGAGGGGTTGGGGCTGCGAGGGGGAGGGGTACGGGGGACAGCAGGTCGGGGGGCAATGGTGGCAGCAGGAATCAAGCCATGAGCTATGTGCTTCTACAAAAACGATGGAAAAGCACAACAGTAAACATGAGAATAAATATGGATGACATCTATACACAATTCTTAACCCCCATGGTTGTGCATGTTTTGTTTTGCTTTAACATTATATAGCTGATTCAAGTCACCAGTCCACCGACAACTCGGGTTGTGTATCATATTGTAGTTGCTCACGTGCTCATATTATGGCTCCAGGATTAGGCCTACACCATTCATCCTTTTGAGTGGTCTTTGAACGGTATTTGAAAATTACACCCTGGAAAAGTTAATAAAAGTTATCCCATCAAAAAAATTTCTTATTGCATTAGAAATGGGAACAGTATATAAACCTTGCTCCTTACATATAAAGCAGAGATTGGAATCAGACTCGAATGAAATCAGATCGAAATGAGTGTAATGCAGGACACCTAGAAGGATATATGCACAGAAGCAAATCTAGTGACAAATTCAAAGGCTTGGAGGGAACTATAATGGAAAGCAATCACTAGATTCACTACAAATGTCAGGAATTGTGTCAATGGATTTGCCAAACATTCTGAAGCAATTATCTGCAGACTGCAATAAGATGATTACAATTCCATGCACCCCAATGTCTTAGTACATCTCTCAGCAAAGAAAGTGTATGATTTAGGCTCTGTTTTTATCCATCTTTAAAATTTTAAATGAAATACCTCAGAAATCATTTACAATTTGATCAATCATGAGTCAGTAATTTCATGATGATACTGAAAAATCTTTTTAACTCCATAAAAGCAACTAACCAAAAACCAACCACCGATTTACAGCAAAAGTAAAGCATCAGAAAGACTCCATGAATGTGGCACCATATAATCTGAATACATTTACTACTAGGCATTGTGTGTTCAAAAGTTGGAACATTTTCTCATTCATTACTTCTTGTGGAATCAAGTAGTACAAAGAACTTTCTCCATTATTTACTGAAGAGTAACAGCCTGCTGAGAACACTTGACTGCATTCAGTAACATTAGAACATTAGTGAGGTCACTTAATGAGGTACAAACTGCCACATCCCAGAATTACAAAATGTAACTTGATCACTTCAGAGAACAGTTTCAATTCTCCACTGCCCAATGCACAGGGGCCATAAGCCCTGTGCCCCATGCTTGCTAGTGAGCATGGTGAACTGAGGCTCAAGTGCAGCTGCTGGAGAGTGTCCCCTACTATTTTCTTATGGCAATACACAAGCTGTGTGTGGGGGTTGTGTGTGCACCTTATATATCCTCATTAACTAAATAGAAGGGGTGTCTGTACACAGTGTATCTAGAACATTCCACAAGAGACATATTCAACTGGGATTTTAATTATCTGAATAGCCTGAAGATAAAGGAAGAAAGAAAAGGACGTTTCTCAAGTTTTCCAGTGATTTTTTTCTTTCTGAGACGAGTTAACACACGTCTGAATTAATTTTCTAATGCATAAAAATATGCAGAAAATGGTAGTAATTGAAGCAATAACTTTGCTTGAGTAAAATGATTTTAATATTGTGTGGATATTAAATTAAACAGACTTAAACTCAGCCTAAACCGTATTTTATTAGGTTCTGATTTGCAATAACAATCACGGAGGTTCAGTTAAGATACGTTGTTATACAGAGTAGCTGCGAGCTTAGTTTAGTTTTAGCGAACTACAAGTAACCTCCAGTTAAGAAAATCAGTTAAAAAAGGGAAAACGTTTCAGTTGAAAACTTACAAACTTCCGTTCGTTTCTTCTGAAACTGAAGCTGAATTTTGACATGACGACTAAAGTTCTCCCCGACTTCTGTGTAGTTTGGGATGTTAGAAAAAGAGCGAACTGGAGACGCTAGAAGTCTGTAAACATATGAAGCATGTTTACATAGCTAAAATACAAACAGAAACACCGAACTCTGCTCGATGTAAACAAGACGTGCTGTGCTGTAGGCGGCTGGAGTCCACTGAAGTTCACGTATCCAGACGCTTTACATCCTCGTCCACTTTTTAACAACAATATACTGTATTGGTTCAGAGATTTTAAACCAGCCATTCACCGTCGAGCTTTAATCCTCTTAGCAACCACTACGGCACTGCAGTGTGTCCAGTGTCCGGCAGAGGGTGCGCTGATACAGTTTCTAACAGAAATTCGTTATACAACGGGTAGTCTACTGTTACTGGCGGTTGAGTGCCCCCCAAGAGTCAAAAAATGAAAAGGGTTCTACTCCAAACGGTTCCTAATGGCTATCCGTACTTCAAATATAATTCACTACAAGTCTCTTAAAGACATTCATTCATTATCTGTAACCACTTATCCAGTGGGTCCAGAGCCTACCTGGAATCACTGGGCGCAAGGTGGGAATACACCCTGGAGGGGGCGCCAGTCCCTCACATGGCAACACACACTCAGACCTACGGACAATTTTGAGTCACCAATCCACCTACCACCGTGTGTTTTTGGACTGTAGGAGGAAACCGGAGCACCTGGAGGAAACCCATGCGGAAACAGGGAGAACACACCAACTCCTCACAGACAGTCTCCAGGTTCCTGGAGCTGTGTGACTGCGACACTGCCTGCTGTGCCACCGTGCCGCCCCTCTTAAAGACAACCTCTAGTAAAAAACACATATCATGTGCAAAATATGCCATCTCTGCAATGTTTGTGCATCTCTGCTTTGAAACTGCAGTGTACACAAGACAGTCTCAAATGGGCAGATTCAAACATCCAGGGTTTCTTACATCATAAACCTTAGGAACCAATCATATCATTTTTCTAGTTGAAGCGAGAGGTGGGGTTTACAGTGGATCCAAAGCGTACCCAGAATCACTCTGCGCAAGATAGGAATCTGACAAGGCTCTGATAAAAACAATCTAGATTTATATCACAATAGGATTTTGGCCATGGCTCATGCGAGTAGTGACCTGCAAGACCTCTAGACTTTACAAAAACCCATTGTCTTAGGATGAGAGAGGGTGAAAAAGAATTTAGTCTTTTATAAGTCTTTTCTGGGCTATTACAAAATCTTCTGGTGCTGGGTAAGCTACTACGTTTAAGGCAATAGGAGTTTAACATTTATAAGGAATAACATTTAAATATGTATTTTGGATGAACAGTGGTGAGTATTTAGGGCTTTACTCCATGAACAGAGACTGTTTTAAAAGAACAGCACTCTACCCAAATAGTAGGTTATGTGACATGGAAAACAAAAAGCTCATTTGAATTTCCTCACTGGAGAATTTGATTCCCTATAATGTCTCTGACTGCTATTTGGATGTAGAAACCTCCTAACTTACATAGCGAACTATTGTTGTAAGGAGCCATTTCAGATTCAGAAATAACAGCTTGTGGTGGGGGAAGTAACTTGTAAATAATGAATAATTGTTATAAAGAAAAAATATAATATTTTTAAATGGCATACAGTCCCTGACAGAAGTTCTGTTGCTTATCCATGTTGTGGAAACAAAAGCTTATAACCTGACTTTAAATTCATTCATTGGTTTTAGAAATGACTCATATGAAAGCTGAAACCCTCCCAAATGAGTTTTAATTTATGGAAATAAATTTGCTTCACTGCAGAAATATTGATCATTTAATAAACACAGAAAAGTCAGATTTTGCCAGGACAAAATTTTGTCGCCTTGTCATATAATGCACCCAATGCACTAGTTTACAGCCTCACTTGTGCTCACTAATTGATCGGTTAATTAGTGGGTGTGTATAAAAAGAACCCCAGCCCCCCAGACCTTCACTTGAACTGCAGCTTGACTTCTGACAACATGCTCAAAATCTACTCTGCGACCAAAGCCTTGATTATCAAGAGGCTGAAGACCAGATCCATTGCAGAGGTGGCTGGCACCTTTAATGTGTCTCAGCGTCAAGTACAAAGAATTTTAAAAAGATTTGAAGAGACTGGAGACGTTTTTGACGAGCCCAGGTCTGGCAGACCCCGCAAGACAACTGCTCAGGAGGAACGCCTGTTGGTTAGAAAATCCAAAGCCAGCCCCTTTTCCACTGCAGCAGAGCTCCACCAGGCTTGGTCACCTCAAGTCCCTGTGTCAACTAGAACAGTTTGTAGGATTCTGTCTCGAAATGGCCTCCATGGTCGAATCAGTGCCCAGAAGCCAGCACTAAACAAAAGGCAATTAAAAAAACATGTGGCATTTGTCAAGGCCCACAGCCTGCTGGATGCTGGAAAAGTGGCAGAAGGTGGATTTCTTAGATGAATCTTCAGTTGAATTACACCACAGCTGCCTCAAATACTGCAGGAGACCTACTGGAGCCCATATGGATCCAAGATTCACCCAGAAAACAGTTAAGTTTGTTGGTGGAAAGATCATGGGGTTACATTCAGTATGGGGTGTGCGAAACATTTGCAAGGTGGAAGGCAATATCAATAGCCTAGAATATCAAGAAGTATTAGCTACCATCTCATACGTCCATCTCTACATCAAAGTTCCTCAAGAAGAAGAAGAAGAAGAAGATCAAGGTGCTCCAGGACTGGCCAGCCCAGTCACCAGACATGAACATCATTGAGCATGTTTGGGGTAGGATGAAAGAGGAAGCTTGGAAGATAAAACCAAAGAATCTTGATGAACTCTGGGAGGCATGTAAGACTGAATTCTTTGCTATTCCTAATGACTTCAATAAATTGTATGAATCACTGTCGAACCGAATGGATGCAGTCCTTCAAGCTCATCGAAGTTACACAAAATATTAAATATGGCTCTAATAGCACCACAATATTCACCAGTGTTATGAAACATATCTTTGCATTTGAAGTAAATTGTTTGATTTTCACATTACTTTCTGTGAGCGAGACAAAATCTGACCTTTCTGTGTTCATTAAATGATCAATATTTCCGTAAATTAAACCTCATTTGGGAGGGTTTCAGCTTTCATATGAGTCATTTCTAAAACCAATGGATGAATTTAAAGTCAGGTTATAAGCTTTTGTTTCCACATGGATAAGCGACAGAACTTCTGTCAGGGACTGTACATATTAACCCTTGTTTTATAGTCCCAAATGCTAATGCTGCTTTCAAGTGTTCTGCAGACGTCCCTACTTACAACTCATTATACGTTATATGTTCAAAAGTTTGTAGACACTTCTTACCATTTGCTGCAGTAACACCCTCTACTCCTATGGTAAGGCTTTGCACTAGAGGTTGGAACAATGCTATGAGGATTTGATGGCATCCAGCCACATAAGTAAGATTAAATGTTGGGTGATTACTTGTGGATCACAAAGACCACTCAAATGCATTGTAAAATATTTTTCTATTCTATTACAATTTATTCTAGAGAAGTGACAGAGAGCTGACAAAATAGGTCATATTTGGCATGTACAAGTGCTCTAGATTGTGCCATTGTGTTGTGAACAATACTTTTCTATGGAGGATATACAAGCCATACCTGTGCCACTGAGCATCGGTGTCAGTATTGAGTGCATGTTAAAATAGATTTATTCATTATTAGAAAAGGTGTATACAAAACCTGTAAATATAGTGTATCACTACAATCTATTAGGTGTACAAAAATGTCAGAGCATTTTTCTGTAACATAAATGTAATTCAAAGTTCAAGTATTCTCCCACTCCAGTGTCATTTTACGGTAACTGTTGCATAGTATTAAGTAGTAGAACAATTTTCATTTTATATATAAAATAACACACATCTGAATGCAATATTTTCCCCAAGAACAGCACAAATCAATGCAAAAGCTTCCGCAGTGTTTGATGGAACACATATCAAAAGCAATGAGAAATTAATTTTTCTCACTTGCCATTTTCTGCTTATTCATTCATTATCTGTAAGCGCTTATCCAGTTCAGGGTCGCAGTGGGTCCAGAGCCTACCTGGAATCATTGGGCTCAAGGCAGGAATACACCCTGGAGGGGGCGCCAGTCCTTCACAGGGCAACACACACACAACTACGGACACTTTTGAGTCGCCAATCCACCTACCAACGTGTGTTTTTGGACTGTGGGAGGAAACCGAAGCACCTGGAGTGAACCCACGCGGAAACAGGGAGAACACACCAACTCCTCACAGACCGGAGTCACCCAAAGTGGGAATTGAACCCTACTACCTGCTGCGCCATCGTGCCGCCCCTATTTTCTGCTTATTTTTTTGTTTATTTCTTAGTCATTAAAATGACATTTGTCATTTTTTATGCTATGCAACAGTAAACATAAAATGACAAAAGAGCAGGAGAATGTTAACATTTTGAATTACAGTTGTGTTACACACACACAAAAAATAGCTTTAAAATTATTTGTACAGCTAATCCCATTGTTTTTCAATATAAATGTAAAAAGTGTATTTATGTACATTTATTTATAGATTGTAGGCTAATATTCATCCGATTAGAACCTGTTCCAGTCAGTGTATAGGTCAGTAGCGGGTCTGGTCTAGGTTTAACACACTTCCTAATCCTATTACCCAGCAGCTGTGGAGTCAGCGTGGTATCTCTTTAGAATGCATTCTATTTTAGGTCACAATCAGTCTATATATAACCTCTCATTACTCGTCATAAATATAGTAAGTGACGTGGTTTTTATTCCTCAGGGGAATGGGGGAAAATACTGTGGAAATCAGTACAGAGAGATTTGGGCCACATCAGTCCATAGCCTATTAACAGTGTCAACAAAGCTTGAGTCATTTGGGAATACACATATATTGGATGATATTTTTATGGCATAAGACGTAAGGGAAAACCCTTAAAATCTCTTTTCTAATAATGGATGGGTGGATGAATGAATTGACATATGGATACTGCTGCCTTCCACCTGGAATATTCTGTTCACTAGTGGATCATTGCACGTCTAGTATGCTCAAAATTGGTTGCACTTTTCTGCAAGTTCATCTGTTGCTCTGCATACTTGGTGGCCCATTTCACACTTCAAATAACACACTGCATTGCTGTGGCTGATCCACTCATACCAGTGCAACACATAGAGCATTGAAAATGAGCAACCACCCAAATAACACCTCCTGATGGTTCAGTGGGGGTGCTGACATTGGAAAAACAGGAGGGGGGCTACCAAAGTATGCAGAGCAACAAATGAACTACAGTCTGTAATTGCAGACCTACATAGTGAACGTATATGGCAATTGAAGCTGATGAAATTAACAACGAGTGTTAAAAGGAGGTAGTTTTAATGTTATGGCTGATCGCTATGTTACCATGACAATTTGATATTATGTAAAATGTTCCAATTAAATAAATCAACAGAAATAATCCAGTAATACTTGAAACAGTTTTTGTTTTACATTTAGCTCCATTAAAAAGGGATTTCATGTTAAAGCCTCTCTCTCACACACACACACACACACACACACACACACACACACACACAAGCTAAACCACTATGACATCACTACTGGCGTGAAAAACATCCCTTTAATAGCCTGCCCACGGTCCAGAACTTGCCTGGCTGGGAATAATTTTAAGTCCATTAGTGCACCGCATGGTGTTCAGTGGCCCTCATTCTTACATTTACAACCGCAAGGAGAAAATGAGTGATGCACAGCTGAAGGACAGGGAAACTTTTTTTCAGTTCACTCTTGCCAGGTTGGTAAGGTCATCCTGGAAAACATTACACTTATTAGACTCCTGTTCAAATGAAACATTTCATTAATGTGCTTAATTCCTGGAAACAGTTGGACAGATGCATATTCTCTGTACTGAACAAACGTCAGAGACATACAGATTAAATTAAATCAAAGATAATTTGCTTGCATTAGGAAGAGAGAGGTCAAAAAAAAAAATCAAGAATACCAGACTCCATGCCAGAATGCCAGTGTAAGCTAGAGAGTACAAAGCCCTTAAGAATTGGGCTGAGGAACAGTGTAACTGTATTCTCTGGAGAAATAGAGCTCAATCTCACTAGTGCCCTTGTTGCTATATGCAGTCAATCCCCATAGCAATGTTCTAACATCTAAAGCTTTTCCAAAAGCCTTATTTTAGGGGGGTTATTTTAGAACAAATTGGGAATTTGGCAAACTGGTGTCTACAAACATTTGTCCATGTATTGTAAGTTCTGATTTTTGAGGCCTACCTCAACTTAAGTGATATTTGTAGCAAAAACACTTGAAGCAGCATCTATGACATTGTGAACAGTGGACAGAGCCAATCCTAGACCAGGCCACCAGACATCTCATATATTCATGTGTGTAAAAAGGAAATAAAAGGTCTCATGGGGATGAGTCTCAGGATTGCATGGGTTTCTTTTTTGTGCGTTAATGCTTCAGGTGTGCTCTTCGTCTCAGGTTTCATTCCCAAAGACAAGGTCCAGCTCTCAAGAGATATGAGAGGCTTTCTGAGAATTGTTTGCTTTAAGGAAGAAGTGTCACTGCACACCAATGCATTATAGAATCTCTGGAAGAAGAAGCAAAGAATATTCCTCATTGTAAACTCTAGATTGGGGCCAGTGTTGGAAGATAAAGTCTGTAAAGATAAAATACGTAAATTCCAGGTTGGGTTACGCAAGCTGCTGTGATATGACATTTTTCAGAAGTTTCCAGCATTAACCAGTTTGTGCTGCATTGGTCAATTTTAATTCAGTGAGAATTAATCTATACACTTACTTCAGCTTTAAAAATTCTAAAGGCAGTCCTGCCCATCGTTCAACTGTGAAAAGACAATTCAGCCCTGTGACGCTGAAAGGATGTGTATCTGTCCGGAGATTGAGAAACTGTGCTAATCATACTATAAAGCAGCTGGTTTTCTCAGACCAATAGTGGCAAGAATCCACACCTCAGCTTCAGTAGTTTGGGATCTTTAAACATGCTGATTGAAACTTGTCTCATGTCTGTCTAAATATAATAAATATTTAGGTCATTTTTATTTTATATATATAATCATATATAATAACCAGTTGTATTCAAACTATACACACAAACACACACACACACACACACATATATGTATATACATACATATATATACATATACATACATACATACATATATATATATATATATATATATATGAGAGAGAACCTGTGTGTGTGTATACAAGAAACAAAAGGGCTATTTTTTTTGTCCACCCACGTATTACTTTTTTTTTCTTCTCCTGAAGTCACAGTCAGGTATGTTAGGAATTCAGGAGCTAGACAGAAGTTGAAATTACAGTGGAATCTGTCATGTTTCAATCTCTAATAGACAGGCACCACTTTATAAGGGGGAAAAGGTTATTTACTGTTCAGACAGTCCTAGATATATCACTGACTGAAAATATGAACAGTAACCTGACCAGCTTGTATAAGTGGAATATTTAATGTTTAAAAAAAAATTCTTATTACTCCATAGAATGTTCTGAGCACAAACCTTACATTCTTGAAATTAAGTAGTATACAATTGGTTCCAACACACCAAACAAATAAGTAGATGAGCCTTCTGAATTAATTTTGAAGGGAAAAATAAGTTGTTGAATAAGCTGGTAAATTCACCAATGACATCACTCTATTCATAATATTCCCAATACTATAAAGAGCCAAACACGTATGAAAAGAAAACCAACTCAGCAAGATAAAATATCACCCCAATATTTATTTAACTTCAGGTTTACATGTATACAACAGGAGACAAATGTCTGTCAAATAAAACATCGCCAAATTCCACTGTGAAGACAGTAGAGTGCAGAGAGCAAAGCAAGCATAAGGGCAAAGGGAACAGAAAGAGTTAAGTCACAGAGTAGTGTGACCAGGTTAAAAGACAGACATTTCGTACCAAAACCTCATAGATACAGTAACATTATGAAAAGTTGCCCTTAGCTGCTGTTCTAAATTGTCAAGGATACATTAATACCTAACCCAGAAAATAAAACTTAAATATGTTCTTTCAAAATATTGTGCTATATTAAAAATGTTTAAAATAAGCCATAACTAATTTGCACATTTGACCTAACTACATGCTAGGATTTCTCAATCTTGTTAAACACTACACTCATTTCCTTTAAGCTCACTTAGTGTCAACAGACGATTTTACAGACTCCTACTCCAGTGAAGACACATGAAAGAATGACATTCATTATACGCAAAACATTTACAAGCAAAAGGAGCTTGTTTTGCGAACAGCAGGCTTGTATTTTCTGTTCCCAAAGAGAGTGAAGCTCCTTAAAGAGACCACTGAAGAGACATAAAATGATAAAACACTAAAAGAGCAGAAGGAAGAATACAAATACTTAGTTATACACATATAAAAGTCTATTTTACTTAGTTTAAAAGAAGCAGTAGAGAGAGAGAAAGTGATCACCTGCTCATGTGTGGCATCTAATACATACTCAACAACATGTACACCTAGCCACAGTTGGACCACACCACCACTAAATACATTAAAATACCTGCAATTAATACATATTTATATTTATAAGGTTTTTCTCTTTGTGCATTCATTTATTTGATTATCAAACATGTATAAGAATCTACCTAGTAGACGGTCATATACATCCAACACTTTAAATAGTGTTAGTAAATACATAAAAATAGAAACAAGTAGGAAAAATAGAAAATGACGCACTTTCTTCAAGCTTGAGTTTGGTGTTGTATTTAACCCAGGCACCACCGGAGATTATTTCCCTTCCATAAGCATACATTTATCAGTTAGATGTAAATGCATCTCAAAATAGTAACCAGCAAGTTTGACAGACTATAAACTCATTAGACAAACGCACACTCTCACAATACACCTTTCACACCACAGTCGCCATATCTCAGAACATCATCCACACAGCACAGCTCTTTCAGAACATAACGTCCCTACTGATACTGCACCTAGTTCCTGAACTCCCGCTGAACAGAAGCTGATAAGAAGCTTGCAACAGGGAGAGAAAAGTCCTGCAGTGTGAAGGCAACTTTAGTGGACTTCATTGACCTGTCCTCCAATTCCTAGAGGACCAGAACTAAAGAGAAAATGTTCCATTTGGCAGCGGGGCCCTGCGAGCAAATGCCACAGGCGACTGACGACAGTAGGACGAATCTATTTCAAGACTAACAACTACAGAGTGCAGGCAAAGGACAGGAGCACAGGACAGCAGCGAAAAGAAACTCTGGCAATACCCCAGAAGGACTTTTACGTAACAGCTGAAAAACAACTATCAAGAAACTATAAAGAAAACAACTTCACCACACAATCATCTCTGACATTTCCATATAAAAATACAACAAGAGAATGTAAAGAACTATGTACAGCAGCATCAGTTTTGTCATTTGATTGATAAAACCACAGTGTCCTTTAGATTTCCTTTTAGATTTGGTAAGAGTATATTCATCAACATAAGCATAAATCATATGCCTGTAAATGCTAAAGGTTTCCTCCCATATATGGCACAGTTTGACAGAGATATACAACATATACTTGACTGAAATTCCTCACAATCCATAGAAAGTAAATCCTATTTTGTAACACTTGGGGTTAACTGTAGAGTTAAGACTAATGCAAATCACCCTCAGGCCTATAAAAGTTTCCTCAGCTGATATGAACAAAGATACATGGCGTGGACATTCTTTAAAAGTCTCTGCAATGACTCAATGTCCTTTTCTTTTTGTTTTGATGAATCTACTTCCTCCTTAGTCCAGCAGTGTGTGCAGATCACCCCATCAGTGTGGATGTGACATCTGTTCAGTCGTCTTTGAGTAGTGTTCAGTAGAGGGCACTGTCATGGTAGGAGCTGGGGAAGGTGGGGCAGGGTCTGTGTAGGGGCAGTGCCCCACTGTAGTCCGCAGTGGGCAAGCTGAGGGTGCTGGCACTCTTGTGCTTGTTCTTGAGGCCCCAGCTTAGGAAAGATGTCTTCTTGGTCACTTTGCGTGCCTTTGGGTTCTTATCATCATCATCAAAAGCCAAACAGATCATGGAGTAGGTCTTTGGGAGGCCACCGGAGTACGTGGCACTTTTCGCTGGCTGTGTTGAGAGACAGAGAGAATAAAGATTATTAACTCTTAGATTAGTTGTAGTTAGCAGAGCAAGAAACAAATGCACTGTGTGGTTCAGTTTTTATTACTTCTCATTAGCATTAAGTGGCATTTCCAATTTTACAACTTTTTTGAGCAGAAAATATTGATAATGCAAACTCATAGTTTTCAATCATGCGTGACTAATTTCACACTCAAAATAGATTTAGATAAACTAGAAGTGACAGATATACTCTTAGGTAAAGCAATGTTCTAAGTAAAATGTATTTTTTTTATTGTAGGATATAAGCAAACAAAAGTCAATTGACTTTAAAGGGCTTTTAAAAACATTGATTAATTACATAAGTCTTTTGCCTATAAGGTTATATAGTGAATATCAGCAATAAACATAAGCAAACATAATAAAACACATGCAAATACACAAAAGTAATCACCACATTCAGTTTTGTATGGGATTACCAAGAGAAAATAAAACTGAACTCAAGCTGAGGAGGGTTTTAGGATGTTTAAAAAAAGAGAGAGTTACCATCGGCTGGCTACTGCTGTCCATCATGCTGACCACTTTAATGTTAATGCCTTCCTCATCCACGTCTTTTAGCATTTTCATGACGTCACTCACTCCCATCCATTTACAGTCTGTATCACCTATAGCAATCAGGTAATCACCCTCTTTCAATCCATCTTCCTGGAAGAAGAATGATAACGAGTACAAAAGGGAGAACGAGAAAGACAAAAAAGAAATGGTCAGGATGACATATGGTAAATCATGCCTCGTGAAAGAGACTGTTTTTTTTCTTTTAAACCACACAGCAAATATTTATAAAGGGCTTATCAGGGGAAGAACAGACACACATCCTAATAGAACATGAAATATAACCTGCTGTTACACTGTAGTGTCACTTCCTAAAAGGACTGACTGATATGATCGAACAAAAGAGGGCACTCATCTATTTCTGACCAAGCAGGCAGCTGCTCTAGACAACTAACCAGCTTTTATAGAACTGAAGCCAGAAACAGGTGCGCATGTCTGAGAAAGTGGTCAGACAGAGGGAGAAAAAGAAAGATCATCTTGCTTCTTTCCCTGTGGGAACCAAACACAAAGCTAATCCAGTACCCAACTATTTATACCACAGAGACAGAAATGGAGAGAAAGAGACAGCAAGAAAGAGAAGGAGAGGGAGAGAGAGCTTAGATCACAGAGGGAGTGGTAAGGTATAATTATAGATTGTCCGCAGTGAGAGGCCGTCTGGGCGATGTTATGTAATCTCACTAATCTGTCTGTCCCCTCTCATTAAGCCTGCTCACCGTTACAAAACTATTAATGAGATGAGAAGGAAAGACTGAGAGTGACAGACAGAGAAACAGTGTGTACTGCAGAAAGAATTTGAGCTGCTTCATTAAATGAAGCTTAAAAAAGGTCCACTGAAGTATGTGTTGGTGGAAAATAACACATTCCTGTTACACAAAATACTGTGTAGGGTTAAACGCTTTTCAATCGGCGTATGTGTGTACTCACAGCTGCATGACAAAGGGGGTCCAGTGACTGGATTTGAACAGGTCCCTCTCCTTTCAGAGTGAAGCCCAGGTCTCTGTCCTCAACCCTCAGTCGGACAGTGCGTGGTGCTGTCCACCTCTGCTTTGCTGAGAACACTGACAACGGACCCTGCAACACAAAAACACCATAATTACTACTGATGCAATATTAGAGCATTAGTGTTCTGCTCAACACAATCAATAAAACAATCATTCTTGCTGCAACAATTTCAAATAATAATACACTTATTAAAGTTTATAAATGGTGTAAAAGTGTTTATGATACGGTTATTAATTATCATTTTTAAAACAGAGAAACTCTTTTGTGTCTAACATTAAAACGTCAAGGTAAATAATAAAGCTAAGACCATTAAATGTAAATTTACTCATTCCATATGATATGGTACACCACATTATCATCAATCTGTAAAAGACATTTTATCGATAGTTAATTTATTAAACTAGATGGTTAATTAGATGGTTAATCTAACGAACAAATATGTGCTGAAGCCAACAGGCTTAACGTTGTCTGATGGAGAAGACAAAGTAAGGTCAACATTCTGCAAAACCTAAGGTTTAAGAGTGGACATGATAAGTATTTGGCAAATAACCAGTCACTGTTACACTTCCTATCTGTGTTACAAATGATAATTAATGACTTTTAATATATTTATAACCTAAATATTAAACATTAAAAAACAGATTATAAACTATTTATAAACATTTAGAAGTTTGGTCTAATTCCAAAATGTAACAATGTAACTTCAAAACAAAATTATATATCTGCCCTTTCAGATTTGACAATTCAAAATTGATCTTATATTTCGCATGCATCCCCTGGAAAAATATAGTTCTACTTGATTGAAACAAGACCTCTTCATAAACAATATGTATCATGGTACCTTACGCTCTCTGAAATTTACCAGAAGGTGGAGCAGAAAAGCCAGAGAAACAAGTAAAAAAAACTGTGAAAACACTAATATATATATCATCATCAATATATCGTCTATATATCATCATCTAATGGCACACAATGACCATAGGTTTGGGGTGGGGTCTGTCAGAAGCTTCTTTACAAAAAAAAGTCATAGGAGAATGGTGCCAGAAATATTGCAAGAGATTATTAGAGCATTTTTCTCCATGAACCACAGGCAAAACCCAGGGTAATTACACTGAGATATCAGTTTAAGTATGCTCATGTTTCTTGATAATTGCATTTGGTATGGTTTAGCTTAAAATGTTTATTGTTAGAACGGCTAAATCATATTGTCCATCCCTAGCCTGCTCTACGCAATTTAGATTTCCCTGTTAGAGCACCCACACTGAAATGGTACATTAGGTTAGGGGTGCTGAACTGGGAACTCTTATAATATGTTAATTTGTTCCAGGAGCTGCCTGGGAAATGTTCACTGCATCCAACAGAGGCACAGTTCAGCTGGTAAAGTGCTTTTTTTTCACACCTTCTCAAACCAACCATTCTGCAACCATTCTACAGGGCTTTTTTAAAGGAATTTTGGTAATTCAAGCCACAGGGTGTTGCCAACTGTCATTTTCTTTACCACCAAATACTCAGTTAGGCTAGAGAAAAAAAAAAGAGAGAGAAACAAAGACAGCAGCCACCAATTCCAAGGACAAAAGTTCTTAGACTGCTGAACAACCACACATAATATAACCTAACTTGTTACTTGTCACAATTTTACATGTTTTGTGAAGGTCCCACTGCTTTTTTATTTTTTTACTGTAATTGACACACTCAAATTACACTTCTGGAATTCCAAAGCAAACCAAAGACCAAGAAGTGTATGATCACTACTGAACTGAAATTCAAGAAAATACTATTACAGTAAATAGCAACAGACCAACCTGTTTGCCTGCCTACTGCAGTGTCAAGGTGTGTCTGGTAGTTGTGTGTACAAAACCACACGTCAGAATATTCAGACACAGAAGTAACTCGGGAGCATTTGTTTTCTTTATTAATCTGAAATGTAGATGCATGCGCTCTTACTGCTGTGGTAAATGAGAAGGTTAATTTAAAAATTGTGCAGGTCGAATGGAGAAACAGCATTTCACCTTTGTTATTTATGTTAGTACAGCCAAAGTGGCTTCAAACTGTACAAACAAACTCAAACTCTTTTTAGACTTCCAAAGTCTGACACTCAGCCTTGTGGCAATATGAGTCTGTATGAACAGTGTGAAAAAGGTTTTGCTATAGTCTATTCAACACAGCCCACAAGCTCGTGGAGTAAATGTTATGTGTTACAAATCTTTGAAGAGCCTTGCAATGCTGTGAATAGACCCCATGAATGATGTAAAAACAGGGAAAATGTTAGGGGAAAAAAATTAGTAGCCCACATACCAGTCTGTGGAATATGTCTTTGACTTTCACCTTAAGCATGGCAGGGATGTCCATTTCAGCTTTCTGCTCAGTTTTAGCTGACCATGGGGAAAAAAAAATAGTTATGTTTCCATTATACACAATATTGCTATATTTGTCATCAGCTTAGATAAAAAGTGTACAGTTTGTGCACTTGTTGTATGATCATTAAAAAATAAGTTTTTACAATATACATTCTAAGCTGGGCTCCCATTACTACCTCAAAGGACACCTAAAACATGAACCCTTAGGAGTTAATGCTCAAGTTATAATAGACATGACTTGTGAGTATCTTATATTGACAAAGTAGATAGTAATGTGTATCTGACTGCAAAATTACGATATGAGATCCTGCACAATATTTGTTATATAGTCCTGTAAGAATTGTGTCCCCTACTGACTGTTTCTTTCGGCATTGTAACTCACAGATGATGTCAGGTGCCTCCAGGTAGTCTGTGAACTCATCTTCCTTATCGTTCTGCTCAAATTTGGCGAGTGACCGCTTGCGGCTGGCCTCCAGGATGCTGTTGAGCATGTCCAGCTTATAAAGGTGACGGCAGAGCCCCTGGATGCGCAGCGCCTCCTCCTGACCAATTACTGTACGCTGCAGGTGAGCCTTTCCTGTGAGGGTGGAACAAGACAAGGCAAGAGAAAGTTCAATATTAATGTCTTATAAGAAGGATCACCCTACTTTTAGCCTACTTTTAAACTAAGCCAGGACATATTTAGTGTCAGAGGTCTGGTTCTTAAGTTTACACTTCGGTCACAAGGCTAAAAAGGCTAATAATTAATGACTGTGTATATCTGTCTGTTTTCATTCATTCAGCACCTGTAATCGCTACATTCTGTTTAGGTCATGGTGGGTCTAAAACTTACACAGAATCACTGAGCCCAAGGCAGGAGACGCACATAAAAAGGGCACCAATCTATCACAGGGCATTACACACTCACACACGTACACCTGTGAACAGCTGCCGTCTGATTTTCATAATGCAAATGCAATGCCTAAATGATCACACACTTGACACCAACATTGTTGCTAAACATGTCACACTCTCCTTTAATGCAAGAGTACATAGTACATTGCTGTTAATCCACAAGAGTACATATAGAGTAACTAGATGTCTGCTTTTTGGAATTTCTAAATCGCCAAAAATGTCTGGGATTTTGGTGCCTACAAACTTTTCCCTGCCCCATTTCTTGCCTAAATCCTTCATTTAAGTATTTACTTTGAAGACATTATTGAGCAGAAGGCGTGAGAGTGTTGAAGTGGTCCGAGATTTGAGAGCTGAATTGGGACACACTCGCGCAGCTTCAGGACTGTAGGCCTACATTTTATAGTTTGTTATTATTGTATAAGTTGAAAGGAAAGGAATATTATCTGTCCATAAAGGCATGTGTTTGTATGCCCCAAGTGTCCTCTTTTTTGGAAACCAAAATATGGTCACCCTAGTACATAGCATACTTTAAACAGCAGATGCCACCCCATAAGGTGTACTTGTGTGTTTTTTTTTGTATTTTTGTCCATTTTAGAGAAATGTTACATTTCTATTGCATATAAAATAAAATAAGTAGAAATGTAGTCTCTCACCTATGCGACGTCTCTCCTCCTTCTTCCGCAGGATGTCAAGAGGTGAATGCCCATCTGGCATTGTGTCATAAAGTTGAGACAAAGCTTTCTCCTGCTTATCCTCATCATCACTAGGGTTTACTGCAAACACACACACACCCCACAATGATACCTCAGCTTTAAAATATAGCAAGTAATAGCCTAAATACCTTGGCAACAGGTTTTGATTGTAAACATGCTATGCCATTTAAATAAAAAAAAATAAATAAAGAAGGGAAAAATAAATAAAGAATTTCACACTGTTACAGGCAAAAAAAATCAGACTGACTGTAAAAAGGTTTTAGAGATTATTTCAATTTGTATACATTTTCATTTGTATTTATCTCCATTCTATAATATTCTGTTATTCTCAGGTGTTTGCCAGCTGATACACCAAATGTTAAAGTGCAAGACAAGCCTGAGACTATCATTTTTTACACTTCCTAAAAGAGGGAAGATAACGATGCTGTAAAAATGCCTCTCAGCACAGATCTAGTTTTAAACAGAGGTCTGTTTCATGTTGAAGTCACGTCACTAAAAGCATCCACAGGGATCTGTGCTTTATCAGCAGCTCTGGGAGGCTGTTGTTCCTGGCACTGAGAGGCAACTGATAAAGTTTCTACCCTCTGTAGATTCAACATTTAGCCTAGAGCCAAAACCAGCCCCTAGTGGGTTTAAACAACAATAAAAAAAGAATATTGCATAAACCCATTAACTCTCCTCTCACCTCTCTTTTTGCTTCCTTCTCTTTCTTTTACTTTCTTTCCTTCCTACTGCTTTCCTTCTCCCTTGTCTCATTAAAATCTCAGCTTGGTCTCATTAAAATCTTTCTGAATCAAAAGCAACCCTGATAAACTCTTCTTTCTCCAGGTTACCATACCCAAACATCATAGAGAGCTGAATATTAAAATTCTACACCATTTAAAACCTTTAAAAGGCTGTACTTTCACCTAATCAACAGAGGCTAACAGGTAACTCTTGTATTATAAATTGCCAATAGATAATTTACTTACACTCATGGTCCAATAGGGCGGTGGAGACGAAGTAATGAGCCAAAGATCGATAATGATGTGTCTTCACTTGTGCCATTGTGGACCAGAAAAAGGGAACATTGTCTTTAATAGGAGTCTGGATCATTGACTGATGTACCTGGTCATACACTTCGGCAACCTTTGACAGGAAACAGCAGAGGTGTGAATGACAGTGTTAAACATTTTGACCCTGTACACATCAAACATGAAAAATATAAACCAGGGTCTTAGAAACAACATGAATATTGTCCACGTCAAATGTCTTGGGTAAAATATAGGCCTGTCCTAAATGGTCAAAATTGTAACCTGCTCCAACAAGTGTTTTACTTTTGAAGGCTGTCACAATAATTGTATAACATATGTGATATGTATTTGTTGTTTGTTTGTTTTGTTTTGAAACTACATGCAAAGCATTGCAAAGACTTCGAAAACTTTATTAAAACTGGGGGAAATCATTCTTGATATAATGCCTAAACCTTTAAAATATGCATTATCATCAGCCAAACTGTCAAACAATCACTGCCAACTCACGAATAATGTCAGTTTTAACTATCTTTTATTTAAAATCAAGCAATTTTGTCATTCTCTGTTTTTTATATGGAGAAATCTAGACATTGACCTTGTTAAGACAGGCAACTCAAATCTGATTTTTTGGCTTTTCATCTGATTAAATGCAATTTTTTTACATTCAGATTCATGTGTATGCCGTTTCAAATCCGTTTCAAATTCAAGTCAAACCATTGAATATGCAACTCAGCTTGACCAGTCAGGTCATATTCCATGTTGTTTTTTACTGTCATTTGTGGTGCAGCACTTATTGCTGTCCCACCTTCAGCATTCTCTTGCCTGTGGCTTAGCTAGCAAACCCACTAACTGTCTGACCGTACAAACTACATTTGGTCCCTAGTAGTGAGCAATGTGCACACCAAGTCCAAAAGATTTTAGACATAGGAAACTTAGTGGACATAGGAAATTTAGTGTACCCTGCAGTGTAATCAAAGCTTTCGAGAATTACCTTGGCAGCCTCCTGTGCCATTTTGATCAGGCTGAAGAATTCGTTGCGGATCCCTGGCAGAGCAAGTTTTTCAAAGAGACACTCCTGAGCCTGTGCCAGCATCAGCTTTATTAGCATGCTCAACATGGCCGGGCTCATGTCATAGCTAGGAGTGTGTGTGAATGTCTCTTTCAGGTGGTGGAGGACACCTACAGAAGAAACACACACACAATACAGGGTTAGTTTTTAAATATTATAATTCTATCATTTTATTGTTAAATACCCAAATCTGCCCACACATTTTCCATGGGTTTTTTCATAAGCAAACTCTTTATATTGTAATGCACCTTCCTACAAACCTGAAAACATTCTCATCATCTCCAAGACAAGTTATAGTTGCCTTTTATAAATGATCCTGCTTTCTAAAAATTCTAACATAGTTCTGTATATAGCCCCAAGTATTTAGCCTACAGCACAATTCAGCTACTAAAAAAAGAAATATAACCGTTGCTTAGGCTTGGGAAGCATCTGAGGTTTTCGTAAGGTGGAATTCAGAGTGAAAGAGAGATAAGATAAGACTTGCTAAGCTCCAGAGACAGACAGTATGTCTATCATTTACTTGTCATGGCTCCCTTTAACAAGTGCCAATGTGACAAGTTGGAAACCAGCCATATATGGTATTTCCTTCCAGAAAGCACAAAAGAAGAGCTCTGTGCAGCTGTGGACGATGAAAAGAGGTCTAGGAATGTTTGTTTTGGTAGCGCTGCAGCTAAAATTCCTTTTTACATGACTAGAAATGCTTCATTTTACAAGGGCAGCATATAGATGAAAAACAACAAGATTTTTCTTTCTTTTTTTTTTTATAATCACCAGTGAGACACACCCTCTCCTCTTCTCACCAACACAGACTCAGTGATTACACCTTGGTAACCAAAATTCCCCTATGGCAGCTTTCTGAGTCAGAGAGCAAACCAAGGTGTAGCACACTAACATAAGCTACAGCAAGGCTCAAATCAAACTGCAATATAAAAGATACAAGATTCACAGTGCCATTATCCTGAAAATGTCACAACTACTGCCTGCAAATATACATAATTTTTGGCTCTACCTCGCAGACACTATTACACTTACTGAAGGCCAAGAAACTAGTGCAGTTTCTTCAGTGCTGAGCCTGATCAATATGATCTTGAAAAGATATAAAAATATTACCTAGCGATCTTCAAATAGAAAATATAAATGTGAGAAATTCGAACTAAATAAAATTGTATTTATAAATAACGTGAAATTTTTTGTCATTGCACAATGTACAACGGTCTTCCGCATTTAACCCATCTGTGGCAGTGAACACACCCACCACTGGGGGTTCAGTGCCGTGTTCAAGGGCACTTCAGTCGTGGATGTTCCCACTGGTCTTGGGGATGGAACATATAATATATACATAATATATATTAAGCATAAATGGGCAGCATTATAGGAAGATGACAGTATGGCAATACATTGTGTATTGTATCGTTTGCTGATGACTTGTATGTGTACTGTATGTAGGCACAACTACTCAAATAATCAGCAAGCCCGCTAAGACTAACCTGCTGATCTCTGAAAGGCTGTAATGGCATCATTGAGGCCAGTGCGCGTCTGTCTGTCACTGCGTGTGCCGATCTGACTGTAGAGAGCTGCCATATTGAAGAGGACACTGGCTTTTTCCAGAGACATGTTCTGCTGGCACACAGGCACGCCAGTGAAAGAGTCGTACCTGCATGACACAAGAAAGTATGATTGAGAATCAGAATTTTGTGAAGTGGGTTATATGCAGGTTTACAGAGATCACATTTCTAAGAAATGATACTTGTCAGACGTGTTGAGTTCTTCTGTGCATGACATGTTTACAGATGATACTAATGCCTACATTTTTATTGAAGTAGCACTATAATAGGGTTTACTCTGAATCCTATAAGAAACAGTAAGAAGAACTCTGAGAAAAGTTTTACGTTAGGCGACTTAACCTTTACATAATTACACCTGTTTTGGACAGCTATGTTTTGTATGTGGGTATGACCCATATTATGAATAAAAAATAAATAAATAAAAAAAAACATTTGCGTGCATACTTAATAACATTCTAGTAAATTATAATAGATTCTAAAATTCCAAAACCAATACTAAACTGCTACGTTCACACATTAATGTATTCAGCTTGTTAACATAAAAGTATTCGGAATTATACCATGTGAAGAAAATGCCCATCTGCCGGTTGGGGGTGAAGAAGCGGCTCTCCAGAAAGCACAGCTGACAGAAGTAGTTTGCAAGTAGTTCGACCCCTGCATCACTTCGGCTGGGTGTTCTGCATGCCTGATCACAAGAGAAAAATGTATGTAATTTTTTTTTTTTTAAACCCACACACAAATTTAGCACATCAGTGCTATCATCATTTATTGTACATTATATATAGGATTCCACATAAAATAACAGCGAAATATGTCTTAATGAGATTCTGCAGCCTCTATGGAAAACATTTGTCCCAAAGAGTACAGCAAGCTAGTACCCAGAACCCACAGGATCATATTTTATTACACATTTCTATTATCTAGAATAACTCAACTAGTTTGCATCATAGTTTATGTAGTTACTATATAATAAAGTACCGATATTCAACCAAACAAGTAAACCCCTAATGTGAAGAGTTGTTATAATTATAAAACTGCTTATGCAGGTACTTCATGTAAGCCTGAGCTTACAATGCAGCTCACCTACTAATTACTATGGTAGAGAAAAACTGATGGTACAATACACTGCACACAGACTGTGCTTTTACCTTTCTGAGGTCCATTAGATCATCAATCTCCTCCTGATAGTTAGTGCCATCCTCACTATAATGCTCGAGAATAAAATCCTGACAAAATACATCACAGCATACATTTTAAAACATTGTACATTCCCACACACACACACACACACACACACACACACACTTTGAAATGTGTGACTGTTGATTTCAACACCCCTGAGCTTTCAGAACCACCTGTATGTCCCAATAGCACAAAGACATAGGCCATCACCAGGAGTGCACATTCATTTATTACTGTTATTACTGACAGTACAAATGACAGGTTAGAAAGTAGGCCAAACGTCTCTAACCATCTCCCTTCACTGCTATAGCAAAATAAAAAAAAAAACCAACCCAACAAGCATGCTAACCTGACGGGTGTCAAATATTCATGTATGCTTTCAGCACAGCAAATAAAAATTTACCAATGCATTCCAAGAGCTGACCTACTTTTCATTATGAATATGTGTAAATGAAACATGGCCTTGCAGTGTGTTTCAGAATATCCCAATGAAGAAAAAAATAGGAACAGGAAAACTTGAACGAAAATGGAACAGTGCTTCATTATGCCTTGGGGGGGAAAAAAGCAAACCTTTAAAGGAACAGAGAAGTCCACGTCTTTGGTCTCCTTCAAGCCCAGAGGAATAAGGGGAATGGTGGCTGAACCTCTGTTAAAAGACAACAGAACATAAACATAAGAGCTGAGAATTGACAAGCTGTTAACTTCTCAAACATCAGCCAAAGCTTTAACACAGGCTGCTTTGTGGGCATATTTCCAACATTATTCACCATCCAATTAAACCTAAGTGATATATTGATTAAATGAAAAATTTATATTCGTGTTTATTTATGTTGTCAGCGAAAATGTAGCTGATGCAAAATTTCCTTTAAACAAACTTTAAATGTAACAACATTTTATACTGGTTGGATCGTAATACGTTTTTAAAACCCGTGACCTTTATTTCATCTGTGCTGGAAGCACAAATTAAACACACTGTAAGAAAAACCTCTGATAATGCAGGTGCTGGCTTCACATACAGTGGCACAACATGACACTTGTTAAACATTTACTACAATATTAGCCTCAGCAATACTCAAATTACATAAGCCTATAATATGAAAATGACATTTTTTCTGTTGTATTAATACTCAAATATATCCCTATTTCTAAGAAACAATGTTTTGAAGACATTAAAAAAAAAAACTCATTTACATGTTTACTGTAACATGTGTCATTACACTGGGCAAAAGGACCAAATAGTTAAAAGCATTCAGTGTACACACTTAACTACCTGTATTATTTTTACTGCAATTTCACCACAAAGAAACACCATCATGTAATGAAGGAAATATGACATATACCACTATATGTTCAAAGAATTCATATCATTGCTGAATTCTAACAGCAATAAAGGCCCCGTATAATGTAGTTTGCCTGCCTTATGCTGCATGACATTAACTTATAGCCTAACTTTTCACAGTGCAATAATGGTGAATGTACAAACTGCTGTTTAGCTTTATGAAACCAAGTCTATGCTTTAAAGTCTATTGAAATAATAGATAATGCACCTATGTTTGAGAGAACATTTGTTTCCTCTATTGTTGCACCAATACGGATACAGTATCGGTATGGGCACTGATACTGGCACTTAAACACAGTATCGTGTTGCTATAGAGAGCACAGATACTCACTATTCCCTACATGTATTACACAGGGTACTATTTGGGACACACCCCATGAAGCAGACACGGCCGCATGTGCGGCGCTAGATGCAGATTGAATTAAATTAAGATTTAAATCTAAGGCATGCCAAAATACATTGTGACTTCCTTCATTGAAGCAACCACAAAGAAGCATGCTAATACAGGTCAGCAGGAGACGTGACAAATATCTTCATAATATTAGTAAGATTAGGATTTCCTTCTTGTACTTGTTACCGCATTGTGGAAATATTTATTTCTTCATAGCGCTGAAACTAGATTTTTTAATGTGCGGTTAACGAACAAGTAAATGTTCCTTTAAGCTTATTTTATATCTTATTAATGATACAGAACATTGCTTTAACAAAATAAAATATGTAAGTATCGCTATCCTATCTAGTAGTTAAGTTACACAGAGTTTGTATCAGTACTCGGTATTGGCAGATAAATGAACATTGAATATCGTTATTGGTATCAGAAGGGAAAAAGTGGTACTGGTGCATCTCTAGTTCCCACATTTGTGCAATATTTTGAATTCCATAGACTACCTCACATAAATTAGTTGAACCTATGTTTATATTTCAATGGGTAAGAAGAGTCTGTGGACTTTCACAGAGATAAATTATTTCACTTTTTTATGCTATTTGCTGTGCTAATAATACAATTCAATATTTTTAAGTCTCTCGGGTAAAGCTAAAGTGAAACGGATTTTTTTTAAAAAATGACAGCAATACAAACAATGCAATCTAAACAAAGCAGAGTGATTAAAACATTCTCAAAGGTATGCCCTGATATGGTTGGAAGGACAGGATATGAAAGGTGATAGTCTGTGATCTGAAACTTTATATGTTCAGAATGTGCAGGTATAGACACTACCCAACCACATATACATAAACACACTGGCTAAGCACAGCAAAGTTCCGTTCCCATGAACGTGAGGCAGCAAAAAGTAAGGGAGGAAGGGATGGAGAGAGAGTGCGAGAGAGAAAGCACAAGAGAGAGAGAGATAAAGAGAAGGGCCGTTTCTCAAGGCAGCATGTGGTGAAAGCTCCAGAGAACCCAAACTAAACTAACATCCCAGTCATCAACCAAAAATATTTACACATATGTGACACAATCAAATCTGAGTGGATTTTGAGATGGACGTTTTCTCTCTTTACAATAATATTATCTGTACTATGACATAATGGTTACAGGTGAATAACCCTCTAAGGGTTCACAATAGGACAGATACTGTAATTAATCATGTACTTCTGAAACTATAAATGCCCTTATTATTTAACTTTAAGTCCAAGCAGCCATTAAGTTGTTCCTTTTTTCAACCTCAGGAAAAGGCAGAAAGCCTATATTCACCATATTGTTATGCAGTATTTGTGTGTTTAAACTTTGTCTTTATTACATTTTCCATCAGGACTATACTTTCAGTTATAGTATGAGATATAGAAGGATATTTTCACACATGTTGGTCATAGTCAGTCTTAGAAGGTTTCATTTTCAGCTTTTCACCATCCAACTAACCTAAACACATCTACAAACGTTAAGATCTGATATTAAAAGGCATGTGTGCACCCATAGACCTTGTGCCTCAACTACTGATATGGTGGAACCTAAATCTAACTACACGCTAAGAAACAAAATAAAAAAAAAACTACAACTAATTTTTAATAAAAATCCACGTAAATAACACTGTTTTTCTAATTATATCTGGACACTCGGTTAAAACACTATGTGTTTTCTCTGCTTTCCAGCATTGTCCTGAAATTTTACCAAACACATACTAACAAAGAACCACTGGTTCTGGGCCTAGAGACTGAAAGGAATTATAATAGTGAATATGCGCATACACAAGCTGATAAAGGACATCAGGTTCTCTAAGAAGGGTTTATGCTAAATAATGGTCATCTGCAACTGCTTTGAGTTGAGAGTGAAGTAAATAATGCATTTTTGATATACACACACTGCAGAGGCTTATTCCACAGACTCTCAAAGACACCCCATCGATGTACACACACACAAGACTGCAAAGGAAAGTGTGTCTCAGCATATTGCCATCTAACCACTAATCATTATTTTTCTTTCAGTTGTCATGGGAGAGGAGGCATTTTGATGAGGAGGAGACCACTTGACAATAGACCGAATGTTTCTCTCTCCACTTACGCTCTCCCTCTGGCTATTTTTCCTTGAAAGTCAAAACTGCAGCCAAGTAAGCAGGTAGAATGCAGTAATAGCTTGAGGACTCTATTTAAATAGCTCTTTCCTGCTAACAAAGAAGTGATTCCCAAATCTTGCATGGCTTTCTTTTAAATGTTAAAATGTGTAATAGCAAGTATGTGACATTTCTATAGTACCATCATTTGCTTCCTCTTCCTTGTGAATCCCACAAACATGGTGGCATTAATGACCACCTGCCAGTCAAACAGGCTGAGAGACACATGACTGCTGCCAGGTCCTGAACCAGTTCAACAAGTCACGAATGGGGGAGGGATCTTTGGTTGTGCATGTGTGAATGTTTGTTCATTCCTCCTCATTAAGTTCATCTAGAGTTTTCCTTAAATACTTGCTAAGTTTACAGTAGGGCATTACTCATACAGAGGCGGGAAGAAGGGAGGATAGCAAGGGGTTTGGAATGTTCTGGCGAAAGCTAGTCATTGTACTGAATAACTCATCAGGGACCTTGTGTTCATATACTTACTGTACATTCTGATAAACTTCCACTGAGCTGTTCAGACCCTCGAGTTGTTCCATAAGAAGCTGCAGGTTGGAGTTCACATAACTCAGCTCCAGTAAAACCATATCTTTTACTTTATTGTTGGATGTGGCTCTGAAAGAAAAAGAGGGAGTAGAGAGGTCAGTAAAGGCTGTTAATGTAGTATAAAATCATTTTTTATTTTGGCCACAAAACTGTCAAACTGCGACCCTGAAATGGATTATGAAAGATTATGATGATGTCCTTAATCTACTAAAAAAAATTACAAATCTATGAAAGCTACTATGAAACTGTCTGAGGCCTCTTAGCCTGATTCATTCTTTTATTCATTATCTGTAACCGCTTATCCAGTTCAGGCTCGCGGTGGGTCCAGACACTACCTGGAATCATTGGGCGCGGCGGGCATACACCCTCGAGGAGGTACCAGTCCTTCAGAGGACAACACACACACACACATTCATTCACATGCAATGAATCTATTATCATTATGGGATAAATGGGAAAACATTTTTTTTTTAGGTTAGCATGAAAATAATTAATTACTGTCAAATATATTTTGTGTCAAATTATTCTTGGTGGCCGGGATTTCCTTAACCATTATAGGAAATTGGCCTGACTCTAAATTTGCATTTTAAAACTTGTGTGCACACAAAGACACAATCTCTCGTGTACCAGTCTAATTTTGTCTGCTTAGGAAAACTCACACTTGTGCATGTCAACTGTCTCAAAGAAAGTGCAGCTCAGCCATTTCAATCAGACACCTGTCACACACACACACACACACACTCTGCAAAGAAACAGATGGACTACAAAGTGCTCTTGTATGGTCAGTAAAGTTGAGGGAACGGACTGTGAGTTGTCGGTGTGTTACATATATATAGCTCAGAGTCTTCCCTCAGACCCCGACTGAAGAAAATTTATATCTGTCATTTCTTATTTTCCATGCCAAACCCATGTAATAAAAAACGCTTCTACCCTTCTCTCTGTAAACAAAAAGGCAGATGTGATCTTACAAATGGCTATTTAAAGTAAGATTCTGAGAATGCAGTACATTTCAGCAGCTAACATAAACACAGCAAACTAATTCTGAGCTGTTTCTGGTGTCACTGATTTCACATGCTGATTAGATGGAGACCCATGGTATTTTGGTAAAAATTTTATACTGTCGTGATGATGCCTGAACACGTTTATGTATGTGGTAATTTCACTCAGTGACCTACAATTTGGACTGGACAAGTGGCTAATCTTAAATGTGGAGAGTCAATGAATGTGTGAGGCAGTACAGCCCAGTTTAAAACACAATGGCACAGGACATTGCAAAGGAAGTTTGAAGATATAGGCTATGAGAGAATAGATTTCAGCTATCATGCTCCATTTTGCAGTTTCATTTCACCTTCCATTTCACAAAGGTTACATGAGAGAACGGCTTCTGCTACAACACACTACTTCAGTACAGTGAGTTAGTTAAGTATAATAGCCAAGCATCATATGAATATTCTGAAATTGTCTGGCATTCAAAAAACATATAATTAAACATCAGTTGGTAATATCCGTCAAACATAAAAATCAATGAAATGTCACTTCCTCATTCCTAATATTGAACCACGGTCTGAAAGTGACTTGATGATTATAGCAAACCCTAAAATGGTTCTGAAACTGACCTGAACCTAAGAGACAGACTTTGAAAAATGACTGACAACGAAGGTGTAACACACGTCAAATATTACAGTCGACTTGGAAATTCATCATCAGTTTTTAGCAAACAGGCTTCCAAGAAAATGCTTGTGAATCAGTTTTTTTGTCTCAGTGAACGTCTGACGCTTCTCTGTAAACAAGACAATAAGGGCATTCATCAGCTACTCTTCCTCAACCCCCACCTTCAGATTTAGCTTATGGTGGTCTGTTTGCTTTAGATAAGCTCTTGTCTGCAACCAGTTCCCAGGTTGCTGACAGTGATCTGAACGTGTTTTTTTTTCCAGTGGAATTAGTTATTCTTAATTGCTTTAGGCTGTTATTAGTAAAAGTGTTAGGGGGCCTTCACTCTCAAGTGGATGTTGGAGAATATAATCTTATAAAATATAAACATACATAATTCATCATGTTCAATAAAAGATGAGGTTGGAGTATGCTCTCATTTTTTACAAATCGTAATTAATCTTGTAAAAATCTGCCCATAACACTATTATTGTACTATTTGTGGTTGTGGAGGCTGTTGACACTGTTTCTGAGATCTGTGATTTCTCTGAGACCCAAAGCTGCATTGTGACACTGCAGCGTGAAGGTGTCCTAACATGCACAGTGTAACACAGGCTGATGTTTGGGATGCATGATATCTACCTGCACTGAGTGTGCTCAACAGCTGCATTTCTAGAAAAATTATCTTCTATGTCAAGCAAAATACATGGGGTATAATGTAAGATAATGCATCATACAGAAACCTTAAAACTGACCACAGGACTACATACAGATATGCCTTTCTAGGAGAATATAGAATAGATAAAAACACTCGTAAAACAGTTTATAGAATAATATATGGCATTACGGACTAAGACAGCTATTAATCACTGTACAATCATTCAGTACATATATTTACTACACACTGGTTGTTTGTGTGTATATGCAGAGGTATTGGGGCAAAAACGTTGTTTCTAAGAAAAAATGAAAAATACTGTCGCTGTCCAATGAAAAACCATTTACCTCCATTTTGGTCAATTTTTTGTTCTCTACATTATTCATAACTCATGATGAACAGACCAAGTGAAATGCTCCAAAATTACTTGACATTGAAATTCCAATTTTTTTTTTTTACAGGTACTCATTGAAAGTCAAGAAGGGTTTTTTTTTTTTGCCTTCTAGTGTAAAGTTGCTATTTTGCAGATACACGTTTTCAATTGGACAGTGACTATATGTTAACACAACTCAGCTAGCATAAAAGTAGCAGGTCAAATTCCTAGTAGCTTAAAGAGGTGCAGTGGCAATCCTTAGCATCTAACTGAATAGAAACTTAAGTTTGGACACATGAAAAATGTGGACATACTTCTGGCATCTGACTTATTGACCACAAAAGAGAGAGAGATACTTGTGGCTGAGTGTTGTTGCCATATCAAATTTCATTTTTTGAAAAAACATCAAAAAAACCTTTTAATGCACAGCATTTTGTTGATCAGGATATCCTAACACAACAAATGGAATGTTTCCTTTATCAAAAGGGCAAATAAATGTCAATCACATTTTGGGTGTGTGCACTTAAGTGTATAAAAATACATAATACATGCATTGAGATGTGCTGCAAACAAAAATTCAAAAACAACATTGTAGTTGGAAGCAAGCTTACACGCTTACACACACACACACACCATGTTTATTTCATTACTCAAGCCTACACACTCCTCAAAACATTCACAGACAGACTCACACATACACGCACATTCAGACACAAAATTCACTGATTTGATCCATGACTGGATAGAAGTAGGTGTCCTACATTTAATTTTTTTTATTTTTTTTTTTTTTTGCTTTACTTCAATTTCTTTACAAACTTTGTGTAACCATATGTAAAAATTTTTGAACAATTTTATGAACTTTACTGGTTAAGAAACTGCACAATCCTAAGAAGGGTGTCAATGTTGGGCTGTCTCCATGTTAACATCTATAATTTTGGCCAAAGGGTGCCACCTTGTAATAAACATGCATACCATGTTATGGCCATTACTGGAATTTATATCAAAATAATTTATTCAAGCATGCACACACATTCACATGCTCTTGAAACAAGAAATCCACAAATGCATCTCAACCAGGTCTGTGTCCATGTTGGATTTGTTACATGTGAAATACACTCCTCTAGTTGACGGCCACTAGGGGTAAATAATGTAGAAAAAAATATTACAGACAACTCATAAATAATTTTTTAATAATACAAGAAAGATAACTATACTCATGTTGCAGAACTTGAGAATTACATCAGAGCTCTTCCGAGAGTATCTTTTGCACTGGATGTCTTTCTTTAATGCACTTATTACTTCCTGGCATATTGCACTTAATGTAAGGTATTTTGTATAATTTGTGCTGTAGTTCGAATGTTAGATCCTCTTTTGTAAGTTGCTTTGGATAAAAGCGTCTGCCAAATGCATAAATGTAAAAATGCAAAAGAGCTATGTGCCAAGAGAAGTTCTGCTGTGAGATGTTGATTGGTGCTCACTCTTTGTGACAGAGTTATAGCATGTGATGCTACCCAATTTCTTCCTATACAGGAAATCAAAGTCTATCAATGGCTATGTAACAGCTAGATTCAAATCAAAATGAGATCTTGTTCTGACTGTGTGTGGTGTGTGTGTGTTCTTCTGCATGTGTGTATCTAAGTCCTCTGGGGCTTAAACCTGCCCTACAACCTGTAAAATGTTTGACCTGCAGACCTTCTGACCTGCCATGTCAAAGGGTAAGTGTTAAACTGAATCACCGCCGCAAGCGTCAATTCACACCATAAACCATTTGTGAATCCTTCCTTTGATGTGTATAAGAACGTGTGTGTGCACATGAATGAGTACCTCATCCTTCATGCACTGTTAAAACAGCACGTACTTGACACAGTTGCCCCTAAGGAGTTCAGCCTCCTGAGAAGTTCCACTCCCACAGCAACAAACATCTTACAAGTTTCACGAGTTTCTCTTTTCTTGGCATACAATTTTATTTTCTTTAGACAATTCAGTGTCACTGCTGACCTGAGAACAGGCCAACATCCACAAATACTGGTTAGTGGAGAATGCCGTAGATAAAAGTTAGGTGTCCCTTTTCTGAATACTAATGGCTTAAAAGGTTCTTGCCTGTTATCCCTTTTAATTGACTGTACGTCCCAGCTCAAACATGCCTTAAATGAACATTTTAGCAGTGGACGTCAAATACTCAAAGAACTCAAGAACAGTAAGGACGTGAGTCACAGTTATTGTACAGAAAACAAGGGTCTCATTGACTTGACAGGGATTCCCGTCTGAATTTAACCTTTCAAAAAGCGTAGGGTACTCCCAGGATCACTACCTACCCCAACACCTACAGTAGCACACCTGTCTTCTCTGATTTGAATAAGAGGAAATATGATGTCTTGTGTAACAAGTGTGTGTATGTCTGGACGCCCACACTGATGTGGAAAAAAAATAGATGAAAAAAGTCACATGACCAGCTTTGTATAAATGTGGCTGAACACAAGCCTTCACATTTAAATTAACTACAAAACTACCACCAGTAAATGATTCATTAATGTAGTGATGAAGTGACAGACATTAGGTCTGATGATAAGTGTGCTGCCTGGTTTGAAGATTTAACACACGCAAATACATGCATACACGCACCAATAGTGAGGAACAAACTTCATTACAGAAGTCCCTCTCTCCCCGTCTCTGCTACCTTGAGTTTCAGTGTGGTAAACCACAGCAATGAAGGCCAAACCATATTTCATAAAGAAGGAATTCAACAGGCTGTATGCTCATTAAATCTAATTTCCCTTACTTAACTAAATATACAGAGAGGAAAAGAGAAGAGAAGAGGAGAGAACTCCAGTGCCATGTCAGTTTGACAGCCTCACTGACGTCAGGGCAGCAGAGCAAACTCTACAGTATAAAGACCTACCCAGCGGGTGTGTCTGCCATCACTGTGGAGACGGTGAACATAGGAAATATCACTATAGCAACTGATAAGTCCAAAGAGTGTGTGGTCTTTGTGATGGGAAAACAAATGCATGCAGAAAGAGAAACAGGCTCACACACATACACACACACACACAACAGGAGATCAAGTTTATGGCATCTCCTGCTGCAGTAATCTGGGTTTGTAGGGCTTCCAGACCACTAATGAAACTCAGTGGCCCCCAGGAACGCTGATCACTGACCTGAAAACAGCCTTGATATTTCTTCCTCTAATACTTCACCTAAGATTATGCCAAGCACGGATTCTAGATCAGTTTTAAGGAGCGAGTTCCACACTTCAGACACAAACTGGAAAATTCATACATCAACAGCACAGCTAGCATCAGAGGAAAAAAAGCTTGAAGCCCTAAATGCAATGTTGAACTAAAGAAATAAATGATTCCACCTGCTTGCCATGAGTTAACCTCAGTAAAACACAAGTTTGGTAAAATTTAGAAAACTGCTGCTATGAACAGATGAGATCTGAGCAAATGATAACTGCTTCAATAGGTAGGATGGGTTTTTCCCCTTGAACCTTACTGATGCTGACAAGGAAAGACAACTTATTTTTATTCATACATGAAATACCGGGTTTGTAAACTCTCTCTCACTGGTCATGACAAGATAAGGAACAAAGACATGAAAAGATGAACTCCATGCAAGGAATAAAATGAAAGGTCGGGAGGAAGCTAAAGCAGGTTAAGCAGTGTGTCTATTTATGACCTCTAGATCATTAGTTAAATGACAATTCATTCATTTTTTTAAAATAAAGTAAGTCTTGTCCCTGGTAATTTTCTTGGAATCACACTACCAAGCTGGGAGTGTGAATGTTAGCATAAGCGTCCTCTGAGACATGTGAAGGGTCCTACCATAACTTTTGAAAAGATGCTAACAAACAGAACACAAAAAGTCTTATTATGTTAAGCAGCCTCAAAATCTGGATTCTAACCAGTTAAAAGAACACTACGTAACAAGTTTACAGCTTCAAAATCATTGTGATGCTTCCCTGATCTGTACTAGTGTCCTTTAAAGGAACATTAGGTACATTTTTTTTGCCCTGGGCTCTGTGTAATAAATTTTTATAGCACTGTCCTGAACTCAATGTGGAGAGGGAGAAAGGAGGTGTTTACTAAAGTACAGACAGAATCTCTGTTCTCCATATTACAAGTCAGTGAAGCATGTCAATATATTTGAAGCTGTAATTTTAATGTAAAAATACTACTTGGTGTTCCGTCACGGCTTGAGAAGAAACACTTGAGAGGACACATGCACAGTGAGTTGTTGCCAGGGCTCAGTTTGGCTTTGCTAACATTTGGTAGAGGTGTGTGTCCAGAGGACAAAGAACACAAACATTAGTGATGTAACATTTTTCTCTACATGTGGTGTGCCCATGTTAGTCATACACAGAAAAGCCTTGATAAAGAGAAATACACACACACACACAATTCTCTACCTAAAACATCACCCGCCTAAACAAAGGCACTCTGGCAGGAATCAATTTACATCATAAAGCCAGATTTGAGGAATAGCATATATGCCATTCTTCAGATTGAGACACAAGATTACATTAATCTACATTAGTTTTCATCTCCTTGTCTTTCACATGTTTGAAAGCCTACACACATACTCAACAGACAAATACACAGGGGTTACATTAAGACAGACGTAACTTAAAGCCAGATAACACACGCACTGCTGACAAGTGTTACAGGATTGAAACTGTTCAAAGTAAACCAAAAATGTGCATTCTTCCAGATTTAGTGAAAAAATCCCCTCAATTTTTAGAACCATATACAACTGAAACTCATCAATAGTCATTTGCTGAAAAAACTGGTTTGAAATATTTACTTGTGTATATGTTTCCTTCTGAGCAGATTCTGAGCACATTCTTGAATACATATATCATCATTGTCCAATCAAAAACATGTATCTCCAAAATAGCAAGTTTACAGGAGAAGGAAAAAAACTTAAATTTCAGTGGAAGTCAATATAAAAATATTAAATTAGATGTTGAAATTTGTACACATTGTGAAAAACAGGCGTTGAATTTTAATAATGTAGTAAATTAAAAATGGACAAAAATGAAGATGCATGTTTCTGATTGGAGAGTGACGGCATGTGTTTGTGTGTACATACTTCAGAAGATTTTCTGCCCCCGCTCTCATTCTCATCTGTTTGATGATCTGCTGGTTGACGCCTGCTCTTTGGTTCTGGAGTTTACTGCGGCCTGTCTGTGCCAGCGGGTTACAGCCCTGTGGGTGAAAACAGAGAGTGAAATAGATAAATAAAGAGTAGACACTGAAGAACTCTACATGACATTCTTAATTTAATTCAATGTACTGTATCAACATAGTCAGTTTTTATTAGAGAGATACGGTATCTAACCAATGCAATGTAAACTCTCTAGCCAATATTTAAGCTTTTAAAAGTAGTATCAAAATAGGAAATCTTATCTTAATCATTTAGTTATTAACTCTTATCTTTCTATAGAAAAAGCTAACACACACATGTATATCACATGTCCAGAAATTCCTTCAGATAGATCAGCTAGGCCATTTTTGTAATACACCTGTCACTCTCGCTCTATTGTTTTTTATTTTTTTGTGGAGGACAATTAAAATCTGTTCTTTTTTCATAGAATTTTAAAAGCTACATCTAGTCCCATGACTGTTTACTGGCTATGACAAATCAACATTTCCCTCTATCACTAATAGACTTACTCAAGCTTCAAGAATTTAAATAATGTACAAAAAAAAGATATCCAACTATGTATACAGATACACACTACCATCTCGAACACTGTCTGACTCAGTGGGTATGTTATGTCTCTAAGGTGTGTCCCACACAGAGCTGTATATTATATTGACAGAAACAGGGAACGTGACACAGAGAGAGAGACATTTCCAGTTTTAATGACATCACGTACAACGTCTTCTAGACACACCTAAATAAAAGTTGATAAGTGTAGTCATCATTGCTGCTGGAAACAGGATTGTATCCATGTAGAAAAGCACTCCCTACCCACCCTTCTCCCTTATCTGCGCAAACATTCCGCATGCATATAATATCCAAAAAAATCTATATAGAGCAAGGGCAACAGGGCATGTCTAACCCAAATGATCTGATACAAGTGCTGTGTATTAGTAAAGCAGATTTGTCTTTTATATTTGTGCAAAGAAACAGAGCAAAGGCCTTAGTTAGACATCCATATTTGGTTTTAGGAAAAGTAGTTGCAGCTGTTAAATGTGCCAAATGTTTATTGCCACAAGAAAGACACATCCTGCTTCTCAGCGAATTCACAAGGCTCTGCAGTGAAGGGCATTCAGAATGCAGATCACAAAACCCTGAGTTGTAGCCAGTTTCATATGCAAAAGATGACATTCAGTTTGTGATCAGATCTAAACCTGAGACTACTATGCGTTCCATAGTGACACAATATTCCAGGACACTGACCCATGCAGGGCCTAGGACACAGAGCTCAAGCATGCGTTAACTCCGACGGCTGAGCCAGTGGGACACTATGGCAAGCAATTATCAGCTCAATAAAACTGTGTCGAGAGGCCAATAACAAGGTCCAAAACAAAGCTATGCCCTTCCCTCTTATTCACTCTCTTTTTCTGGAAATAGAAGGCCCCTTAGGTGTCCTGTATGACCAATAAGTAATGTCTGCTTGCTTTCATTTCCGAAGAGCTCCTTAAAACATCTTATAAAAAGGAGCCCACTCACTCTTTTTAGAGTGTTTGTAATATCAGATGAGCAAACCACCTCTCTCCGGTCCTTGAGTTTATATTAGACTGTAGTGAAAGCTATGGATTGGTGCTTGGCTACAGATTAAGCCATTATAAATACCTTCTAAGGCCAAAGTAGGATTTTGATACATGATAAAGAAATTTCCAGAGAATAAAGAGCAGAATGGTCTACAACTCCTGCTCTAGTTCTCATGTTAATCATCATTTCAGTTTACTGCTCTGTCTGGAACACTGTGACACATTCTAGGGTTATTTTACCATCCTACAACTCTTCCCAGCCTCAGCAGAAGCCTGAGCATCTGTGCTACATTAGTGAATGTGGTTTGGCTGTGTGCTGCCTTTGGCTGGATGCAACGTCAATGGAAGGAGGACAAGGGGAACATGCAGAATCGGCGATTCTGTCTCTGTAGCCACAGTAACAGTTCTAAGGGCAAAGGTCCAAACCCATCTACATGTTCAATCTACAAAATTTACAACTGGATTGAACCATCCATGTGTCTTCGCCCTCAATCTTTTACTAATATCTCTCTCACTTAGCATAATCTAGGCCAATTCTTTAACACATGCAGTTTTATCTACTGTCCCAAAACTATTTGCTCAATTCATAGCATCTACTGGTCCAAAACCATCACCTCATTCTGCAATATCCACTGTCCCAAAACCATTTCCACCATTCTGCACCTAATGACCCAAAACCATCCACCCCCTCCCAATTCCTTTCCAATTCTAAATTATGTAACCACTCCCCACTATCCACTCATCGAAAAACATCTGCTAACTTCACCATTTCCCTACCAACCCAAAACAATCAGCCCACGCTGCATAGTCTACTGGCCCAAACCCTATTTTTGACACGCATTATCTACCAGTCAAAAACAATCACCCAAAGTGGCTTCATTCACTAAACTGAAACCACCCCCCCCCCCACTCATTACCAAAACAATGAAACAGAACATGTAGACCTATATTATGTGCAGGTTCGCAATCACATGTGTCATACACAAAAGCTGTTCTTTAAGGAACTGTCCACTGAAAATAAAGAAAAACAACTGTGGCTCTTTTGAGGCACTGCGCCAATGGACATATTTAGCAGCCTATATTTTTATAAGGGCAGAAAAATAAACGAAGGCAAGAAGACAGACATGTAAACAAATGAAAAATGTAAGTCGAAAAGCATGGAACTCTCCATCAACCTGAAATGCCTAACTTTATTAAATACCCCCCCCCCCCCAACCAATTGCACATGCCTAAGAAGCAATACAGTGCAACAATAATTTGAAATAAGACTACAGTCTTTTGCGACCTTATTCAGGTTTCTGTTTCCTAAACTAGAACAACATCACAGATGACTGTCCACTCATCCACACACGTTCTGTTCAATGACATTATCCATACACAGGCTGTGGTTGACCACACGTTAAAAACATTCCAAACAGGCTTTCCTTTCAGACGTGTTTATGAGAGTGGTCAGTTCATAAAAGAAGGTGTGAAGTTCCAACATACGATCCCACCATCCAAGACGACTCTGGACACCATTTACTTCAAAAGGTCCAGGAAGTGCCGGACAATGAAGCTGGGGAGTTACACTTCATAAGCTGAGCTGAGGCTCCACAGAGACAAAGGTTCTTTTCAGAGTTTGGACACACATGCGATTAGACTAAAAAAACACATGGACGCCTGCGCAAATATGTGACCGCACAGGTTCCACTGGCTAAACCAACATACAGCCAACACGCTTTAGATAATTACTCTTCAGTCAGTTCAAACCTCACGTACATACTCACAGATGACAAAATCTTATTAAACAGCATTTATATAAAAGTTTATATAAAAGTTTTCCAAAATGTTTTTTATAAACAACCATACCCCAGTGAAAAATTCACATTATTTGCCACTTAATGTCTATGTTTTGGGGTTCATACAAATACCCAGTTAACTACAGTTCTGTTTAAAACTCAGCAGCCAGCACTCATTTGTTTAATTTAATTTCTGGATAAAATAGAACAGAATGAATAGATTAGAAATGATACAGTTCACTTTCTAAAGGAATTGAATGGAAAAATTAACTAAAGGAGTTTCCTAACAACAAAAATATATTCAAAATTCAAAGTGATTGTATAAGACCCAACAGACAACTAAAATGTCACCCACAAATAAATAGTACTTAAAGGGCATTTACCTTTGACATAGGCAGTGCAACCAACTTATAAGACTTTGGTGGTCTTAATACTATCCTTGTAGATGCTTGGAAAAACTTAAACTATGTCTCCAAAAATTCATGGAAATATGATTTCATTTAGTTTCTATGTTACTTAATTTCTTTGTAATTTCCTGCGTTTTTCCAGATGCTGTACCAGGAATATCTTGGGTGGTCTCTGACTTTTGCACTGTATAGTATATATAATCCCAATAACACCTAACTTTCTCCCTCTCTCTCTCTCTCACGTGAAGACAGGGGTCTAAGAAAGACTTTGAAGGAATGTGTAGGGGGTATAAATCCCTCCAAGGAATTCATAAGCCATAATTCAGCATGTCCAACCTTCTTGGTCTCTCTCTCTCTCTCTCACTGCCTCAGAAACACACACACACACCCTCCCTCCCTCTATCTATCTATCCAGGCTCAACACAGCCACTCGACACACCTCTAAGTCATTTAAATAAATCATTTTCATCATGTAAGAAGTTGTGTCTCAGCTACAGCAATAAAATACACAAACTATTTCACTCAGACTGTTGTAACATCCATCTCTGTCTATTACCAGATTCATTAGATGAACAAATATGTCTCGTTTCGTTTCTCCTGGCAAGGCTTCTTATATTTGTCAAACAATGCATTTAAAAAGCCATGCATGCAAGTTCATTTTAAACATGTTGACACAGTTGGCTCAGTCGATAGCATTTCAATGATGACATGAAAGTATTATCGTTGGTGTTGACATCCAGGTACTCTAAATGGAGAGAAAACTTGACACAGACCTATAGAAAGGAGTGCTATTAACTGAAAGTAGGTCCTCTGAAACAATGCTTGGCACACAGTGATGCCTCCCAAACTTGGCTCGCACCATTCTTTCTCTCTGTAGTCTTCTCTAGTACCCCACACCTGTCTTCCAGATGTCTTCCACCAAACACTTTCTCTTAAGGAAAAACAAAGTCAAAATTTCTTCTAACGAGTTAATTTAATCTGCTATTAGGCTGGTAATGAAGAACCAAACCAACTTCAAATGGAAATACTATTGTTGTAATAATGTCTCCAAGTTACAGCTACCAAAGAAAATTAATTAAATATAAAAGGGCAAACAAAAAAGGCTCATACTCTCCTGTACTACAACAGTAAAAATCGGTATACATTGAGACAATGTTTAAAGACCCTCTCCTGTCACAAGTTAAACACCTATCTCTGTTCATCAGAATTATGTATTTAACTGTTATTTCTGAGAAATAAAATCACCTAATACCCACAAAAGGCTTAGATACAACTCTGTATCTTCAATCAATATATGAACTATGAATATGCAATGTGTATCCATCTCTATCTGTACCAACCCCTCCACTGCTCTCCGGTAATTGGAGCTAACCTAAGAAGCCCCACCCTGCAAGTTCACAAGATTGGCTCCTTAGGTTTATGATGTCAGAAACATTGAGAAAGCTGCAATTTCAAAGTAAAAAATGCTGAGCCATGGCTTTAACTGTTTTTCCCCTAATGCATTTTCTAGAATACAGAGACACCACACGGACATGTTAAAGTTAGCAAAGCCTTACACCACCTTCAAGTACAAGTTCATTTGCTATAATAGAGGCTACAAAAAAGCTACAAAACAACTTGAGAAACTGCAAAATCACTGCTGTTACAATCCATCTTAGTTACAATCTGTCAGAATAGGGACTGAGGTTTAACAGAAAATTGTCCTGTTTTCGGTTATTTATTTGTTTTAACTAAGAATTGAGCCACTGAGAAGGCTAGCTACTGTTTAAGTGAGTAATATAGCAAATCTACGTATGTCACAACCTTATGTTAAACACACACACAAAGTGAACATTAAAATAACTGCAATGGAAATAAAGATAAAATCAGTTTTCTCACTAAATTTGAAGAGGCCGATGTATTTTCGAAGGATAATCTACTCACAGAGGTTAAACTGTCATTAGAAAACACATCCAGCCACAATTTACCTCAGCTGCCTACACAGTGTAGCCAGCTTTAAAATTACACATAAACAAGTTCGAGGTACGTTAAACTACTTCCAGTAGGGGCTAAAACAGAAGTTCAAATGATAATGTGACATTAATACTGACCGAAAAACAATTACAACAACAACATGGCTAGATAACAACATTAGCACAGTCCCCATTAGACATGAAGAAGCCCGTAGAAACTTCTCTGCCTCTCACCTTTTTGAAGTAGCTGTTCTCGACGACCTCGCAGTTCTTCAAACCGTTGGGAATGATTGCCTCATTCATGATTTAAAAATCTCAGCTTTCGCACACGTTGAGTCTTTAAATTTGTATTCAGAAAGCAGGAATATTCGCCTAAGCTTTCCTACACCTGTAACTCGACAGGTGAGTGAACTCTGCGCGTCCTTTCGTCTCTCCCTCACTTCTCTGACTTCACTTTCTAACCAGTCTCCACAAACAATCTCGAGTCCCACTGTTTCCCACCCGTGTTGCGACACACCCCGCCCTCAGTGCGCTGGGATTGGCTACGAGTTCACATCACTTAGCCAATCACTGTGCAGAATGGGCGCGGTTTGCCCTAAAACGGGTGGAACTGTAGTGACGACTACAGATTGGTGGGTAAATTAAATTTACCTGAGTTTCGGCCCTGCCCACTTCTACTGCCCTATAAAAACCTACAGGTCGAGTTATATTTAGAACAGTAGGAAACAAGACATGCAAAAGGAGGAAATCCTTAGAGTGACCGTGAATGATTGTAATTAATATTTAAAGAGCTGACATTAAAAGCATTAATACCTGTAAACCTGAGCCGGGCCTTTGTAGGCTACTATGCATATGAGAACTGAGAACAGGTTCTTATTACCACCACAGAGAACAATTCTGGCTCAGTGAGTTTCTCTACACATCACATTTTTGATCAAAGCACTCTGAATGACTTCATAGAATTCCACTTTTGTGAAATTCATGCTTTACTGTCATTGTACAACAGTGCAACAAAATTTGATCACTGCAATTTGAACATTTAACCCATCCATGGCAGTGAACACACACACACATGCACAATCACACATGCACAAACACATTGCAATTGTTATGATCTGAAACTCCTTCATCCTGATCAGTGTTGTGCTGGATCAAAGCTGGAATCATTGGGCGAAACATTGATTCTCTCTGACACATTTAGAAATTTCACAAAGCCAATCCAGCAATCACCATTTGTCTTTGGATTGAACAAGGAAACACACAAAAGACACCTAAAACAATGACTGGGGTTATTTTCTCAACCATGATATTATATACAAATTTTAAAATTAAAAACAAAAGAAAAATGTAAACAGTTGGTGTTCATGGATATTAAATGAAGCCACAAAATACAAATTACGCATATCTACAAAGTGAAATGACATATTTAAATAAAGCATTACCAAATGAACAAACGTAGAAGTTTGTAGAAATATAAGCCAAGCCATTGATTGTGAAGTGGCCAGAAACCAGTTATTATTTGTGATTGCATGGATGAAATCTCATCTAATGGCTACTGCATTTGTGACCCTGAGAAAGGTACTTAAGCCAAATTGCTTTAAAAAGAAGGCAGGGTCTATCCATGAAGTGAATATTTGACCAAAATTAGCATATTTAGCACATATAAGTGGTCTCTCTACTTGCAGCTGTCAAATTAAGTGCTGTGTACAGCTGTTAGAGGCAGAAATGTGTTTGACAGCCATAACACTTAACAGTTTGAATTATTTTTACATCATTGAGCATTGTGATCACTGAAGCTCTTCATGTTGCCATGGTGACAGTGATGCTTAGAGCTGAAGCCTCCTGAACGCTCCTTATTTACATCATCTAAAGCACCTTGATTCTCACCCCTTTTCACTTTACTCTCTGTGTCACTGCCACACAAAGACCTTGAATGATGGCACCACAATCAGTAGTTGCTTGGAAACCACAGGAGATGCGTTTATATCTGTGTTTGTGTGTGTGCACATTCTATAAATTTAGCACAACAAAGTGCACCTTTATGGTCCATGGAGTAAATAAAAATACATATAATTTTCAGTAAAACTATGGCTGCCCATGATGACTGCCGGCTGCTCTGGGTGTGTGTTCACAGCCCCTAGTGCACTTGTGTGTGTTGTGTGTTCACTGCCACAGTTGGGTTAAATGCGCAAGACATATTTTGTTATTTGTTGTACAAATAACTGCACATTTAATTTTTTAAACTATATTTTACATCTAAATTGCATTATAAATATATATTTTTACGTTTACATTATGTAATTAACTTTAAATAAATTGGTTATTGTGACTAAGTATCCAACTAAAAATACTGTTTTTCTTTCTCTCTCTCTAGGGTCAGTAAGCACACAGAAACCCACACACACACACACACACACACCCACAGCAGCCAGCAGTCACCTGAGAGCCTGAGAAAGAAACCACTTCAGCCATGAATGTAGACAGAGGTGAAAGTGCCATTCCTTCACACTCCACGCCCCCTTTTGTTCTTATTAACATGAAAGAAGCTAATATAAAATTAAACATTTGGCTCCATGTTCTATATGGAGCTCCATTTCAAGGCTAATGGGACAAGTTTGAACAAAGACACACAGTATCTTTGATGTGAAGCAACACTCTCATTAAGCAACAAAATATTTGCTGAGTTAAAAATGTGCCTGTATTTTTTCACAGAGCACAGAGCCAGTCAATCCACTAATAAACGTGATTCAGATCATCAGCATAAAATCAACCGCTTAGATGCAGGGTATTTCGTTTTTGGGGAACTGTGAGTGAGTAACCAGAAGTTTCTTTGAAATGAAGGGTGTTAATGGAGAGTTGGTTTCAGTTGTCTACACGCACAATGTTCTAAAGCTGTGTTTAAAGCCTTCCAGCCCTCATTTGGCACTGGGTATGATGACCTTAAGTTCATGTGCAGTGTCCTGTTACATTCAATGTTTAAGAGTTTCATGGTGAACTTGTGTACATAATGGGTGTAACTTACAGTTAAACAAATGTTTTGCTATGTAGTGTATATGATTTGTAAGCCATGTTAGAATTCTGGCTCTAGTTGAGTGAGCTTATGTGGAATGACAGACACGTAAGAGAATGTAAGATGAATTTAACAGAAATGCATTCTTCATTTAGCCATTTTTATTTAATCAAGCCTGTGTAATAAAAGCTCTTTAGTAACAGCTTTACACTGCATCCAGCAGAAGTCTGTGATACACAGATCAGAGCTGATTTTCTGGATGTGTCTGAGGTTTTCTGTGGGGGCTGCAAATGGCAGGGTGGAGGTAAAAATGTGCCAGGCAGCGTCAGCTGTAATAGCTATGTGTATGTATACGTCTTGAGAAGTAGAAGGGAAGAAGATGCTCCTTTTAGCAATGAGTCAGTTTAATTATAAAACAACTGTATTACATAAAATCTCATGCAAAGATTTGAACACAACTGGTCATCATTGCTGCGTCTGATCCACCCATTCTCACACAACAAATGCTAACACACCAATGGATAATTCCTGCTCTTTGGTATTCCTGTGGGGGTGCTGACCACTGAGGAACTGGGTGAAAGGGGACCACTAAAGTATGCAGAGGAACAGTTTGGAAGGTGGGTTACAATTTGTTAAAACAGAGCTGCAATTGCAACTACAGTTTCAGAAAAACGGTCACTGTGTTGGTATTTACCTTTCACTGTGACTGTGCTGGGAGCCTCAGTGGTGCATCATAGCACCTATAATTTTGCAAAATATCTGTATTTAATTTTATTTAATTATATTTAAAACAGTTTGTCTATAAAAGCATAACAATATTTAATGATCATTCATGAGAAGAGAGTGTAAGTTACGTTAAAAAAAAAAAAAAAACACCGTCTGTGCCTTTAGCGAACAACAGTGTATTTGTACCAGGTGTTTTCCCGCCGGAAATTGTAAACAGTAAGTGAAGCTGATGAAATGAACAATGAGTACAGAAACAATGTTAATGTTTTAGCTTATTGATACTAATATGCAGTTTAGTGGTGATAATTAACCTTCATTTCATTTGAAAGAAAAAAAAAAGAAAACAAAAAGGACGGTATGCCAGACATGTGACTGCTTTCTGTGCATTGTTCTTCTAGAATAATCCCAAATTAACCCATTCCTGGTGGAATTTCTTTCACTTGTGATCAAGAGTCAATACACGGAAACCGTTGAAATAACACCCCAAACAAACCGCTGCTCGCGTTTTCAATTTTAAAACTAAGGCGCCATCTAGTGTCCAATCAGAGCAGCGACAATGGGTCGCTGAGACCAGCAGGTTTGTTATTTTCTTATTGCAGGGAAATGCATTGAAATCACTGTTCAGATTATTTCCCCATATACACAACATCTGTAGCTGATTATATATAATCTCTGGTGAGTATCCTTTAAGATTGCAGAACAACTCAGAGACCACCCATCAATTATTATTCATTTTTCAAGAGAAAATTTTTTTTATTTAAGGACCCCTCCATAGAGCTGCAGGTGAGTGATAGAGGGATCAGTGGTGATAAAGGTGGAAGCTATTTGCATATTCATAAATCCATGCATACTAAATGAAGGTAAATGAAGAAACAATTTAAGGCATTAAGGCATTTTTTGTTGAGAAAAAAAAAACAAAGATGAGTTTTATGGGTTTAATCTATGAATAGATGAGGTTTTTAAAATATTCCACTTGGCTTGGGCAGCCATGACCCTGTTGCTGGTTCACCAGTTTCCTTCTCGAGACCACTTTTGTTATGTACTCTCACCCCCACCCCATAAGACTGACCATTTTTTGCCACTACGACCAAAACATTATGGCCATTATGGTTTGGGCCTTGCAAAAAAAAAATCACTTAGACCTTTGTATATTTCTTATTTGTGTGTGAATTCCTCATTACTTCAGGCTGTTTCTAATAGTATTTCCAACAGCCCTCTCTGGCCTTAACCTTGACTTGAGTGCAGCTAGCTATAAGCTGGTGACACTTCGCAGAGCTCAAATAAGTGTGTGGCCCGGAGCACAAGTCAGTTTAGATGAAAGCAAGTGTGTAGAGCACGTGAGGCCAGCTGTGTCTGGCAGAGGGACTCTACATAAGGATTAAAGCTTTTAACTCTGACTTTAACTCTGCTGTTCCAGGCAAGTTCCAGGGAGGGGGTTCAGCCAGACTATGGTCTGACCTATTTTTTTTAACATAAGCCATGGGACTTTCACTAACCTATTACTACAGAAAAACCTAGATCTGTTCCCCACACACAGGGCATTTTAAAATCTCTGCAGGAATGTATGAAATGAAATGGGATGCTCTGGAGCTGCTGCATATGAGCTGAAGGTCACCAGGTTCACTGTTGACCTGGCAGACTAGAGTGGCACAAAGCCCCCCTGCATGGAGTGAACTGACATGGATTCACTGCTGTGCTGTTGGTTTAAACACTCTGCACATTGTACACTAACGTAAGTGCACAGTGTAAAGCTCAGTTTGTGCTAGCCATTCTTAAGCACTTCAAAGTCTTCATCAGCGGTCAGGCTCTTTTGGGTCTAGAATAATCATACATGCAAAAAAACTTATTGGCCTCTGCTTCTTTAGGCTTGATTGGTATAAAGCTGCAATAATCTGAATTTAGGAAATCAGATTACTTTCTAAAAAGCTCCAATAAGGTTCTGGGAGCAGCAAGTTCTTCACGTACTTCATGTAGATTCAAGTAAACCACTTTATTTATTAGAAAAATATATATCCATGTATGCTGACCCCTGTGTGTGTTTAAATGTCTGCCTTTAAGGCCAGTTATTAATGTCTCTGGGGTGAGGGGGCTTTTTCTAGTAATGCGGTTTGATGTCTGGAATGGGAGAGAATGAGGATAAAACACAGACACAGATGCATGGGTTCTGACGTGCACACACACACACACACACACACACACACACACACACACACACACACACACACACACACACACACAGACACACACACACAGAATGATGTATCTGTGAATTGTGAGGACATTAAATACACATTCCATTTTGTGGAGAGTCACCATTACCTTTTTCATAAGTCCTACTGGCTTAACCCAAACTATAACCATAACACAATATTAAAACCTAATTTGTGATTTAAGACTTACACAGTGGAGACCAGCTGGGGGTCCCCCTAAGGAAGACAAGTCCCCACAATGTGATATATTCCTTATAAACACACACACACACACACACAAGGGCAGAGGTTTGTGTCTGCCAGCTGGATCAAAGTTCTCAGACAGAGTGTTGATATTAGGGCTGGTGAATTGAGGTCAGAGCTTCAGTAACTGGTACCAGACTCTACCGCTGCACATGTGGAACATGTAAGAGTTCATTGCTATTTACTCTGCCACACACTATCGCATAGCTCTGTTGGACTCTGCCCCTCTGGAGGCCAAAGCTAATTTATGCTCCTCAGAGAAAGGAGAACATACAGTCTTAAAGGAGTAGCTCAACTTAAACACAATCTTCCACTTACCTCAGATGTAGCAGATCAGGTAAAACCTTTTATTTATTTTATTTTATTTTCTGAGGTAATCTTGGACCTTGTAAACTACAAGTAACAGAAACCGAATGCCTAAACCATGACACCTCATTCAGGTACAAAGAGTGTGTCCAAAATATGTGCTAACCCCTCATAGTTAGTGTTATAAAAACCAAACAAACAAGTAGTGTTGATGTCAAACAGCTCCAGTGTCCTGGGGTGGTGTGTTTGAGTGACTGTCTGTGAGGAGTTTGGTGTGTTCTCCCCATGTCCACGTGGGTTTCCTTCGGGTGCTCCGGTTTCCTCCCACAGCACAAAAACACACATTGATAGGTGGATTGACGACTCAAAAGTGTCCATAGGTGTAATACTGTGATGGACTGGCGCCGCCTCCAGGAAGTGTTTCCACAGTGATTCCAAATAGGCTCCGGACCCACCGCCACCTTGAACTGGATTAGCGGATACACACAGTCAATGAATATATTATAAGGGGTTGCATGTTAAAGAGTCCTTCTGGAAAGGCATATCAACTCATTGACATGGCCAACAAATATTCCACATCTTAATTTTTACTGGAAATTATAACAACTGTTCTTCTGGATCTGGAAAAAAATATATGCCAATGATTAAATTGTTAATTTATTCATTCATTGTCTGTAACTGCTTATCTAGTTCAGGGCACCAGTCCTTCACAGGGCGACACACACTCACAGAGTCACTCACACACTCTCACCTATGGACACTTTTGATTCATCAACCCACCTACCAACGTGTGTGGAGGAAACTGGAGCACCTGGAGGAAACCCACACCGACACAGGGAGAACACACCAAACTCCTCACAGACAGTCACCCGGAGCAGAGCTCGAACGCACGACCTCCAGGTCCCTGGAGCTGTGTGACTGTGACACCACCTGCTGCACCATCATCATTAGAGATTCTTCTTTCCAGCTGCTGTAGAAAATGTTGTAGCCAGGAATCAGAAGCATTTTTATGACTCATGTTCGTAGCTCTGGTCTGATGAGATGATAAAACGACAGGCTGTTTCATGTTTGTTTGACCTTGTTTCTTCAAACAGAATCATTATCAGCAAAGGGAGGTCACTGTTTAATACTATGGAGACAGCCTAACAAACCTCAACCAATTCCCATCTACACACCCCTGTTTAGCCTAGAAGCATGACAAAGAGTACTGCTGAACCAGTGGTGGACATTTACTGTTCTTAAGAAGTTTTTGTCGTGTATCTGTACTTTACTGAAGTATTTCCAATTTGGAAAACTTTTTACTATAACTCCACTACATTTCAAAGTCAAGTATCCTACTTTTTACTCCATACGTGTGCGTATTTGAGACTGTAAGTATTAATCATGAAATAACAGATCTGTAGATGTCATTAATCACTCCAAACTGAGTGGGTAAGAATCAGTTGCAGGTTTATTTAACAGTGTTTAACAATTTATATTGTAGATTAACACAATACATGAAGCAAAGTCGAAACCGAAAAAATCCCAAAACCTGAAAATAATTACTATAAATAAATAAATAAATAAAAACATATTTAGGGCGGCACGGTGGCGCAGCAGGTAGTGTCGCAGTCTCACAGCTCCAGGGGCCTGGAGGTTGTGGGTTTGATTCCCGCTCCGGGTGACTGTCTGTGAGGAGTCTGGTGTGTTCTCCCCGTGTCCGTGTGGGTTTCCTCTGGGTGCTCTGGTTTCCTCCCACAGTCCAAAAACACACGTTGGTAGGTGGACTGGTGACTCAAAAAAAAAGTGTCCGTAGGTGTGAATGTGTAAGTGTGTGTGTTGCCCTGTGACGGACTGGTGCCACCTCCAGTGTGTATTCCTGCCTTGTGCCCAAGGAGGCTCTGGACCCACCGCAACCCTGAACTGGATAAGCAGTTACAGATAATGAATGAATGAATGAATAAAAACTTATTTAAGAAACAGATGGCTCAGAATTGCAGAAAGAGCTCAAACCGTTTTACAACTATGAAAACAAAACAGAGAGCTTAAAGAAACTCTATGCAATATTTTCACCATAAAATTGTGACTTCAAAATTATTGTGATGTTTCACTGAGCTGTAATAGGGAGAATAAAGCCTCTGTCAATGCTAGTCTTAACTCAGCAGTGCAGAAACTGCACTTTTGGCAGAAGGAAGGCACATTTTTCCCATGTGCTCCCGCTCCTCGTTGCAAGTTTTTTCTTTTGTGTTTTCTGAGATCTTCGTATTTTTCCTTTGTTTAACCTATTTATTCATTCTGTGACATCAAAACCAATGTCTGAGGAAATCTATGACAGTGAAAATGCTGCTGCCTGCAGTCTCTGTAGTGTGGAGGAGTTCATATTTTTGGACTTCCTCCGTTCAACTTAATCCACGTTCGTCTGACTGTGGACCAATCACAGTCATTGCGGTCTGCGTCGATGTGACACGTAGTTATTTATATTTATGGAGAGGTGCAAGTCAGGATAATAAATCATGGTACTTTTATTTCAATACTTAAGTACATTTATAGGCAAATACCTCTGTTCTTTTACTGAGGTGGAGATCTAAATTGAGGACTTCTACTTTTACTGGAGTAATAATTTACATACGCCAATGTATTTTATCCCTAGATTTGATAGAGAGTAATACAAAGGTGGCAATGTTGAAGCTGACAAATTTGATTATTTTTCAATAAACAAATGCCCATTTTTAATTTTATGATAGCCAGCAACACATTTCAAAAAAGATTGGGATGGGGGTATGTTTACTAATGTGTTGAATAACCTCGCTTTTTAAAAACACACTAGGTTTGTGAACTGAGGAGACTGTTTGCTGTAGTTTTGATAATGAAAAGTTAACCCAGTTTTACTTGATGTAGGATTTCGGTTGGTCAGCATTTGGATGGTGGCTTTGCCAAATTACCACCTGGAATCTCTTACTACAGAGCTGTTGTAAGACATGTACAATGTGATATGGCATTATCTTGCTGAAAGAAACAAAGGAGTTATGTGCAGCTGCTCCAGAGCATAAAATACTATGCAATTGCTTTTCAAGAGGAAATTATACAAGCTGTAATTATGCAACCATTTGATGGGTATACTGTAAAGACCTTAAATTCACTATGTAAGAAATATTTGGTGTCCTCAAACCTTCAGATATTCTATATTCTTTATAACTTTTCTGAAGGTCACATCTGGCCCTGCAGGCAAATGAAAGCTCCTGTTTGTCTTTTACCACTGCAACACACACTAACATGTTAATAAAATATACATGTCATTGCTGTACATCTTCTGAAAAACATCTGATCAGCAGTGGTCCTATGGTGATGAGTTCTCTATTAAACAGGTCTTCAGTGTCAAATTTGAGCATGGTACACAACCCCCAAAAAGCATTTGGTTAACAGCAGATGGCGCCTAAAGTTTGTGTCCAAAACCCAAACTGCCAGGACATACTTTTATTTAAACAAGATTGTTCATGAAAGGGTCTAGCAAATATGAATTTAATCCTATTTTAGTCAGACTCTAAAGTACCAAACTTTTCCCATACATGACCCTCCTTTTAGCTCCAGAATGCATGACAGAAAAACATGACTTGACCTTTTTATTATTATTATTTTTGGGATTTTTTCAGTACAATGACATTTGAAACATTCAGAATGATGAAAGTTTGTTTTATACAAGAAATAAAGCAAAATCACCTTTCACTCTTTATTTCCATGGAGATTTCAGCATGCCAGCGTGAATAAATAAATTAATTAATATATTAATAAATGAATGAAACAGAATGGGGCGGTGCGTGGCGCAGCAGGTAGTGTTGCACTCAGACAGCTCCAGTGGGTTCGATTCCCACTCCGGGTGACTGTCTGTGAGGATTGTGTGTTTGCCCTGTGTCTGCGTGGGTTTCCTCCGGGTGCTCTGGTTTCCTCCCACAGTCCAAAAACACGTGTTGGTAGGTGGATTGGTGACTTAAAAGTGTCCATAGGTGTGAGTGAACGTGTGTGATGCCCTGTGAAGGACCTGCCTTGTGCCCAATGATTCCAGGTAGGCTCTGGACCTACCGTGACCCTGAACTAGATAAGCGGTTACAGATAATGAATGAAACAGAATGGTGGCAGAGTATGTAAAATATTTTACCAGCATTTGCAAGTGGATAAGTCAATAAATAGTTGTTTTTATGGTAAAGTGCCAACAACTGCTCACTATATCCAACTTTTCACACAATTTTGGCTCAGGACGTACCAGAAGATGCCTTATGGCTCATATACTCTACCGTACATGTGTATTAGATTCTAAGATGTGCAGCTAAAATCAGCTACAGTGATTCCTCGTTTTTCGTGGGGGATTCATTCCAAGATCACGCGCAAAATATGAATTTCCACAAAGTAGAGTAAAGATATTTTTAATGTATTTAACGAGTATTTGGACTTTAAAAACCCTCCCTGTACTGTTAACAACCCACCCTTTGCATTAAACATTCATTCATTCATTATCTGTAACCACTTATCCAGTTCAGGGTCGCGGTGGAATCATTGGGCGCAAGGCAGGAATACACCCTGGAGGGGGCGTCAGTCCTTCACAGGGCAACACACACATTCACCCACACTTTTGAGTTGCCAATCCACTTACCAGCGTGTGTTTTTGGACTGTGGGAGGAAACAGGAGCACCCGGAGGAAACCCACGCGGACACAGGGAGAACACACTCCTCACAGACGGAAATTGAAACCACAACCTCCAGGTCCCTGGAGCTGTGTGACTGCGACACTACCTGCTGCGCCACCGTGCTGCCCTTGTATTAAACAGTCATTCTATAATGTTTTTATATACTGGAGCTACATGTGATATCCTACCAGTTTCTTTAATAGAGTAATTCCTAAACTGTGATTTAGCGTAAGTAAACTTCACTCGGATGTGGACATGAACAATACATGTACTGTACGTAAGAAATACTTGTAAATGATATATTTTGTCAAGTACAGGCCTCGTCTAATACGTGTAAATAATAAAAAGAATACTTTTAATTTACACATCTTTCACGGTTTTCCTAGATTTTCCCTCAATATCCACGATATAGCGGTCATAAGCCCCCTTGAAAAAACCCGCGAAGTAGCGAATCCGTGAAAGATGAACCACAAAGTAGCGAGGGATTACTGTATAGGCACTGAGCCATTACATTTCATGAGATCTGTGAACTTCAAGGGTCTACGCTGGCATCATGGTTGTTCTTTAACATGTTTTCTGAGGGGTGTGACTGTCAGATCTTCTCATCAGGAAGTGTCAGTTTCAGTTCCCAGTGATGCCTTACCTGCCATAAAATCTAAGAGAGCATTATAACATGGTTCTCCCTCATTAACTCAGCCAATGTTCACTAATAAGGACATCAGTTAGCAAACATGATGGACCTGGCAGTTTGCATTACAGTGATTGGTTTCACATGTCTCAGATGCAACCAAGCAACCACAGGCCTAACAGCTAGAAAGGGGTCTGGCCAATTGAAACTCAGTAGAACTTCATTGCTGTAGTTTGCCCTTTCTGACCACACTGCACGGCAAAGAGTAAGGCAGTAGGCCACAAGAAGGGGCCGATTTCCTGATGGTCCATCTGTCCGCCTCTCCGCGACTTTTGTCTCAAAAGGCCCGGGGGTCTCTCTTTCCAACGGGGAGGTCCTCCCCTCATCTGAATAACTTTGAAAACAACAGGTTTCCGCTCATTTCTCTTTTTTATCCGGCCAAGCACAAAGCTGACCATGGCTCAGTACTCCTCCGGTTCTGAATGGCCCTAGGGTGAGAAACAGCCTAGGCGGCTGATCCCAGGTCAGCCAGAAGGCAGTGGACCCCAATGCTAGCAGCTAAGGCAGTGTGCAGTTGCTATGCAGCCTTCGCCTTCTCCCAAGAACTTTCGCCGTTCTCTTAACAAATTATGTTTTGTGCAGGAGCATGGCCCACTGTTGAGAGTGGAGAGAGGTTTGGTTGATGCCTGAAGGAGTGTCGTTTCCCTTTTCATAAAGGAGAGGTTGATACCGGGTGGGTGTTTGTGTGAAGAAATACAGTATATGCGTGTCTTAATGAGTGTTTATGTGGGTTATAATCACTGTGTAAGTCAATCATCTTTCTCTGACTGACCCCTCCAATGCTGCAGTGTCACTGATATGGTGGTGGTGTGTTAGTGTGTGCCGCACTGGTAGGAGATGCTCAGACGCACTAGTGCTGTCCACTCTTTCAAACACATCTACTTCGTAGGTATATTGTCAGAAAAGGTAGCTCATCTGTTGCTGATCAGATTGTTTTTGGTAGTCTTCTAGTTCTTTATCAGTAGACACAAGAAGCAGCCCATAGGAAGCTTCTGGCTGGATATTTCTTTGTCCAACAGTGACAGTGAGTGCTTTAAAAACTCCAGCAGCATTGCTGAGTCTGATCCACTTGTACCAGCGCAACACACATTAACGTACAACCACCACGTCAGGGTCAATGAGAGTGTGTAACTGTAGAAAATATATACTTATACGTATACTTGTATGTGGGACTGATCAACTACATGTGGGAAAGCAGGAAATGGCAAATGTGAGGATTCTCACATTAGTATACATATATGTTCGGTGGAGCTGATAAAATGGAAAATTAATGTAAAAAGAAGGAGGTGGCTTTACTGTTATGGCTGATTGGTGAATCTCATTAAATGCTTGTTCTCAAGCATTGCTTGACTTTAGAATATTGAATGACGGGTCCTAATTCGCATTAGAGTTCTGTGTCAAGGCTTTTGTCTGTGTGTGTGTTTGAGAGCAAGAGAGAGACAGAGAGAGAGAGAGAGAGAGAGAGAGAGAGAGAGAGAGAGAGAGAGAGAGAGAGAGGAAGAGAAAATAGAGTGTGCATGTGCACATTGTGACATATTTGTTTACAGCCTGACTCCTCCTCTCGTTCCCTCCATCCCTCTCTTGCACACAGCCGTCTCTGTTCTTGCCTTCCTGTCTTTGAACAAAGCTTGTGCTCCCTTTTGCAGTGGGGTCTCAGCCAAAAGTGAGGCCCTCTGCTGTAATTGTTTATTTGGCAATGTTAGTGTGAGGGAAAGGAGGAAAAGAAAAAAAAAACTGCAATGAATTTGTGACTCTCGTTTAGCCCCCATAGGCTGACATCAGGGACAGTGAGAGCGAGGATCGAGAGATGTCCTGCTCCTTGAGGAAACACATGTATAAACACACATGCGCACACATCCACACTCCTCTGCATACCAGTCATTGACCACAGATAGAAAATCCTCACATTTGCCATTTGCTCCTTTCCAACATGTAGTGGGATCAGTCATTTTTATAATGTATATATCTGGTAAAATATGTTAATACGCAACCTATTATTTCTCTGCCTCCATACTTAAATTTCACACTTGCTTCTAACTGTATTAAATGGTGACATATAGCCTTTAAGGGGCTTCTGACACTGAATCTCAACCTAGGATTTACAATGTCTCTAATGCAAAGCATTGCATACAGCTCTATTGAAGCATGTTGTTAAACACTGAGTGAGTGAGTGAGTACCTACAGACCTTAAATGTCTATTGCTGCACTATGTGTCAAAAAGTAACACAATTTGAATCCTCTGTATGTCTGGTACATATTTTAGTATTGACAAAATGCAGATTTTGATTTTGACTTTGAGTGAAAATGAGCAAATGAGTGGGTTTAATGTGGTACCTCATATCTAATCATACACAGAATTATATATAATTATGGCTACAGCAATATGAGAGATTACAACCCCAATTCCAATGAAGTTGGGACGTTGTGTAAAATATAAATAAAAAGGGTACAATGATTTGGAAATCCTTTTCAAAATATATTCAATTGAATACACTTCAAAGACAAGATATTTAATGTTCAAACGGATAAACTTTATTGGGGTTTTTTTTTCACTCATTTTGAATTGGAGATCTTCATTGGAATTGGGTTGTTATTACAAATAACAGTATCAGAACATATGCATATGCTTTTGTACAGACGTAATCAGTAGGGAATAAGGTTCCATTTGTCGTTGTTTACAAAAGCACCAGTGCAAAATAAAATCTATCATGAATTAAATAACCATAATTTAAGCTTGGAGTGCACTGAGGGTAATTGATATTTCTAATGTAACCTAATTCATTGTTTTAAAAAGCATTGAGAAGAGTAAATATATATCTGTGACACTAAAAGTAAAGAAGTCCTAATCTTTAGGAAGTAAACATGTGTCAGTTCAGTTCATCACATTGTTCAATTTAAATTTTTGCTGATCTATCTCTTTAAACTGGTAAGATTTCAAATGCATGCTCAGGACACAGAGGAATCTCCTAACAGTGCAAGCATGGCTGGATCAGGCAAACATCCACTAATTGTCAACATTAGTGGGGAAATGTTTATTCTGGAAAGGAGTCACTCTGTAAACAAATGACTCACTCCAGTTGTACCATTGTCAGTCTATGATGAGCCAGGAGCTGAAAATAGAAAATAGGCTCAAAGCCAATCCTCAGGATTGGTGAGCTGACATTTCAAAAAATGATAAACAGTAGCACAGCCTCACACAAGAACAAACTGAAATAAACTAGAGTCACTCGACACACGGATTACTTTTTGAACAGATTTTACTGAAATAATTTTGAAACTTGAATGCAAATGCAAGCAATGACTGGAATGTACATTGGCAACCTCTTTGACTACAACAACACATTACAAACTGGGCACTGCTATAGATTGAGAATGCTGCCTGAGCTGTAAAACTGGCTCATAGCTCATCAAAATCTAGCTGCAGAAACCCGACACAATGTAGGTCTTGTCCATACAAAGCCACATCATAAAGATCTTATGATGCTTGAGTTATACACAATAATCTCATGAGTCCAATTTACTTTCATATACCTCCTTGTGTCTACGCACTCCTTTGTACTCTTACATACATCTTGTACCTTTGTCACCTAATCCAATGTTCTCTCTTGTTACTTCATATACTCCTTTGTCACCTCATCCAGTTCATTTGTTCCTTCATACACTCCTTAGGAATGTACTTCCTTGTACTCCAGCATGCAGTTTGCATCCTTGAACATTTATCCACTTTCTCATCACTCATTTGTATAATTGTGCATTCTTTGTGTCTTTATACGTGTCTTGTACCCATACATACTTTATTATAACCTGGCAGACTCGCTTGTACCTTTGTACATATACTCCTGATAACTTTATGTAGTTCTTGGCAGTCAAATGCATTCCTTTGTTTCCCTCTACTCCATGCACTCCACTGTATTCTTATCAAGCCAAGTCTCGCTTGGTTTAATTGAGTGTTCACATTTAATGCAAGTTGGGAAAGAAAGCTGTCATTCAGGTTGAGCATGGCAAATGAGGACATGAGCACACATGGGAATTACTTGAGTAACTTAACTGTATGTGTGAATATGTCTGAAATACGTGTAGGGTGTAGCTTAAATAAGTTTGTGGTTTCATGATGTCATAGCAGCTGTAACATTTCAAGCATTGGATAAGCTCTGAGCCGAGCAATATGATCCATACACTCAAACCCACACAGACACACACACACACACACACAGAAAGAGCACAACATAACAGAACAATGAACTGAACATCACTCACTCCTTCTTTGGGGTTGGTTCTGTACTACTGTACATTTTACATAGGTGATTGCCTAATACCTCTAGATCCTCAGCATCAATGCTCTTCCTGGACAAATATCAATATATTTATTGGTTGTCACTGATCAAATGTTTGACATACAAAACTAATGCATATTCATTCCCTTCATGCACAAGTCATAAACAAACAAAAACTAAAACCCTACCTGTGCTGAGAATAAATGATTATCATCATCATCATCATCATCATCATCATCATTTTCTTCTTCTTCTATTCACCTTAATCCATTCAGGGTTACAGAATAATAAATCCTAGAAATTATATCATAATACAGAAATATTTTTTGCTATTTTGCATATCCCATTGTGAAAGCGTTGACTAATCTATATACAGAGTTGAGTAAATAAGGGAAAACAGTGCCTCAGCATACATTTTAAATATATATTCTATTTAATAACTACAGTGAAACAGGCATTCATAAGATACCGCTGATCGTTTTCTCTTTCAAGCATCCATATCAAACGTGAGATTATCGCCCCATTGTGGAGAATCTTCAGTCTGCCAAACGTGCCTGTAAGTTACAGGTGGAGGCACATGGCACATCATGTGACAAAACATGTTATTTTCCAACACAGTGATACCATAGTTATTTTATATTTGTGCTTTACACATATCCCTTAACACACCTAAAGAATTATACTCACATTTCTTAACCAAATAAATACAAAACGTATTATAAAAAGTCACAAAGACGCAAGGGGAAAAGTCTTGGCTACACACACACACACACAATAGGTGTTTTGCAGGGATAGAAAAAAACACCAGTTATTCATTAATTAACCAGTACAGCAGATTTATGGGCCATTAATCTGCAAAGCATTTATGAGTCCACAGGCATGAATGAGTGCTGTCAATTCAAACCTTTGCTCTAAACCTTCCAGCAGCAGGTCAGGAAGTCCAAAGCACCTACTCTCAACTGATGCTGGCGGGGGATGGGTGATGTGTAATGACAGAATATTTATGCTTTCTGCTTGGGTGTGGTTAATGCTTAAAGGTAAAGCCATTTTCCATTTTATAAATTTATAAATGTATACTTTTTACATTTACAGTCTTTGCTTGGGGTCCTCTTTGCATTTTCCTGTCAATCTTCATCACAAATTCAGGTGTTTGTGTCAAACAGGGACGGAGCTAATTAAAAACTTCATAAAATTCAACTGCTGGAGAGTCCATGACTGAGAGGCATGTGAATGTGTACACTGTAACCAAATACACAGCGTGACTTTGTCTAAAGTAAGCACTAAAGTGATTTTAACAGAAGTAAGGGGTTCTTACACTCTCAGACCTGTGTTGCTGTCAGATACTATGAACTATGAGGACTATGAATGGAGCAGCTTGATTGTTTTAAGCTTGTTTTAACATTCATTCATTCATTCATTGTCTGTATCCGCCTATCCAGTTCCGTGGTGGGTCCGGAGCCTACCCGTAATCACTGAGCCCAAGGCTATAACACACCTGGAGGGGGTGCCAGTCCTTTATAGGGCGACACACACATGCACACACACACACATTCACTCAAACACTCATACCTATGCCTCATCACCTTTGTGTGTGTGTGTGTGTGTGTGTGTGTGTGTGTGTGTGTGTGCGTGTGTGTGTGTGTGTGTGTGTGAGAGAGAGAGAGAGAGAGAGAGAGAGAGAGAGAGAGACTTTTTGGGTAGTCACACATCTTATAAATGAATTTAAGAAGTTAGAGACCACCCTTGTTTATGACATTTCCAGTCAAACCACTTAAATCTATCAGTACTTAATTTGTCCAGCCTTTACTTCTAGTGCATTATACTACTTTAACTCTTCCATTTTTACAATCAGTTACATTTGTGTCCACTGTTTCTAATTTTCACCCATACAACAAAACCCACTTAATCAGCTGAGCAAGTGTCATCCTCATTTGGGTCTAAAATAGTTAAAGGAAATATAAAATAACCAACAAGTTCATCAACATATTCAAAGGTTTGCGAGAGATACTCAGAGAGAATGGAGAGAACTCCAATGCCTTTACATGGTGTTGCATTATATTACCCACAGGAACTAAGAGGCCTAGCCCTGACCCTGAAAAAACACATATCCCTCCTCCACCAAACTTTACTGTTCGCATTATGCTGATGTTTATTTCAAAGACAATTAGAAATAGTCAGTGATGATCAGAGGATAGTGTAACATTCATATGTAAATATGTAATACATATTTCTGAGTGGTTCCTACTTATACTAAGATTTATGTACAGAGGAACACCCGAGTAACAGTAGGGTAATTTGAATGTACCATTTGAGTGTACACCATGCGTAAATAAATCTTAGCACAAGTAGGAACCATTCAGTATTATGTACTGATTCTTATGGAGAAGTTACATTGTAAGTACTAGGAAAATACAATCTAAAATGCAAGCTGAGATTTTAATACACTACATCTACTCCTACTCTTTGAGTTTGTACGGTCTATTGCTCTGTGGCTAAGCTCCTAGAAGCATTCCTTCCACAATAATTGTACTTACAGTAGTCTAGGGCAGATTATGTATTGCAGAAATGTCATGTACTGACTTGCTTCCTATGACAATTCCACATTTAAAGTCACAGAGCTGTTCAGTAAAACTCATGCTGCTGATACCTGTTAGAACGGGAAGAGGGGAAATTTTTATTTTAAATCTGTTATTAAGAGATATCCATATTTTGATCATATATTGTATGTTTTATGCTCTTTCCTGATGCTAAAATGCTAATGATATATTTAATGGCAATTTAAAATATGGTGGTCTTTCTAAAGTATATATGCGATTTCTACACTGTATTCATATATGGGAAACATCTACATCCACATATATAACACACAAAAAGACATGTGTACGTCTATATACAACACCACCCCTGCCCCCCAAATATGTACAAACACACACATATACACTTACACACATGTACACATTCTTATACATGAATGTAAACACACATACGACTGTTCAAACACACTCTCTCTCACTGTTTCTCTCTCTCTCTCTCTCTCTCTCTCTCTCTCTCTCTCTCACACACACACACACACACACACAAACACACACACAAATTAAACAGTTAAACTGTAATGCAGCAATAGCTGCCTTACTCTGTCTTAAGGGCATTTACCTTCAAAACCTCAGCAGACCTGTTTTCTGACTTTGAGAAAAAACACCTAACATAAATTTGGATCATCTGTGCATTTTAGTTCCATCTTTAGACCTGAATGTCCACATGTCCCTGATGTTTACACTACACCTCATTTGATCTAAAAGTACCACAGAAAATGTAGATAACATAAAAAATAAATTAATCTTTCTTTTAATTCCTACACTGTAAAAACTGATGAGTTACGTGAACTCAAATGGAATGCGGAAACCGATCACCTTAAACCATTTAAGTTTAATAACTCAAACACTCTGAACTGAGTACCACCAACACACTTGTAAGAAGTTATATGTGGTTAGCTCTGTTTCTTTCTTTATTTCTTTCTTTCTTTGACAGGAACAATGCTCATTAATGAACGGAAAAGTTCTGTAAATAAGCCAGAGTTAGCCAAAAAGGCTAATTTTCGTCTGTAGTCCCTGGCCAGCTCTTAAAAAGGCAACCTAAAATTATAAAATCTTAAAACATTTCAAAATTGTTACATACAATCTATACTAACAAACACACACATACACACAAACCCAAAACAAAAACATTTAAAAAAATGAATGCGATAACACGCAGCAGAAATTATCAGTAGGTATTTCATGTCCTAATGTTCACATACTTGTTTAGTAACAAACCATAACTTCAACTGTTTAGTAAAACTATGATACGTATTACTTTCTCTAATACTAACTGGCAGTAAATTCTATTATTTAGATGTGGTTACAGAAAATGCTGACTGACCACTTCTTCGGCTTGGAATAATAGTCTCATCTAATAGTTCCTCTGGTAACCTGAGTGCTTTTTCTTTGCATAATAAAAGCCTTAAATGGAGCAGGAGCTGTGTTATGTAATATCTTAAAAATAAGACAAAGGTTAAAATATTTAATCAAATTTACCTCAAATTTAACTCAAAATGTTGTACTTTCTTAATATTGGACAACTATGAAAACTACTGGGTTTCTGGTCTAAAACTTTAAGAGTACGTTTATATTAAAATTCAAGTGGCTTCAGTGTAGATTTGTTAGCATGTGACCAGCTTGTCCAACAGTATGTAAACTGAGAACTGATCATTGTATTTACATACATCACAGCAGCTTCAGAGCTCAATGATCTCCTGATGAATTTTAAATTACTCAAATTAAATCTAACTCGTTGGCATATTCTTTTTACCTGAGTTCTAAATGAAAAATTAGAATCAATCCAAACACCTAGATATTTAAATTCAGTTTCAACTTGCAATTTTTATCCTGATATAAATATATCTGGCTCTAGGGTGGTGGATGATTGTTTAGAAAAAAAACATACCAACTCTTTTAGTTACGTTTAACTTAAGACATGACTGATTAAGCCATGTTGTAATATGGCTCATTGCATTAGTCAGTTTAGAGGCAGCCAGTTGCTTTGTGCAGCCATGTACATGTTTAGTGAAATAAGTGAATTTACATTTCACTTTACATAAAGTCACTTTACATAAAATCACAAGTAGTTGTTTCTACTTAAACCAGTGAATTACTACAAATTAATTTTACGCACTACTAACATTTTATCAATTTTGTCAGTCAATAGTATTTTTAAAACATTTAAATATTGTAAGGTTTTGTATCATTTTTTTTGAAAACACTGTAAAAGTACTTAGATCTGCATCTGGTTTAAGTCCCCTTGAATGACCTCATTACAAGTGTTGTTTTTTCATCAAATTATTAACTAAAGGCATTTCAGCACATTGTTTTGGTTAAAATTTTCAAAGGTTTATATATTTAGAGACTTCATTAAATGTAGAGACCTTTAGACCAAGACGCTCTACTGACCTCACACCCTTATAACATGAGATTTAGTAAGCAATGTACTTTGCAATAAATGTTAATGTACAAAGTACTTCCCTTTTTTGTATTTCTGCTGAAAATATCTAAAGATGGTGCTGTTTGCATTGATTCTACTATTAGGACAGTGAATGTGATTTTATGCTGAGATTCTTCAATGTTATTACAATTTTACAATTTATTCTGAGAAAGTCTTTTGATGTAACCGATACTGCTATTAGGTGGCACGGTAGCACAGCAGGTAGTGTCGCAGTCACCGCTCCGGGTGACTGTCTGTGATGAGTTTGGTGTGTTCTCTTTGTGTCTGCATGGGTTTCTTCCGGGTGCCTCCCACAGTCCAAGAACACAGGTTGGTAGGTGGATTGTGAGTGTGTGTCACCCTGTGAAAGACTTGCGCCTCTTCAGGATGTGATCCTGCCTTGCGCTCAGTCATTCCGGGTAGGCTCTGCACCCACCGCGACCCTGAACTGGATAACTGGTTACAGACTATGAATAAATGAATGATACTACTACTGACACACTACAACCCAACAAGACCTTTAACAGTGGTGGCACTGCAGTGTTACATACAGTATTCCTTAGGATGTGGATTCAATCCTCAATTCAAGTCAATGTCTGTGATAAGTTTGGTTTGTTCTCCCGTTGTCTGTGTGGGTTTACTCAGGATGATAGTTTTCTTCTACAGTCCATATAAACATGCTGGTAGGATTATTTGCCACGCCAATGTGTCCATAAGTGTGACTAAATGAAGATGCATTCCTGCTTTGTGCCCAATGATTCCAGGTAGTCTATGGACATACCACAAGCCTGAAGAGGAAAAGCTCATTAAGAAAATGAATGAATGAATACATTAAGGGTTTATTCACTGTCTGTAACCGCTTATCCAAATCAGGTACGCGGTGGGTCCAGAGCCTACCTGGAATCATTGGGCGCAAGGCAGGAATACACCTGGCAGGGCACCAGTCCTTCACAGGGCATCACAGAGGGGGAATCGAACCCACAACCTCCAGGTCCCTGGAGCTGTGTGACTGCGACACTACCTGCTGCGCCACCGTGCCGCCCCACATTAAGGGTTCATTACTGTAAATTGTAAGCCACTGACCAAACTAAAATTGTTTATTGCTCTATGGTTCTGTCGTATCAGTTTAATGAAGTTACTTAGCTCAGGTTAGATAGCTAAAGCCAAATAGCTAAAATAATTAAATAGCTAGCAGCAAAAATATAATCTAAATATAAACTATAAATAAATGTAAACATTCTAAAAATGTCCCATGAGCAGTGTCCTATTGTTTACAATTTATCTTTCCTGACCAAGTTTAAGTGTTTTTAGAGTCAGCACAAATGTGGCAAGCTAGCATTTATGCTAATGAGATGAAGTTACAAATCATTAATTTACTGAGATGTTAGGTTATTTTAATGAATTATTTACTTTTTGTAATTTGAGAAACAAGTTGTGTTTATTGTGAATTATTAATAGATTTATCCCAGCCTGGGACATCTGTAGTAAATCTTTTATTGGCTGCTTAAATGTACAAAACCCATTTCCAGTTGGAACATTGTGTAAAATGCAATAAAATTTTGATTTCATTTTTACATTCTCACACACATTTTTATTTTTACATTCATTGAACAAAGCTATAGTCACAGTGAGATTAAAAATCCCTTTTACGTGTGAGCCTTGGCCAACAGCACATGAACAGAGACTACACCCTAAACACAACAAATAAACAAGATATATACATAAAAACATACTGTAACAAGAGCAAACATAGGCATATTCTGACAGTAAATTTAAATTCATTCATAAAGAAAAGCAACTCCCATATGAACTAATTATGAAGATCATTCCATGAGAAAGGTGCACTTAAAGGTTTGCATGTTGTATTATGTCTGTGTCCCTATGGAGTCAAGGGAAAACTTGTTTCCAAAAGACCAAGGGCAAAAACAAATACTAAATGTGAGTTATCATCAAGGTCTCAAGTGGTATTGTTTGAGAAGTTGTTATGCTACTAGGGTGGAATTACTTTGGAAAATCTTTTTCACATAACACAGTCCACATCTGCATCAAGAAATTCAGTCTGAAACTGTTATATGCAAAGAGGATATTATATAATAGTTTTGCACAGAAAGACCAGCATGTTCTCTGGGCCCTATGTTGTCTGAGATGGACTGAAAACAGTGGAAATATATTCTGTGATCAGATGAGTCCATGTTTCAGCTTGTTTAGGGGGAGGATTGTATGTGCCAAAGATAAAAAAACAACCATATTGTTACTAACAAAAACATGTTGCAAAAACCAACATCTGTGATGGCATAAGGGTTCATCAGTTCCCACAGCATTTGTAATTTGTATGTAAAGGTATTAATGATGCTGAGGCTTATAATTGATATTTTGAGGAGAAATATGCTGCAGTCAAGATGACATCTTTAACCAGGAGTTCCATGTTTATTTCAGAAGGAAAATGTAATGTGTGTTACAAGAGTACAGCTTTGCAGGCATATACAGTGCTTGGCATATATTTACTGGTCTTGCACAGTCCAGATCTGCCTCCATCCATTATCTGTAACCGCTTATACAATTTAGGGTCGCGGGGGGTTCAGAGCCTACCTGGAATCATTGGGCGCAAGGCGGGAATACACCCTGGAGGGGGCCCCAGTCCTTCACAGGGCAACACAGACACATTCACTTACGGACACTTTCGAGGCGCCAATCCTGCAACGTGTGTTTTTGGACTGTGGGAGGAAACCGGAGCACCCGGAGGAAACCCACGCGGACACGGGGAGAACACACCAACTCCTCACAGACAGTCACCCGGAGCGGGAATCGAACCCACAACCTCCAGGCCCCTGGAGCTGTGTGACTGCGACACTACCTGCTGCGCCACCGTGCCGCCAGATGTGCCTCCTATTAAAACTACATGGCGCATCATGAAGATGATAATCAGACAATGGCTACCTCAAGCAGCTGATAAGCTCAAATCTTGTACACAGAAAGAATGGGTATATAATCCAATTGCAAAATAGTAACAATTAGTATCTTCAATTCCCAAATGATTAAAAAGTAAAATGAATGAAAATGTAATGTGACCCAGTGATAAACACGCCTCTGTCCAAGTTTGTCAAGTTTATTGCAGACATCATTTTCAAAAATTGTCTATATTTATTAACATTACAATTCAAATTTGTCTCAGAAAAAAACTGCTTTGTCCTTTTGTCTGTTAAATACATGTTCAGATAAAATAACAGATTAGAGATTTCCGTTTTCTATTTTACGGAGGTGTCTTTTTCTGGAAATGGGGTTTGTAGTTGTAAACAAACAACAGAATAATACTGAGTTAAAACAAGTTTTAGACAGGATCTAAAACTTGAGATCTGTGGTGAAACCTCGCAGTTTCAGTGTTCATTAACTCCGCAGGTGGGACACAGGTGCGCTGTGAGGGTCATTTCCCACAGCGTGACCTAAAAGTTAAATTACCCAACCCTTCAGAGAAGCCCCGCTCACCTACGCTCTGATTGGCTGAGAGTTTGGCGGTCCGCTTTCTGTGTGAACCAGGGGCCAATCAGAGGGCAGACAGGCGGAGAGCTGCAGAAAACGGGTGGGATTCAAATTTATCTAAATATCGTGGTTGCTTTGCATGTTCGCTGTCGTCAAGGACCACGAGTCAGCGCATGCGCGCGCCGCGCGCCGTGCATCAACTTCACATACGAGGACAAGCGCGCGCCACAGGAGGCAGTTTATGGGGGTTTCGTTACCTGTTGTTGATTTCAAAATTAAAATAAACCCCAGCGACCGAGATGGAAGGGACCGAGGCGAACCGGAGGAACTGCGCCAAAAGTCCGGAGTCCGGCGCTCTGTTAAACTCAGAGAAAAACCAAAGCGGCTCGAAGGAGAGGGTGACACTCAAGAAAGAGATAGGTCTGCTGAGCGCGTGCGCTATCATCATAGGTAAGCACTTAAGTACTTCAGTGAGGTGTGTGTTTGTGTGTGTTATCAATGAGTTTTGTCTCAGTTAAATGGCCTCAGTGACAGTGAAGTAGATCCAACACTTCAGGTAAAAGAAGCGGCGAGAACGAAGAGGAAGAGAGAACTTTTTGCGAGTTGCATCATACAGAGAGGTATGAACATATACGTTAAGTCTCTTGAGCTGAAGCTACACCTGGGTGTTAGAAACCACCTTCATTCTGAGGTAAAATCTGCAACGTTGGAATGTCGTGTGACGTGAAGTCAAACCCGTAGTGCCGAGGTGAGGTGTACCGTTAAAACCCGAAACCTGACATTGTTATACTGACAGACCCATGAGACACCTACCTAAAACTTAAAGACTGTACTCTACAATACTTGTTGTTTTTATTCATTTCAAAAACCAGAGTTAGGTATGACTGGAATAATATAGTCTTATTATATAGTCTATAAAGTATCGTAATATATTGTGTAGCATAGAAATGAGAGTGTGGAATAGTGTGAACTCACACCTCTAAACTACAAACACAGTGTTGAGGTAAAACAGGACACGAGTGATCAAGTTAAAACTTCATTTCCTTATGAAGCTCAGCAGAAAGAGTCTAGCGTGTTTATCTGGACGTGGGCAGTCTTGAGGAGAGAGATAAATAACGAAAACTTGAGTACAGTTGGTCTCTCTCTCTCTCTGTCTCTGTCTCGCTCGCTCTCTGCGCACGTTGCATCAGTTCTTGGAGAAGCTGGCGCGCCTACGTGGCTGCAGCGCGCGTTTACCTCACACACACTCACACACACACACACACACACTTTAATCTTCATCACTCATAAGCCTGCCCAAAGCCTGTAACTTTACTGAGGAAGAATCACAAGCATGTAAAGCACTAACTCTCGCTCTTTGTTTCAGAACGAGCCAGGCCTTTACTTTGTTTCCGTTTTAATACAGCGAGCGTGCAACACGTGGTGTCATATTTCTATCCGGAAAAGCAAAGTATAGTATTGCACCACGTGGCGCCTGATGTTTTTTTTTTCAACTTATCGTGTCAGATAATGTATATTTTTATAATAATTACTTATATAAGAGTTCAGGTAACATTTTACAGCTGTAAGATATTTTTGTTATTTATTTCACATTTTTAAATGATAACAACAATATAAAAAATGTTAATTTAGTCATACAGCACATTTCTGGACATTGAAAACAGTTTATATTATTTGGAAGATTAGGCAATTTGCTCAACAACCAGTGTACAGGATCCACCTGGATGATGCAATGGCAGCCAGTCCCCACCTGCTACCAGTGTTCTTATCACGCATTGGCTACTTTTAATAGGGTGACCAGATCTGAGATGGTGAAAAAGAGGACACGTCTCGGATGAGCTCTCACAAGAACTTACATTTACGTTTCGGCATAGCTGCTCGAGATGAGGGTAGGTACATGAGCATTGCCTGACGTAAACAAGGACTACTGACGTGCAGACTGACCAATTAAATGTTTACAGAGAAGGTTATCAACCAATAACGGTAGCGCTACAGTCTGACCGTCCAATCCGAAGATTTTAGGCTACTTCACCACGCCCCCTTCTCACTCAAGCGAACCAATCGGAGTAGGGGAGGGCGGGACTAGTTTGTGAACGAAACGCTTCTCGAAGTTCTATGTAAGCTCTAGGAAAACAAAATTTTTCCCGGACGTTTGTGAAATTCTGCCCGGACATTTTTTTAAGTCTAAAAAAGAGGACATGTCCGGGTAAAAGAGGACGTCTGGTCACCCTAACTTTTAAAAGAAAATGTTTGACACTTTCTCACATGTAATACAATTAGGTTTTGGTCACAGACTTTTAATTTGCAAGGACTGTAGGTCATGCAGGTCTTTATTTGTATGAGCCAAGACTAAAAGTGTATGATAATTTTATACACAATTGGTTTTATTGGAAGATCAAGATTAGAAGAGGATGGAATTAAGACGGCTATTGTGATGATTTTACAGAGTACAAAATTTGTTTGGTGCTAACAGGCATAAGATGCAGTCTTAAAGGACACCTCTGGGTCAGATTTGGATCATGAGAGCTAGGTGTCTTAAAATTTATGTTCAGATTTTAAAAATTTAATTGACAGGGCTGAGTTTGAAGCTGTTATAAAATGCTCACTGTACCCACACTTGTGAGTATCCCACAGTAAACCAGTTTTAATTTCATGATTTTAATGGTTATTATACAGTTGGGGTCATCTGCAATCTAAAGCGGATTTATACTTATGCGTTGACTTGACACAGATCCGCTATGTAAGAGCCCTACGCAGTTGTGAGTGTTTTTACCTCTGCTTTGGTGGATGCTTATCTCTGCAATTACACTGCCACACCACTAGGGATGAATCTCAAATTTCACCCTCTACACTATGTAGTAGAATGTTGTGGTGTAGTAGAATTACTTTTATAAATTACCACAGTGCAGTATTTAAGGAGTAGGTTGTTGTTTGGAACAGAGCATAGTTTACATGAGGTGCCAGGAAAGACACAAATACAAAGTCCAATTTCTGCTTGCTGTTTTTTTCCTTTCAGTGTCATCTATTTTTTCCTTTGTTTAACTTCTTTATTCCACATTATGTCTGAGGAAATCTCTCACCATGAATTTGCTGCTGTCTGCAGTCTCTATAGTGTGGAGGAGTTCATGTTTCTGTACATCTTCAGTTAAAACTTAAAAAATATCCATCCAACTACTGACCAATCACAGTTGTTATGGTTTGCATTGATGCAAGACATAGTAAAATTTCTGAAGAGATGGTCGTCAGGCTATGGCAGCGCTGTCTCCTCCCTCCATCCACATCTGAATTTCCCTTGATCAAGGCACATAACCCCTTAACCCCAAGACACTTAATTGCCCCCTAGCAGGTTGCCTGAAGCTCCATGTGTGTATTCACTGCCTCTAGTGCAGTAGTTAGTTTGTGTGTGTGTGTTTTTATTGCGATGTATGGGTTAAATACAAAAGAAAAATTCTGTTGTATGTTGTACAAAGCATGTTTTATGCCGTTCAGTGTTTATCATATTTTAGTTCATTGTGTGTGTGCAGGTGAATATCTGTAGCCACAAGGGGTTCATCTTAAGCCCCTTTCACACATGCACAGTAACCCAGAAATGTTTTACCTTGTGAAGGCAAAGATTCATAACATTTGTCCCAGACCTTACATTGACTTTTTTCTGCTAGCCCCATAGTACAAAGTCTGGTGAGAACTCATCTGACAAAGAAAATCTCCCACTGTTCGCTAAGTGCATGAAAGGACATCTGTAGAAAATCTCCAGATCTGATTCTCCTCACTCCTTGCAAACAATGTCTTTAAACATTGGTGTTATTTATTGACCTGTCAGAGTTAGACTGGTCTTTCCAGTGTGGGAAACAATATCATAGCTGCCCAGTTAAAAACATGTATATGCATATTTGTTAGATTTTTAATTTAGTACATTATTTGAATACAGCATCTGTTCTTACATTGTGTGAAATTTCATGATGAATGGACCAATTGAAATGCACCAAAATTATTTTGAATAAAATCCTTATACACTGACTTCCATTTAAAGTTAAGAAGATATTTTCCTTCTCATATGAAGTTACTATTTTGGAGATACAGTTTTTGGACACCTCACACGGTTCCAGGTTTCTGAGATTGTAGGTTTGAGGCCCTGTTTGATTGGAGTTTGGTGTGTTCTCCCTGTCCGCGTAGGTTTCATCTGGGTGTTAAGATTTCCTCCCACAGTCCAAAACAAACATCGGTACTTAGATTGGCTGTGCATACGTGTCCATATATGGGAGAGTGTAAGTGACTCTGTGAGTGTGTGGTGCCCTTTGATGGACTTATGCCCCCTCCAAGGTGTGTTCCTGCCTTGTACCCAGTCATTGCAGGGAAGCTATATATGTGACCCTTAACTGGACAAACAGTTACAGACAATTAATTAATATATGTTATCATGGCTTTTTTGTGCTCTTTTGGTATGCTTTTGGATACAGTTCCACAGAACAGAACAAGAAAGATGTTTCTAATCTAGCTTAAGCTAAATCAAATTCTAAAGAAAGCAAAGCAAAGACCAAACACAATCTTAATTCTTATTAAGTATAAGGAGCTCAGATCACAGACATCAATATACACATACAATAGTCAACTAACATGGCAGATAACAAGTGTATTATATTCATGGATTATTGTTGAATGGAGACTGTATGATGGCTTTCATCACACTGTTTGCATTGGGGCATTTCTGAGCTGCTAAAGTAAAGGTCGTCTGAGGTTAAAGTATGGGTTTGTGCTGAAGTTTCCATCAGAAATATTGTATTTAATTTTTTTTCATTGGACACTACTGTAGGGTTTGGCGAATTTAAATTCACAACAGCCCAGTTTTTAACTGCAACAACATAGGCTTTTAAAAGCAAACAGCAGGGGCCACAGAACCACACAAAAGCTACATTTACCAACCTTTCTGTTGGTAAGCTGAGCTCTAGTCCCAGGCTAACATGTCTGCCTGTTGGGGGTTTAAATTCACTGGAAGATTCATGCAAGAGTTTGCAGTATCCAACTTGAATGCCAGCCGTTGATGGATTATCCATGGTGATAAAGGTCAACATTACGAGATCCGTTTAGGAACAGACACTTCTTACTTTCTGGCTGAACGCCTCAGACAAGGGAGTATACCATTCTATAGGAGTATTACTTGTTTATTCCAAACAGTAAGCACTTCCATCCCTCTCCGTTTCTTTATTTCTGAAAGAAACTCCCACTTTCTGAAAGAGCTGGGGGATGAATGGGTGTGAGAAAGAGGTCTATTTCCTCCAAAAGGTTCTAAATGGACAAGCAGCAAATTCATCTAATTAGTGAAAGCTGTGAAACGTATGGCTCAGTTTGGTCCTGGGCCCATTCATTGCATATACTATATATTTCAATCACTACATCCTCTGTGTTTACAAATATAGGACAATACATTTACTGACTTCTTCTGCTGCTGCTGCATAACGGTTTATTAAAATGAACAACAGTGGCATGAATGCAAAGCAGAAGTCAATAACATTCAATAGCATACACAAATCAAGTTAAATCTGAATTGGAAAATGTCAAGTGCAACCAAAATTTAGCTTAATTCCAGTTCTTATTACAATATAGGCAAAGCATTCTGTCCACATCTTCCAAGACACCTGAGGGTCCGTATGCATCTTCTCTATTTTTGGGGAATTTTTGTGAGCCCTATGGCTAAAGTCAATATAGCTATACGTTTTCCCAGCATTTATGATGCACTTCTGAACTTGCTAATTGGTAGAAACCTCTGTATGGTGTTGCGATACATGCACACTGTGAGCACCCACAGCACATGTAATTTGGCCTTATTAGCCACTGCCATACAAGACGAACAATTAAAATGTGCAGCTTTACTTGTCAGACAAACATAAAGTTTCTGAAATTACACAGAGCATGCCAGGCTTAAGAGACAGATATTGACATGTGCTGTCTTTGTAATGTGTTGAGTGTTCTTATAAAGCTTTGTATAAACTTTTAGGGCTCAAATTGAGAAAGGGATTTATTGGATAACATGTCAATTTTTTTTTGTGAGTATCACCCATGCTTCTCGAAACAACCACAAAATGGCTATCCTTCATAACAACAACACAGCTTGACAGCTGTGGGTAGAATTGTTAATATTTACTGGCAATGTGGGGAATCTAAAGCCAGGACAAGGAACAAGTTGACCAGTCAGCAGAGAGTATAGTTTATGGTAAAATTTGGATTGATATCTCTTGCGATTATTGTGCCTAAAACTTGAACAGGTTGATGATTTATGTGATTTGGTCACCATGTTGGTCCAACATATGGACAATTTCCAATCTGACAGTTCACTTTAATTAAACAGTATCTTTAAATTTTAAGGGATTTATGGTTATCATCCTAAATATTTTTACTTTTGTAATTGTTTAGCAATATTACATTACTACATAATGTAAACAAATATGTAATTGCATTATTTCAGTGTGAATTTGAACTAGCTTACATATTCAAAATTTATCTTTGCATCATGAGTATGATAAGCTTAAACCAGGTGTGTGTGTGTGTGTGTGTCAGTCACCTTCAGACAATCTATAAATGATAAATAATGCAAGGTCTGAATTTTGAGTGAGTAGTGATTGGGGTCCAGCTTTGTTCCAGTGTTTTCCACTCATCATGGAAACCCCTGAAGCTCTGGGCGAACATTTACTTGCTACCTAACTCTAATTCATGTGAGCACCAAAACACAAAACCCCAAACAAACGGTATTATGTAATTCTGCAGCCCCCAGACTCTTAGTGAAGGTCTAGAGATCAGTTCTGACAGGAGGAAATGTATTGTTCAAAATTTTTCAAGCAGAACATTTACTGTACTTGCTCTGTATAGGCCAGCTCTATTCAGATTCACCTGCTCTTCACAAATTCCCAGTTAAGTACCTGTGAAATCTAATATCAGGTTTGAAATCAGTTTCTGTTAACTTTAACATTGTTTCCTTCATTTTTCTCTCTCTTTTGTTCTTTTTTTCCCTCTGATCTGGCCTGGGAGACACAGGCATTTTGACAGCTGGGGAAGACGGCCTGTTCAATAAAGCAAGGGTCGGATTTCTGTCCTCATAAAAGCATAAACAAGAACATCAGTGTAAATTTAAACACAAATTTTAATCTGATCATTATGTGTGGCCAGTAACACTGTCTGTTAAAAAGACAAAAAAAAAAGAGAGAATAAACATGAGAAGAAGAGTATGGTTAATTCACCCCACTTTATAATTGCCATTAACAAATGCCATAAAGATTTAAACATGCACAAATGAACTGCACAATTGATTTATGAGGCAAAAGGCTTATTCTCAAAGAAGATGGCAGAGGCCAGAGGCGGATTTAATTATTGCAACCTAATGGAAAAACATATCAACAGCTAAGAGTCCAGTATTTCAGTTTTTTTAAATATAATTTGTTTGATAAACATTAAGATGTCTTCTTATGAATGTATTTATGAGTTATTTTGTTTACTGCAGGTAACATCATTGGCTCAGGCATCTTTATCTCACCCAAAGGAGTTTTGGAGCATGCAGGCAGCGTGGGCTTCTCACTCATCGTGTGGGTTCTAGGTGGAGGGATCTGTGCTCTGGGATCTCTGTGCTACGCTGAACTAGGTGTCACCATTCCCAAATCAGGGGGAGATTACTCCTACGTCACTGAAATCTTTGGAGGATTGGTGGGGTATGGTGTTGTTATATTTTATCTTTTTTATTTTACATGTTATGCAGATATGACTTGTTTAGGCAGTTAAGCAAACTCTCTGTAATATGACTGGGTTTTTAGGGGAAATAATTACCTAGTGCTCTAGGTAAATAATACATGCAGTATGTAGGTAGACTCAGATTCAGTTCCCTGCATTAGTGACCACAACATGCTACACCAATAAGAGTGTTTGAGCAAAACTCCTAATAGTACATTGCACGAGAGGATTGTAAGTAACTTTGGATAAGAGTATCTGCTAAATGCAGACAATGAGAGCCAGGTGTCATTCAGAGTGGATAAGCTAATATTACACTTTTCTATCAATAAAAATTGCAGTGTTACAATAGCAAAATCTGAACAATCATCGAAATAGGAGCATTGTATCTACACTCATTGTCCATTTTATCAGCTCCACTGACCATACAGGAACAGTTTGTAGATCAACCATTACAGAATGTAATCCATGTGTCCAGTGGTCAAGGCCTCCACATGACCATCACAGAGCAGGTATGATTAGGGTGGTGTATCATTTTCAGCGCTGCACTGACACTGATGTGGCAGTGTGCTAAAGATTTTAAATCGTTCAAAAAAAACCTATGACTATCAGCCTAGCTGATAATAACATAGCACCTTAGTTGATCGTGAGCCCAAGAGAGTTTAGTCTTTTTTAACATTTAATAGTGTTAAATATATTTGTGTAACCTGTATGTGTGTTTCTAACCCCAGGTTCTTGTTGCTATGGAGTGCAGTATGGATCATGTATCCCACCACACTGGCTGTGATTGCCCTCACCTTTTCAAATTATGTGCTACAGCCAGCCTTCCCCAACTGCCTGCCTCCCTATATCGCCACTCGCCTCCTCTCTACCATCTGCATCTGTGAGTACTACACACACAACCATCCAGCCCAGAATGTTCGTGGGCAGCTATAAACTCAGCTGAGCTCATGTCAGAGTCAGAATATTTATAAAGCTGGTGGGATTATACCAGTCAATTAGAGTCCACTATATGTGTGTGTGTGTGTGTGTGTGTGTGTGTGTGAGAGAGAGAGAGAGAGAGAGAGAGAGAGAGAGAGAGAGAGAGAGAGAGAACATGATGAGGGGCTGGTGTACATGTAAGAGTGTGTGTGTGCTACCAGTAGCCTCGTGACTCAGCTGGTTTAGGCCTGTATGATCTGGACTAAGTGATCAGAGCATATGAGAAGGTGTGTAGGGGGTGTCTGGTTGTTTGTGTTTGTTCATAGGCCAATTCCTAGAGCATGTCTCTTCGTGTCACTGGCAGAGTTGACAAGATGCATCCATCTCTATTTTTGGCTACAGAATCTAAAGCATATCATAAGCACCAGAGCTGAAAAGATAAACAGTTACTCTGATATTTTCCCCTCTTTCTCAGTTTGTTAGTGTGTATGTTTTTGATGGAGTGATATGATGAATATGTAGATGTATTAGATGTAAACATTTAATCCTATAAAATCATTGTTTTGTACTGATGTTAGCTGTACCTGACAGTGAAGTAAAATAATCCGTATATAGTTATCAGCCTCACAGTGATTCAATTCAAATTCAGTTCTGTTTAATGATATTTGTAGAGTCTTAATCACAAATGAGCAAGCCATGCTGACCTTGGTAAAGGAATAACCATGTCCGATTGAGATAATGAGCATACGTTGATCTATAACAACATCAAGGTAAAAAGATGTTTTAAGAAAGTATATTGTGATGCAAGTGGACAAGGAGCAATTATAGTTAGAGTAAAATAAGAGACCAGTCTCATCAGTCAGTCATTGGATGTGAAGTTTAGATACTCTGGCACATGCAGGTAACGTCTTTTGAGGTGAGCAGGAATCCCCAAACCTTGAGGCTTGTTGTGAAAGGTGAGTGTAGGTGCTGCTTTGTGGTCAAAACTGGATGGATGGCAGGAGTACCACAGTGTGAATAACCTTTCTCCAGTATCACGTGATTCAAAATGGGCAGTTGTTCATCTCAGCACAGAAACAAAGAAATAGATTTTTAGAAATTAAATAATAAAAAATTATAATTTATTTATTGTTTTTTTTTTTTTGTGGGGAGGGTGGACTAAAAGTGGAGAACTAGAAACATATTACAGACATGCGATCTTGTTGCTATCTCAATGCTCCCCTATTTTACCACAAATAAAATTGAGCAAACACATATCCAGAACAATGCATTAAGCTACTAGGCCTATAAAAATATAAATAAACAAATATACTATAAAGACATTTTAGCTGATAAAATGGAGCAGTTGATATTTATGAAAAAGCTAATTTGTTTGTTTGTTTCTTTATTCCTTATATTTTTCTGTAAAATTCAACAAACATGAATCATTTTGCTTAGTAGTCCATGATAAACCAGCTTCTGCTCCATAGAGTGGGTTCCTCATATGTTTGGGGTATTTTTGGCACATAACACCTGAAAAAAGTGGAAGAGGATCATTGGAGAAATTATTTATTGCCCTTCTAAATATCGTTTAAACTTCCTGTCAGACTAAACCTAAAGGCTTTATTATGAAAACATATAGTTTTACAAAATATATACAAGCATGTTTATACTCATGTCATGCTATAAACAGATCAAATTGATCAGTATTTTGAGATTGAAACTTTGGGCCTTGGCCCATCTAAGCCAAAGAGTTAATGAAAATGTCTTGGGTTTTCCAGCAGTTGTTTGGTTGTGTTTGTCTTGAGCCAGGACATGTGAGACATGAAGCAGAAGGTCGGTGTGGCCGCGATGTCCAAGCACCTGACCCTCACACGGTGAAGCGTCAGACTTTATAATGGTGCCAGTCTTTGAGGCTGCTACGGCCCTGGGGCGTGCCACCCTCATTGTGCATTGTTGGCTGTCACTGGGGCAATTTAACAAATAAGGTTGTCTAGGCGGAGCTTTGCGAATGCCGCCGAATTCAGCCAATCCCCGTAGAGATCCGCTGTCAAGGCTTAAAAGAAGGGACTGAAATACGATCTTTTAATTGGCACTGTGGAGTGTCTGGTGCATGTAAAGTCCTGCCAGATGAGGACAAAGACAGATTTTTGATACTTGATGGATATTGAGGGCAATGATGAATCATTGATTTTGGACTTTTAGATAATAATTGGTAAAAACATTGAATAAAGTATGGTCTTTTACTATGTTTCAACAGTTAGCAATAAACAAAAAGAAAAGGAATAAGACTATTTTTAAATTCAGCAATATCTATTTAGTATGTATTTATGCATTTATTTTAATGAAATATGCAACTGGTTATTAGTTTTTTTAAGTAAGCTGTTACTAAAAAACTGAGAAAAAAAGTACATTTTTAAAATCAAACAAATTATGTGCTGATATTCTCAGAACAAACTCCAGCCTATCCAGAGCCTTGACCTCAGGATCATTGAATATGTTAATGATTATCTGAAACAAAACCAATTTCTAAGACAGAGCTTTGGAGAAAGAAAGTGCAGGACCTTCCACTGTATATTTACTGCAAATGTAATTCAGAAATATTTGATTTTATGGAATACATTTGTAAGGGACTTTTATCTTAATAAACATATCTTGACTGCATTTTGTAACATATATGAAAGTGTGTAACATTATTATAGCATTAAATATCTATATATTTTCATGTTTCCAAGCTTTAGTTCCCACTGTAAAATCTCAGTTCTGTGGGATTGATCGGAGCATTTCTTGGCACCAAACTCAAGCTTCCTCCCCAGTTTCTTAAATATGATACAGCTACACTAGTCAACAATTTGATCTGGAAGGAATGAGTAAGGGCTATGCATTAGAGAAACAAAATAATCTAAGTTATGGCCTTTAGTTTTTGATCCTGGGTCTGTAGATCTGTGTGATTTGATTGGTTGATGTGCTATGGGAATTTGCTTCTGGTATTTGAGCTTATGTCCTTTTGTGATTCATTTTGTTCATTTTTCTGCACTAATTGTTTGTGTTAATTTGTGTGTGTGTGTGTGTGTGTGTGTGTGTGTGTGTGTGTGTGTGTGTGTGTGCGTGTATGTGTGTGAATGAGTGTGTGAGAGAGCATGAAAGACTTGCCCTCCCCTGTTGAATGTTCTGAATGAATGTCACAAGGTCAGACTGCTGCAGTCTGATTGCGAGCACAAGCACACACACACACACACATCTCACTACCCTAGATGGCCCAGATACACACAGCTGTGAGGGAGGTATCCAGAACACCAGAACATGACATACAAACACAAAAAGCACAGTGCAACAGAAACAACATCAGATACACTCTTAACAAATCTGGCCATTGAGCACAAAAAGACTGATTTAACTTTAGATTTGTTACATTATATGATAATATAATGATTGAAAGCTGAAAGCTTTTCTGACTCCAATATTCTAAACTCCTGATTATCCTGATTCTTTTACACACACACACACACACACACAGGCACAAAACCAATCTGTAGGACACCTAAGAACACAGTGTTCTCTGACACTGTTTGAAACCAAGAAGATAACGGTATGAACCTGTGAATGACCCAGAATTATACACGTACACATGAATACACACACACACACTCATACTCATACATACACACAAACACATGACTCAACTGGGAAGAACATTCAAGTTCAGCCTGCAGTTAATGTATAATTGGTAATTCTAACCATAATTAAGACCTGTTTAAATTTGAAGGACTGTTTAAAAAAGGTGGCTTGCATCATACTGCAACATCTTTAACTCTTAAATAACAACAAGGAAGGTTGTTTTACATGAGTTTATTTTACGGGCGGCACGGTGGTGCAGCAGGTAGTGTCGCAGTCACAGAGCTTCGTTGTGGGTTCGATTCCCGCTCCGGGTGATTGTCTGTGAGGAGTGGTGTGTTCTCCCTGTGTCCGCGTGGGTTTCCTCCGGGTGCTCCGGTTTCCTCCCACAGTCCAAAAACACACGTTGGTAGGTGGATTGGCGACTCAAAAGTGTCTGTAGGTGTGAGTGTGTGTGCAAATGTGTGAGTGTGTGTGTTGCCCTGTGAAGGACTGGCGCCCCCTCTAGGGTGTATTCCCGCCTTGTGCCCAATGATTCCAGGTAGGCTCTGGACCCACCGCGACCCTGAACTGGATAAGCGGTTACAGATATTGAATGGATGGATGGATGGATGGATGGATGGATGAGTTTATTTTTTCACGGTTGCTATGTGCTTTAGATTTTCAGTCAGTATTGTACATTCACTTAATATTTTTCTTGAGTACAGTGATTGTTGGTAAATTCATTCATAAAGTGGTGGTCAATTAGTTTGTTAGTGGGGGTGTTGTTTGTATATTTGGAGTAAGTTTAAATTGGGTTAGCTTTTTTAGTAACTGTGAAGGCCATGGCCAGGACCTCTTGTTTGCTGCATATTGCAGGCCCAGAGAAGAGATTTCTACTCCATCTTTGTATCTAGAGTCTTTTTGTTGGTTTTATGGGTCAATTAGCTGCATAGGGAAATCCCTCTCTGCCTTTGGCCTGAGTGTTTTTAGCCTGGCAGGAAAAAGAGAGCAGTTGGAACTTCATTGAAATTCTCCTCTCATTAGCTTTGTGTTCGTTTGACACCATTTGGCTACTCTTAATAACTTCCGCTTAGTTATATCCTCAGGGGGAAATGAAGTCAAGTCTGAAAAGAGGAAACGAGAAGTAATTGAAGCACCTGGCAGATGTTTTATCAAAGAGGCTTGGATGCATGTAGTATAGCATGTGGGTCATTGTTCTACACTTAAGCAATCCTGCAATTTATAGCTAGTGAGGTTATGATATCACTGTACCACTGTAAGTAAATAGTAACAATCTGAGTATGGGTAGCATGTTCCATGGTTCAATCACTGGCCCAGGGAAGAACTTTAATTTATACAGATATTGAAGCCATTACATATTAATATCCTCTTCTTTATAAGACTATTCTAGACAGGCTTGTAGAATCCACAGTTAAATGGTAATAAGCATAAAAAAGGAACTGAATCAAATTGCTGGTCAACTGTGTGTGTGTGTGTGGGGGGGGGGGGGGATGTTGGGTGCTATCGGAAGCTGTTTATTTTGGGGCGTGTGACAGATACCCAATGTTAGAGAGTGTGCATTGAAGTGTGTGTATATGTGTTTGTGGGTGGGCGGGCAGCTTCAGGCGGTGATGGATGAGAGGGGGAACCCGTCTCCCCTTTACTCAGTGTCCCCTGCTACATTGCTATGTCTGCAAGGCCAGCAGGCCCTGGAGACAGACCTCCGGAGCTCCACACACCGGATCTCCACCAGAGCTGTCTTGAAACGAGGCAGGATGCTGAAGAAATGAGACACTCAAACACACGCACACTGTGTAGGCCCACATCAGCTTCAGTGTGTATGCATGCAGAATGTTTAGTGCCCACACAGGAACCTACTGACTGGCCCCATTTGTCTGCTTTTTGGTGCTGTATAATTATTCCAAAATGTACTAGTGCCATCGTAAAACACAGCTACACTGAAAAAATATAGTGTGGTGAATTTGCTTGATTTATATGTGTGATTCTGTGCTATAGAAAGAACATGAAATATTATGTCAACGACACAATTGCAAATGCTACACAACACTCTTACACTGCCTAAGACGTATGCTTACAAGCATGTGAAAATAAAATGATTACATCAACACGTTACAAAATTCTTATCTGTAAAACACACTTGTTGATGTACAGTAATGGATTTTAAATTTGAGTTAAATTCAGCACAAGAGCGTTCTTCACACTATAACCTTGAATAAATGAGTGAAGAAACCTTTCCAAAAATGTACATTTTTGACACAATTGAATGATACATTTAATAATTGACATCATAAAATGCTCTGTGAAATATATAAAAAAAACAATCCAGACTGGACAATCCATGCTTTAGGAACATGTGGGAAAACAAATATATTTGTGGCAGAATGAGAGTCAAAAAGACTGCTCAACTGGCTAGAGTTTTTGTAGCAACGGTGATTAAACAAACATTTATAGCTAAATCTGTGGCAGAGACATTAGTAAATACATTTGGACATTATGGTCAAGAGGGGCGGCACGGTGGCGCAGCAGGTAGTGTCGCAGTCACACAGCTCCAGGGGCCTGCAGGTTGTGGGTTCGATTCCCACTCTGGGTGACTGTCTGTGAGGAGTTGGTGTGTTCTCCGCGTGGGTTTCCTCCGGGTGCTCCGGTTTCCTCCCGCAGTCCAAAAACACACGTTGCAGGTGGATTGGCAACTCGAAAGTGTGAATGTGTGTGTGTCTGTGTTGCCCTGTGAAGGACTGGCGTCCCCTCCAGGGTGTATTCCCGCCTTGCGCCCGATGATTCCAGGTAGGCTCTGGACCCCCTGCGACCCTAAATTGGATAAGCGGTTATAGATAATGGATGGTCAAGAGCATACATTTAGTGAATGATGAATTTAACGCCTGTGCTGTAGTGTGATGTGTAAGGAAAAACAAAAGAGCAATTGTGCAAAAATGACTTGGAATCTGAATGCAGGACATGTTCAGGCTGTATAAACAAGAACAGTCCATCCACAAATACACAGAGTAATAATATAGCAGGGCAGGATTGAACAAGGGCCTACTCAGAAAGTCAAATGCACAAAATGTAATTAATGTTCAGTGGTAGAAAAACTAAAACACGGCTCTGCAGGGATGTAGAACAGTGTATATAGTCAACCTTCACTATATACTCCTATGTTCTCAGTTCGTGTCTGACTTTATGTGTGGTATGCACCAAGAGAACAGTACATATCTGAATGCTTGACCATTACAATTGTGTGGTGGCTTTGTGATGTTGCGGGGACAATGTTTAGGTTCACTGAAGCCCTTGGAGGGAAAGTTAAATGCAAATCACCTTTATGCTTCCAGAATGACAGTGTCCCAGAATGACAACTGCATACTGGCTCAGAAACAAGGGACCACTACTCACTACTCTCCTAAACTGAATTTTCCATAATTCACTCAGCATGCATAAGTGAATGGCCGTTTCCACGACTCTGTACCACATTCCAGCCTGTGAAGCACATATGACTCTGATTTTCCTCTGCCATGGTCTCTGAAATCTAGACCACGTGGCCAAGCTGAGCCACGTTGCGCCCACTCCAGCATGATGTGTCTGTCTTCCACTAAAAGTCGAGAGAGAGAGAGTGAGAGCTGTTCTGAACTGTACTCAGCTGTACAGAAAGCCTCTCTGTAATTACAATGACCTCTTCTGAAAGCAGTAAAGAGCCTCAGTTTATTTATAGTCTCTGTAAGCTCTCTCTGTATTTATCCAAGGATTTTTGAGACTTCAATTCATTTTTGGAGTGTGAGTATGTTGGGGATGTCTGTTACCATGAGTCACAGTCACACTACCGAGCATTATATGCATTGTAGGGCATTATAATATTTGAATACGTAATCCTGAGAACCAGAAGGACACTGTCAAAAAGGTTAGGAGTGTGTTTGTTCTTTACACTTTCAGAATTTCAGAAACTGCAATATCAGGGGCACAGAAATGATCTTTCACTCTAAGGCATGGACCAAGGCTTTTTTATGACAAACTTTTAATTAAATTAATTGTGTTTTGTGCTGAGGTAACACATGCCATATATGCTGACCCTATCAGACTGAATGTAAATGTGTGGATTTATTGAATTTGTATTTATGGATTATATTGATTTAATTTTAAAAGGGGCCATGTGATAGCTATGTTTCTTTTTTTAAACTTGAATGGATGACAGCATGAAATTTAGGGTAATGGGATTAGTCTAGGGTTATGGCTAGGAATGGGCTAATTTCAGATTTCAGATGGAAATAAAATGCAAAACTAGGTTTAATAAAGTTGTAATTACGGCAGTGATATTAACTTTTAAAACGTTTGCTACATTATATCTTATACCTGGCATTAGGTTATATTCACATAATTAAATTAATTTGGGAAGGTTACTGGCAATACAAAATAGAAATATCAAGCTGAGTGGGGACAACAGGGATATTGCCTTCTTGTTACGTCTTTGTCTGAGGTGATGGGCTTGCATAATGAAGTTTTAAATGATTATATATTGATACAGTTTTTCTTTCTTGATTGTTTTGATAAGAAAAGCCTCTATTAAGTCTTTATAAAATATTGTTTTCTATCGACAATACAACACAAATTATGCTACAAATTGCTACAAATTACAATTTTTTCTGCATCCTAATACCACACAAAGAAATGACTGTTATGTGTGTAGTTAACACAGTTGCATAAATGTGTGCAAGTCAATATAGTAATCTGAATGTATATTTCTCATTCCACTACCTTCCCCTGCCCTTGTGTTAGTGCTGCTGACGTGGGTGAACTGTTCCAGTGTACGTTGGGCTACACGCATCCAGGATTTCTTCACGATCGGCAAACTGCTTGCACTTGTTCTCATCATAGTTGTGGGCTTGGTACAAATTTGCAAAGGTACGTACTTGTGTAACAACAAAACACTTGACCTTGTCTCCTGATATCTTCTATGTCGTAATGCTAGATATAGCGCACAACCCTTATGTCTGTAGTTTACATAACCTTATTGAACTCTTGAAATATTGTGATCGAAAAAACTTGAGGCCCTTTCTTCTATGATTTTCCTGACCTCACATGAATGTTCTGGATATTTTACACAAAACCATGTTTTTAAATTGAAATATTATAACAGATATTTAATTTGTATCTGTTACCAAATCCAGCTTTGTATATTCAACACTCACTTCTCCTTTACCTTAGAGATGTGTGTAAAATTCAGTTCTGATATCATGTTCTCTTATTTTACTATTTTATAAGATATATAAAGTATATTCATAGGCTCTCATTCCTTTGACTCAGTCATTGGAGTCAGCTGAAGATAACATTTAGATGGCATGATTAAAAATAATTTACTTCCCTTCACTTTCAGTGGGGGCTGGCAGTAAGAGTGGGTTGAGTAGCATACACTCAGCACACACATCCGAGTCACTAAGTCAAACAGGAAGAGAACATAATGACCTCTTTGTGAAGGATTTTCTCTTTTCCTTATAGGCTTGATTTATGAGTATGTGCATGTGTATGTGTACCTGATTACAAATGTGGTCTTTTTATTTGGTCATAGCCAATTCTACCAAGGGGTTTAGTCGCTTGCTATGAAACTACGCACAGTTTTTTTTTCTATCATTCATTTGGGAAAAGTGACATGTTAATATTACTGTTAAATTTTGCTAATGCAAATTCATGCAAAAGTTCAGCAAATTTGGAGGAGAATGCTAACTAATGCTAGCCAGTGCCAATTTTGTTAAAATGAAAAGATGCCCATATATCATAGCATAGCATTGAGTGATTGGGATGAATATAGAGGCCATTAAAGAGGCAGTTATACTGCACAAAGTTTCAGCCACAGACGATCTGCACACAAGTTGATGGAGACTCTGATACCTTCAGTGCGCTAATCCGGCCTTACTCTCAGGATTCTGTCAGTTGCATTCTGATTGGCTCTCTTAATGATGGCAACCAGGAGCCTCATATTTATGTATTTTAAAGTAAGGTGACTGCTTCACAAGTACACAAATTATAAAAAAAGAAAAAACTTGAAACCCACCCTGACACAGGGAGAACACACTAAACTCCTCAAAGACAGTCACCCAGAGCAGGACTCGAACCCCCAAACCCAGATACCTGGAGCTGTGTGACAGCAACACTACTTGCTGCGCCAGCATACTGCCCCTGTAGTGAGTTAAAAATCGACAAAAATGGAGATACGTTTTTTTAATTGGACAGCACTGACATCTTAAAAGATGACAGTTCAACATATTTTTTGCCCAAACTTTAACCTAATTTCTTCCTGCCATATTTGTAACATAGAGCTAAATTGTACAGAGAAGAACGTTCCACTCACGTAGAAGCATAAAACCATGGATTAATGGTGAAAATAAAAATCACTGGCACCTGCTGGTTTTATCTGGTATTGCCATGAGGATCATGGCCTTCTCTTTAACACATGAAGAAAGATTATGATTTACTTGCTGTATTGAAACTTTTAGCATGGATATTATTCTTGCAGCTGCATTAAACATTACAGGTTATTGCTTAAATGTGGCTGCAAATTTGAGTGAAAGCATGTTACTACGTTTTCCATAATTATGTTTTCAATATGGAGCCATTTTAATGATTAAACTATGATTAGATTATTGCTTTCCTTGTTGAAGTATTGAGTTCAGGGAAACAGATGTAGTCCTGGTCTAAATAACAGAGCAGAGGCCAATATTTCTTAAGCTGAGACTGTGATGTTTTATAGTGATAACTTTGAGTGTGTCAAAATATTCATGTCCTTTTGTTCATGTCCTCATTTATTTATTTATTTTAACCACAGGCATTCTTCAAAACAACAGGGAGACAAATGAGAGAGACACATAAATAAAATAGAAAAGGCACTGAAAGGCATTGCATATTCACAGTGATTATCTCAAAAAAAGTTCTAGGTTAAACACATCATTAAATGACCACTGGGGTGACTGGAATGTCCTTAACAGGTAGCATTATGCAATCAAAACAATTTCAGAACATTAGTTATTATTATAAGAAGGTACAAGCAGTGAGGAATTTAGTTTTATGCAAGGAATTATCTACATGCTGTAGTTTTCAGTCTCTCTCATGACTTATTATCCTTCTTGCTTTTCTTGTATCACCTTCAATATCTTTGCCTAGGAAAGAAAAAAAAAAAAAAAAATATATATATATATATATATATATATATATATATATATTGGACATTGTATATATTTAAACAGCTTTATAAATCTATGTAGGTTAGTTTGCTAATTTATTGTATTGTGCAAGGGCTATTTGTTTAATAAGAGATTTATTGGTTAAAGTGTTATAGCTCAGAAATTGAGCTAGAAAAATGTATGTTATTATTAAAAGGTAATAACAGGGGCTAATCTTCTCACTGGAAGTGAAAAGTGGAAACAGGGTTATTTGAGATTAAAATACATTTTGTTTTTGTCACTTGTCACTAAACTAACTCCACACAAGCACTGCTATAGACCTGTAACTGCACTAGAGCAAAAAGGAAGTAAACCACTCACACTGTTCATTAACACCTGCAGCTGATGACCATGACAATTCTACACTAATGTCTGTTCTAATGTCTAGCAAATGTTTCGCATTGTTATGTATGATAATAATAAAAATGCCTAATTACAATAAGCTGGAATTGAAGAGAATTCCCAGATTGATGTAATATCCTAGTAGTCCACTCATTGTCGAGTTCTCCTCCCAGCAACAAATCTGATACACAGCTTTGTGCCTTTTTATGTTCTTTCCATTTGACTTGAACAGATGGTGTAAAATAAACTGGCATATTGTCCACCTGTAGCTTTTATACACATATCTAGTAATCGCTTATGGACTTTGGACCCTCACGTTCTCTTCTCTGTTTCTCTTCTGTAGGGCACTATGATGCTTTGGAGCCACAGACAGCATTTGAGTTTATTCGAGATCCATCAGTGGGGCAGATCGCCCTGGCATTTCTGCAGGCCTCTTTTGCCTTCAGCGGCTGGAACTTCCTCAATTATGTTACAGAGGAAGTGGTAGAGCCTCGCAAGTGAGTTAAAAATTATGGACTCTTCAAGCACTAGAACTCCCATCCAATTCTCTCCTCACAAGACTGTGGATTTACTGGACTAGGCTTCAGTCTTGAGGCATTGGAGAGCAAGCTATTTCATTAATGTCATGTCAGAAGCGTTTACTAAGCTATTTTAATTTAATATAAATATAAATAAGCTATTTGTAATTTAATATATGGTTTCATGTGAGAAAGTCAAAATTAGTCATTTGTCATAAACATTCCTGCTCATCTCAAACTGTCGCCGTAGACAAAGTAGGAACTTTTGAGGAAGAAGCTGCTTTCATGTTTTTTTTTTTTTTTTTAAGGCTTGCCTTTAAGGAAGGAAGTCATAAACATATATTTCCTTATTTCCTTAGGGTGAACCTAACCAAATATCACATGTACTAGACGCTACATCAGTATTATTTTGGTTTGGTGTATATCTGTATTGGCAACTGAATGTTGTAGTGAGGGAAACTAGATTAAGGAAAAAAAATGATGAGGCTTAAGAATTAAATGGTACATTGAAAAATATTACATTACAAACTATCAAATACTAACTTAAGGCTGGAAAACCCCTTTAACTTATAGGTTTGCACCATTCCTTTGTATGTATGCAATGTCTACACAAAGATAGATTTCTGACACTTGCGTATACAGTAATCCCTCGCTACTTTGCGGTTCATCTTTCGTGGATTCGCTACTTCGTGGGCTTTTTTATTATTTACATGTATTAGAAGAGGCCTGTAGGTGACAAAATATATCATTTACAAGTATTTCTTACGTACAGTACATGTATTGTTCATGTCCACATCCGAGTGAAATTTACTGACGCTAAATCACAGCTTAGGAATTACTCTATTAAAGAAACTGGTAGGATATCACATGTAGTTCCAGCTGAAAAACATTATAGAATGACTGCTTAATGCAAAGGGTGGGTTGTTAACAGTAACAGGGAGGTTTTTAAATGTCCAAATACTCGTTAAATACATAAAAAAATATCTTTCCTCTACTTCGCGGAAATTCGTTTTTCGCGGGTGGTCTTGGAACGCATCTCCACGAAAAACGAGGGATCACTGTATATATTCACACAAATTCACATAACAACACATACACAAATAACGCAGCAGTAACTTTAGTGTGTTTTTTATTTAGGAACTTGCCACGTGCAATCTACGTCTCCATTCCTCTGGTCACTTTAGTGTACACTCTAACAAACATTGCCTACTTCTCCTCCATGACGCCTGAGGAGCTGCTTGCATCAAATGCCGTTGCTGTGGTGAGTTACTTCTGATCCCAGTGCTTGGTTTTGTTTAGAAACTTCAGCCTGTGTCTACAATGAGAAAACAACTATTAGGGTTTTTGCTTCTCAGTTTGATATAACCTGTGTTGACTTGCAGACATTTGGTGAGAAGTTGTTGGGGATGTTCTCATGGGTGATGCCCATCTCCGTGGCCCTGTCCACATTTGGAGGGATTAACGGCTACTTGTTCACTTCCTCCAGGTGAGGACATGTGGACATTCTCAGAAAGTTGCATTAGTGCTGGGACAGCTGATTCATAAATGACCATCTCTTCTTCCCAGGTTGTGTTTCTCTGGAGCGAGGGAAGGCCATCTGCCCTACTTGCTGGCCATGATCCATCTAAAGAACTGCACACCGATCCCGGCTCTGCTTGTCTGTGTAAGAGAAACTTTTTTGTTTATGTATTTATTTATTTATTTAAAAAATTTGAGCCAACAGATATAATTCATTTAGAAAGTACTGTGTGAACATTTATTTATATTTAATCTTTCTTTCTTTCTGTTTCTCCCTATCTCAGTGTACTGCGACTATAGTGATCCTCTGTATTGGTGAGACTCACAACCTGATCAACTATGTGTCTTTTATAAACTACCTCTCATATGGAGTCACCATTGCTGGGTTGCTGTACTATCGCTGGAAAAAACCCAAACTTGTCCGACCGATTAAGGTAAACCTAGCTTAATCTTAGCGGCGAACTATTTCATTCGCTATAGTTAAGGAAAAAAACACACCAACACCAGTCCAGAACTAATGCTAGTTGCTTGTGCACAGTGCATTTCATCTTACTGTTAGGAGCTAGCACTGGGAGCTTTAAGACTTAGAGGTAATTATGCACAACCAATGTATTTTTGCATACACTACTATTCTAGTTGACAGTAGAGTTTGATTTATTGCTTAACACAGTCTCTTTCCAAGTTGACTACATTAATAGTCTAGTGATGTCTTGGAGTAACACTTCCCTGAATGTTTTAGAATTATTCATCTTCTTGTAATATAATATTAATAATAACAATAATATGTTCAATTTATATAGTTAATATAGTAATTATATATGTGTTCCAAAGACTAGGAGCAGCAGCACTAAAGGATCTGCCATCCAAGGTTGTGTGTTTGGTATAAGGGACAGTAAGAAGTCCAGTGTTGGTAGATCTAAGTGTGAGAGGGGTACAGTAAGGGAGAATCAGATCAGAAAGTTAAACCGGAGCCAAGCCATGTAAAGCTTTAAAGGTTAAAAGAATAATTGTATATTTTACAAGAAAATTGACAGGGAGCCAGTCCAGTTGCTGGAGGACAGATGTGATATGTGAAGTGCGCTGAGTAGATGTAAGAAATTTAGCTGCAGAGTTTTTGATGTATCTTATCTTTTCTTTATTCTGCTATTTCATTCATTCATTCGTTTACTTCCCTGAGTTTTACTAGATGTGTTTTCCAGGACTTACACCTTGTAGTTTTATCTTAACTTCAGAGATAAAAATGATCATTTCTGTTTTTGTAGCAGTGCACTTGTAAATTTATGTAACAAATTCTTCTTAGTACGGCTAGCACGCTGATATACTCTCTTTTTTCCTCTTTGTAGGTGAATTTGTTGGTCCCGATCAGTTATCTTGTGTTTTGGGCAGTGCTGCTGGGCTTCAGTCTGTATTCTGAGCCTGTAGTGTGTGGAATGGGCCTGGTCATCATGCTCACAGGAGTTCCTATCTACTTCATTGGAGTGCACTGGTCAGACAAGCCACGTTGGATCTATAGAGCAGTGGGTGAGTAAGACTACATCAATTATTTGCAAATAACTGTTGCTAAAATTTAAGAGGAAGACCATGCTGGAAACGTCTTTCTCCATCTTACTTTGCAGTACCTAATCTTCCTTCTGTTTGCTGAGATCTTTGCACACAGCACCATAGCCTCACCTCCTCCCTATTTCCTCTATGCTTATTTCTCAGTTCCACAACAACGATTTCTAATGGACAGCAAAAGCAGTTAAAAAATGAAAAATAAAAAGCTGTCTGATGTCTCTCCTCTACATTTCTTCAGTCATTTCTTGTATAACAAATTGAAACTAAATCTGTCTGCACACACACTAAAATACAGTTTTCACACGGTCAGCAAGGTCAGCCTCTGTAGTTTGGATGCAATTCAAGCTATGTAACATTCCATTGCTGTCACAAATACAACAGGGTTCAATGTCCTAGAGCTAAACAAGTGTAACTCCATGCTGATGATACATATAAAGGTAAGGACATTTCAGTAAATGAAGATATCCCATTGAATTTGAATTCAGAATCTGGACAGAAGGCTGTGTACGTTAATTAGGGAGTGAAAGCTTTTTCAACAAATCACAGTTTGAGATTCAAATCATGGGACCAAGAGAAAAGCACATCACTCCTTCTGGAATTCCTGTCTGTGGATCTAAGCAGTAGCTTAGCTAATGGGTTTTAGATGTTAGAAATAAAATAAAAAAAACTGCTCCATTATTTTAGAGCTAACATACCACTAGAAATCCCATAGATGCACTAACAGATACATTTATATTGAAGGCCTAGCTTTAGTGCTCACAGTTTACCGCTGATACATGATAATAGTTGAGCATTATTTATTATCAAACTACAATTTTCCCACACCATTAATCCAATTTTGCGTGTGTGTTTTTCAGAGTGTGTGACGTATCTGGGGCAGAAGGTGTGTTATGTTGTGTTCCCTCAGGACGACCCTTCTGAGACAGAACCTCTCACAGAGAAAACGAAGAATTCAGAGCTTTGAGCAGCAAGTCTTCCAGAAAATGTTCCTGTCCCTTGTTTTTTGGGGGATTTTTAAATCTTTCGCAAAGTGTATTTTTGCAGGTGGAGTTGGCTTCCACCACAGTGCTACATGCTCCATTTTTTTCCAAGCACTTGAAAAAAATTTTTTCATTTTCTTATGTCATGCTTTCTCTGCCTGCTTTGTTGATAGGAGTTGTTGGCCTTTCAGAGGAACTATTTTCAACCAACCTCCACTCAGTGAGGCCTGAAGGCCCTTCTTTTAAAAAATACTATGCATTCTGTGTATTATCTTGTGCCATGCAGGATCCTCTCTTTCTGATTTTTGTCGTTATTCGTTAACATCATCTGACATTTGATCTAACACGGTGCGAATGTGTGTGTGTGTGTGTGTGCATTGTGTGTGTTAGAGAGAGAGTTGGTTTGTGTAGGAAAAGTAATACACATATTTTTCTTCAATATTCACGATCTACACTCTTGAAAATAAAACTGGTAAAAAGGGTTCTTTGGAGAGATGCTAGGTTACAAATCTTAGTGACCTAAAGAATAGTTTTCGTAAATGTGGGTACAAAGCACTTTTTTAAAGTTGAATGATTTAAAGAATATATACTTTTTTTCTAGAATATTTTGTCCAAGCCAAGAACTTTATTTTCAAGAGTGTATAGTCAGTACGCGGTACCGTATAGTGTTTGCATGCATATAATATAAAGATAGTTTGCAAACAAAATAGTTCCGTTTTGTATCAGGTGTCTTTAAAGTCAGTCTGTCCACTTCTTAAGTTCTTAAGCACACGGCAAGGCTGGTGAAAATGCATATTCCGTATTAGCATACTCTTAAATGCTTGAAATGTTTATAAATGCTGAAATATATATATATATATATATTATATATATAAATATATAATGCAGAAATATAAATGAATTTCTAAAACGCTTCTGATGAAAACATGATCATACACTAACGTTAACATGTTATATTAATATGGAATTATTTACAATTTTTCACGATTGTTCAAACCATATGAATGAACATATCTATGGTTGCAACAAAACTTAAGTAAGGAAATCCATGTTGTGTCAAGCCCAGCCTTCATTCTTCAGAAAGTGTACTCTCAAAAAAAAGAGAAAGAATAAGCACTATTTTTCAAAATAGAAAACACAGAGAAATTAAAAACATTCTACAAAAATAGGGGAAAGGAGGCATAAAAACAGCATTGATATTTAATAAAGCAGTATTTTTTATTATTACACATATATTTTATAACACAATCACATCACTGCTACATTGAAAACATAAGCTCTGTGAACAGTTCGGCTAAAAGTGGCATGAGTGTGTTACAGCTTTCAGCTCTATAGAAACTCCAAATAATCTGTCACTGTGATGTAATCTGCCTCACAGTATTTACAGTAATGACATAGTACAGCCACCAGGAATGTAGAAGAATTAAAACTACAGTGATGTAATAGATGACAAAAATATAATCATCAGTTATTCACTAGTTACGCGTCCAATACTAAAATCACTTGAGTGTAACAGTATGGGACAAGATGCAGCGTGTGTAAATCTGTCCATATGTTGAAATGTTTTAACTCCAAATGTGGAGATGAGCATATACTTTAAAGATATCAGTCAGGTAATAAAAATTAGAATCTAATCTCATAAGTAGTATGAGACATAGTGTATGTACAGTGTATACTTAAGTTAATTTGTTAAAGTTAAAGTGCCGTATAGAACCTGATTGACACAGTGTATTAATATTCTATGTCCTGTATGGGGAAATATCTTTAAGTATATTTACTTTATGCTGTTTTTTTGCCCTATTACAAACAGTGTGCTCTAATGATTAACTGATTTTTATCTTTTAATTATTGTAATAATGGGCAATTCCAAGAAACCCATTTTTAACTGTTTTACATTTTTGTTTTGGAGTAATTCAGTTTTCTTTATGTTTATTGATTGGTAGCGCACTTGTTGAAGAAGCTCTTTGGCGTTTACTTTTAAATGTTGTTGAAATGTGTTCTGAGGCTTTGAAGCAGTCGAGAGTAAAGTGAATTTAATATTGTATTAAGAAACTCCTGATGGTTGTGAACATAAACTGTACACATAAGATGTGCTTATCTTTTCCCTTAAGCCAGGTCTGTAAGACAGGAATGTTCCACTCTGTGCCTCTAAGAGAACGCACACTGGTGCAAAGCACAAACAAGCCTCTGAGACACTTTTAGCCGTTAAAATAGCCAAACCCAATTAATCATGTTTAATAATGGATCTATGCAAAAATACCTTTTAATCATTTTGTTTGTTTCTTTCTTTTTGCTTTTTGAGGACTACCCAGTTATGTGCCACTTTTGAACACATTCATTAGAATTGCTAGTGAAGGACTGAATGGTATGTCACTCTGTTCTGTTATGTCCCTGTTGATGTTGTCCATTTAAGGTTGTTGATTTTTGAAGCATAATGATAACAGTAATACGGCAAAACCCATAAATTATCCACTAATGTATTTAAGTAATTAACATATTGCTGCTGTCATATCAAAAACCTTCGACTGTATGTTTGTTTCTTTCTTTGTTTTTCATTTTACACCGTTTGAATGTGCCGGATTTTGTGTGCACATTTCATCATAAATGGACCAAGAGATATATTCAGATATTGCTTGGAATAAAATCATATTTCACTGATGCATAGTTTATATAAATTCCTTCTGCCATAAGGTTTCCATTTCTGAGAAAAATTTTAGTTGTGGCAAGATGCTGATGTTAGAACACAGGAACGCGTATAGGTCACTTAATCACGACTGAAAAGGGACATTCTACTGTGATATCTTACAGCAATAGAAACCTACTTCTCTCTTCTTCTCTTAGATCCTTTCTGCTGGTTCCTTTATGATTGGATACCAGTAAGCTAAAGGAATGTGAGCATTATATTCTTCTGTATATACATCACATTGTCACTATGTTTTAGGATATAAATATAGCATGTTTTATTACACAGACGGCATAAGGAGCTGTGTTTACCTGGGTTTATTCCAGTGTAGTATGTGAAACGCTGAGTTAAATGACTGTAGTCCCAATGTTTGTTCAAACTTCAGAATATTGTGATATTTATTTTGAACATCTTAAAATATCACTATATCACCCATAATCACCCATCGCTATCCTGTATCCAACTAAAGGTAAATTAGCACAGAATTGTTGCATAGAGCAGACATGAGGTGCAGGGTTTAAATTTGCAGTTCACTTGTAGGTTTAACATGAAATCAGCACTTAACAGCTATCTCTCTCTCTCTTGCTCTCTCTTGCTCTCTCTAAGCCAGCCTCAGCCTTTTCAGGAGTGAAACTCAAATACACACAAGTTCAATGCTGTAATTAAATCGCAGTGTTGTCTTAGTTTGATTATTATTCAGAACTCCAAAGAAAAGACAGCATTCCTGGCATGAGTTGAGTGTGAATCAAACAGAATGTGTGCTCTTAATTTCTGTTTATTATGTAAAATAGGATGTTTATACTTAACAGCACATTAAATTCTAAACTGTACAGCTAAAGTATGAGTGTTGTTTTGTTGCATGTGAAAAACCTGCAGACACCGGCTTTATCACATTTACTCGGAGAAGGCTTTTTGTTTTGGGTCAGAAAAGCCTATCCAAATCATCCCAAACATGGAGCTTTTATCCTCTGGAAAACACTTGGCATTGGGCATGGTCACATTAGGCTCTATTCTATATGATATGATGGTGTTAATCTATTGTGATAATGCAAGCTGTATATACACAGTTAAGGACAAACATACAAGGGATGGAACATGTAGTTAAAAGGTGTGTCTACCAACATTTGGATATGGTTTGTTTATGGATTTGAAGTGCTTTAGGACGGTCACTGCCCCGGGCTTGTATCACGCTGTTGTATTGCTGTATAACTGCTCCTTTGTGTTTTTAGTTTAAAATGGAAATATAGGGATGGTTTGCCTCTAGGACATAACCTCAAATCTTGCAAAATCCTTCCAAGAAAACTGCTTTGTCAGAGTGCATTAGTTAGGCTCTATAATAAATGAGAGTCCATAATAATCCATCCATCCATTATCTGTAACCGCTTATCCAATTTTAGGGTCGCAGGGGGTCCAGAGCCTACCTGGAATCATCGGGCGCAAGGGGGGAACACACCCTGGAGGGGACGCCAGTCCTTCACAGGGCAACACACACACACACATTCACTCACACCTACGGACACTTTCGAGTCTCCAATCCACCTGCAACGTGTGTTTTTTTTGGACTGTGGGAGGAAACCGGAGCACCCGGAGGAAACCCACGCGGACACAGGGAGAACACACCAACTCCTCACAGACAGTCACCCAGAGCGTGAATCGAACCCACAACCTCCAGGACCCTGGAGCTGTGTGACTGCGACACTACCTGCTGCGCCACCGTGCTGCCCGTCCATAATAATAAATAAATAAAAAGAATCCACTTCTACAAAGATTAGGCAGCTTCTTCTGGACAGAACTGTGTGTTCAGGAATATACACATAAAAATAACAAACATCTATAAACACTGCATATAAAGTCTAAAATCAAGAAAGGGCACATACTTTTCTTTATAAAATGCCATGTAGTCTTTTGACTGATAGCTTGACATAAAGTGTTCCAAAAATATTTAATAACAAAGAAAAATGTTATAATCTTAATGGAAACTCTTTAAGTGTGGTTCTGCTAGAACCAACTTGTATCCGCTTTTCCAGTTCAGGGTCACGGTGGGTCCAGAGCCTACTCGGAACCATTGGGTGCAAGGCGGGAACACATACACCCCTACGGGCACTTTTGAGTCGTCAATCCACCTACCAACGTATGTTTTGGGACTGTGGGAGGAAACCAGAGCACGTGGAGGAAACCCATGCGGACACAGGGAGAACACACCGAACTCCTCACAGACAGTCACCCAGAGCAGCCCACAACCTCCAGGTCCCTGAAGCTGTGTGACTGTGACACTACCTGCTGATGCGCCACCGTGCCTCCCTCGCCTAGTATTTTTTAGTGGCTTTCAGGTCCCTGCACAGCTGCTCCAGAGAATGCCTCATTTTATTGGTCAGCGCTTTTCTATGGGCATTGTGAAAACTGTATGCACAGCTGAAAATCCTGTGTCAACAATAGGTGCGTTTACAGTAGCTTGTGTGTCTATAACTTAAGAGTTACATCAGAGTTACTCAAATATGAATCTCAGAAGGTCCAGAGCGCTTAAATGAAAACATATGCTTCATTCGTTTCTCTGTTCAGAGCCGATTTGAAGACACCATTTCAGGGTTTTATTTATTTTTAATTTTTGCTTGTTTGTTTGTTTTCTGTAACCGCTTATTCAGTTCATGGTCTCGGTGGGTCCAGAGCCTACCACTAGGCGCAAGGCAGGGACACCCCCTGGAGAAGGTAGGGCCGGTCATTTCAGGTATTGCACATGGTAATAGCCTACTGTTGTCGAATTGCTGAGCAGCTTTTGAGGAGCAGAAATTGACAAACAGCCTGCTGACTGATATAGTGTTCAAAAAATGACAGGTTGTGAGATTTTATTCCCCACCCCCCTGATGTTTTTTTACACGGTCCATCTAATTGAGCAGCACCGGTGCATATAAAACCATGACAACACCAAGAACTGTTAAAGTATATAAATGCATGGCTATTTTCTGGAAGGCATGTGAACATGGGGCACTTCTGGCAAAGATGTAGCTCTGCTGGTGCACTGTTGGTATTGCAAACTTCATGTGAATCAATAGTTGTTCACGTATTAAAAATGCTTATTTGGACACAAGTCACAAAACATAGCCCTCTTCTGAAAAATATGGCTGTGCCTTATGAACCAAAAATGGTTGTAGATACTACACTAAAAATGTGCTGCTTTCTATACAAGTCAAAAGACACTAAGCTTTTTTTTTCTGAAATAAAGAGGACAGATTAAACAACACATTAATTAGCACATTAATTTGAGGATCTGGAGCACCTACCAACCTATAAACTGTGAAATAAACTTTTTATTTATTTTTGTGAGCTAAAAACATGGGTTTTGTCAAGCCTTTTCCATAGAGTGCAGAGAATGTACGCCCCGTCCACATGTATTAGGATATTTTTAAGGACTGAGGTTTTGTGTGTGTGTGTCTTGACTTCTGTCCACACTTAAACAACGTTCTAGGACACTGAAAATAGATTTTCGAAAACATTCTCCAAGGAGGAGTTTTATGAGTTGTTTTCAGTAATATGCTTAGGACAAAACAGAGTTTTTCAAAAACACTGACTTCACTGTCAGTCTGTTTCCAGCTGAAATACTAAGCTCCTCGTGCCCTATATAATGAATTAAATTTGACATATAATAAAATAAATGAACAAAAAATGCATTAAAATAATAAATAAAACAGCAATGTTTAAATGCAGATGGCCTAAAATTATAGATTCCTGCGTATGAGTAACTGTAAATGATGTTGTACTGGAAATATATAATGCAGTATCAATATCTAGATTCAGTAATATCATGACTTGCATATTGCACTACTGAGGGAGTATGGAGTTATTTGGATTAAACCTCTGCTGCTCTGTTGCTTTGTGATGTTTTGATGGCTCACTTTAAGAGGTCCCGATACGTTTGGACAAGGCCTTCGAGTTGTCCTGCCTCTTCATGTGAGTCTCTTCCGTTATAGTTCTTGATCTGCGTTCATGTGTGAGCACAAAGATGAGGTTAAACAGAGCAAAACAAACAATGAGAGCAGAGAGAAACGTGTATTGATTGGCTAAATATGGAAAAACAAGAATGGAGAAAAAGAGAGTGAACTGTAAATGTGCTGAAACCAGTCAGGGCTGTTTAGACAGGGAATGGTGCTGTGTTGTTTGATCCTTGTAGCATTTTGACCAAAGCGTGATACAAAAGTTTCATTAAGAACCCAGAATGGTGTTAGCTTGTGGAAAAGTGGTCAAATGTCTCCTTTTAGCTGTTTTTGGTTGACCATTTATGACAGTACCTGCTTTAAATAGGATTATCCGAAATGTTTCCGTAAACAGAGCTCTTAAAAGATCTAAGGATATCCTGTCAGTTATGAATCACGTGTAAGATTTGCTGCATCAGCATGACGTTCTGGTTCATTCAACTCACAGTCTTTTCCCTCTGTGAACTCAGGAGTGTAGTCATTAAGTTCACAACATTACTTATATTTAACATTACTTATATTTAAACTGGATTAATATTTAACATGGGGCGTACTTGGATTACATATGACAATTATTAGACAAAATGCAGCTTACACTACTTAAACAAATTAGGCGGACATAGAACTTGCTCATCTAACATTTATTCTTAGGATCTGATGACATTCAGCCACCTGAATAATAAAGTAATAATAATTAATAAATAATAATGTGAAGATAACTGTGAGGAGTTGGTGTGTTCTCCTTGTGTCCACGTGGGTTTCCTCCGGGTGCTCCGGGTTCCTCCCACAGTCCAAAAACACACGTTGGTAGGTGGATTGGCGACTCAAAAGGGACCGTAGGTGTGAGTGTGTGAGTGAATGTGTGAGTGTGTGTTGCCCTGTGAAGGACTGGCGCCCCCTCCAGGGTGTATTCCCGCCTTGCACCCAATGATTCCAGGTAGGCTCTGGACCCACTGCGACTCTGTATTGAAGAAGCGGTTACAGATAAAGGATGGAAGGATGGAAATAATAAAAAAGTGTCCGATGGTGCACTATGAATGCATGGTGACTTTTAGCAGATCCAGTATATTTTTTTGATGCTATTCCTTTGAAAGTAACACAAGATATATGTGCACAGCTGAACATTTATTTCCATGCCATAACAATGGGTACAAATTAATATGACTGATTAATGAAATCACAGGTGTCTAGACATCACTAGGCATAAAGTAGTTCTTCTATGGTATTGCTCAAAAACAAGCTGTTGTTTTGTGAGCTCAGGCTGCCATCTGCTGGATGGTGAATCAGGGAATTTGCATAAGAATCTCTGAGAAATGAGACCTCTGAAAGATATTACATAAGCATATTAACAACCTTCACATTCACATGAAAGTTCATTCCTATCAGATGATCCTTTCTTAAAGAGAAACTGGACCCATCACGGGCCTTTTGGAATGAAGCATTCCTGAAATGTTTATCATAATTAATAAATGGAATATTCCTGCATGGGCCGGTTACCATGGCTTACCTCATGTCATTCATTATCTGTAACCGCTTATTCAGTTCAGAGTCGCGGTGGGTCCAGAGCCCACCTGGAATCATTGGGTGCAAGGCGTGAATACACCCTGGAGGGGGCGCCAGTCCTTCACAAGGCAACACAGACACACTTTTGAGTCGCCAATCCACCTACCAATGTATGTTTTTGGACTGTGGGAGGAAACTGGAGCACCCGGAGGAAACCCACGCGGACACGGGGAGAACACACCAAAACATGGGGAGCAGGAATCGAACCCACAACCTCCAGGCCCCTGGAGCTGTGTGACTGTGACACTACTTGCTGCACCACTGTGACTTTATATGCAACTTACACTATACATCCAAATATTTGTAGACATCCCTTACAATTAGAATCCAGATACTTTAACAGATATTCAGATATTTTAGACAGATATTTAATTGCTGTGGAACTGTCTGGAGTGATGCACAATTCAATACCTTTGGGACGATCATCCAATATCAATCACCAATTCCACAAATCCTCACAGAAATGTTCCAATATCTGGTGTAAATTCTTCCCAAAAGAGCAGAAGCTGTTACTACAGCAAAGAAGGATGAATTCCCAATAAATAACCTACATTTCAGGGGAAATATTGGATGAGGTGTGCACAAACCTTTGGCCATATTGTGTGTGTATTCCCAGCTTTTAGTCACTGCAAATTACACAAGCTTTTCATCTGCCATGAGATATATTACTCTGTGGGCACCATTTATTGTCTTGCAGTAAGCTTAAAGTAGGGTGACCAGACGTCCTCTATTACCTGGACATGTCCCCTTCTTTAGAGTTAAAAAATGTCCGGGCGGAATTTCACAAACGTCGGGGATTTTGTTTTCCTAGAGCTTACATAGAAGCGTTTCGTTCACAAACTGGTCCCGCCCTCCCCTACTCCGTTTGGTTCGCTTGAGTGAGAAGGGGGAGTGGTGAAGTAGCCTAAAATCTTCTGATTGGACGGTCTGACTACAGTCTATTGTTATTGGTCGATAACCTTCTCTGTAAACATTTAATTGGTCAGTCTGCACGTCAGTAGTCCTTGTTTACGTCAGGTAAAGCTCATGTACCTACCCTCATCTGGAGCAGCTATGCCGAAACGTAAATGTAAGTTCTCGGATGAATTAAAAAAGAAATTCGCATGTTTTGTGTAGCAAATAAAGGTGTAAAGGACCTAAAAGCACACATAGGTTCGGCTAAGCATACAGACGTGTCCTCTTTTTCTGCATCGCAGAACTGGTCACCCTATTTAAAGGGCTATTCCACCAATATTTAAAGTTTTTCTGTATAAAAAAAAAAATAGATGTAAAATATGGCATTCAGAGTGGACTGATGCAAAATCTCAGAATATACCGACTTCATTAGATTTATTTATAGTTTGAACAATGGGAACCAGGGATCTAAATATGTGCAATGCAAATTTGACATATGTTGTTCAACATGAGCAGAAAACTGAGCTGTGACTTTCTTCTACAATACTGATCACTGTAAGAGTTTATCAGGGGCTCGTTTATGTTCTGAGACTACTTTGCCATACAGCAATCTACATTATCTCTCCAAATGGATTTTTAAAACCATATTTTTAAACTTGAAAAACAACAAGCAGCATTTTTACAAGTTTACACTTTAGCCTCTAGAAGGCAGTATTTCACAGCGGTACACTTTGAATGACTGTTACATCATGAAGAAATAATGAGAAACTGGTGGAAGTGTCCGCCTATTTGACTGTGGCATGTTAATTCATAATTAGACTGTTTAATTGTGGCACTGAAGCAAGATCTATAGAGTAATACTTTCCATTAATAAATAAGAAGTAATAACCAGAGATATACTGTGACACATAAATAAGCTGGTTTGAAATGGGTAATGAAATACTCTTTTTAATGTCAGCATGAAGAAACAATAAGGTGAACGCAGCGTTCATCAGAAAGCAAATAACTCAGAAAGCTAAGACAATTAGAAACACATTCAGTGTCACAGAACAGAGGGCATTAGAGAAGGCATCATCATCATTATCATCATCCTAATGAGGCATTAGCTGCCCTTGACAGGAAAAGAAGAATCTTCTTCATTCAACAGAACACAATAAGACACAGGAAAGTCTTTCTTTTCCAAACTGAGAAACAATTTATAGGCTGCTTTGAAATGTCTTAATTATGTTTTCCCCGACTGAGCACTTGGCAAAGGCCATGGTTTTTTCCTGGACTCTGTGGCAGCTGTCAGCTCTGGAATGCTGCCATCTGTTGGAGTCTGCAAGCAGAGGCCCTTGATTGATGACAAATCAAATACAAAATGTTCCAGAAAATATTGAAAAAACTAGGAAAAATAAAATAATCACTTGCCATTTTGCGGTTCAGGTTTTTGTAATCGTGTTTACTGCCTGTATTTATGTATTTATACCTGTACTGCAGGAACATACACTTTATGTCCAGAGGTTTACAGCATTTGTAATGCTTGAATTCATCTGCCTTAAGGTGCACAAACTGTGGATACAGATGTTCCACCTCAGTAAAAAAAGCATAGAATGAGAGGAGATGCTCTGGAGCAGCCACAAATGAGTTTAAGGTCACTATACTCAATGTCAAGCATTGGCTAGAGGTGTTACCGAGCCCCTTAGGCATCAGGCTTTTGAGGAATTGAACTGTTGTCTGGAGTGAACCGGTCAAGAGTCATCACCACTACCTGACCTCTAGAAAGTTCCCATGGCTGAATACAATCAAATCCACACAGAAAATCCAAGCTGGTATCATACACTCCCTTATAAAACACTCAATATCAGAAGAAATGTTGGATGAGGAGGTTGTCAAGAGCTTTTGGTTTTATAGTGTATATGCCAATGACTTCAAACAGGTCATAACAAACACATTAAAAATATCAACAATTGAAGACATCTGATAAATTTTAAATAATATTTTCATCATTATGGGAGTACAGCACAGGAACGAAAAGAAAAATGTAATAAGTAACTATTGTGTTCTAGAAGGTAATGTCCAGACAACCACAGAACAACATTTAAGAAGTGAAAGGAAAAGTCAACAGTAGTTACAACTTAGTGGCAGCAATATCAGTCGGCTGAAAGTGCACGATTTCTCCAGTGGCACATCCACTGCAACTTCCTCCACCGCTCTACAACCTTAACCTCACCCGGTACAGCTCCTGGAATTACTCACTTCACTCTCAATATAATGGCACTTCTATTGACCAAAGTGGACAGAACAAAGGGATATTATCCTCTGAACCAGCACATGGTGTTTATGATCAGTTCACTGTTGTTCTAAATGCTATATGTTAGACCTTAGCCCCTGGTGAAACACGTACAGTAGCAGTATTTTAATAAATATTCCAAATCCTGAAAACCAGAACAAAACCAAAACTCTCTCTCTGAACAGACTATAAAAAACAGAATAATGTCACTGTATTTCATCCTTATCCATAACAGCCACATCAGTAGCACAGAAGCTCTGAACAAAACCTTCAAATGTCCAAAATGATACTATTACAAGAGAAGGAAAACACTGTGAAATTGCAATGGATGTGAATGGAAACAGATTCCTGAACCACTGGTACATTCAACACAGAGGTTTGTTTGGAGAGAATAAACAACAAAGATGGAGATACATGATTTCTTTTTTTTTTTTTTTTTTTTTTTTTTTTGCGAGTCAGTGATGATTCTGTGGTGATTCATGACAGTTATATTCTTCTGTAAAAGAATATAATTTATTTGTATTTCCATGTAAACTAAAAAAGCACATTTCTGCCACAAAAACATAAGTACCTCATAATAATGACTCACTACAGTAAAATAATGAGTAAAATACAAGATCTCATTGTTATGAAATGATATGCGATAGGATCTTTTTATTATGGCTCACTAAACACTTGAACTTCTAGGTGGATGCTGCACATTGATGGTTTCTGGGACAAAACTCTAATGTTCCAAAAATGTAAAGCACTTCCAATGTCTAAAAAAGCATCATGTAAGTGTAAGCATTATTCATTCATTCATAGGTGGTGTTCCAAATCCATAGATCTACTTCAAACTTTACACTTTTACACTTTAAAGGACAGATCTTCTGTTTGCTGTGAACTTAAACAAACTGAAATGGCAGTGGTGGTCAGTGGTAAACAACTACATATGCTACAGTTGCAGCAGATAGAGATGAGTTTGAAAACACTGGAGTGTTCCTTTAACTAACTCACTGCAACATATTCAGTGAAGCTTCTCTGATTTAGGCTTCTTCAGATCTCAGAGTTTAGTGCAGACTCAGGGCCCAAACATCTACCAGATACTAATCAACGCCATATTGCTCAGATTTTATTCTTTCCATTTTTAACTTACTATCAATTCCACATTCAGAAATGCAAATCAGCAGAGACATTAATTATATATACATTCACATGACATTCAAAGACAGAGATTAACTCTGTGAACTGCATGACTTTGCCATTATCTTCATCTATGTCCATCAAATCAATTCCTCATCACGATGGTCACTGCTGTATAATCACGCAGCTAAAAGTGTTGGAGACATGAGCTGATGTCAGAGAAAAGAAGAGCAGTGTCTGTGCTGCCCTTTTTAGCCAACAGCCTTCAGCACATTTAGTCAGCTCCAGCAGCTCCAGTCAGAACAGATGCAAGTGTTAGAAAACATGAGAGAGAGAGACAGGTGGATGTGATGTGAGTGTGAGGAATGAATTGTATGACAGAGGAGAGCATGATGGAATGAGAGACAAAAAGAGAGAAGAAGAGTGCAGCAGGGATGAGAATATAAGATTTAAAAAATAAAAGTTAAAAGGGGGAGAGAGCAAGTGAATAAAAGAAGAAAGCAAGAGTGAGACAGAATACAAGACAGCAAGTGTGTGAAAGGGAGTAATACAAGTAGCAGAGAGAGAGAGAGAGAGAGAGAGAGAGAGAGAGAGAGAGAGAGATCTGGCCAAAATCAATTTCAATTCAATTGCACACTTTTACATTAGTATTCTTTCTTATTCTTTCTCTCTGGGTTTATGAACTATTAACATCATTAATAAATTGTAACATCAAGTTACAATTTTGTTCGAAATTTGACAGTAGCCCTCCTGTGTCTGTAAAGTCAGTATCTGTAAAGCTACAAAGTGCACCTATATATTAGGTAAAGTCAAAATAGCAACACAGTACACTGCTGCAGTCAGGACAAAACCTTGCAACTCCATTTCTTGTTTGTTTTACCTTATCTGAAAACATCACTGTAGCATCAATAAATTTCACATCAGACCAATAGAACGGCTCCAAAATGACTCTTAAATTAACTTAATGTGTTCCTTCTGTAAAACCGCCTTTTTTGGAGATACAAGGTTTTGTTTCTCACTTTCTGCTGCTTTTAAAAAACATCAAAAGTGGAAGGTAAATCTCCACACTTCAGCCTTGATCAGATCTGCTCCTTACACAGAACTGTAATGAAAACATTCTCACAGAAACCAGCACACATTCCCTGAGATCTCTGAAGAGAGATTGACTGACCACAATCCTGGCCAACAGTGACCACATAAAACCACTTAGCACAATGCGTCCCAGCTTCAGTCTTTAAGTACCTATCTCCTGCATGGTTTAGTATTTTATTCATTCTAATGCACTTTATTCATCTCTACAAGGGCTTGAAAATGAACCAACTTACTATTTCTCAGGATGGGAACACAGATCAAGCGAAATTCACTGAGGGACTCTGCTTTGTGAAATATGGTCACGACTGGGAAACCCTGCAAACCCTAGACACATTGAAAACACACTTTTACAGTCTAGAAAGTTATGTTGTTGTGTTTGTTCTCCAGTGCTGTATCCCTGGCATTAGAGAAGAGAAAACACAACACTAGGCAGAGTGGGTTACCGTGGGACTGAAGCTTCAAAGCATAAAGCACACATCAATACATAGGCAACTCCTTCAGAACACCCCTCAACAGCAGGGTGCGGGTAAGGCTTCAGACAATCCACTTCAGAAGTTTAAAAAATATAATGCCATTTGATATCATAAGTCCATAGGGAAAGTCGTAAACATCCTGCATCTGCAATTTTTAACAAAGCTCAGTGTAGTAGTCAAGAAGGTTTGTGTTTTAGTAATGAGAAACTGAAAAAACAAAACAGAGGAAACGGTCTTCAGTAAGGTTTCTGTGGAGGAGGACTCTCCAGAGCGCCAATAAAACAGCGTTATAATAAGTTAGTACATCCCTTACTTGATCATTTCTGTACAGAGTGAGCACCCATACTGACATGCACCGTCTGTAACCCATGTGTGTTATGGCTCCATTATCTCATTACTAATATGAATCTACCCAGTGAGGATATTAGCTGCACTGTATTTATAAAAGATTTGATATGGACATAGTGTACAAATTAAGCCAGGCAATTTCATCATATATAAACCTATTGTTTATATATGTTTGTAAATATTGTTATATTGCAATATATATCCAAGCAATGGGTTTTTCCAGTGTGGCACTGCATCACACTGACGTCAGAGTCAGTAACTACAACAGCCTAGAGTTAGCCTTGTTCAGTTGCGTACCAAAATGTTGCTAATAAGGCTAAATATTCATATTATTCAGCAGTGTTTCTGTAGAAAATTTTGCTGTCATCTGTAATGTTTTTCCTGTACGTACACTTAACATCCAAATTATTAGAGACGCCTTACAGTCCCTCTAAAAAAGGTGTAGAATTACAGACGTTAAGCCACCCACTACCCTATACTGCAAATAAGGACACACTGTCACCGATGGGGAGCCCCACTCTTGTGAAGCATATAAAGCTGCTTGAGAGATAATAGCAACCCCTTGTGGAGAATTTTCAGTCTGCTAAATGTGAGTGAGTTAGATCCCAGAAAATGTGGGTCTTGGCAAGTGAACGTGTAATGTTTCTCATTATAACATTGATTAATAAATATATGACAATTGGACATAGTTCTGGAACTTTTATATTATGAAAATAAGTAAGAGGAAAAAATGTTTTCTAGTAAGGACTGAATTCTTGGTAGTATTGTCCTCTATTGTACATAATAGTACCTATTTTAAGAATAAGATTATTTCTCTAGATATAATTACATATAAATATTAAAGAACATTGTGTAGAAACACGTAATCTAATTAATCATTGGTCATTTTCTGACCACATGACTGCTGCTGGAGATGGACCATCACAGAACTGACAGTGACATGACAGCAGCATGGAGGTACATGGTGTAGCAGACACAGCAGAATGCATGGGGTTTTGACACAGAACCCCAACCACATGAGGCTGAAAGTGTACAACTATGCAGAAAATATCCAGTGTCTTTGTTGAAGGGTGGCTAACACAATTTGTGCGTTAATATATAAGCTACAGTCTGTAACTGTACACCAGCGAGGTGAGCTTGCAAGGTGGGTGCTGCTAATAAAGTGGCTGGTGCATGTTTACTCATGTTACTATAATTGAGAAACAGTATTTTGATTCATTAAACGATGTGATTTTCATTAAATGTAAGTATACAGAGCTATACGCCCCACATGTTCTGGTAAGACAGAGCATGTAGCCTACATTAGATGATTCATTTTGGCAAGGATATGATGGTAGAACATTTCCATGTACATCAGTAGTGATCCATGTGTCCCTGCTGAATGTGTATTAAACGAAAGGCTTTTCAATGTACAAATGGAACATCATCCTCCTCTTCCTCGCTGCTTGTGAGTTCACAAGGGGAACAAGTCCCAGTCTTATCTCTAATTGACCAGTGCTTAGAGTGGTCTTCAAGGTGGGATGGGGCTTGGGAGTCTGTGTCAGTGTCAGTGTGTGTTTCTGTGTGGATTTCTGTTTCTTTGTACGTAGGAGAGCCCCCTTCATCTTCATTCTGGCTGCTTGAGGAGGTCAGAGACTCGGGAGAAGAAAGAGGAGAGATGGCCATTGAGGAATAGCACTTGACTGATACACCACCCAGCTCAGCTGCCAGTGTCTGCACAGATTTCTTGGACACTCGTGACCGATATGTCCCATTTGTAGAATCGTTAGGAGCTCCAGAAGTTTTGTCAGTGTCTCTACGTCCAGCAGAGAGCGCCCTATCACCCAGATTGGACCTCAGTTGTCTGTCCCTTACTGATTCTGGAGAACTGTGGCCACTCTCTTCCTCGTCTTCATCCTCCAGAGTGTCGGAGTTAGATCGCTGTGAGGCAGGAGACAGAGGGGAAGGGGGTGATTCATTTCGGGGTATACAATGAGCCTGAGCATGTGCCTGCAGGGCCAGACCCAGTGCAGCGCTGGAGCAGGGTGAGGGGGTGTGTCCCCCTGCTGACCTCTCTGCTTCACCACTGTGAGGTTCCCCTGCTCTGTATCTGTGAAGGCTGAGAGGAGCCTGGGTGTGTGTGGCTGAGCGAGTGTGTGTGTGGCTGGGAGGCGTGAGCAGTGGGATCTGACCCCGCAGGCGATTCCCACGGTGAAAGAGGCGGCTCCATAGGCGTCCCAGTCTGCGACGTGATGTTGCACGACGAGAGGAGTGCCGGCGGATCTGTCTGCGCATGGCTGTGCGGAGGTTCTGCAGGACGGAGGCCTGAGAGAGAGAGAGACAGAGAGAGAATATTTTAATTTATGTGTTGTATATATGGTTCGATTCCCGCTCCGGGTGACTGTCTGAGAGGAGTTGGTGTGTTGTCCGCGTGGGTTTCCTCCGGGTGCTCCGGTTTCCTCCCACAGTCCAAAAACACACGTTGGTAGGTGGATTGGCGACTCAAAAGTGTGTGAGTGAATGTGTGTGTGTGTGTGTGTGTCTGTGTTGCCTTGTGAAGGACTGGCGCCCCCTCCAGGGTGTATTCCCGCCTTGCGCCCAATGATTCCAGGTAGGCTCTGGAGCCACCGCAACCCTGAACTGGATAAGCACTTACAGATAATGAATTAATGAATGTTATTATGGTATTTATGTTATTAAATCACATTGCTGTTCTTTGAGTATGCCACACTACATGTCCCGTACCTCATTATTTATTGGATACAATAAAATCATGTCAAAATTGTGCTAAATTTGTGTAGTTTCACTCCAGCACAGGCTTTGGTTTCTCAAATGGTTCTGTCAATTTTGCCAATATTTGAAGGAATCCATCCTCCATTTACACATCAATTGTTTTCAGTGCTCAGCAGCCCCCCAAGCTATAACAGATACCAGGTATAACAGGTATAAAAGACTTGTAATGCTAGCATCCTATGACAGTGCAGCACTGAAAGTCATTGAGTTCTTCAGTACGAACTATTCTAATATCAGTAAGGCTGCAAGACTGCATGGTTGATTTAATTTTTTTGCCATGTGAAGTATTTATTATTTCGATTACAATACTTCTACAGTGATGTTTCATTCTGTTTCTAACAAATAATAAATGAATATGTCTGAGGTTCTTTTTACATCCTCTAATTTTCTAACACTTTATTACAAATCAATTATTACAAATCAATTGTCATGAACTGAATGACTTAGATGGAGATAGATAGACAGAGAGAGAGAGAGAGAGAGAGAGAGGTGTCAAGCCCGTCAATCATTCAGCAGAACAGTTTTTGGTTTCCATGGAGACAGTTCTTGCCTTTTCATCTTGAATGCAAATCAGTCCGAACTGAGAGAATTTTTACTGCTGGAGTTTTGAGGTAATAAGCTGCTCCGCCATCGGCTGCATACATAAAGCTCTCAGCCATTGCCTCATAACTGCTGGCAATGTCTCAGATATATTCCATTCACACTGTGACCTTCACCACTTTCCCCCATTTTCTCTGCAGTCCACACAAAAGAGGACAGCATCACAGAAACAGCTTTTCTGTAGCACTTCTTATTCAATCTATTCATTCTAGTATGAGGGGGCATAAAGGTGCATGTTGTGTGTGTTCATATTTAGGAGAAAAATACTTACTAAACAACCACCCCAGCAGCCACCCACATACAGAGTGATAGACGGACACATGCAGCACCTTCGAGGAAATACTGTTTGCCAATCTCTTCAAACATAGCAGCAGCATATCAAGGATCTTATGAGTCTTAGGGCAAAACAATTCATGCAGAAATTACACTACCACAGAATTCTCACAATTATCTCACAGAAATCACAATTATACTCACAGAATTAGCAATGGAGTGAAATGCTCTGGAGTGGCCATAAAAGTTTTAGCTCACCATCTCCAATGCCAAGTGTCAGATGGTGTGATTTAAAGCCCACCAGTAATGAGCTTTGGAGCAGTGGAACTGCAGTTTCTGGAGTGATAGAATTACATTCAATATCTTAGGAAGTAGTGTATCTGATCCAGAACTAATAATTCTATATAATAATTCAATATAATATGGCCTAATATTTATATAGGTAAATGCCATCAAATCCACACAGCAATATTTCAATATCAGAGACGATTGCTCTAAGACTGCAAGGGAAGCTCAGCTTCCCCTAAAATGTCAAAAAATTTGTGATCAAATATATACCGTTGTGTGTACCTGTCATTGAATAAATATGCTCTACAACGCGCTCAACTTTTGTTCAGAATCAGCTTCTTTTCACTGGTAAAGACGCGGCTTTCCTCTCAATCATTCCCGCAGCTTCACAGTGATTTAAACAGTGTGGACGCTCAGGTCAATAGCAAAGCAGTGAAGTGCAGCGAAACGAGACGAGTCATTGGATAAATGCTGGGCTTTGTCCCGCCCATCGGACGCTCAGCGTCTCTGGGGGTCTATGGGGCAGTGGGCTGGCCTCGGCTGGCCCGGACGCTCAGCTTCTGCAAGATGATTGGATGATCTGTCTGAGGCTGAATCCCTTTTTGATTGACAGCGAAATAAGCGAATCAGCAATCCTTTGGTGTAAAGATCCGTGGGAGCATTCAATTTTCATTCTGTTCTGAGTTGAACCAGAGACTTTCCGAAACCTCTTAGCGGCTAGCGACAAATCGAGCTTCTATTTCTGGTGGGTTTTTTTGTAGCTGCTTGTGTTTGGAGACTTCTATCACTCTTTCTGACTTCTATTGCACTTTCTGTCCAGTGGGTGCTGCTGAGCCCCTCCACCATCACACACTTCACATGGGCCAAGGCCGTTTAAGCAGCCTAGCTCTGCTGGCCTTTGAGAGGTCACTAGTCAAGTCCCTGGAAAAGACGCCTTGTTGGTACGACAGGGTCACAGATCATTTTCTTGAAAAGGAACAAAGGGTAGAATTTTACATATAAATAAACCGACACATTTTATGATGTAGGCCGAAATTGAGCTTCCCCTCCTTGAAAGACCAGCATCTGCCACTGTTCAATATGTAGGCTTCTCAGAAGAATAGGGGTTTTAACTGAAGAAAAAGGGGAATGAAGGTCCTATTGACACCTATTGATATCATTGGTTCATTCATTGTCTGTAACCGCTTATTCCAGTTCAGGGTCGCGGTGGATCTGAAATCACTGGGCGCAAGGCGTGAACACACCCTGGAGGGGATGCCCATCGTTCAAAGCGTGACAAACACTCACACCTATGGACACATTTGAGTCGCCAATCCACCTACCAGTGTGTGTTTTTGGACTGTGGGGGGAAACCGGAGCACCCGGAGGAAACCCAGGCAGACACAGGGAGAACACACCAAACTCCTCACAGTCACCTGGAGTGGGACTTGAACCCACAACCCCATTTTGCCACCCCTATTGACATCACTGAAAGACAATATTGTAAAACTGTTTTTGTGTACCTTCAATGAATCCACTGTAGCACTGAAATTTGCCTGTTTACCCACATTTGCAATATCTCATCCAATTGGCTACGGTAATGTATGCTACATTGAAGTAGAATTTACATAAGGGGTCTGTTTAAGCTGTTAAAGGGACCATCTGCACTGTTGCAAATTCCCCTGAATCATAGCAATCCCTTGCAATAACAATCCTCTACACAATACGAACCCACATCCAGCCTACTGCTTTATAGATCTGAGTAATGGAGTTCCTTCCTGTGCTGTGCAGGGGATGAGAAGGCAGAAGAGGATAAACAGGATGTAATTCTGTGCTCAAATTCTCCAGGTGAAGGCCGACACAGATAAGCAGCCTACATCCGCAAGCATTTTGCAGCTTTAACTCTCCACAGGAGAAATCCTCAAAGGATATGACACACAAACTACTTTTATCAGAAAAAAAGACTTCACGTATGATGAAATCCTGCCCCATACACACACTGAAAAACTTTCATAATAGCTATTAAATGATGCTCTGAAGGGGCTAAAGATAGGACGCATAACTCTGTGTAGGGGTTAATGTCCAGCTCAGCAGGTTAACGGTCTACTGCCTGCCCGTGAATACATGTTCACAGATGGCATTTCAGCTGCATTGATTTTGCAGTGTTTCATAATGATATACATTTTAAATTTTTAATTATTTTTACCTTATGGCCAAAAAGAAAGAGAAATACCAGTGACTAAAAAACAGGATTTGCGTGTTAATGTTTTCTGGGTGTATCATTGCGAGAACAAAACTCTTACATTTGAGTGTAAGTTAAAAATAAATCGATTTCACCAGAATGGCTGTTTTTGTTATTATAGTTTACCTGATTAGCCTCCAAATGTTGTACATCCCTAATCCCGAGCAGTGCACTAGTGCATTAATTACAGTGACCTCCAGGAGCCAAGCAAGAAAACCAGAAAAACACAGACCGCCACTCTGTCCTGGAGTGCACCTTTAATGCAATTTAGGTAATGATTAAGTAACCGTAATTTTGAACTATTTTGAAATTATAATCATACACAAGATAAGAAGTAAAATATCCTATGACAATCCATTAGAGCTTCACATAGGGCCCACCACACTCTCTTCCTACCTGGAGCCACCAAAAGGTTGCTGTGGTCGTTTATGATCTGATCAGCAACCGGCTATCCTTAACAACTACGGTTACTCATTGAGCCCAGCCCATGATTACCCAAACCAGCCACTGTATCACTATCTCTTCACAGGGGTCATCAGACAGACACCTCCTCTCGTCTGTGTTTCGCTGAATTAAGCCCGCAACACCTCCAGAAGGCTCAATAGTGACGCCTGGCATCCCAGACCCACCCCACTCCAAGCCAGCTTTACAGTCCTACCTTACCCTTTTCCATCAACAACCGTAAATCCACACTGGCCTCCCTGGTGACTAAGGCTGTTCCTAGCCCCACTGCCACCATTACTGCATGCTCAGTGCCACAAGTGCTACATTACCAACAATCCTAATAGCACCTCTACAGTGCATTTCCCCAAATAATCTGTGCTCTCCTGTCCCTACAAACACTGACTAGACCTTTCAGTTGTTTCTGATAACTCCTTCACATCTGTCCTTAATTTCTGGCCCCTGATGCTCACCTGCACAAGCAGGTATGTGGCTGATTTGGCTACAAATCCTCTAACACCGGTCTTACATGTGCCTGCCACCCACGTTCTCTCACTGCAGCCGCCAAGTCTGCGTACTTCAGCTTCTTCCTTTCGAATGCTTCATCTATTGCATCCTCAAATGGAACTGTTAACTCTATGAAATGAACTGTCCGTTTACTTTCAGAGTAGAGCACCTTGTCTGGCCTCAGTGTAGTTAACACAATGCACTCTGGGACCTGCAGCTTTTTTCCTACATCCACAAACAATTTCCAGTCTCGTGCTTCACCCAATTTACCAATATTTGTAGCCTGCGCACTTTCTCAAAAACATTCCCCCTCACGCAAAAAGCTAACTATTTTATTACTACAGCTACTCGTCAATGCATTAACCACTAGTCGTTTGCTGTCCAACAAACATGCTAAAACTCATGTATACTGACCCTGTGACAAACTAACTTTACAAGCTTTAACTTTTACTAACTTTACATAATCCACAACTAGGGTCTTCACCTACCCACTGTCCAAGATTTTGCGGTGTTGGATGGACGTCATAAGTTGCTCCCAGCAAAAACTTAATACAACTTGCCTCCATCAACTCTTGCCATGAAATCCTCCACTTCTCTAGATTCTCCCATCGAAGCCACTGGCCTTGTTTTGCCTGTGATGCTGCTATTGCACACTGTGCCTCCTCCTCCTACTCACGAATAAAACTAGTCATCATTTGCCTTCTCTCTGGTGATGTGGCCTTACTAAAAGCTTTCCTCGAATCACCTGACCCAAGGCCCCCTCTTCCGCATTGTACTTGGCCAATCACATCTCTTAGCGCTGCTGCTTTTATAATAAACACATTTGGACATACAAGTTTTAGTTCTGACAGCAACCAAATTCTCTTCTTTGTAAGTACTTCCAACAAGGATTCTGCATATTGAGTGTATTTAAAACATACTTAAGTATGTTTAAGTAAACATATTTAAAACATACTTTAGTGTTTTACACTCTTCATGAATAGCAACTCTAAGTGAAGAACACCTTTTTTTATATTCATTTAAACATTCACCAGGGATGCAAATTATGTTTTTTGTTTATTTGTTTTTGGCAGCTATCCAGCTGCCTATTTTGCCCTTTGAACATACATGTGCACAATTCCCTAACTTCAGTGAAGAAACTAGCCCTACATTCTTAAGTGACAGCACTGTTTATTTGTCTATTTGTTGATTAATGGTTAAGCAGGTAATCATTTACATTTGTAACTCAAACCTGGACACTGTTCTGCATTTTAAAACAGTAGAATTGTTGAGTCAGTAATTGGGAAGGGGTGAGTATATGTTGAGGGGAGCGTGTGTGCGTGTGTATACACATGTACAGTGTGTACCTGAGTAGGATGGTAAGCTGGGAAATCCTCCACTGGAGGTATCAGACCCTGAGCAATCAGCTGACCATAAGAGGGCGGAGCCTCTCGCTGCACAAACTCTGCCTCCAGACGGGTCATCTGTGTTTCAAATGCTCTGGAATGAGAGAAGAGGAGAGAGTCAGGAAGAGGGAAGATTGATAAAATAGCAGTGGCAGTAATTACACACAAACACACAGTAGAGCTCCATAGGTCCTGTCTCCAAACTGAGTGCACAGACCACCAGATGAATCTAGAAGAACTATTAGTAGTAATTACAAGCTTTCTGAGTTAAATTCAGCTGTCATCTGATGATGGGTCATCCCTAACAGACTTGATGATGCCTTTTTAAAAACAAGAAAATGTAAGCATTATGTTTGATCATATCATTTTCCTCAGTGCTTCTGTTCAGCTTTAATTAAGCTTTTTTTTTTTTTTAGCTACATTAGCCTCCACCGCAGAACCAAACATGTCTTGGTTGACTGACTAAATTTAGAGAAGAGGAAGAGAGTGTAAACTGTATTTGTTAATACTCAAACTGTTCATAATTTTAAAAGGTGATTAGGTTCTTGTTCTGCCTGCAGTCAGAAATTTCTCAGCTGGCACACACAGGCATTTAATTTAGTTTGAAGGGAAACAAGGGCAATGCCACTGCAGGCTAAATATAACCCAGCAGAGCCAATCATCTACCTTGAGACTCTCTCACTCTCTATGACAATCTCTTTCTGTCCATCTTGCCCATCTGCAGATCAGATCAATAGTGAGAATCCTGATGGCAGACACATAAACCTGTGATGCAGTATCAGCTTCACAGCTTCAGCTAAAGCCTGATTGTGTTGTTCTTGTAGTGTTTAGGGGAGGGGGAGTAAGAGATTGAAGAAAAATCTGGAGAGAGAAGCAGATAGAGAGTAAGAGAAGACGTGAGAGAGAGAAGAAACGATAAGAAGGGAGCAAGAAAGGAGAGTATAAATCAAACAAAGACTTTGGAGAGGGGAGAGGTGATGAGGAAAGTAACAAAAAAGTCAGCAAAGAACAGATGGGAGGAAGAGTGATGTAATGGAAAGCCAAAGAGAGAGAGAGAAAACAAAAGAGAGAGAAATAAAGAGCACTATACTGTATTTTCAAGAATACAGGAATGATTATCTTGACAAGATATGCAATTTTCTTCCCAGTTTCAATAGAGAAAGGGAGTGAAAAATCAGTAAAGGAAAAAGGAAAAACAAGAGGTGAATCCAGAATTTTTTTTTTCATGATGCACTGTATTTTTCTATTATATTCTACATCTGTATTATGATTGGTTTCTATTACAGTGATGTCCAAAGCTAAATTTGACATCTGAATAGTATATTCATATTCTTATTAATGTTGTTTCTTCATTCACACTGCAGTATTGCACGTATCTGGAACGCAACATCACTGCGACCTCTAAATGGAACACAAGAGGATTTCTATCTATTGCCAATTTTGCAACATGACATGCAACATGATGCTACTAAGCTGCAAGAGTGAAGGCTTCCACATGCTTCCTGTATCCATCATATTTTTTCCAACTGCCACTAATGCAACATCATTGGACAAATCCATGCTAGGGCTGTGCCAATATCGCACCCATTTTTTAAATGATAAAAAATATCTATATCATGGTATTCTAACTTGTTTATATAATGAAACCATGCAGTTACATGTAACATGGTGCACATTCATTATATGAGTCATTTAGGCACAGTGAAGTACGGTGGCCTCTGCGTTCAAAGAATTTGCTCCAACTAGAGGAGTGACTTCAGTCGTGTGGAGGTGGTTTGTAAATAAAATATCAGATGTACAACACAACACTGTAATTATAAGATATGAAAAAAGCCCGTAACAACAAAACAGAAAACACAACTAATCTGTTTCACAACCTTGAGCAGAGGCACCCACTTGAGTACATAGAAAACGCCACAAGGAGAGTGAGCTCTGACCCCAGCAGACAGACCAAACTGATTATTCTGTATTTATTTTATACAATGTCAGAATCTTGGTAACATTAATTTGTACAAAAATAAAATTAAATATTTATTTAATATTAAATATAATTTAAATAGGAAGAAATATAATTGAATATTGCCAATTTAATATAATTAATATTAATATGACATGTATTTTGTGGCAATAGCCTGTTCTTGAAATTAATTATTTTTTATTTAGTTTATTTTTTATTAAATTAAAGTATTTTTCAGTGTTTTTTCATATCGCCAAGTATATCGTTATTGCCAAAATACCCTGAAATATCATTATAATATATTATAATCATAATATTTTAGGGCGATATCGCCAAACCTTAATCGACAACTTTAGAGAAGTGTGCTTATTTTGTTAGCATCAGTTATACCCTTCTTGACTCCGGGACTCCCAAACACAGAACCAACACTTAAACTGTTGCATCATCCGGGAGCATAACATTTGTTTAAGGAAGCTACAGTTATAGGTTTCATTGCCGAGACTTACCGGTACTCCCTTGTCCGGAGTGAATAGAGTTTGAAAGCACAGCCCAGGGCGATGACCAGCAGCAGGCCACATACCAGGCTGCCGATCAGTGCAGCAGTTATGACCTTGCGGGGCACTGCAGCCGGACAGTCTCGTTCATCACTGCCGTCAAGACAGTCCTCTTGACCGTCACAGCGCCATGTCTCGAAGATGCAGAGGTTGGTGCCGCAGTGGAAGTTGCCCGGTTGGCAAGAGAAGCAGTTCTTTTCATCAGAGCCACTCGGGCATTTTTTCTGGTTATCACAGCGTTCGGCAGCTAGATAACATGCTCCTCCACTCCCCTCACATGGGTACTGTCCTGGTGGGCATGGTGGGCAACCCTCCTCATCCCGGCCCCCAGGGCAGTGCCAGTAGCCATCACACCGCTGCTGCTTAGAGTAACAGCCTTCATTTGGGCCACACGGATACTCACCCGGGAAGCAATAACCCTTCACCTAGTGGCATGTTGAGAGAGAAAGGATGTGACATTCAGGAAAGCAAGGCACAATTATTCTCTCCAAAGCAAATTTTACTACTCCACCAGTCAGAAACTTGGAGGAAGAGTATGCGGATACACACCTGATATGAAGCATTAAAGCCATGTCCTTGGCTGTGTGGTTTGGCATGGTACAACACACTCATCTGACCCTGCGATGACTCCAGCATGGCAGGACGATGGTTATTGTGGTGGGACAGGCTCTGCAGCAGCCGCTCTGCTTTCTCACCCAAACCGTCATAAACACGCAGAGAGTCCCCGACACCCAGCTGAAGATCCAACCGCAAAAGCACAGGCTTTGTATCCTATAGGACACCAGGGAGGGGGAGGCAAGAAAAATAGGGGGGGGGCTTAAAAAAAGGTGAGGAGTATTTCTGAGAAGATATATAAAGGAATGTACATGGGTGTGAACTGTATATGTTATATGTCTAAGTAAAAGTGTAGTACAGAGAGTTAGACATACAAAATAGTTACATATATTTTCATTAATTGTAATTCATTTTTTTCAAATATCATTATTAAATTGTTTTTAAATAAATGTTGTAAATGTATACTACCTTTCAGATAGTTTACATTAAATATTGGTACAAAGTTGCTGCAGCAGCAAGAGTCCTGTATGAGTGGAGCGCTGCTTTACAACAGTGATAATGTTTGTACTAGTTTCCCCAAAAAATTAAACAAACAAACCTCCTACTCTACCTGTGTATCCAGAAACCAGGTGCAGTACTGGTCCATGCCACTGCTTCTGTTAGGCCTGAAGAAATCAGGGGAGGCAAATGTTCCAAAGAAGTTGGTGAGTCGTTTTCCACATGTGGTGTCAGGACAGTGGGCCTCATCTGAGCCATCCGGACAGTCCAGCGCTCCATTGCAGCGCAGTGCCATAGGCAGGCAGTGAGTGGACTGGGCATGGCTGCACTGAACGGTGCCTACGGGGCACAAACTTGCACTGGCGGGTGTCGGTGCGGGGGCACAACTGCGCTCATCAGTGTTATCACCACACTCATCTAAACCATTACAGCGCCAAGCACGTGGTACACATTTCCCATTACCACACAAATACTCATCACTCTCACAGCTACTCTCACCCAGACGACCTGCAAAAGGAGAGAGAAGGAAGAGTGGGAAAAAGAGGAGAGAGCAAGAGAATAAATGGAAGTAAGGTTTGCTGTTGATCCATAACTGAAATATAAGGTATTTCTACAGGTATTGCAGAAGAAAACACACACACACACCAGGGCAAACTTGTCCGATTCGCTTTGTCAGTACTGTTTTACCCTTTGATTTCTCTTTGTCAATGCTGTTCTACTGACAATGCATTAATTTAACACTGAGAATGCACTACAGGTATTGCATATTGTGCTGGAAAAAAACGCACAAAACACACATAAACACACATACAGACAGCTTGAAGACCTACAGGGGTTAGACAATGAAACTGAAACACCTGTCAATTTAGTGTGGGAGGTTTCATGGCTAAATTGGAGCAGCCTGGTGGCCAATCTTCATTAATTGCACATTGCACCAGTAAGACCATGTGCATCCAATGGTTCAAACATTGTATCCAGAAGGCGGTGCCGTATATCAGGACGACAATGCACCAATACACACAGCAAGACTGGTGAAAGATTGGTTTGATGAACATGAAAGTGAAGTTGAACATCTCCCATGGCCTGCACAGTCACCAGATCTAAATATTATTGAGCCACTTTGGGGTGTTTTGGAGGAACGAGTCAGGAAACGTTTTCCTCCACCAGAATCACGTAGTGACCCGGCCACTATGCTGCAAGAAGAATGGCTTAAAATCCCTCTGACCACTCTGCAGGACTTGTTTATGTCATTCCCAAGACGAATTGACGCTGTATTGGCCGCAAAAGGAGGCCCTACACCATACTAATAAATGATTGTGGTCTAAAACCAGGTGTTTCAGTTTCATTGTCCAACCCCTGTGTATAAGAAAAACCAATTTGCTGCATTGTTTTTATTAGCTGCATATTAGATCTGAGTCAATAACCACCAGCAAGAGACCACCAAAAAAGACTAGGGAAAAACCCAAATAATGTAATTTGAAGTAGTCATAAAATATTATTACCATCATTTACTTAACTTTAAATAACATTGAAAACAAAAAATTAAATCGAAAAACAAATGATCTACTCTTAATACTCATTTTATCAAAAACAAAGTCAGTACAGGTGTAGTATACTATATTTAGTATTTAGTGTTTGTTTATAAGGGCCTGTGTTCACTCACTGCGAATGTATGAGAGTCTGAATCCCTGGGCCATCCCTGAACTGTTGGCCTGTGAGTGAAAGTGCAGCCATACTTGTCCCCTGGAGGAGATAAAGGGAGGGGGCAGAACAGACCCACACACGCGATACTGCTCCTTCCAGGTGGGGCCAAGCAGTAGCCAGTCGCCATGACAACCTCCAGACTCCTCCACGTCAAAGCTGTGGAAGCTGCCAGATAAAAGGAAAGTGGGTTACAGCATTGAAAAATGACAAAGGACTTATTCTAGTGCATGAGTCAAAACATCCCTTTATACAGAGTAGTACAATGCCTAAAGGGGCACAATGAAACTTCTGCAAAATTTAAAAAAAATAATAATATTAATACTATATATATATATTATAACGGATTCTTACAGTGAGCAAAAGAACTGGGGTCCACAACATCCACAGTTCAATAACTGACTTTTAATTTACCTACACAACAAGATCAAAGAACCTAAAGTGTCTAGGTTTATAGATAATGTTCATGACATATAATGATAAATAATGATAATGACAAAATATTCGTAATTATTCTCTGGGTAATATGTTTCCTGTATTTAGGCCAAAACTTTATCTCAAAAATGACCATAAAATTTTGTGTTTTACACATCAAGCATCATATTAACAACCATTTCATGTAATATATTACTAGTAGATTTAAGAGGCATTAAACTCTGAATGCCTGGTTCTTATTATCATTGCTGCAAGCAGTTCTGACTCTGAATGTTTCTCCTGAATGGGGCATTTCACACCAAAGCAATATGAAAGATTTAGTTTGCATCTTAATTATTTGACCAGGTAGAAATGCTGAGAATTCCCTTTTAAGTTGGGGTTGAATCTTAGCTACACTGCCATGAACCTCATATATTGGATCATCATCAAGATGTTTAAATGGTATTTAACTGTATGACAGCCCTGCAGTGTGTGTGGATGAAAAGTTAATGCATAGGCTGATAAAATATGCAACGTTTCAGTGGATGTATGGGCTGAACCCCCCCTGATAAAACATTGGTAACTTCTCTTTGAATCTTATGTAAGACTGTCATACTGACTGTGATGCTATTTTCAACTACAACCAGCCACCAGCCACTGGTTGGCTGGAAATACTGCATAAAGCTTTATGTTTGCTCTGTTGCTTTTATTAAGTTAAATAAGATTGAAGTTTGTACTTGTTGCAAAGCTCAGCACATTAGAGTTAATTTTATTCATTCATTCATTCATTATCTGTAAGCACTTATCCAGTTCAGGGTCGCGGTGGGTCCAGAGCCTACCTGGAATCATTGGACGCAAGGCGGGAATACACCCTGGAGGGGGCGCCAGTCCTTCACAGGGCAACACAGACACACATTCACTCACACCTACAGACACTTTGGAGTCGCCAATCCACCTACCAACGTGTGTTTTTGGACTGTGGAAGGAAACTGGAGCCCCTGGAGGAAACCCACGCAGACACGGGGAGAACACACCAACTCCTCACAGACAATCACCCAGAGCGGGAATCGAACCCACAACCTCCAGGAGCTGTGTGACTGCGACACTACCTGCTGCGCCACCCGAGTTAATTTTATGTTTAATTTAATGTTACCTGGTTTTATGTCATTTAGCATGTTATGCAGTTTTATATAAATGGTCCAAATAGGGAAAGTATAAATTATGAAAAAATGACAGTTGAGAACCGACATCACATCTAAGTCATCATATCAGCCTTTATTTCATTGTTTAGCTAATAGTTACAGAATATTTAGATCCATAAAACTGAAGTGTGACAAGCACTACTTCAAATGCACTGGAGACCGGCACAGCCAGGAGATAGAGGAGGAAATAGCTACAGTGGGAACTGGCTGTGACTGAATAGGAAGGAAATTATTTGTAAGATGCTACAAAGACTCTGCGTGTGCTAAACAGACATGGGAAACATTCTTCAGCCACAACACTGTGATTTTCTATGCAGTGCTCTTGAATGGACTAGACCAGAGATTGGGGGAGTGTGTGCATGTATATGTGTGAGAGTGAGAGAGTGAGAGTGAGAGAGAGAGAGACAAAGAGAGATGATAAATGTGTCTGCAATGCAGTAAAGCCTGGGCCTAACTGTAATCCTATCAAACATATAAGTGAAACACAGACACAGTCAAATAAAATTGAAATTCAGTAGCAGCAGACAGTAAAAGTGCTTTTAACAGCCAATAAATTCCACATTCTCAGAAACCGCAAGTTCAGGACACGGACTGCCACTTTTGGACCTGGAAACCTTGCCCAACCAAGAACTTGGATGTAACAGCAGGATGTAATTATACTACACTTACACTTCTCAATGCTTACTTAATAAAAATTGTAGTACCTTCACCTTAATATTACAGTTTAAAATCATTGCAGTGTTTCACTGAAATATAACAAGCAGAATAGAACCTATGTAATGGATTACTCAGGGCTCAGCACTCAAACCACTCTCAAACAAGTTAATTGTTGGTGTTTTGTTAATATTCATCAATACTTCATCACAGCAATAAAACAGACAGTATATTTATTAATAAAACCATCTTCTGTAGATTTAGATGTATTGGCATGGTAAATTTATTTATTTATTTATTTATTTATTTATTTATTTATTTTTGCTGCAGATATATAATATAATGCATAATATAAAGAAATTTATTGCAAAATTCTGTGCGACAATTACTTGAGGGACCAGATTTTTGCCTCTTAAATATACTTGAATTTTTCTCTAAATCTTACGGGTGACAAAGCATCAGAGACATTTTGTTCTGTCAATTCATCACAGAACTGAAGCTCTCTCTCCCTCTCTCTCTCTCCCTCCCTCTCCCTCTCTCTCTCTCTGATTGCCTATGATTATGTTTGCATGTGTATTTAATTGTGTGAGAGGCAGTTCAGTTGTTTGATTATTAAATTAAGTATATTTCTGTATGAAGTAATTAGCAAGATTTCCAAAGCAATTTATTACTCTGCAGAAAATCATAACATGATAAATTGCTGTTAACGCTTGCCATTAATAAAAATGAAAGAAGCTACAAACACCAGGTTTCTATGCCATCTTTGGCCAGTGACCTTTCAAGGGCTGCAGAAAAAGACATTGTAGACAGTGAATGTATATTTTCTTCTACAGTCTCATATAGTGGTATATTAATGTTTGAACACCACTGGCCAACTTGCACAATTTAGTCAATATTTTCTTAATTAGTAAACACAGGCTCTGTGGCTAATGAAACATGGAACACCATTATTCTTTCTTTCTACAAACTGTGAGCGATGTCATATAAGAACCATTTTTGTTCCAGAAAGAGGCTTTTTTGTTCTTCTATGGCATGGCCCCTTTTTAGCACTTTATAATAAGAGTGTACTTTCCCCTTTTAAACTCCTAATATCAATGTTTGGATTCTATGGCCAGTGCTTGGGCTCTCAGAGGATCTCAGGATAATGTGGGTGAAACCTCCCCTGAGCTTACACTCACACACTGGGGACTCTAGCTATGAAAACTTTAAATTTCCTACAACTGGTTTATTTAAATTTCCTTCAACTTAAAATTAACACATATTCAACAAATTAAACAACATATCAAAGTTTCTTTATATATATATTCTAATATTGGGTGTTATTTGTTGTTAAACACTTCCTGCTCAGATTAAAAACTTGCCAAAACTTTTGCACAGTACTGGGTGTATATATATATATATTTATATATAAATATATATATTTCTCTCATATAAAAATGTACCGTGAGAAACAGAAGCTAGAGGCTAGAAATGTAAGAGGCATCAAAGACAATATTCTGGCAGATGACAGGACTATGTTGAAGAACTCATTACAATTCAGGGTATTTCAATATTCTCCCCAAAGCTCTGCTACACTGCTTACGGACGTCAAAAATATCCCAGTGATTCTGCTTTTCCATCTGACAGTTTATCTGTCGGTATGTCATTCTCCAGCTCTCCCTCAGTTCTGGGTGATTTTACAAGAAAGCTGCAGTTTTGCCATGCTTAGAACATTACAGGTGCAAATAAAAAAAAAAAATTTAATTTACATAGAAAAAGTCACTAATTTTGATCGTGAGTCAGGTTACCTCTCGTCACTTCTGTCATGTTTTAGAGCACTACAAGCAAGTAGCATTTGCAAAAATGCAAATAGCCAGTATTTATGAACATATCTTGATGCTAATGTTTCCATATTTAGAAAATGTTAACTAGCAATGTTAATGTAACTAGCATTACAGAGAATTGTACTATTTATGTGGAGAGGATTTGAAATATTCTGAAAAATTAATAAGATGCAGATATTTTAGCAGCTTGCTTTCACAAATTTTCTGCTCACATCCCCTTTAGGGAATAGTTTTACTGGTAATTTTAGTGCAAAATTTCACCATTCAATATACATATATTATTCATTAAAAATGCAGAAAATTGTTCTCTGTAGAGGATGTGTACATATTTTGATTTAATACATTCAAAAAATATATACTGACCAAGGGCCCCCAAAGATATTCATACAATTGTATGTAAGTGAAAAAAGTAAAAATCAGAGGAATATTATTCCTTTAGGATGCCCATTAGCCTAATTTTCCTATTATAGTGTTAGCTAAGATATTGAGCATTGTGAGATCTTTATTTCCCAGTGACTTTTCAATGAGTCTTTTTACTGCAGCGACACTGCTTAATTCCTGCTGTTTGGACTGTGTTGAGTTACAATACACAGCTCCATGTTTATAGTAAATAGATATACTCTATGCTATATTATTTTTTATTTATTTATTTTTCCTCCCCATTCTCTCTCTGGAAAGTGTCCTTGAGTTTGAGAAAGGCGCTATATACTGTATATTAAACATATTATTATTACTATTAAAATCACTGTAATGACAATTACACACTGTGTTTAAGACTTCATACTGTGATCGTGGCTGCTCTAGGTACTCACCAACAGTGTAAAGTACCTGATCTATTTATCAGAGCATTACCTATTACCTAACATCTATGTTTCTCGTATATATAATGTAAACATCCCTTCTATTCTTGACTGATTTATGCCTGCTGAAGTGCAATATGTCTTGCTTTTGCAATGCTCAAATTTCCTTCTGGATCAATAAAATGTTATCTCGTCTGATCTTATTAGGCTCAGATCGCCACTTGCAAATAACACGGCATGACACATCTCCTGTAGGGCTAAAGTGAGTGCAGTTCATCATCATAAAACAATGCCATTTCATTACAATCTGAAGTAAACTAAAGACCGTGGAACTAATTAATGAATGAGTTCATGACTGAGTATTATGCAAAGTGTGACACAGTGTGAACTGTGTGTATGTGTGCGTTACCTGATAGTGATGACCTCACCACGATTTCCCTGGATGTTCCATGAGCAGTTGACCCCAGCAGGGTAGTTGAGTGGCCAGGACGGGCTGTAAATGACTCCCCTTCTCTCAGTGTGTAGTTCCACCTTACCACTACAAGCAGCTGACCACACAGAGAGAGAGAGCGAGAGAGAGAGAGAAAGAGAGAGAGTTTAATTAAATTTATAAACAGTTTATTCTCCATATACATCTGATGGGATTTATATTTTTTGAAACTTACCAAAAGACTCAGGGAAATATTTTAGACTTACCACCAAAACTACGTTCTAATTTTACGTCTAATTTCACGTTCTAATGTTCTGAAGACATTTGTTAAAGAATAGGATACCAAAACTAGGGCGTTGCCATATCGTATTGTTTGTAACATTCATTATGTGAGTTGGTTTATTTTTGTATTTGTTTCTACTGAATGCTTGAAACTATTACATTTAAACTTAAATATACTTGTAATATTCAGTTTTTGAAATTAATGAAGGGCAGCACGGTGGCGTAGCAGGTAGTGTCGCAGTCACACCGCTCCAGTTGAATGTCACACAGCTCGGGTGACTGTCTGTAAGGAGTTTGGTGTGTTCTCCTATTGTCCAAGTGGGTTTCCTCCCACAGTCCAAAAACACACATTGGTAGGAGGATCGGCGACTCAAAATTGTCCACAGGTGTGAGTGTGTGAGTGAATGTGTGTTGCCCTGTAAAGGACTAGTGCCCCCTACAGGGTGTATTCCCTCCTTGCGGCAAGTGCTAGGCTCCAAACCCACCGTGGCCTTGAACTGGATAGGCGGTTACAGACAATAAATGAATTAAATTAATGAAATATTTTTCATTGTTTTGACAATGAGTAAGCTGGTCAGGATAGACTATTTCTTGTATTCTTGTTGCAATAAAAGCCAACATGCTTAGTTATTATTTTTTTTTTTATATACTTGGCAACAAAACGGTAATATAATAATCAAAAGTCCATTGGGTCTTCCCCAAGGGAGAAATGCTGTGTCCAAGTTTACAAGGCTATATTCAACAAAACTGTAACAGAAGGCAAGGCCTACATACACTAGTAGAATGTTTTGGTTAGCATGGAGACTAATCACCCTCAGTACAACTGCAAGTCAATCTGCATTTGCTAAATATAGAAGGGACTGCTTCATAAGTTCATAAATGTACTTCAACACTTTTGAGCTCTGTGCATTTTAAGGAGAATTCTACTTTAAAGTGGACATTGTTAAAAAAATCACTTTCTGAGTGCATTAGCAAATTACTTTGCGGATCTGAAGCAGCTACCAATCCACAAACTGGGGAAATAAAACAACACAGCTTCACAGTTTTTGTGGTCTGTCTAAGACTAGAACTAAAATTAGTAATTACAATTTTGTCACATTTGGTTTGTCCCACCTCCTTGTCTGAGTCTCTCCAATAACAGTACAGGACTCATATTTATACACAGGGGTTGGACAATGAAACTGAAACACCTGGTTTTAGACCACAATCATTTATTAGTATGATGTAGGGCCTCCTTTTGCGGCCAATACAGCGTCAATTTGTCTTGGGAATGACATAAACAAGTCCTGCATAGTGGTCAGAGGGATTTTAAGCATTCTTCTTGCAGGATAGTGGCCAGGTCAATAAGTGATGCTGATGGAGGAACACGTTTCCTGACTCGTTCCTCCAAAACACCCCAAAGTGGCTCAATAATATTTAGATCTGGTGACTGTGCAGGCCATGGGAGATGTTCAACTTCACTTTCATGTACATCAAACCAATCTTTCACCTGTCTTGCTGTGTATTGGTGCATTGTCGTCCTGATACACGGCACCGCCTTCAGGATACAATGTTTGAACCATTGGATGCACGTGGTCTTACTGGTGCAATGTGCAATTAATGAAGATTGGCCACCAGGCTGCTCCAGTTTAGCCATGAAACCTCCCACATTAAATGACAGGTTTTTGTTTCATTGTCTAACCCCTGTAGAGCACAACTACACAGTGGTTAAACTGAGCTAAAAACAAATAAATGAGCATGGTAAAATAAATGTATCAATTAACTATGATGAAAAAGAGAACACAGGAGAGAGAAAGAACTACTCCCTGCTCCTCAGTCCTGGGCTCAGGCATTGAACTTAAAGCTGGTACACTCACATTTAAAGGCACTGGCCATTCTGAACATGGCTGTTTAAAAAAAGTGAAAATGAGGCTGTTTTGTTCCTTGGGATAAAAAAAAAATCACTTTCTGAGTGCATTAGCAAATTACTTTGCGGATCTGGAGCACCTACCAATCCACAAACTGGGGAAATAAAACAACACAGCTTCACAGTTTTTGTGGTCTCTCTAAGACTAGAACTAAAACTAGTAATTGCGATTTTGTCTTGAGTCTCACATAGATAGCAAACACATTTGGTTTGTCCCACCTCCTTGTCTGAGTCTCTCCAATAACAGTACAGGACTCACATTTATACACAGGGGTTGGACAATGAAACTGAAACACCTGGTTTTATTCGAACCAACGCATGTCACAGAGGTTTCAATAAGACCTCAGACAACTGTGTTAACTTATGGAACAGAGGTAGAATATATTCCTTTAAAAAGCCTGGCATAATCAGACCCCAATGCAAATATAATGATTTTATTTACTATCAAAAACAACTAGTGAACCTACACGAGTCCTCTGGGTTTTTACAGTGCATTTAATAAATTAATTTTAAAAAACCCTCTTCTCAAAATTAATATCTCACATACCAGGTGCATATGAGTACAAACACAAGAGTGCGCACACGCACACACACACACACACACACGCACACACACGCACACACACACACACACACACACACACACACACACACACACACACACACACACACACACACATTGAAATGGAGACACTGTGTACATTCCTGACCGCAGGACAGAGGTGTGATAGTGCTGGAATTTGATCCACTCTCTCTAGTTATTCAGGGAAAGGTTATGGGAACCCGCTGACACAATATCCATAAAGGAGCATGTGTGTGAGTGTGTGTAAGATGTCTTAGCTGAGGGAAGAGATGAGGGAGAAATGTGGGCAGGAACGAATATCAGAGAGAAACATAAAACACTGCTCCAGGTCCAACCCTACTGTATTTAACACTGCCCAAACACTCTCAGGGGAAAGAGGCCAATACTACCCTGCTGCAGTTGACAGTGTCTGTGTCTGTGTGTGTGTGTGTGTGTGTGAGTGAGTGTGTGTGTGTGTGTGAGAGAGAGAGAGAGAGAGAGAGAATGAGAATTCTGGGACAGATGTTTTTGATTATAAACTACAGATCACAAACTTAAAAGTGTAAGTCGAGCTGCAATAAATCCAACATGTCTTTTGAAGTCAAATATATTGATAGGGCTTTGGTCCCCACTTGTGGAAGTACAAGCCCATATTCCTTTGTGAAGGATTTACACTAGTTGCTTATTGTAGTGAGGATTTGATTGCATTCAGACACAAGAACATTGATGACTTTAGCTACTTTATTTCGCAAATGAATTAAACACTGAACTCTTACACCTCACCCTGCTCACTAAAGCACTGCACTCCTGCTTTTACTTTCTCATTAACACACTACATTCCCAACAGAATGGAATGCTCTGTAGCAGCCATGCATGGATTTTATCTCACTATGTCTGATGCCAAGCATCAGCTAAAAGGGTTTATAGCTCTCAGCTTTGGCCTGTGGAGTAGAGGAAATGCATTCTTAGACATGATGAAGCTCCATTCCAAAACCTTTGGATAGAGTTGTAGTGATATTTGTGCTCCAAAATAAATCACCCAACATCATTTCCTGACCTCACTAATTCTCATGTTGGTATGCAATCAAATCCTCCCAGCAATGTTCCAGCATCTGGTATAAAACCCTCCTAGTAGACTAGAAGCAGTTTGTGCAGCAAGTACAGGACAATGAAAGAGGATTAGTATTTCACAGAAAATCATTAGACGTCTCTTTCCTGATAGCCACCTTAATGAACTTAATAAATCCCCTTGATCATGAATGTAATTAAGATAAAAATCTTCACACTGTGAGACTGTCTGCCACTATTCAGCTTTATATGAACATCAAACTATTCATCTCTCTCTACAGAACACACACACACACACACCAACACAGTATCTATTACATATAATAAGATGTTCCATTCAGAAAGCATATTTGAACACCTAAGGCAGCTGAAAGAGTAAACCTTCATGCCTTCATGAGAAAGTAAGCCTTTTCAAGAGGATGTCAAGCTCAAATATATTTATAAAACAGCTACGTATCGGCTTAAGTTGCAAAACTTAAGCAGTAAAAACTTAATTTCGTGTAACATGTCACTGTACAATTAAATAGCATTTATCTCCATTTTGTTAATTTTTTGTTTTCAGCATCATTTCAGCATTGCCATAGTCAATATTGTGTGAAAATTTCATGATGAATGGATCAATAGAAATGCTCCAGAATTGCTTGGAATAAATTAATTTTAGGTTCACTTCACTTAATTTATGTATCTAAAGGGAATATTTATTGTTATTTACTTTTGTGTTATTACTTCACTGCTGATGCAAGTGGTATTGAAGTCCTGCTTTTGTGCTGTTTGAAGTAGAAACATTAAGATTAGACTAAAAATGTCTGTGTAAAACTATGTACAATTTTTGGTCAATGAACTGAATTGCATTCGTTGTGTTCAGGGCAGCGGAAGTCTGCTGCATTATCTGGTATTTACATGTATATGGCACAGGAGTCAACAGAAAAACATCAATCTATTTTTTAGGGCAGCATCACTTGTGCAAGTGTGTGTTTGTTTGGCGTAACAGAACACTTGTATCTGAAAAGATGTGGTACAGGCAGTGAATCAGAGGAAGGCGTGACTTGGCCCTTGCCTTGCATTAGCTGGCATACTAGAGTGTGAAGAAATGAGAAAGATAGAGAGAGTGTGTATAGGGGCAAGGGAGAAGAAAAAGACAGAGAGAGAGAGAGAGAGAGAGAGAGAGAGAGAGAGAGAATAACAGATGTTTAGAGTCATAGTAAGCGAGCGACAGAAGAGATAGCGTTTTCAGTGAGCAATGAAGAGAATAAGAGAGAGGAAAATTTGGAGTGTTTCAGTAAGTGAGTGAGAGGAGAGTATGAGAAAGAATGGTTTAGAAAGTGTTCAAGTGAGAAGAAGACAGAGAGATGGACTCATCCATTTGTGAATAAACACTTAATTATTCTCAGTTTGACTGGAGCCAATCTGCCAGCTGGTGTCACCCACCACGTCCAGCAAGGTGAGTGTTTTCTCGGCCATATGGGCAACTGAGCGTCATCAATAACCAAATTGAGACACTGGAGTGGTATCAATAAACAATCAAGCACCACACAAGTACAAGACTGTGGAAGAAGCCACAAAATCAGGCACGACACATTTATTTTCAGTATTAAATTTGGACATGCCATACATCATCAAGTATCCCAATCCTAACAGTAGTGGGTTGGGGGTGTTTTCATGGGGTGCAGAATATAATACAGGTTACTGCATATGACTTTAACTTTTATCTTAAAGTAGCATACAATGTGGCATTGATTATTCGGCTATGACATGAATAAAGGGGTATATTGCAAACTAGACACAAAATGGTATTAATAATGTTGTTTATTTCTCTTTATCTTTGAATCAGTTATTTTTAACACTAACATTGGTACTAGCACAGATGCCGTCTCATGGTAGACGACAAATAATTTTTTGCACTTTGGTGCAAAAATTACATAAATATGAATGTGATAATGTTATTTTCTTGATGAAACCTAACTAATAAAAATCTTTAAAGTGAGTTAATTCCCAATTAAAGCAGTTTACTTAGGACTAGCACGGAAGGCCGCTTAACTAAAGCACTGCACTAACAACTTAACATCACGTGTGAATGTGTGTTTTATCAGAAATGGATTAAGTCACAGTCCAAACTGACAGCTTTTCAGAGAAAGCAAAAGTACTGTAACATGAAATTTCACAGTGTAAAGGTTAGTAGATATAGATATGAGGTTTTATTCTAATGTGTATTATATAGAAATCAGTAAAACTGACCATGAAGGACTGTACTGTTTACTAGCCCAATAATGAGAAGGCTGCTGAGTGTAATTGGGGTTAAAGCTGTGTCTGTGTCTTAATTTCCCTTTCTTTTCACACAAAAAGTGCAGCACAGCGCTGAGTTAGCAGAGTCAGGCCCCATGTGTGCCAGGAGGGGCAGGCATTTAGTTAAAGCTAAAACATCCTATAGATTTATTGCTCTGCTCTCTCCAGGGGCGAATATTGTGTCTCCAGGCAAAACACATCTACCCTTACACATAACGCACACTTGCCACTTGGTGGAAAAACGACCCTTCTGTATTAACACTGAATAATCACATGAATTTATCACTACAACTTATTTAAAGGACTGGCAGGTTTTTTTTGCCTCAGTTATTTATTAATCATACACTTCTGAGGTCATTTTATTTGTAATTAATTTAATTATAGCTAAGTGATGAGCCATAGTGGAAAGGTTTGCACAAGGCTTAATATAATCTAGTTATTTTCATTTTATTGTTTGGCCTACAAACTCAAATTATCAGCTAATTGACAAATGATCAATAGCTATATGTTTTACATTTATACATTTATAACAGTGTTTTTTTGTACCTAAATGTGTCAATTGCAACAAATATAAAGGTATCATTACATCACTGTGTATGAAAGGGTGAATAAATAAGAAAATCTTTTCATATGAAGCACCCAAGTTAAAGTCCTTTACACAATATTCTTTGTCTTAGCATTTGACTAAAACAATGACTATGTATAGATGCATTTTACAAGTATTAGCATCTCAGCTAATAGACATGTGAGTGGAAACGTTCTGATAAACACTGGTAAACAGCAAGAAGCATTTTAGCATGACAGACTAATAACATTTGTTGTTTTATATTTACTTCATAGAGAGTCTTCATAGAAAGAAGAAAATGTAAATGCCCTTGGACAAAATAAATGATCCCATGTGAAAATAAGTTCATTCTCTACAGGGAACAGTTTACAATGCACAGTTATATTTGCAGAATTGTAAAGCAATAAAATCTAATTCATTCATTCATTTTCTGTAACCGCTTATCCAGTTCAGGGTCCTTAACCTACCCAGAATCCATGGGCACAATAAGGGAACACACCTGGAGGGGCACCAGTCCTCAGCAGGGCAACACACACTCACAGATTCACTCACACATTCAAACCTAGTGAGCTGTGTAACTAGTGAGAATTTTACGTCATAGTGTACGTAGGCTGTCCCAATTCTTAGATTCTTAGATTCCATTAGATGCTGCCGGCTAAGATATCGTAATCGGGCCGAATTTTAAGGCAGCATCAAACCCTTCCTCAGCCAAGAAGGCAATCCCATGGTGAGGCAGGTCTATTTATAGAGCACCTTTCATACAAAATGGCAATTCAAAGTGCTTTACAGAGCAATCCCATGATGCAATGCCAGAACAACTCTTCTCCCAAAGCAAAAAAAATTTTAAAAAGTGTGGTGGGTGGGAACAAGTCATGACACAATCGCTCTCTAACTAGAGCGTCTCAATAATCTGCGTCATCAGGACAGAAGGCCTGTAGAATTCTGTCTACTTAAATAGCTGCAGACACCAGACCTATGGACACTTGAATAGCCAACCCACCTACCAATGTGTGTTTCTGGACCATGGGAGGACAGCGGAACACCCGGAATAAACACACTCCGACACGGGGAGAACACACAGACAGTCAAACAGAGTTGTCAAAGGTTTTTTCCTCAATATGGTTAACTCCGCATATAAATAGGAACTGCTCATTAAAACTGTAGGAAAAGAGGTGTTTGCACTGGCTCCCTGTGGAGGACAAGTTAAACAGGTCTTTCAGCCAGGGGATCCCAACTTTTGAATATCAACGTATACAGTGTTATGTTTTAAATAATTAGAATAGAATAGATAGAATAGAATAGAATAAATAGAAATAGAATAGTTAAGGGATATATATATATATATATATATATATATATACACACACACACACAAATAAATGCTAAATGCTTTAATAATAATTGCTATGGATTTTTTCACATTTACAAATGCCAGCCTGTTGAAATGAAAACATCCTGCCCCCCTGCTTTTGTCCGCTTGCCTATGTGTTTGAATCTGCAAGTCTCAACACAGTTTCTACCCTCTTCAGGTAAGGATGGAGGGATGTTTATATGTGTATGAAAAGACCTTTTGTGTCTGTGTGTCTGTTTAGACTAGAAAAAGAAGAGGCAGCTTCTCAGGTGTCTTGAGAACAAGTCTCACTTTCCCCTACGTTCTTTGGCTCCCTTGTTCACATACACTGTAAAATAATGCTGCCAAAAAAGGCTTTTTACATTTTTATTGGGATAAACATGTTTCAAGTACCTTTTTAAAGTTACAATAATCTTCACACAATGCAGCTGTTCTATGTTTGTCCTAGCGTCCAAACCAAGAATCATTTAGAAGCATTTTATTGATGTGTGTCTGTATTAAATCCTGCCCGATGGTCTGTAACAACAGAAGTCAGATTTTTCTCTCTAACTCTGAGTGAGAGTGTGTGTGTCTGAGTGTGGCGTGTGATTTAACCCCAAGAGAACATGGATCAGCCTTGCTGCGACAGTCCCTGTACCACTGTTTTGTCTGTAAGTGTGTTTGTTTGGGTGTTTCTTCTGACCTCAACAGCTCATATGGCAGCTTGGCCAGGGAAGGAAAACCTGAACTGGGATCAGGTTCCTCCAATGTGTCACAATACATTCTAGATTAATAAACTGATCCTGAATCAGCATTCTTACTTTGATATATCTGATAACCACAGAATAATTTCAACAATTACTTGCAAGAATGTGTGTATGATAATTATAACCATAATAAAAATACTTTATAAATAACAAAATTAAACAAGAGCATTTGAAATTGTCGGTGGTATAGTATAGTGTAGGGGACAACACAACTGCTCTCCACATGGCAGATGAGAGTTGGATTCCCAGTTTGAGCAGGAACATAAAAAGCCCTTGGGCAAGACTCCCAATACTGTATTACCCTCTCTCTGTAATATGAATACAAGTTTAAGTAACTCTGCACTCTCAGAAAAACTGTTGTCACTCTGGAGGTACCCAGATATTCTGTACTTTTGGTTAGGGAACATAACTGCACCATATTCTACATTTCATCTCCAGAACTTTTGTTCTTCGCAATTGCTTATAAATAAAGCTTACCAATATACACCACTTTCTAGAGTAGAGATTACAATGTAGATTTAGCGAGCACCACAGGAATTTAAATCCATTGTTTTACATTTAAAGGTACATTTATACTCGTGAACAACATGATTACCCTTTATCCTGGCAGTATGGATAAGAAGTTTTGCAAAAATGCAAACGTGTTTGCTAAACTACTTTACATGCTAGGGTTAGGACACGTTCAAACTCATTTTATGCATGTTAGTACAGCTGAGAATCTAATATTTCTAAACTGTTTTATGCATTTACCTTTATAAAAAGGTGGAAAGCACTGCCAGAGGGCAAAACTAAGCATCTGCGTGTAGTCTTTTAGGGGCTGGGAAAGTGTTGTGAGAGTGTTGCCCTGCAAAGGACCGGCACCCACTCCAGGGTGTGTTCCCACCTTGTGCCCAGTGATCCCGGATAGGCTCCAGACCCACCACGACCCTGAACTGGAATGGCATGCTTTCAATTAGAAAAATATAAAACATTTTCCCTCAGTCTCTTTAGTGTTAATCTCTAAGACGAGATCCTAAAAATGTTTTTATTGCTTGAAGTCCTTCCACTCAGAGCAAGTAAATAGCTGACTGACCATTGTTTTAAGATTTTGGAAGTGTTTAAAAAGCATAAACACATTTGGAGACAGAGTTTGGCCTGTAATTTTCTCTGGAAACATGACAGAGACATACTTACACTTCCAGTCTCAAAGAAATATAATGGACATCAAAATTCCATGTAATATTACAAGACATTTTTAACAAAAAATCAGCTCAAGTCTGAAAATATGTAACCCAGCATATGTAACCCCTCAGAAGCATTTTAGTACATGAATCAGGTGCCTGTGGAACCTGTTTCTACCATTTGAATAAAAGAGCCATTTAGTAATTCAATTTTAATTTTATTTTATTATGAGACACTAAAACAGTTTAATTATAAACAACTTTAGCTTTATTATGAATTACTAAATGCCTACATTTTTAAAGAGAAACCCAGGCTCCAATAGGTGCCACTCCTCAGGGTGGGACTGACACAACTGGTTATTTTTGGTGTAATTTTTAATCCCTGTGAGATCCACCAAACCACAAAACCCTGGGCTAGTTCCGTCTGATATCAGGGAAATTGAGTTATCCATATAAAACCATGAAGCAATGTAAGGAAACACACAGATTTAAATAGGATTCCCAGCCAGTCAGCTGTAAACAAAAGACAAAAGACAGTAGCCAATCTCCAGAGCCATGGCATCTCCAGAGCCCAGCTTCATCACCTGCCTCCTCCTCACCTTCTTTTGTTGACAGATACAGAGGTCTGCCTCGTTGGCTCACTGACTGGGATGTTTATTCTCAGTAAACCCTTACTCGCAGTGGGTCTGCTGTGAGAACTTTGCTGCGAGATGTTCATCCCTCTGAGAAGCTCTAGGTTTGATTGATAGTGATCTACTTACCCAAGCAAACCAAAGCCCACCGCAGACAAACGCAGCTAAAGAAGAAAAGCTTTGCCGCCACGACCTTTGCCATCATCCAGAGAGCTCAGGTGATTCCTTCTCCACTGTCTCCACTTTCCAGATCATTGCTCCAAAGACTGTGTGTCGATCCTCTCTGGAGAACTGCCTTCGCGGCGATCTCCTGTGTATATACGACTAGAAAAGGACAGAAAGATCCTGTTCGGGGTTTTCAGGACGAGGGCACACCATGGAACTGCACCAGAGGGGGGCATTTTAACATTTTATCTCCTCATTTAACTCTTTATTCCATCTTCTGCTTGTCCAAAACTTCAGCACGTCTCATTTTTACAATGGGGACCTGATCACCTTGGTCTCTGTAGTGCTGCTGTGTCTGTAGCTGATGGAGATAATAAGCAATTAGCCCTCGGGTTTCCTGAAGATCCAGTGATACAAGCTCTTCATTAAAATAACAGCGCTTACAATGTTCAAGAACTGCAACACTGAACGGAAAAAACCCCAAAACAAACACAGCCAAATGCACGAAGGATTCACTTCAGACGCTCCAGCCCGATAAAGTATAGCAGCGACTGGTGCACTTAAAGATGTCAGAAAACAAGGGTGAAAAGCGCCCGAGATTTCAGAGCTGTGGTGAGCGCCACTCCTTCATTCACCTGGTGTCTCTCTCCAGGTCAACTCCGGAAAAGACTCTAGTCAGGAATAAAGACTCGGTCGTGTCCGTCTCTTCTTTATTTTCACAGGCTTCGCTTTTAGACGTAGACACGGCTTGTTTTCATCCTTTTGAAGAATCCTTTTCAGCTGCAAGTGAATGTAGCGGTGAAAGCCCGCCCTCTATCCGGCCGAGGGGCGTACTGCAGCTCCAACCGGCTCAGACACATGGACTGATTCGGTTCTAGAAACGTCCGAGTCGACTCCGAGTCATTCATGGACTCCGCATTTTTTATTTATTTTTCAACTAAATATATATAAATTCCACCGGTTTATTGAATAACCCAGTAACACGTCTACCATTAACAGCAATACACTAACTCAAAGACTGATGTATTCTGATATATCTGAACAGTAAAAAAATATTATATAGTAATATTAGTACAGTAAGTAAACTCTTCAATGATATCTTGGTAGTAGTCACGTTTTATTAATTCTCAGAAGATCAAACAATAAATTATTCTTGTTAACAACATCCATCAAAAATACACAGTAAGAATCAAGGTGATTATTTGCCATTTATTCTTGCAAAACAGAAAATCGTACATTTCATGTTTTCTGTTTTCTACACGTCTAGATTTTTTTTTCCATGTCTAGATTCACAAATACCTGGACTCGAAGAATCGACTCTTTTTTAAGGTCTATTCTCAGCCCCAAAGAAACAAAGTGGTCCCCAGCATTAGTGCTTTTTCACACTACATAGATCTGCCTTCATATGTATTTGTAGCTGTGGTGTATCTTCGCAGCTTATCCATGTTGGAAACATTCTCCAAAAACAGAATGGCCACTCGACACAACAACAGTTGGACTCATGTTTAAAACACTTCGTTCACAAAAGGCACCGCTGGGATTCGAACCCAGGATCTCCTGTTTACTAGACAGGCGCTTTAACCAACTAAGCCACGGCGCCGATGAGCGCCACCCCCGAATTACAGCTCAAATAGGTTGAAATACTTCGTGCTATTCTATACATTTATTTAACATATAACATACAAATAAAAGCTAATATACAGACCCATACTATTATCTGCCGTTCTATAGGCCTCTTTGTGTCGCTGTGAGCACATTTGACACGGATTCCAGTAGGGGACAGTGTTTATCAGCTCAGTCAGAGACAGGGAGGAGCGGGCAGTAATCTGGACTCGGTCTCCAGGCGACAGAATACACACTTGGTGATCAGGTCTGTGTTCTCCATACGAGAGACTGAAAAGGACTTCCCACATTCTTCACACTAAAATGAAACATGTCAACCAGATAATGTGTGCTCCTCACACAAGTAAAATTAAGTGTTTACAAATATATTGAAATAAAAGTGCATAATAAAAAGAAAACAATGTTTGTATACGCCTTAAAATACTCATTAAATAGTGCTTGATTCAGTGATTGCATTAAACAGGAAAGTAAACCACGGTTATATTTGTGCCACCTGAAAATCACACAGAAAAGCTACTGGAAAATGTTAGTACAACACTGCTTTCCTTCATTTTAAAACTGCACATCTGACCACACTTTAGTGAATCAGACCAAATATTAAAAGTGCACACACCTCCTTTTAATAAATTCATAAGGTGGCAACATCCACCAAAATCTAAAACAGATCAACACAAAATAAAGTGGCAGACTGTTTGTAAAAAGAACATTAAAAAAAGAAAAATACATTTGATTTTATATAAATGCAAATTATCTATGAATGCACCAGAGTTCAAAAGTAATTCAAATTAATATTTAATTAATTTTATCTAGATATTCTACCTCTTATACAGCTGCTGCACTGAGAAATTTTTAAATAGTTCGTTTATGTTCATGAGTGCACGTATGCATAGATAAAATGTAAAGACTGAAATGGTAATGGTTGATTGTGTGTGTGCATGGTAATATTCAGGTGTGTGTCACTGTAAAACTGAGAAATTTCTATTTCATTTTTTCTATTATCAGTTAATTTGTAATGGGAGGTTCTGTGCAAGAACAAATAAATGCTCAGTATGTGTAAAGATACAAAATGAATAATAATAATAATTTAAATGTAGTTTGTAGTACCTTTAGAATTTGAAAGCCCATTCCCTGAACTCTTCTGGTCTCAATGACCGTAGGTATGTGTTCTGACTGCTCAATGTTCCACAAACGCACGGTAGAGTCCTAAAGCATGCACACACACACACAGACACACACAGACACACACACACACACACACACGCACACGCACACACGCGCACACACGCACACACGCACACACGCACACACACACTCCTAGTCAACTCAAACTGAATATGACAATGTGATTATTCAGTTCCTCTGTGATACAGGACAAGCTTATCTTACCCAAACTACAAATTTAAAGTAGATTTAAAGGAGAAAACATATGTCATTGAGATGTAAACAAAGTATTTATTTCTGTCAACAATGCATTTTAAAAACTTGTTTTTAGGACACATATTTATCAGGTCTATTGTTTATAAAAAAGTAAAAGTAAAAGATAAATGATCACATCCACCAGCCCAGAATAGCTGCATTTATTGACCACTACCACTCTGTCATTGGGAGTTCTTCAGTAACCAGCCATGTTTAGATAAAAACAAATCAGCCATAGCCTCCACAACATGAAGATTAATTATCAGGCCAGTAATTAACTTATGAACAATAAGCCTTTTAATCATAAGCCGATTATCATTGCTTTACCTTTGAGGAAGAAATCACCCAGTTCTTATCAGCAGTGATGTCAACATCTATCACCCAATCCAAATGACCCTGAGTTTGAAAAATGTCACAAATACAGTGTAACACGGTGAGCAATATTACAGCAGTATGATAAAAAGGTTATTTTACTGATGGCAAGCAAACGTGAAATTTGTTTACCTTCAGCACCAGAGTTTTACATAATCCCTTCATGTCCCACAGTGTTATAGTCCTGTCATATGCACCCGACACCAGAAGTGAAGCTGTAGATAAAATCAGCTGAATATTATGGATATGTGACTTTTGAAAAACTCCAACTGATTTGTCAAGTTTTTGTTTTTGTCTTTTTTTCTTCTTCTTTCTTCTGACTGTAAACCTTTTACCTGGGAAGCCAAATTTCTTCTTGCTATAGTATAATTGTACTGAATCTTTGCCAATCATTATTTTAATGGGGAATAATGATTACTCCGGGCGGCATGGTGCAGGTAGTGTCGCAGTCACACAGCTCCAGGGGCCTGGAGGTTGTGGGTTCAATTCCTGCCCCGGGTGACTGTCTGTGAGGAGTTGGTGTGTTCTCCCTGTGGCCGCGAGGGTTTCCTCCGGGTGCTCCGGTTTCCTCCCACAGTCCAAAAACACACATTGGTAGGTGGATTGGCGACTCGTGACTGAATGTGTGTGTGTCTGTGTTGCCCTGTGAAGGACTGGCGCCCCCTCCAGGGTGTATTCCCGCCTTGTGCCCAATGATTCCAGGTAGGCTCTGGACCCACTGCGACCCTGAATTGGATAAGTGGTTACAGATAATGAATGAATAATGATTACTCACATGACAGAAAAGATGGCAAAAGGGTAAAAGTTAAATTTAGCAAAATAACCACACAGCTATCTCAATTTAGCTTCTTTTTCCAACTCGTACTTAACAAAAATATTGGAAAAATATTATTTAAAAAAATAGAATTATTGTATTTGGTATGATTCTGTTCACTAATCAGCACAACATTTACAGTAACTCTAGCTTGGTTGTATTAAATAGCTTAAAGAGATTAGACTAGCTGAGGCATGCCAGTTGCGCATAATGAGATGCTGTAATCATGAATTCTGTTAAAGCAATAATTCTGAGCAATATAATTATGTGCTTTAGTATATGGCATAACATTACGAATGAGATATTACACTCTAGTTTTAGGCCGGAATGCCCCTTTAAGCCTGATGAATAATTCCATTTATCAATTTTGCCCAGGTTTTGGCTTGGCCTGTCAGAAATGTATTTTAAACATTCCACATCAGTGGCTAATCACATGAATGTCTTTCAAATATTGTGGGTGTTATCTGCCCACTCACATTATACTTTGGTTAACAGTAGATGGGCTTTAAGGTAATACTAAGCAGTACCATCATTGGAGAAGGAGCAGGAGCTGATGCTACCATCATGGCCTTTGTTGAGTTGGACTCCTCCCTTGGTGCGGAACGACCCTGTCTTAACATCCCACAGCTGCAGTGTCCGGTCCCATGATGCCGTGCACAAGTAATGACCATTGTGAGTGAAACAACAGCTTGAAATGACGTTTGTGTGGGCACTTGAGAGGGGAAAAAATGGTAAATGCTTAAGTGACTGATCGCCTTATGCACAAACTTAAAATTAACCATTACCATGCTGATATGTTACCTTTTCAGTGAAAAAAACATTCACATATTGTACTATGCTAAAAGTAGAGGCCCCATTAATTTTAAACTAATCCTGATCGTATCTGACCAAACAGGATATATTTAGTTTCCAATGTTTGCTTTTTAGTTGAAGCTTAGAGAGTAATTGTACAAACATGACTATTATTTTAAAATAATAATTACTAGAACAGAAGTGTAACTAGTCATCTAAACATTTTTGTGTAAGAATCAGAACCTATTTTGTGCCTTGCTGGATATCAGCCAACATAAAATGTATTACTATAAATAATATAATGTTTTATTTTATTATCTATTTTAGATCAGAGATTATTGCTAATTTCTCCTTTGGGATTTCTAAGCACTTCATGGCTCCCTATAATTTAAACATTGATGAGATAGTTGGTCTAGGTAGCTTGTATGGAAAATATTTATTGAGTGGTGCTCTTCCATTTGCAGAAATGTCTGCCATTTCAGCCAGTGATCACCCTTTCACGGTTTAATCAATGTTTGTAAAATGTGATAATTATGCTCTGACTGAAGTGTGACTAAAGTGGAAACTGCAGGCACCCATCATGTTGAAACATAAAAAAAATCTCCTTTAAGAACAAAACACACAGAATTAATTGAAATTATTTTAAAAGAAGTGGTAAGATTGTCATAAAGAGTAAAACTCAGATAAGTACAATATATTCAGTTTTAGATTTTTTGATAATGTATTTTCAAAAAAAAAAAAATTATTAAAACCGTTCTCTGTCCTGACTGGCAGATGGTGGAACTGGCTGTCCAAAAAGTCCCGCACTGTCTTCAAATGCAGACTCATCTCTTAGTGCATTATACAAATGACCATTCATTCTGCACTTATCAAAACATCTTGAATTTCCTTAATTGAATTGTTTTTCTTTCCCGGGCACTGACATTTCTTGATATTTCTTTATATATTCTATTAAACATTTCTCCAAGGCATCACTGATTGTGGCTTCACGGTTTAATATTAGTTTCTCCCTTTAGGGCTCAGTTTAAACCCCTGTATCTAGAGGCATCATAGTTCAATGGTACAGAGACCCTAATCCTATTTCTACTGAACAAGATGAAAGAGCAGGTTTGTAAGTCACCCTGGATAAGAGCATTTGCTAAAGGATTTAAATTTAAATCAGTGATAAGTAAAAAGGCTAATCTTATTTGAGGTATTATCTGTCTACAACAATTATAACAAATATTGCATACCAAGCACATGTATACAGCAGTCTCTCTTTTTCAGATGTACACTAATTGTATGATGAGCAACAGTAGATCATCACTGAAACATAAGTGGGAGAAGCTGAGCCATCTAAACATAACTCACATAGAGTAATGTCTGTACCTGTTAATGGTCAGAGTGGTTTTGTGAGAAGAGAGGTCCCATAATTTAATGGATCTGTCTGCTGATACGCTGGCCAAGTGCTGACTCTGGGCATCAAACTGACAGCTCATTACTGTAGACGTATGATGGCCTGTGAGATGAATACAAAATATGTTGCCATATAAGACAGTAGGCTAAGCATCTCTTTGAACATACTCTCAGAGACAAAAAATAAATATTAAAATAAGTAACTTAAAAATATTTAATCAATCTGTACCACTTTAAAATGGGACTACATTTAAAATGTTTTAATTGTTTAAAAGGACGTATATTAAATGGTTATTAATTAGCTTGTAAACACTTTAAAAGTCTTTAATAATCATTTGTAACAGAGATAGGAAGTGCGACAGTGACTTTTGTCTAATACTGAATTGTCAGAGAACTTATTGAAAATGTCAATATAAAATATAAGCTAAGACCTGGGAGTGTAGATTTAGTCATTACACATGTTAAGGTACACCACATTATCATTAATGTATAAAAAGCCACTCTATTGGTGGTCAACTCATTAAATGGTTAAACCTATTAATAAACATGTGATGAAGCCAACAGGCTCTATGCTGACTGATGGAGAAGACAAGATAATGTCAGAATCTGGCCAGATCTGAGGTTTAAGTGTAGATGGATGTGGGTTTACTATTTGGCATTAAACTTGTAAATGTTGCCCTTTCTATCTGTGTGTTATAATTGATATATTACTATCAGTTATAAATCATTTATAAACCTTTAAGTGTATTCTTATTCTAAAGTGGTACCATTCATTCATTCGTTCATTTATTCATTCATTGTCTGTAACCGTTTATCTAGTTCAGGGTTGCGGTGGGTCCAGAGCCTACCTGGAATCACTGGGCGCTAGGCGGGAACACACCCTGGAGGGGGAGCCAGTCCTTCACAGGGCGACACACACTCACACATTCACACCTATGGACAATTTTGAGTCACCAATCCACCTACCAATGTGTGTTTTTGGACTGAGGGAGGAAACCTGAGCACCTGGGGGAAACCCACATGGACAGGGGGAGAACTCACCAAACTCCTGTCAGTCCAGACAGTCACCCGGAGCAGGACTTGAACCCACACCTCCAGGTCAAAGTGGTACCAATTAATCTAAATTATATTAACGTGGATTGTCAACAAGCCCTAAATATAGAAGAGGAATTTCATTGTTTATTAAAGTAAGGTTGCAATATGACCAAAGAATTTTTTCGCAGAACCACGCCACGTATTTACATTCCAGCTAAAACCTCTATTATGTAGAAACTTTATGAAAATCAGGAAAAAAAACTTGAAGTCTCAACAACAAAATACAGTGAAACCTTGATTTACGAGTGAATCAACTTATGAATTTTCTGAGAAATGTGCCCTCAGTTTAATCAGTTAAAAACAACAACAAAAAACATTGGTGTGGTTTTGGTGGGGCTGGAACACATTTATAGCATTTCAATTCATTTTAATGGGGAAATTTAATTTGATATATGAGCAAATTGAGTTACATCAAGGTATCACTGCATGCATTTATAATTTACAGTTCTTAGTGTGGCCACACTTCCATTCTACTCATAAGTCTCATGTCAGGGGTTATTATTCACCCGTAATCATGCCCCACACAGACCTACTACTTTTTAATATATGCGTCTATGGTAGCTAGCAGGAAAAACAATCAAGGTGAAACTAAACGAATGTTATGCACCAGTGATTTCCGGGTAGGCTCCAGACCCGCCATGACCCTGAACTGGATAAGCAGTTACAGACCGCGAATTAATGAGTGTGAATGAATATAAAGACAAATATGAATATAATAACAAATATTTATGACAATGTGATTCAAAACACATTGCCTAGACTTAACTACAATAAACATCACTCTACCTTGCATGCAATGCAGTTTCTGTCCTGTGTCAACACAGTTAATATAGAGCGCATTCTCCATGTCTGATGTTGAAGCCACATATTTCCCATCCCCCGACACACTGCATGACATCAACAAACCACCCTGTGCTACTGTCCACTGAAAAACATACACACAGTCTGCATTAGTAGATGATAAATATTTTTTTTCATCATGTTCCTACTCATATTAGACTGAGACCAGTGATGATAAAAAGAAATAACAAAAGAAAAAATCTAATGGTGGTGTGAATAATTTACCAGTATTTTGCCAGTCTCTAGGTCCCAGGCATTCACAGATTTGTCCCAGGAGGATGTAATTACCCTGGAAGAACAGAAAACAAAAAGACCTTTCAGTACTTAGAATATCAACTGTATATCATAAATATAATGTTATTGCTAACTGATGAGGTTAGAGTTCAATCAAACCAGAGTTAAATCAAAACCATTAGTGTTAATGTGTGTTAAACCGATACACTCACAATGTTAATTTAACACTAATAGTGTTTATTTAATGCTGGCAAATTTGCTGCGCAATACCTATGCTCATGGTGCTTGTAGAATGTAGTAGCCACATTTATTTATCTATATTACATGACCAATATTTTCATCAATATTTAGTTCAATAATGAAAAGAACACAGAGTGATATATTAATTAGTGGATGCTGTTGCAAAGAAACTGATCATAGCAGCACAGAGGCATCCCATTGAGAGTCCCTTGCTTCCAGTGTTGCCTGGCAACAGCGTCTGTGGCAGCAGGGTGTGCAAACAAAGGGCAGTGCAATAAAAGACCCTGACAGGGAGAGTGTAATTGGAGACTGTGGTGTGTGTGAGAGTGTGTATTAGTTAGTGGTGCCAGCTTTCAATGACATGACATTTTATTTAAGAGGTAAATGGATATTAAATGCCTTTGGCTTGGCAAGCCTGTTATCAAGTTGAGTTACTGGCCATGTGGCACCACTCGTTGTCTTAAGTATTCTTCTTCTTCTTGAAACATACTGTATCAATATTTTCACATGCAAACATCAAAAATATTGTTTTAATTTTATTTTATTTATTTATTATAATTTTCATGATACACACTTAAATTGAATTAAATGTGTTTTCTTATTAACATGAAATTTTGACATAAATTTCCATCAAAATCTTTGAGAAGGCTTACTATCTCCTATGGAGGTTTGTAATATCCCTTTATTTCTGTGACGTTACAGGTACAGTCCAGTGTTTCTGACTTGTCAGATAACTATTCCATGTAGTTTTTCTATGTAAAACAAACTAACTCTACAGCAATAAGCAAAAGGTATTTATTAAAGCAGTGTGGACACATTAAATAAAGAAAAAGCAAAAAGTATTCTATGTAATTTTCTCTGTATGTTTTCTTATGTACACAATGTCGGTTTGGCTCTGAAATAAAATCATTTTACTCAATACTTCATATCTTCCATTTCTACAGGTCATGGTGAATTACCACAGACGCCAGTTTCAAAGCATTATCTTGTATTTAATAAAGGAACAGAAACCCTCTCATTTGCAAAACACAGCCAGTGTATAGGTGTGGAAGTAACAGTTCACTGGTTTTCAAAATAAGGATGTTCTGAGACAATGATTTTTGTCTACACCTTTAAGTAAATACAAGTTTAATTATTGTCTGTAGCAATCAACTGTGCCATACAGATGCAGCAGATAGAGGGCTGAATAATGGTTTTGCTATACCCTGTTTCTTGCTATAAATTTTAAATCTGTGCTTGGAATTGCTTTAATGAAGGCATGGTGCACTACAAAGTGTGTCAGATATGTTTATTGTTTAATAAACATTTTCTTCATTCTGTGACCAATCTCTAGTTTGTTCTTTAAACAGCAAATGTCATGTAGTGAATAGTAAAGGAAGATTTTTCCATTCCTACATGTTCTTTTCTGGGATTAAGCAGCATCCAGTAATGGCTGCTGAATGTCCTCCTTTAAGCACTTTCAACTGAGCTCCAGTCTCCACGTCCTACAAAAAGAGCCAGAATGAGTGAACGGAGAGAATAAGGAATAGCACCTTAAAATGTTCAAGAAAACCTGAAGTACACTATATGCTAAATATTTCTAGACACTCATTCTCATACATGAAATCAGTTACTCAAAGTTACATCCACTGCTGGCTTAGTCATGATGTGTCATTTTCATAGAGAATATTGGCCAATAGTATAAGACACTTCGGATGAGGTCATCATGAGTCTGAGGTCACCATGTTGAATACCAAGTGCAGTTAGTGGAGAGCAAAGTTCCCAGAAGGATAGAAGCTGTTACTGAAGCAAAGGGCAAACAACTTCCCCAAGTTAATAACTTTCATTTAAGAATAATCATTAGATGAATGTACGCAAACATTTGGTCATATAGTTATTATATGTACAGCGTGGGGCAGCACGATGGCGCAGCAGGTAGTGTTGCAGTCACACAGCTCCAGGGTCCTGGAGATTGTGGGTTCAAGTCCCACTCTGGGTGACTGTCTGTGAGGAGGTTGGTGTGTTCTCCCCGTGTCCACGTGGGTTTCCTCCCATGGTCCAGAACACACATTGGTAGGTGTTTTGGTGACTCAAAAGTGTCCGTAGGTGTGTAAGTGAGTGAGTGTGTGAGTCCCTGTTAAGGATTGGCACCCCTCTAGGGTGTGTTCCTGCCTTGTGCCCAGTGATTCTGAGCAGGGTCCGGACCAACCACAACCCTGAACTGGATAAGCGGTTACAGACAATGAATGAATGTACAGTGTGAAATTTCAAATACCAAAATCTTTCCTTGCTCTTACCCAAAATATTACAGTTTTATCATGGGAGCCTGTGAGAAGTCGTGTGTCATTGAAGCAGGATTTGCAGCTGGTAACACAGTCAGTATGTCCTCTTAACACCTTTACAGGAATCTTTGAAAGACAGCACATTGTCATAATCATTAGAACATTCCAGATTATAAATACAGAACTCAAAATGAGGGCAGTTTAATCAACATCTTCATACATTTTTTTTTTGTTGCTTTTTTTCCTTTTAATCAGGCAGCAGTTGGCCTTAGTGTTTAGGCCACCATTTTCAAACTTTCTGCATAATAAATGGCTGAGATGTAATCAGGCATAAAAAGAGATTTGAAATGCTTCCTAGAGAAATGTGTGAATCTGAATTGTCCAAAATGGTGTTGATAACCAAACATCCAACATGTTTATAATGATCGATTAACCCCTAAAAAATAATCTCTGTTCACCAAATTCACATATTTATAAGTTATTTCTAAAAATAAAGAGCCTCAATGCCTTAAAGGTGACATAGATGTAACTTAGCTATATATTTGTCTTGCATGGAAATTTGAATATGCAAATAGTTACTCTCCAGCCACTAACCTGCAGCTCAAAGCCCCGCCTCAAATGCTGAAGATTGTTTCCTTAGGTTTATGATATAAGATTCTGTGTCTGTATGAATTTGCCTGTTTGAGACAGCTACTCTTTTGAAACAGAGATTTGTTGACACATTTGGTTTCTGAATTATGTAGCTGGCGCTAAGAATTTTGAAGAAACAGCGAGGCTCCCCTTTAACAAGAGCACACTGCTATTCAGAGCAGGTATTCCTACTATCCAAAGGGTACATGGAGCACAGGCAAACACAAACACATTTTGTAACTGTCCAGTTTAGTTACAGTGACACAGCGTGTCATTCTACTACAGTAAACTTAAAGATGTAAATGACTCATATCAAACCGTAAGTATATGAAGAATGTAATAAAGAAGACAACTGCTCACTATTTAGCTCACGGAGCGTGTGAGAAAGAAGACAGCATTGACTGGCAGATAACTCACTTCACCCATTTTAACCAACCTGAGACAGCGCCTCATGCTCCCACAGTGTGGCCACCGTTCTTTCTTCTTTCTCCTCAGGTATCTGCACGTCAAGCGCCAGGGGGTCCATTGCTTACCGTGGAGAGTTCTCTGGGGAACCTGTTGCGGCGGTTAAACCATTCCCAAAGTATCCATTGCTAAAAAAGTCTTCTCAGAAACCGTAACACTTCTTCACAACTTTTACTGAAGCTATTGCGCTAACGCCAGCCGTTCCCATGGTAGCCTCTGGTAGTCGGACACCTCTGGTAAACATTCGACAACTTAGCGGCTCATTCAGCCAAAATTAAATATCCTTGAAACATTTAGATTTTTTTCATGAGTTTTGTGGATTTGTGTATTAAAAACTTGCCATAATTCTTCTCATATGACTGCTTTATTAATCAAACAGGACTTCGTACTCTAACGTGATGTGGGAAAAGTACTACATAGTGAATTCACTGTAACTTTTGCTGTATGCTATACTGATTTTCATGGTATCATTAAATATTGGCCTAACCTAAACAAGATATTTCAGAATTTTCATATATGAACTGACAGATTGAGGAGTTCATTTTGTTTTGAAACTTATTTATATACACGGCATCAGACTCATCATCAAAACAAAAAATCAATTAAAGTCTTAATTAAACGTAACTTTATTTTGAAGACAAGTTCATTTCCTTTATATTTGCAAAGGTTTAGGATGTTCAAGCACAACAATCACATTTACAAATATTCTTCCTACGTTTTACAGTTGAGTGAAATCCTCATGGAGGACAAATACTGTCTCTCTGAACATGTCTATCTAAATTCACTTCTTGCCACGCATGCTTTTCAACCTGAGAGAGAGAGAGAGAGATCTTTGGTTAAAAGGGACACTAGGCAAAAATGTAACATTTGTTAAATGTTATACATACTCCTACTTGCATCTAGAGTGACATTTTTTTTCATATTTTAAAAACCAAGAAACTAATCTGATGATGTATCTTAAAAACATTAAAATTAAAAGTGACTTTGATACAATTAGTGAGTTTCAAGCCATGAGATATTAAGCACATAAAAAAAAAATAACGTGCTAATATACTATTAACTAGTAACCTATTTATCCGTGCATAGGTTCACATGCAGGATTTGTTGGGCACTTACTAAATGGCAACCAATGAGCAATACTGACCTCTGTAGCAGGTCATTGGTGGATACTGCCCCTGGATCATCATCATCACTCTCAGAATCAGTGTCATCAGAGCTAGTGTCCGTCTCATCCGCTTTCTTCTTTTTCTTCTGCTTTCCTTTATGCTTGTGCTTCTTACTCTTCTTCTTATGCTGGGACAAAGGGACAGAAAAAACAAAGCGATAAACAGAAACTTCTTCCTAGTTACCATGGAAACAGAAGTCTGGCTCCTGAGACCTACGCCTGCATTTACTTTACCTTTTTCTCTTTTCGGTGTTTGTGTTCTTTCTTGGCTTTGTGTTTCCCTTTGCTTTGCTTTTTTGGCTTTTCCTCATGTGCTGCTGAATATGATGTGAATACCTGCCCTAAAAGGACAATTCAGTACAGATTAAAATTCTTAATGCCTCCACACTGACCATGAAGTAAACACAATGTGATTAGGACAACCTTAATTTATTACAGGTAGAACATAAATAAAAGAGACATGGGCTTTAAACAGTGACAGTTTTCAAAGAAACACTTTTTTGTTAGTTTGTTAAATACACTTATTTTGTAATTCAGCCTTTAGGTTTGGCATTACCTTTGGAAGGGTCCTAGTGTTACTTGTCTTCATTTGAAAAATATATAACCATTCATCTTTTTCAGAGGAATGCAAACTTATAAGCAAGAATCAGTTATTTGACCATTAGAATGGAAACCAGATGTAAAGATAGGATGGTGACTAACCAGGAGGGGGTAGCCTGGGCCCAAATTCCTCACTGTCAAGGTCTTCAGCCTGAACAGACATAACAGTAGCAGCATTGTTCTGCTCTCCATCTTCCAAGGGTGGCTTAGGTTCTAGAAATAAATTAACAGGGGAGTTTAAAGGAACACTTTCCATACTAATATTTATCTGCTGCCATCTGTATCCAACTCCTAGAAAGGAACGGATTACACAGAAAGGTGACTGAGCAGTGTGTAGCAATATGTACATTAAGAGAACTCATGGAAGTGCTCTACAAAATACTGTAAAACTGTTCCATCCTGTGGGATCACACTTGACCTTGTCATGAAAGAAACAATCTGTTAAACATAATGTTTATATTTGACAAATGGAATGCATTTTCTACATATAAAATACACATTTACAATGCTTTAGAGCTTCCCACAAATGCCATCTTTAAGTCCATGGACTAAAGAAAAATAAAGATAAACTCAAGATAACCACCCAATTTAAGCTTCACCTGTGGAATACATCAGAGGGGTATTTCACAAAGCAGGGTTTCTCAGTTAGCCAGCTAAAGGAAGCCTAAATTTGAGGACTGTTCAAAAGCAATCTCCCTCAGCTCTGATCCTATATGACAGGCTTGACTTTGGGTTTATATTATCTGGCTAACTAAGAAATCCTGCTATGTGGAATACACCCCTGATGGGCATATCCCTAAACAATGCAACCCTCCCCAGGTTTGCTCCCAACATAACAACATTAACACCCACATTTAGCTTAAAATTTCTAAAAGCTGTTCCCAGATGTTCTTATTTTGTGGTAATTTTCAGAAATAGGACTAGTTTTAAAAAGGGAACAAATTAGACAAAAAACATTACCAACAGGTTTAGGTGGAGTTTTCCCAGATTCTTGCCTAATAGGAACTGTAATCACCATTTACCATCTTGAGTATAAACAAGTTGGATAAAATGTCGAGAAACAATAAAAAAACAAATTTAATAAATTAATTAAATAAAACAATTTTAAAAATACGAGACTGGTTATTACATAGTTATATATTTCCACAACTGCTCAATGGCTAGGAGAGTTTTGTTCTTTGCAATTAGCCTGAAAAACAGTTTCTAAATCATTAAGAAGGGAAGTTTGTATTTCCCTTAGTTATACAAATAGCATCTACCTGTCCCAGTACTCAGAGTTGATGCTGGAGGAACCGGAGTTAAAACAGGTGAGGCAGCAATGTTGATATTTGCAACAACTTGCATTTGTGCCTGGGGCTCAACCTCCTGCTCCTCCTCTTCACCGCTGTCTTCTTCAGATGAAGATGAGCTCTTTTCATCAGATGAGCTGGCGAAGATAGCTTTGAAAAGATCCATCGGAGGCCTGACCTCTTCCTCTTCTGCCTCCTCCTCATCTTCAGTCTTCTTTGCTGTCTGCTCAGTCTTAGGCTCAGCTGTTTTAGGCTAGGTTAAAGAAGTACAATTAAACAATAAAGTATCCAATATGTGAAGAATTGAAGGCAGCTATTATACAATAACCTATAATACCATTAAGAATAACTGATGGTGTGGGAAGAAAAATAAATGAGATGCATAATGCATGTCACTTGTAATAATTCTAGTGTAAAGGTGATTTGTTCCTTTATTTTGTGTTGTTCAATAAGAAGTTGCAGTTTTTATTATTAACATACTCCACCCTTTTGGAAAGGCTTTCCACAAAAAATTTGGAGTGTATCTGTACGAATGTGTGCCAGGCTGAGGTCAAAGCTTTTATTCTACTGCAAATGTTTGCCTGTGGAAATGGCATGGCTATTTTCTTGATCATATAATTAGGTGTCCAAACAGATGATTCAGGATGATTATCACTGATATAAACAATGGCTATATACCTCAGCAGTGACAAAGTCTGCAGGGGTTACAGCAGTGCTGGGCTGGTCTTGCTGAACTGTGGTCACTTCACTGCGAGCCTCACTGATGAATTTGCTGAGTGGGTCTTTAACCTGTGACTCTTGTCCAGCTACATCCCACCTGGAGCGCTTGCCAGACGCTGCAGGGGATGGTGCAGAGGCAGATGCGACAGATGCAGAGCTAGATGAGGGGACGTTCCCATCAATCACAGACAAGAAATTGAATACAGAGAACTTGTCTCGCTTCACTTTGGGCATTCCCACTATACTCGAGCTGTCAATCAGAGAACACAGCAGGTGAAACCAAACGGTAAAGTATTGCATTTGTCAATGCAATGAGTTTTCTTAATATTTTAATGACACATTGCCTTTCTTTAGGTTTTAAACAGTAACATTTTTTGTAAAGCCTGAAAAGTACATACATAAGGTTTGGTAAAGATACAATAGTTATACAAGATGCTCAAAAAGCCTTTCTTTAGGGAGAGTGTGTTGTTTGTGCTCATTTTAATTTGACAGTTATTTAATGAAACTTACGACATTAAAGACATAACTGATTCTAATTATACAGGAAAGGCAATCGGGTGTGGTCATAATATTTAATGTATATGTAAATACAAAGTTGAACTGTTGAGCATGCATGAATGTGCAAGTGTGTATGTCTCACCCTGGGTATGGGTCAGGGACATTAAATCTCTTGCACAGCATTTTATCAGGATGCCACGCAAATGTGTCTCTGGTGAGCTTTCCAAACATCTTCATCTTCACTGCAGCCTGTTTATCGTCCACATCGTTCTAAGAGTGTAGAACACACACTATATATTATATTAACATAAACACATACATATACATATATATATATATATATATATATATATATATATATATATATATATATATATATATATATATTATATTTGGTGCCTGAAACACACACAAAAATGTGTCACGCACATGCTCTCCATGTCCAGAAACATAGATAGATGGTGGTTCCTTGTAATAAACATCTTGCCCTTTTCTTTGGTAACAGTCTGAATGGGTCTTCTAAAGTTTGGTACATACATGATTTAGCGCCCAGAGATCTCACATGCATCTCTCCTCAAAATTATCATATGGCTGCCTCTTTGCATAAAATATTCAAGTTTTAAATTGTATTTCTTGTTAAAATGGCAGACTGTTCAATGAAAATTATTTTCTTTCTCTTGAATGAATGTGACACAGCTCCAGGGACCTGGAGGTTGTAGGTTCGATTCCCGCTCCGGGTGACTGTCTGTGAGGAGTTGGTGTGTTCTCCCTGTGTCCGCATGGGTTTCCTCCCACAGTCCAAAAACACATGTTGGTAGGTGGATTGGCGACTCAATCCATAGGTGTGAGCATGAATGTGTGTGTTGCCCTGTGAAGGACTGGGTGTATTCCCGCCTTGGGCCCAATGATTCAATTTAAGCTCTGGACCCACCGCGACCCTGAACTGGATAAGCCGTTACAGATAATGAAGGAATGAATGAACGAACGAATGTGGCTATGTCCATCACAGTAGCATTACAGCTTCTCAAACACTACCTACCACCTGACACCTGTCCGTTGTCTCCCTTAATCTTTTCATGTTATTATGAATTTTAGATGGTGAAAGATCTACATTCTTTGCAGTCTTTCACAGAGTCTCACATACATGACATAATATTAATACACAATTGTATTCATAAAGTTATTATTATTATTCATCCTTAATTTGTCCCAATTCAGGACATCGCACAGTAAAGTGCACTACGATAAATTATGTATATAACAGTGTGACCAAAGTGTGACTAACTGACCTCCTGATCATGTGACACTTCCACACTGTCTGTGTCATCCTCATTTTTGGCACGGGTGAAGCGGGAAGACAGTAAGGAGTTACTGGGCTTATAAAGCACAGAGGCACGAAGAAACTCCTCTCTCTCTCGCCCCCTCTCCCACTCAGTCATTGACGAATCCAGACTTAACTCCAGTGCATCTGGATGCAGCACAAACATACAGCATAAGGGTTAGGCAGGCTTGTGCAAAGTAAAAAAAAAAACAAGAAATGCTCTCAAATGAACATTAAAATTATGATTAACCAATTAACATTACAACAACTAAAGACACATTTCCTTGTGATTATTCTATACCTTTATCCCCCTGCCTCAGTCTGCTGATGTAGAGGTCATACCGAGCCTGTTTGACAGGGTTTTTCTCAAATGGCTTGAATGTCTGGCTGCCCTGAGCAGTGGGGCTGGACCAGGCAGTGAGGGCCAGCTGGGCTGTTGTCTGGGACAGGACCTGTGCATCTCCCTGGGGACCAAAGGGGTGTAGTTGGGTGGTGGGTTCAGACTTAGGGACACTTGAGATAGACTGAAAACGGCTTGAATGTGCCTGAAGGGCAGAGGCTTTGGCTGCAGCCACAACAGCAGCACGACCCTCAGCAGAGGACATGTCCCCCTGCGATCGCTTCTCTTCTGCAGCTTTACGGAACCCACTCAGCCTCTCTCTGTCCTTAGAGTCCAACAGCTCAAATACAGTGCTGGGGCCTGCAGGATGTGCAAAGAAAATCATGAAAAATTTGATTTGATTAGAATATTGCATCAATCTTTATAGCTATTCTTACAAAAGCACTAAATAATCAAATATAACAGTAACAATAACATTTTTTTTGCTTATGGTTGGAATATAGAAACATATAAAGCATAGACACACATACCTTGCAAAGTTGTTTCTCCCAGCATCTCCCTTCGCTGTGCAGAATCAAGCAAATGGCGGCCCTGCTGTGGCACCTCATGGGGTAGGTGTCCACGAGAAGCCTGCAGAGCCTGAGCAACAATAGGGCTGACAGAGGATGGGTCCAGTATTGGCCGGAAATAATGCACAGGACGATAATCTCGAGGAACATCTGGAGGAGGAAAGACCTATTACAGAGGATTTAAAAAAGGAAAAGTTTAAAATGCACATTTCCTGTCATTTAGGTCATATTCTCTTCAGATATATTTGAAGAATATTGTTATTAACTGTAGTCACAAGAAATTAACACATACTGTTTTGATGTCTGTGCTTTTAGAGCCCAGAGTGAAACCTTCAAGGATCTTCCCCACATATGCAGCATCTCTTTTTGAATCTGGAAAAATGGGAAAATTTTAATGTTTTCACATAAAGCTTTACATCATAACACTACCTGTAGAGAAGAAAACTCAAAAAAAATGTAATGACTGAAGTAACAGCTGCACAAAACTGGCAAGATGGCTTGGTAGGTTTTAGATATAATAATCATCACAATAATGCTGTCACAGAGAGAAACCAAATCATTAATTAATTCTTTCCTGGCAAGTCCAGGCCTCTGGTATTTAAATATGTAATGCAACATGTTCCATAATTAATGTCTTCACAATCTCTAGCAGTGTCAAAAATATTGATTCAAACTCTTACAACAACCAGCTGAGCAGCTTAAAATGTCAAAGGCTGTCATTATTTTTGCATTTTCACCTGTTTACACAGGTCTTTGGGGATTTATTAAAATGACTGTGAGATGCTTTAGCCAAAATACTACAAGGATCAAACACAACAATTTTCTGAACAGCCCTGTTCAGAATGACCAGCTTCAGCATTTCTACCTTTACATGAAAATTAGCCTTTGTTTAGTCCAAACACCAGAGAGCCCTGTGTGATGTGTGGAGCAGAAATGCTGGTTTGTATTAATGCTCCCTTTGTTCTCTTTCTTGTCCTTTCTCTATATTTTTGCCATATTTAATCAATACACTCATGTGTTTATTTTACTCCATTTAATTTCATCTTTGCACTCTCAGATGACAAGCTGTGGCAATTCTGAAGTGCCTGCCAACTTTGTAAGACACAACTCATTTAATCCTATGTTTTCAGAATTAGGCACATCCCATAAAGCTGCCTGTGTTGTTTTTATTTCACAGTTTTAAAGTTGGTATGTCCCCAAAGTAATGTATTTTTTTAATAATATATATATATATATATATATATATATATATATATATATCTTTAAACATGGGAGGTCAATCTGCAACAGAACTTGGCCATGATTTCAGCTACAGCATCTTCTGTGTGTCTGTCATGCAGTAATCGGTATATTAAAATTAAATAAATAAATAAAAAAAGGAACAAAAACACATCTCCAGGGCTTCACTTGATCTTATGCTCAGCGTGTTGTAGACATCCTCTAACCGCTTAGCATGATGAATGGGGTAGAGGTTATCTGGTAATTTATACATGTGAAAAGATGGGCTACATTTTAAAACTAAGCAGAGACGTATAAGGTAGATGAACCTCAAAGTAGCTAGTGAGTAGAATGAAAAGAGATGAGTTTCTGATAAAGTGCATGGCGAGTGTGGATGCAGAAAAATTCACCATTCTTCTTTTTCCTGTACTGCTGAGGGGCAGTCCAGCCATAAAGGCCATCTCCTGGCTCCTCCCCTCCCAACACAGTGTCATAATTGGCCATTGCGTCTCTGTGGTAGATATCATCATCATCATCCTCCATTGCTCCTACTCCAAATGCCTTTAGACACAAACAAGCACATAATAATTGATATCTGTTAATTGATCATATCGACCTGCCATCCCTAGCTTACCAAGAGCTCTGTAATCTGATTGTGCGCAAGAAAGTCAGAAGAGTGTATTCCAAGAACAGCTTGTCCACAGGATGTTGGCATTAACAACTTAAATGTGTCTTTGGTTCATCTAGTTTAGAAGGAAGACTAGATCATAAAATAGCCTGTAACCTGTCCAGATGGGCCACTGGCATTTAGGGCTGAAAAATATTGCAAAATTCATATTGCAGTATTGTAGATTTGGCCATAAATTCTATTTAATATTAAAACGTCATTGTGTAAAGATAACAATTAACAAATATATTACATATATTTTCCTTATGTGGATATTTTTCTCTTGCCAGTTATGTTCAATGCTCATAGCTTCTTATTTCTTGCACTATAAATATCTGTAAATAAGACCATGTATGGGAAGTGTGTATATCTAACATTCAAATCTAAGTTTCAAATGTAGACAATGACCAGACTAATGCTGTGTTTACTTGTTGTTAATGCAGCAAAACATTTTGACACAACCCTGGAGGAAGTAAACATTTCTGTAAAATGTCATATAGACCACACCTGTCCTGCAATTCCACCTTTTCGTTGTTTATCTGCCTTCCTGTCTCGGAATAGATTGCTTGTCCTCTCGGATTCCAGTGTGAACAGGCTGATATGTCCCATCCCTCCACCACTCAGGGCCTGAAGGGGGTTCAGACCTCTGTAGCCCAGACCATGGAGGTCATCTTTTGGGTTGAAATCCACTGGGATTACATCTTTGGGTGCAAAAGTCACATTCTCTGGAGCAAACTCCTCATCATCCTACATAAGAAAACAAATAACTCGTAAGGTATGTAAACACTAGTTTCACCATGAATACATAGACAAATATTAACTGCTTTATACAAGTTTTATAATACTAATTCCCCCTTTGTTAATAAATAAATAAATAAAACAAATAACATAATTCTTATTACAAATCACCCATTTTCTAGAGAACCAACTAAAGGTTAGTTGCAGTTTTCTGGAAAAAAGATGCCAATATTAATCAAGTGATTGGCATCTGTTCATCAACTGGGAAATGGCAAAGTAATTAGGCTATATTGTTTCATATGCAGGAATGCCCACTTACTTCTGACTGCTCAGATCCACTGGGTGGTAAAGTACACCCATAAACTTTGACATCTGTAACAGGGCAAATATTAAATTACTTGTATATCACCTCAATATTGCAAGCTTTCTTACAGGATATATTAGACCAGCATACCCAATGTTAGTTACAAAAGGCTGGGTTGGCTCCAGGCCCTCATTCTAACAAAAGCAGTGCACAGCCAGTCTTGCATGTTTGGAATATAAACTTGCATCCACACTGAACTTGTGTTGATAAGAAATAACAGTTCTACATAAGAGTGACCTGTGTCTTGTTTCCGTTGTCTTCTCTTCAGCCTGGGTCCAATCCCTTGTCCATCCTTCCAACCCATTCTCCTAAGCAGCTGTACACCAATAGATGACCTGCAGTAAACACATGGAGCACATTTCCAAGTCAGTACTGATAATTCATTACATAAATATTTATACCTTCCTTCATTGTACAAGACACAATTATCAATCAGTTTAATTGGATTGGTATAGAGCTTTTTCTTTTTTTACAAACAAACTGCTACGAATTATGGCACAATTCATGGCATGTGGTAGTTAAATACCGTGCTGGAGCAATCAGCTCCTCCAGTAGGGTGTCTCCTGGAATGGGCGCAGTGAGAGAGCTGATGGCTTTGGCTTTTTCCTTGATTCGATCAGCCCTACCAGAAGCAAAGTCCTCTGTGGTTGTGATCTCTCGCGGTGCAATACCATGCTCACCGAAATCCTTTAGTGAAGAGGGAAAAATATATGACAGGTTTTAATTTTTAACAAAGATTCATATAAACATGGCTATATTGGTGCAAGTGACCCAACAATCAGGACAAATATTGACATATATACATGGATTGGGAAAAAGCAGATCAAACAACACAGCACCATTCATACACCCCTATTCAAAACAACCAGTTTCAGCACCTGTTTTTTAAATGAGGATGAGCCAGAGCCCAGGAGTGAGGGAAAAGGAGCAGCTCTAAATATTGGTTGTTTTGATTTAGTTCGAGGGCAGCACGGTGGTCGCAGTCACACAGCTCCAGGGGCCTGGAGATTGTGGGTTCGATTCCCGCTCCGGGTGACTGTCTGTGAGGAGTTGGTGTGTTTTCCCTGTGTCTGCGTGGGTTTCCTCCCACAGCCCAAAAACACACATTGGTAGGTGGATTGGCGACTCAAAAGTGTCCGTAGGTGCGAGTGTGTGTGTGTCTGTGTTGCCCTGTGAAGGACTGGCGCCCCCTCCAGGGTGTATTCCCGCCTTGCACCCAATGATTCCAGGTAGGCTCTGGACCCACCACGACCCTGAATTGGATAAGCGGTTACAGATAATGAATGAATGAATGATTTAGTTCGTTTTCACCATATTCAGTCCAGGGGTATAGGGTTCCTTTATTTTACAGTCAACAAGAAGAAAGAGAACAAACTGAAAATGGCTAAAAACCAGAGCATCTGCTACTCACTTCTCAATCTGGTGCCAGTGGCTCATTCTCATTTAAAGGAACAGGCGATGAAACTGGCTGTTCTGAAAAGAGCTATTTGACGGAAAGAATGGTGTTGTGTGAGCCTTGTGGTATTTTGACCAAATTACATATGTTTTGGTGAGACTCCAGGGAAAAGTGTTAGCTTCTGGAAAATGTGTAGAGTATGCCTTCTTTAATGGTTATGGCCACTTCTTTAATAATGTACATGAGGTGGCATTTGGGTGTCACTGTGATTATTGTGTGATGGTCTAGAAAAAAAAAAGAAAAAAAAGCAAAAGCAAAACAACTCCAGGGCAGAGTTCAGTTTGCACATCTTGAAACAGTAGCATTGTAGGAACATGCATTAGACTTATTTTAAAAAATAGAAATATGGTTTTACACAAAATAGGTCCTTTAATCACTCTACGTCTCAGGACGTACCTCGTCATCCATAAAGTCTTCTGGTCTGGCTGTTTGTCTGTCTGCCTTCTGTTGTCGCGAAGACACGAATGTGGAGGGAGTCCAGCCTGCAGAAGACAGTAAAGTTTGAGAAGTATGGTTTGTAGTATGGGTAGAACCCAAACCAGCAAATAACTGAAACGCTTATTCATATTCTTTGGAGTGGATCTACCTTACCTTCCTTCGACCCAACGGTGTTGAAGTAACCCGCAGAGAAACCTCCAGTAAAAGCCCCATGGAACCGTTTATAACGGCCTTTCTCATCTTTAACGGTTTGATCCTGCAGCGGCACCGGCTTCTTAATGGGCTCATCTGAACCAAACAACACAGTCAAGTCAATAATCAGGTTATAAAGTTACTGTATAAGAGTAGTCATTTTCTCTGTTATTCACACTCCGAGATGTCTATAAGAGCTGAACTGTACAGATTCGCTGGAGCTGCACGAGTAAAAACCTCTCCTTACACCCTTTCTGTTGCTGAAAATGTATTTAAAGCGCAGATGATTTAGCCCACCTTCCTCCAGCGGCTCCAGAGGAGTCCCAAAACTCACGAAGTCCTCATCACTCTCCCCGTCAGACGCCATGTTTACATGCACTACGGCAGCCGAAGAAGTTTATTCCTCTGACGTATTGTAGACGTCGAATCAGTGACTCGAGTCTTTTCTGTGCTTGAAATCCTTGAGGTAATATCGCGATATTTGGGAAGACCAAATAACTAATCGTGCTGGTGGATGAAAGAGCTAACTAGCTATTTGTGAACCGAGTCAACTGATCAGAATTACTGAAAAAACGACCCTGGAATTTAAATTGCCATAGTCCCCTCGTTTTACATAATTATCTTAATTTAATATACCATAACAGTTACTGAATTTAACATATTGAGGAAAAATAATGAAATCAAGTGTTGCCTGTTCAAATGGGGAAAAATATAAAATATGCCGTATGTTAAACGGCACGGGGCATTACCTTGTTACGGTAGAAAAACATCTGTTTACATATTTACCCTGTAGTGGACTTGTCCTAATTTGAATTAAGAAAAACAAAAAGACCGTAATGACCACCGTAATGACCGCGGTCACGCCATCTGCACTTCGCGAAAACGCAGTCACGCCATCTACACTAGGATTTCTTGTGCGCTTCTACATCACAGTTTACGGTAGAACGTGTGCGAGCGAGAGGGGGGACTCGCAGAAAAGCGCAGATATTGAAAATTCATAAGAAATTAATGTAAAACATAATTCAATACAGTTAATATTAAAAACAGGCCTGATTGGCTAAAAGAACGGTTTGTTACCAGAAAATCTCACTGTTGTATTGAAAAACATGTCCTCAGGTACACAGGGTATAATATTTATGTGCATTTACTGTAAGAATTAGAAGTAATAGGCTTGAAAAAAACTTCAAAAAACCCTATGGATATTAAATTCCATAAAATGGTTAAATCAAACTGTTACCAGACCACTCCACTGCATTCTTGAAGAGCATGTTCTCAGGTACTCATAGTATAATTTTCATACATTTTTACTGTAGGAATATGAAGTAATATTATTTGATGATGTTTAATTTACATATATGGACAATTTTGAGTTCTATTAAAGGGTTAAATCAAACTGTTACCAAACCACTCCACAGCAGCCTTGAAGAACATGTTCTAGAGTACCCAGAGAATAATTGTCAAACATTTTTACTGTAGGAATTTTGAGTAATATCATTTCAAACTCATAAATATGCCGTTTAATTTACAAATATTGCAGAATTTTGAGAGCTATTAAAGGGTTAAATCAAACTGTTACCAAACCATTCCACTGCAGCCTTGAAGGACATGTTCTCAGGTACCCAGAGAATAATTTTCATAAATTTCTACTGTAGGAATTTGGAGTAATAGCATTACAAACTTCATAAGAATAACAACACAATTCCACAAATTGCAGAATGCTGAAGGCCATAAAATGGTTAAATCAAACTGTTACCAGACCACTCCACTGCAGTCTTGAAGAGCATGTTCTCAGGTACCCAGAGAATAATTTTCATACATTTTTACTGTAGGAATTTGGAGTAATATTATTTCAAATCTCATAAAAAATGATGCTTAATTTACATATGTGGCCAATTCTGAGTGCTATTAAAGGGTTAAATCAAACTGTTACCAAACCATTCCACTGCAGTCTTGAAGAGCATGTTCTCAGGTACCCAGAGAATAATTTTTATACATTTTTACTGTAGGAATTTGGAGAAATATCATTTCAAACTTATAAATATGCTGTTTAATTTACAAATATTGCAGAATTTTGAGAGCTATTAAAGGGTTAAATCAAACTGTTACCAAACCATTCCACTGCAGCCTTGAAGGACATGTTCTCAGGTACCCAGAGAATAATTTTCATAAATTTCTACTGTAGGAATTTGGAGTAATAGCATTACAAACTTCATAAGAATAACAACACAATTCCACAAATTGCAGAATGCTGAAGGCCATAAAATGGTTAAATCAAACTGTTACCAGACCACTCCACTGCAGTCTTGAAGAGCATGTTCTCAGGTACCCAGAGAATAATTTTCATACATTTTTACTGTAGGAATTTGGAGTAATATTATTTCAAATCTCATAAAAAATGCTTAATTTACATATGTGGCCAATTCTGAGTGCTATTAAAGGGTTAAATCAAACTGTTACCAAACCATTCCACTGCAGTCTTGAAGAGCATGTTCTCAGGTACCCAGAGAATAATTTTTATACATTTTTACTGTAGGAATTTGGAGAAATATCATTTCAAACTTATAAATATGCTGTTTAATTTACAAATATTGCAAAATTGTGAGAGCTATTAAAGGGTTAAATCAAATTGTTACCAAACAACTTCACTGAAGCCTTGAAGAACATGTTCCAAGGTACCCAGAGAATTATTGTCGTACATTTTTACTGTAGGAATTTGGAGTAATAATATTTCAAATCTCATTAAAATGATGTTTAATTTACATATATGGCAAAATTGTGAGTCCTATTAAAGAGTTAAATCAAATTGTTACCAAACCATTCCACTGCAGCCTTAAAGAATATGTTCTCAGGTACTCAGAGAATAAGTTTTATACATTTTTACTGTAGGAATTTGGAGTAAGAGCATTTCAAATTTCAGTAAAAATGGTTAAATTTGCAAATATTGCAAAATTCTGAGAGCTATTAATGGGTTAAATCAAACTGTTACCAAACCACTCCACTGCAGCCTTAAAGAATATGTTCTCGGGTACTCAGAGAATAATTTTTATACATTTTTACTGTAGGAATTTGGAGTAATATCATTTCAAACGTATAAATATGCTGTTTAATTTACAAATATTGCAAAATTGTGAGAGCTCTTAAAGGGTTAAATCAAATTGTTACCAAATAACTTCACTGAAGCCTTGAAGAACATGTCCCAAGGTACCCAGAGAATAATTGTCGTACATTTTTACTGTAGGAATTTGGAGTAATAGCATTACAAACTTCATAAGAATTTTGTTTAATTTGCATATAAGGCAAAATTGTGAGTCCTATTAAAGGGTTAAATCAAACTGTTACCAAACCACTCCACTGCAGCCTTGAAGAACATGTTCTAGAGTACCCAGACTATAATGTTCATACATTTTTACTGTAAGAATGTGGAGTAATAGCATTACAAACTTCATAAGAATAAAAACACAATTCTATAAATTGCAGAATTCTGAAGGCCATAAAATGGTTAAATCAAACTGTTACCAGACCACTCCACTGCAGCCTTGAACAACATTTTCTAGAGTACCCAGGGTACAAATTTCATACATTTTTACTGTAGGAATTTGGAGTAATATTATTTCAAATCTCATAAAAAATGATGTTGAATTTACATATATGGCAAATTTTGAGTGCTACTAAAGGGTTAAATCAAACTGTTACCAGACCACTCCACTGCAGTCTTGAAGAGCATGTTCTCAGGTACTCAGGGTATAATTGTCATACATTTTTACTGTAGGAATTTGGAGTAATAGCATTACAAACTTCATAAGAATAACAACACAATTCCACAAATTGCAGAATGCTGAAGGCCATAAAATGGTTAAATCAAACTGTTACCAGACCACTCCACTGCAGTCTTGAAGAGCATGTTCTCAGGTACCCAGAGAATAATTTTCATACATTTTTACTGTAGGAATTTGGAGAAATATCATTTCAAACTTATAAATATGCTGTTTAATTTACAAATATTGCAAAATTGTGAGAGCTATTAAAGGGTTAAATCAAACTGTTACCAAACAACTTCACTGAAGCCTTGAAGAACATGTTCCAAGGTACCCAGAGAATAATTGTCGTACATTTTTACTGTAGGAATTTGGAGTAATAGCATTACAAACTTCATAAAAATTATGTTTAATTTACATATATGGCAAAATTGTGAGTCCTATTATAGGGTTAAATCAAATTGTTACCAAACCATTCCACTGCAGCCTTAAAGAACATGTTTCAAAGTACCCAGAGAATAATTGTCGTACATTTTTACTGTAGGAATATGGAGTAATATTATTTTAAGTCTCATAAAAATTTTGTTTAATTTGCATATATGGCAAAATTCTGAGTCCTATTAAAGGGTTAAATCAAACTTTTACCAGACCACTCCATTGCAGCCTTGAAGAATATGTTCTCAGGTACTCAGAGAATAATTTTTATACATTTTTACTGTAGGAATTTGGAGTAATATCATTTCAAAATTCAGTAAAAAAATTTAATTTGCCAATATTGCATAATTCTGAGAGCTATTAAAGAGTTAAATCAAACTGTTACCAGACCATTCCACTGCAGCCTTGAATAACATGTTCTAGAGTATCCAGATTATCATGTTCATACATTTTTACTGTAAGAATGTGGAGTAATAGCATTACAAACTTCATTAGAATAACAACAAAATTCCACAAATTGCAGATTTCTGAAGGCCATAAAATAGTTAAATCAAACTGTTACCAGACAACTCCACTGCAGTGTTGAGGAACATGTTCCAAGGTACCCAGAGAATAATTGTGGTACATTTTTACTGTAGGAATTTGGAGTAATAATATTTCAAATCTCATAAAAATGATGTTTAATTTACATATATGGCAAAATTGTGAGTCCTATTAAAGGGTTAAATCAAATTGTTACCAGACCACTCTACTGCAGTCTTGAAGAACATGTTCCAAGGTACCCAGAGAATAATTGTCGTAAATTTTTACTGTAGGAATTTGGAGTAAGAACATTTCAAAATTCAGTAAAAAAATTTAATTTGCCAATATTGCATAATTCTGAGAGCTATTAAAGAGTTAAATCAAACTGTTACCAGACCATTCCACTGCAGCCTTGAATAACATGTTCTAGAGTATCCAGATTATCATGTTCATACATTTTTACTGTAAGAATGTGGAGTAATAGCATTACAAACTTCATTAGAATAACAACACAATTCCACAAATTGCAGATTTCTGAAGGCCATAAAATGGTTAAATCAAACTGTTACCAGACCACTCCACTGCAGTGTTGAGGAACATGTTCCAAGGTACCCAGAGAATAATTGTCGTGCATTTTTACTGTAGGAATTTGGAGTAATAGCATTTCAAATCTCATAAAAATGATGTTTAATTTACATATATGGCAAAATTGTGAGTCTTATTAAATGGTTAAATCAAACTGTTACCAAACCACTCCATGACAGCCTTGAAGAACATGTTCTAGAGTACCCAGGGTACAATCGTCATAGATTTTTACTGTAAGAATTTGGAGTAATAGCCTTGCAAATTCAGTAAAACTTTTTAATTTGCACATATTGCAATATTGTGAATGCTATTAAAGGGTTAAATCAGACTGTTACCAGACTACTCCACTGCAGCCTTGAAGAACATGTTCTAGAGTACCCAGATTATACTTTTCATACATATTTACAGTAGGAATTTGGAGTAATATTATTTTAATTCTCATAAAAAAATGATGTTTGATTTACATACATAGCATTTTTGAGTGCTATTAAAGCGTTAAATCATACTGTTACCAGACTATTCCAATGCAGCCTTGAAGAACATGTTCTAGAGTACCCAGAGAATAATTTTTACTGTAGGAATTTGGAGTAATAGCATTGCAAAATTCACTAAAATATTATGTTTAATTTGCACATATTGCAAAATTGAGTGCTAATAATGGGTTAAATCAAAATGTTACCAGATAATTTACAAGAAACTGTCCACTGTAGTCTTGAAGTACATATTTTCAGTTTCCCTGGGTATAATTCTCATAACTTTTTACTCTAGGAATTTGGAGGAATAGTATGGTAAAATTCAGAAAAAATTATAATTTAATTTTATGAATCTCGTAATGTTTAAGACCGTAAAAAGTTTATAGTACTAGGTACTAATTACCAGGGATATGTACTGCATTTACAAAGAACATGGTCTCAGGTAAGTATGTTTTTTTGTTTTTTTGTGTGTTCGGAATAGTAATATTTAAAATTTCCCTAAAAATTATGGTTAGATACAATTGCAGTGTTTCCTCCCACAGTCCAAAAACACACGTTGCAGGTGGATTGACGACTCGAAAGTGTCCGTAGGTGTGAGTGAATGTGTGTGTGTCTGTGTTGCCCTGTGAAGGACTGGCGTCCCCTATAATACAATAACTACAATAACTTTCAAACTTTAAAAGCTCTTTTCAAGACTACAGACATGATCTCTAGCATTTTTTGAATTTAACATTTTTAAACATTTTTAAAATTCTATTATAACTGTCATTTTCAGGAAATATGAATTACTAGCAGGAGATAATCATTAACTGCTTTTACCCACAATACCAAATTTAAACGATAATGAAATCGTATGCACATTGTACCTAAGAAAAAAGGTTTTAAAGACTGCACTTGGCTCCCTGGTAACACTGCAATTGTCCATCCATCCATCCATTATCTGTAACCGCTTATCCAATTTTAGGGTCGCGGGGGGTCCAGAGCCTACCTGGAATCATCGGGCGCAAGGTGGGAATACACCCTGGAGGGGACGCCAGTCCTTCACAGGGCAACACAGACACACACACATTCACTCACACCTACGGACACTTTCGAGTCGTCAATCCACCTGCAACGTGTGTTTTTGGACTGTGGGAGGAAACACTGCAATTGTATCTAACCATAATTTTTAGGGAAATTTTAAATATTACTATTCCGAACACACAAAAAAACAAAAAAACATACTTACCTGAGACCATGTTCTTTGTAAATGCAGTACATATCCCTGGTAATTAGTACCTAGTACTATAAACTTTTTACGGTCTTAAACATTACGAGATTCATAAAATTAAATTATAATTTTTTCTGAATTTTACCATACTATTCCTCCAAATTCCTAGAGTAAAAAGTTATGAGAATTATACCCAGGGAAACTGAAAATATGTACTTCAAGACTACAGTGGACAGTTTCTTGTAAATTATCTGGTAACATTTTGATTTAACCCATTATTAGCACTCAATTTTGCAATATGTGCAAATTAAACATAATATTTTAGTGAATTTTGCAATGCTATTACTCCAAATTCCTACAGTAAAAATTATTCTCTGGGTACTCTAGAACATGTTCTTCAAGGCTGCATTGGAATAGTCTGGTAACAGTATGATTTAACGCTTTAATAGCACTCAAAAATGCTATGTATGTAAATCAAACATCATTTTTTTATGAGAATTAAAATAATATTACTCCAAATTCCTACTGTAAATATGTATGAAAAGTATAATCTGGGTACTCTAGAACATGTTCTTCAAGGCTGCAGTGGAGTAGTCTGGTAACAGTCTGATTTAACCCTTTAATAGCATTCACAATATTGCAATATGTGCAAATTAAAAAGTTTTACTGAATTTGCAAGGCTATTACTCCAAATTCTTACAGTAAAAATCTATGACGATTGTACCCTGGGTACTCTAGAACATGTTCTTCAAGGCTGTCATGGAGTGGTTTGGTAACAGTTTGATTTAACCATTTAATAAGACTCACAATTTTGCCATATATGTAAATTAAACATCATTTTTATGAGATTTGAAATGCTATTACTCCAAATTCCTACAGTAAAAATGCACGACAATTATTCTCTGGGTACCTTGGAACATGTTCCTCAACACTGCAGTGGAGTGGTCTGGTAACAGTTTGATTTAACCATTTTATGGCCTTCAGAAATCTGCAATTTGTGGAATTGTGTTGTTATTCTAATGAAGTTTGTAATGCTATTACTCCACATTCTTACAGTAAAAATGTATGAACATGATAATCTGGATACTCTAGAACATGTTATTCAAGGCTGCAGTGGAATGGTCTGGTAACAGTTTGATTTAACTCTTTAATAGCTCTCAGAATTATGCAATATTGGCAAATTAAATTTTTTTACTGAATTTTGAAATGTTCTTACTCCAAATTCCTACAGTAAAAATTTACGACAATTATTCTCTGGGTACCTTGGAACATGTTCTTCAAGACTGCAGTAGAGTGGTCTGGTAACAATTTGATTTAACCCTTTAATAGGACTCACAATTTTGCCATATATGTAAATTAAACATCATTTTTATGAGATTTGAAATATTATTACTCCAAATTCCTACAGTAAAAATGTACCACAATTATTCTCTGGGTACCTTGGAACATGTTCCTCAACACTGCAGTGGAGTTGTCTGGTAACAGTTTGATTTAACTATTTTATGGCCTTCAGAAATCTGCAATTTGTGGAATTGTGTTGTTATTCTAATGAAGTTTGTAATGCTATTACTCCACATTCTTACAGTAAAAATGTATGAACATGATAATCTGGATACTCTAGAACATGTTATTCAAGGCTGCAGTGGAATGGTCTGGTAACAGTTTGATTTAACTCTTTAATAGCTCTCAGAATTATGCAATATTGGCAAATTAAATTTTTTTACTGAATTTTGAAATGATATTACTCCAAATTCCTACAGTAAAAATGTATAAAAATTATTCTCTGAGTACCTGAGAACATATTCTTCAAGGCTGCAATGGAGTGGTCTGGTAACAGTTTGATTTAACCCTTTAATAGGACTCAGAATTTTGCCATATATGCAAATTAAACAAAATTTTTATGAGACTTAAAATAATATTACTCCATATTCCTACAGTAAAAATGTACGACAATTATTCTCTGGGTACTTTGAAACATGTTCTTCAAGGCTGCAGTGGAATGGTTTGGTAACAATTTGATTTAACCCTATAATAGGACTCACAATTTTGCCATATATGTAAATTAAACATAATTTTTATGAAGTTTGTAATGCTATTACTCCAAATTCCTACAGTAAAAATGTACGACAATTATTCTCTGGGTACCTTGGAACATGTTCTTCAAGGCTTCAGTGAAGTTGTTTGGTAACAGTTTGATTTAACCCTTTAATAGCTCTCACAATTTTGCAATATTTGTAAATTAAACAGCATATTTATAAGTTTGAAATGATATTTCTCCAAATTCCTACAGTAAAAATGTATGAAAATTATTCTCTGGGTACCTGAGAACATGCTCTTCAAGACTGCAGTGGAGTGGTCTGGTAACAGTTTGATTTAACCATTTTATGGCCTTCAGCATTCTGCAATTTGTGGAATTGTGTTGTTATTCTTATGAAGTTTGTAATGCTATTACTCCAAATTCCTACAGTAAAAATGTATGACAATTATACCCTGAGTACCTGAGAACATGCTCTTCAAGACTGCAGTGGAGTGGTCTGGTAACAGTTTGATTTAACCCTTTAGTAGCACTCAAAATTTGCCATATATGTAAATTCAACATCATTTTTTATGAGATTTGAAATAATATTACTCCAAATTCCTACAGTAAAAATGTATGAAATTTGTACCCTGGGTACTCTAGAAAATGTTGTTCAAGGCTGCAGTGGAGTGGTCTGGTAACAGTTTGATTTAACCATTTTATGGCCTTCAGAATTCTGCAATTTATAGAATTGTGTTTTTATTCTTATGAAGTTTGTAATGCTATTACTCCACATTCTTACAGTAAAAATGTATGAACATTATAGTCTGGGTACTCTAGAACATGTTCTTCAAGGCTGCAGTGGAGTGGTTTGGTAACAGTTTGATTTAACCCTTTAATAGGACTCACAATTTTGCCTTATATGCAAATTAAACAAAATTCTTATGAAGTTTGTAATGCTATTACTCCAAATTCCTACAGTAAAAATGTACGACAATTATTCTCTGGGTACCTTGGGACATGTTCTTCAAGGCTTCAGTGAAGTTATTTGGTAACAATTTGATTTAACCCTTTAATAGCTCTCACAATTTTGCAATATTTGTAAATTAAACAGCATATTTATACGTTTGAAATGATATTACTCCAAATTCCTACAGTAAAAATGTATAAAAATTATTCTCTGAGTACCCGAGAACATATTCTTTAAGGCTGCAGTGGAGTGGTTTGGTAACAGTTTGATTTAACCCATTAATAGCTCTCAGAATTTTGCAATATTTGCAAATTTAACCATTTTTACTGAAATTTGAAATGCTCTTACTCCAAATTCCTACAGTAAAAATGTATAAAACTTATTCTCTGAGTACCTGAGAACATATTCTTTAAGGCTGCAGTGGAATGGTTTGGTAACAATTTGATTTAACTCTTTAATAGGACTCACAATTTTGCCATATATGTAAATTAAACATCATTTTAATGAGATTTGAAATATTATTACTCCAAATTCCTACAGTAAAAATGTACGACAATAATTCTCTGGGTACCTTGGAACATGTTCTTCAAGGCTTCAGTGAAGTTGTTTGGTAACAATTTGATTTAACCCTTTAATAGCTCTCACAATTTTGCAATATTTGTAAATTAAACAACATATTTATAAGTTTGAAATGATATTTCTCCAAATTCCTACAGTAAAAATGTATAAAAATTATTCTCTGGGTACCTGAGAACATGCTCTTCAAGACTGCAGTGGAATGGTTTGGTAACAGTTTGATTTAACCCTTTAATAGCACTCAGAATTGGCCACATATGTAAATTAAGCATCATTTTTTATGAGATTTGAAATAATATTACTCCAAATTCCTACAGTAAAAATGTATGAAAATTATTCTCTGGGTACCTGAGAACATGCTCTTCAAGACTGCAGTGGAGTGGTCTGGTAACAGTTTGATTTAACCATTTTATGGCCTTCAGCATTCTGCAATTTGTGGAATTGTGTTGTTATTCTTATGAAGTTTGTAATGCTATTACTCCAAATTCCTACAGTAGAAATTTATGAAAATTATTCTCTGGGTACCTGAGAACATGTCCTTCAAGGCTGCAGTTGAATGGTTTGGTAACAGTTTGATTTAACCCTTTAATAGCTCTCAAAATTCTGCAATATTTGTAAATTAAACAGCATATTTATAAGTTTGAAATGATATTTCTCCAAATTCCTACAGTAAAAATGTATAAAAATTATTCTCTGGGTACCTGAGAACATGCTCTTCAAGACTGCAGTGGAATGGTTTGGTAACAGTTTGATTTAACCCTTTAATAGCACTCAGAATTGGCCACATATGTAAATTAAGCATCATTTTTTATGAGATTTGAAATAATATTACTCCAAATTCCTACAGTAAAAATGTATGAAAATTATTCTCTGGGTACCTGAGAACATGCTCTTCAAGACTGCAGTGGAGTGGTCTGGTAACAGTTTGATTTAACCATTTTATGGCCTTCAGCATTCTGCAATTTGTGGAATTGTGTTGTTATTCTTATGAAGTTTGTAATGCTATTACTCCAAATTCCTACAGTAGAAATTTATGAAAATTATTCTCTGGGTACCTGAGAACATGTCCTTCAAGGCTGCAGTGGAATGGTTTGGTAACAGTTTGATTTAACCCTTTAATAGCTCTCAAAATTCTGCAATATTTGTAAATTAAACAGCATATTTATGAGTTTGAAATGATATTACTCAAAATTCCTACAGTAAAAATGTTTGACAATTATTCTCTGGGTACTCTAGAACATGTTCTTCAAGGCTGCTGTGGAGTGGTTTGGTAACAGTTTGATTTAACCCTTTAATAGAACTCAAAATTGTCCATATATGTAAATTAAACATCATCAAATAATATTACTTCATATTCCTACAGTAAAAATGTATGAAAATTATACTATGAGTACCTGAGAACATGCTCTTCAAGAATGCAGTGGAGTGGTCTGGTAACAGTTTGATTTAACCATTTTATGGAATTTAATATCCATAGGGTTTTTTGAAGTTTTTTTCAAGCCTATTACTTCTAATTCTTACAGTAAATGCACATAAATATTATACCCTGTGTACCTGAGGACATGTTTTTCAATACAACAGTGAGATTTTCTGGTAACAAACCGTTCTTTTAGCCAATCAGGCCTGTTTTTAATATTAACTGTATTGAATTATGTTTTACATTAATTTCTTATGAATTTTCAATATCTGCGCTTTTCTGCGAGTCCCCCCTCTCGCTCGCACACGTTCTACCGTAAACTGTGATGTAGAAGCGCACAAGAAATCCTAGTGTAGATGGCGTGACTGCGTTTTCGCGAAGTGCAGATGGCGTGACCGCGGTACCGTAATGAGGGTGAATATCAAATGGCTTCCTGATCCCTACATAGTGCCCTGCGGAGAAACTTAGGGTTCTGCGGAGATACTGGTTCGACATGGGTAATAAAAAGCAACCAGGACTTCATCGACATTTGTACAGATCAATACATTTGGATACAATGGGTTATCTGGGTCTAAAAGTCAGTTTTTGTAACTCAACAATGCACTACGGGGCAGTAGATGGCCAACTGAAATGAGCCCGAATTAACCAATAGGGTCTGGCCCCTGAGTCTGATCTGAGATCAGCGGAACGGCGTGCTCGGTGGCGGATGTGATGAGAAGAGTTGCTGGTAGCGGTGCTGGATTTGAACGATCAGCTCAAACAGAGGAATGAGTTTAGAATTAGAGCTTAAACTTCAGACTAATATCACAGACAGCTTTTACCTATAAACATGATACGGAAACGACAAAAAGCGGAGACGACAGCGGCGTCATATTTAAGGTCTTGACAGTCATTTAATTCAGCGAAAGCAGAAGTGTTTACGGTTCCTGTTACTAAATTAATTTTTGGAGAGGATACTCATTGTAGGAACAATGTAAACAGCTGCTGCATAGTAAAGGCTAATGTACTTCCCATTATTTATCCAAGAAAACATCAGGGATATAGCTAGCACTAAGTAAAAACAAAAGCTCAGCTGTTCCTCGGGTAACTGGGAACGTAAATGCAGCATGTGACCACACTGTCAGCAAGACCAGTGGTACTAAAAAAAAAAAAAAAACAGGCCTGTTTCTGAAGTGACGTAATATTTTTTTTAATTGCTCTTGTTATTACCAGATTTACAACCCAGTTGAAAGCAGTCGACTGATGCCTTTTTTAGTGCTAACCAGGGCCATTGTCAAAACACCGACTGAGGGAATATGTTTTAGAAAAATGGTGTTCCAATTCTCCAGTGCAATCCCAGAGACATGCATTAGTCTGCCTGCTCTTAGTGATCTGAAACTCTGCTATGATACTTTATTTCTCTTATATTATTTATTCACCATCTAAACAAACTACTTTTATACAGCTATAAAAGCTTTTTTTTTTCCAACTCTTTACCCTGGTCTGCAGCTCATTGCTATTTAGTTAATACAATTTTATATCCTTTTCTCTTTGTACAGCTCAATTGGGAGAGAGAGAGGAGCAAATTCTGCCACACAGTCCCTGTTCCATGTTGACCTCTGGTTCTACTTTACTGTGCAAAATTGGATACTGGATTTTGGGAGACCTATTGTAATGGTGAGTATCTTTATTAGAATGGATTTTGCCACATTAAGTAATTACACTAATGTTTTAGTATTATTTGTGGACAATGTTTTTAATTAAATTCTTTTATATTTATATATTATTTGTCTTTTAGGTCACATTATTATTTGAATGTGCTCAGTTTGCATATAGTGCTATGTGTGTCGGCTGTGTCAGAATTGTTGCATGAAACCTGTCTGATCTATAGCCCTTGAATTAAATATACTGACAGAGCCGAATGTGGATGCTAAATGCCACCATTCATTCATTCATTCATTCAATGTCTGGACCGCTTATCCAGTTCAGGGTCACGATGGGTCTGGAGCCTACCCAGAATCAAGGCAGGAACACACCTTGGAGGGGGCGCCAGTCCTTCACAGGGTGACACACACACACATTCACTCACCCACTCATACTTATGGACACATTTGAGTCGCCAATCCACCTACCAACGTGTGTTTTGGACCATGGGAGGTATCCGGAGCACCCGGAGGAAACCCACGTGGACTTGGGGAGAACACACCAAACTCCTCACAGACATTCACCCAGAGCAGGACTTGAATCCACAACCTCCAGGTCCCTGGAGCTGTGTGACTGCGACACTACCTGCTCTTAATACTCTTAATAATCTTTTTATTTTAGATCATACTTCCACTGGAATGGTTCCCATTGAACAAGCCCAGTGCTGGAGATTACTTCCACATGGCCTACAATGTCATCACACCATTTCTGCTGCTCAAGGTGCATGTCAATCTCATAATACACTCAGTGATTCATTATTATATTAGTGTAATGTTAGACTGTGTTAAAACAATCATTTTTTGTGGTTTAATTAGATATAGTTTAAACATAAATGTCTTTTTGAAATGACCTGTGACTGAACTGTTTTGTAGCTGATGGAGCGAAGCCCCACTAATCTGCCAAGGTCTGCGGTTTATGTGAGCATCATCACCTTTGTTATGGGGGCTAGCATCCATCTGGTGGGAGACTCCATCAACCACCGCCTCATTCTCAGTGGTTACCAGAACCACCTGTCTGTCCGAGAGAACCCCATCATAAAAGACTTGAAGCCTGTATCACTGGTAATTAATCAGATTAAAGATAGACAGAAACAAGCTAAAGTTTATGGTTGGATTAGCAATATTTATAGTGGTTTGGCTTTATTACCATTAACTAATTGAAACCTGTTCAATGTATTAAAAATAATATAATAGTTGGACTTGTGTATCAGCATATGGAATTGAAGCATTCTGTTTTATAGCTTGTATTTTATCACTATATGTTTCCTTTACTGCAGGATGTACAAACTGTGATGGCAAACACAGGAACTATTATATTAAATGCACCTTCACAATCTATATTCTTTTCCCTCCATTTTCCTAAATGGTCCTTACCAGCTCCTCACAGAATTTACATTGTGTTATTCATCTTGAACTTCAACTGGTATATGAAGTGAAATGGTCAAATGGCCAAAATGTACCTAATAATAACAACTTTGTTTTACTTTCAGATTGACTCCTTTGAGCTCCTGTATTATTATGATGAACACTTAGGTCATTGCATGTGGTAGGTAAAGTTATTACGCTCTATTTCTCATTCTCTTACCTTATTCTTTTATTCTCTTGGTTTGTCTACCTTATTCTTGGTTAATAATAGTGTGAATCTGCTTTGTGATGAAAAATGTTTCACAAATAGTATCTTTGTAAAATGCATTCTTCCTCCATTACAGGTATATGCCATTCTTCCTCATTCTCTTTCTTTACTTCACTGGCTGTTTCACACAGGCCAAAGAGGAGAAGATGCCACGGTCAGGTTGGCTAATGCTGTTCCCGAGTGCAATTTATTATTGGTCAGTATTTAAATGTACCCTAGTTGTTTGTCTTCCCTTAAATACTATGACATATTAGAATGGTTATCATTATTGGCATCCCTAAAATAACTATATATATTTTTAATTTTTTTTGGCAGGTACCTAGTGACAGAAGGTCAGATTTTTGTACTATTTGTCTTCACATTTTTTGCTATGGCTGCTACAGTGATGCGACAGAAGCGGATGGGCTACGTGTTGGATAGTAATGGACGCTTTCTCCTTTACAACTTTATCATTACTCTGGGGTTGGTGGTTGTTTGGGTCATTTATCTATGGAATGACAGTGTCTTGCGCAAAAAATACCCTGGTATTATCTATGTGCCAGAACCTTGGTCTTATTACACGTTATATATAAAAGGCAGTTAAGATATAGACACATTCAGAACACAAGCAAGTTTAGGATATTTTCACTGCACCAAAACGTAATTAAGTTACATAGTGGAGTTTTATCAGGGTATGGGAAGTTACATGGGAAGGTATGGGAAGTTATGACAAAAAGTGTCAAAAAGTATAAACTGTCAGTGTAGTATATAAATAAGTGAGCTCAAAGCTAATTTATTTAGATATTAAAGGAGGTTTTAGAGAGCCATTTTAATTCTTCCATGTAATCAGTTGTCCATAAAAGATTCTGCAACTGGATAGGGCTGAATAAATAATCATTTTCATAATTAGATCTTAGTTTGAAAGAGCACAGTTTTCAAATCAGAAGCTGAAGTCTAACTGTCTTTTATGTGGGGATGTTTTCTGAGAAACTGAAAGAGTACTAATGCTAAATTTATTAGAACAATAACACCAGACAAATCACAACTAGATATTTTCCCCAAAATTGTTCAGTCCTATTTCCTAATAAGAATAGTGCGAGTCGAATTTAATAATTTCTTTAATTGATTCTTTTGTTTCTTATATAGTTACTGATATGAATATATGCTGAGAAAGCAGACTGGGGTTTACCCAGAACTTTCAAGACTTACATAATCTGAGGTCATGTTTTATGTGTTACAAAAAGTTTAGTGGTACTTGCATGTTTTACTAACATGCTGTACCACACACAAAACAGAATATTTTGTGAATAGAATGAATATAGAATAAGAGTTAGCTCTTAACTGAAACCAAAGCCAAATATGAATCCATTCATATTTTAAGAATATTTATATATCAATGTGAGTTCATGTGGTTTGTTTAACTTAATAAGTGTGAGATTAATAAAATCAGTGAGTAAAACACTACATAAGAAAAATATTGGTGACAAAAATTCAAATGTGAACTATAAATTAATATCTGCCAGTATTTACCAGAATATTTAGCTCCTAAATTGTATTGGTCACAGAAAAATTATATTGACTGTTGTGCTCCTTTTAATATCTATGCATTCTCTGTTCTGTCAGGTAATTTGAAACTTTTGCTGTTGGAGCAATTGCTACTGTTGTGTAAAATAACTGTATTTTATTTAAATACATTGCAGCTCATTTTTATAAATGTATGTAACTTATGTAATAATGTAATATTCTAGGATCAGTGTTAGGATCAGTGATCATGTGTTCCGAAATTCCATGTATTCTCAACGTCCAATTGAAAACATGTATCCCCAAAAGATTAACATTTTATTAACTTATTAAATATTTAATAATAACTTGCTTATTAAGATATTAACTTATTAACTTTAGCAGAAGAAGAAAGGAAACACCTTCTTAACTTTCAGTGGAAATCTGGAAGTCAGTGTAAAAAGATTTTATTCCAAGTAATTTTGGAACATTGCTATTAGTCCATTCACCTTGATGTTTTACAACAATGTGATATGCTGTGTTTAAATGATGTATTAACTTAAAATTGACAGAAATGTATATTACATGTTTTTCATTGGACAGCGACGCTATATTCCGTCTTTCCAAGTATATACAATCACCTTGCAATACAAATGGAGTGAATAAAAATGTTGTTTTTTGTTTATCCACAAAGTTTTTGTGAACAATTTAGGTAAAGATGGGGGGTAAAATAGGCTAAAATCTGTTAAAGCGTGTTGTATTAACTATATGTCACCCTTTAAAATAAAAGTTTTTGGTCACTGTCCTATTACAAAATACATTTTTATATAGGTCTGAATTGCAACAATCATTTACAAGGTACTGAATAAACATCATAAATGCTGGATTTGAAAAAATAACTGATCTAATCTGTGATCTACATTAAGACTGTACACACCCATATTTTGTGATGTGATGTTGTTTATTATGTCTTTTATCCTGTATGGTAAAAAGTGTTTTAGTAATCTGAGCATGTGATCCTGCTGCATTTGTTCTGTTCTTGTATATTTATCATGCATAATTCTTTCATATTTTTAACAACATTCAAGGCAACATTTTGTAAATGAAAAAATACATATTAAATGTAGGTGGTACATGAGAAAGTAACATCTATATGATTGTCAGGACCATAGCTTTCCCAACACAAAATAGCACATTGCACCACAGTGCTCTTGCCAAATCTTATTTCAACAATGCACCTTCGTCTCAAAATTATTCTTATTTACAAATGAGGGGCACTCTGTCAACAGTTTGCAAACTACTGGGATAGCCTTTGCTTCCTAGTGTGTATCAGTGAGCCTTGTGCACCCATGAGCCTTTCGCAGATTCACTGATTGTCCTTTGTTGGACAACTTTAGGTAGGTACTAACCACAACATCGAACAAGATGCAATTTTATAGATGCTCTGCCCCTTTTCCTTCTACCAGCAGATTGGCACAAAGAACTGAATGTTCACACGTTGCAGAATACATTCCACCCCGCAACATGTTCCATTGTAATGATATAATCAATATTAGTCATTTCCCCTGTCTGTGGTTTTAATCATGTGGCTGATGAGTGCATCGTTTAGCTATTAACTGGTGACCATGTGACCATGCCTGTTTTTGGAATAAGGAGAGCTCATTGGGACAGGTGGGATTGTATATCAGTGTTGCTATGGGAACAAGGCTATCAGTTACTTTGTCAGTGTTGTGGACTTTAGATCGTGACAGTAGCTCTGAGGGTGGGAAATTACAGGAAGACACCTGTCCACAGGTGAGACGTGTCCTACAATGGTGAGTGCTAATGGATTTGTATTAGTATAGTTTAATAGGTTTTATGAATTAATACATTTCTGTTGGGTATTTTATGGTTTCTAACATGCCTTTTGTTTCTTAATTTTTTTTTCTTACCATACTTAGGCAAAGTTTTTGTCCCAGACTCAGATTAATGGTAAGTGGATTTAAGTTACTTTAGTTACAGGGACAATTACGACTAAACTTCATAATGTAGTGTTCAGTGCCCTTCAGAAATAGAATTGAAAAAGTTTAGAGTTTTGTTAATATTTTGAAAGAAACATCAAAAATAAGAGCATTCATTTTTGTGTGGCCTATTAAGTTGATGTTTACATGGGGTTTGAAAATGTATTGAGAACACAGTATATTTGCTGAAATATGTATGTTATAGTATTAAAATGGTTTACTTCAGTAAAACACTACAAATCTGAATACTGCTTGAGCTTAAAGGTTTTTTGTAATTCATCGCTCTTAAATGTTATTCACACCACTAGTTTTCAAATTCCTTGATTTCTAAAACAGTAATTTCATTCATTCATTCATTGTCTGTAAAGGCTTATCAAGTTCTGGGTCGCATTGGGTCCAGAACCTACTCGGAATTACTAGTCACAAGGCAGGAACACACCCTGGGGGCACCAGTCCTTCACAGGGCGACACACACTCACACATTCACTCAAACCTACGGACACTTTTGAGTCGCCAATCCACTGACCAACGTGTTTATGGACCGTGGGAGGAAACCAGAGCACCTGGAAGAAACCCACACGAACACAGGGAGAACACAACAAATTCCTCACAGACAGTCACCTGGAATGGGACTTTTACCCACAACCTCCATGTCCTTGGAGCTGTGTGACGGCGACACTACCTGCTGTGCCACCATGCTGCCTGAAAACAGTAATTTGTATCATTTTTATACCATTATAATTTCGTACTGTTTTTCTTTATAGAATTTAAAGAATGTTTCTCATTGTATGATAAGAAGAGAAAGGGGAAGATTGAAGCTAAGGACCTGATAACAGTCATGCGTTCATTAGGTACCTGTCCCACTTATAATGAAGTCGACCGACACCTGCAGGTTCATAAGATAGGTAAAGTATAATTACAATATAATTAATATAATTAACACTATAATTAATGTTCTATAGATCATACTATGGTCCACATATAATTGTATGCAAAAATCTGAACACACTGCTTAGTTGATTTCTACACAAGGATCAAATTAAATGTTACCTATTGCTAGTTGCTATCAAATTAGGTATTTAAAATATATTCAATTATTTAAATAAAAATTGAGGGTGAATTGCTGAACAGAATATTTTACCAGAAAAATGTAATGTGGGCTATTTGTTAAAAAAATCAGAAAAATAACAATAATCAATAGTGTATAGATTATGCTGCTTTTTACCTCTATATTATACCTGGGTTTAATATATAGGAGTGTGTATGTACTCCACTATACAGGCGTATGCAAAAGTGTGAGCACTTCTGGTCAAACTACATGTTTTGTTGATTTTCTACACCCCACAAATCCACATATGACATTTCTCCACTTTTACCACATATTAAAATATATTGCAAACAAACAACAACATACAATATTTTCAGGGAACTTTCAACAAAGTATTTGTCCTGTATATGCTCTGTTAGTGTTTATTTGTATGTGTAATTACATACAAATAAATACTAACAGAGCATAAAACATTATTTTACACAGAGGCACATAAAATTTTAAGAGCTGCCTTGAACTGAGTTATGATTTCAGTGTTTTTCTCTATCCGCTCTGTATGTAACTTTGGGGGTGTCCTGGCTCAGATAAAACTGGTGAGCTGGACTTCTCCACCTTCCTGTCCATGATGCACAGGCAGATGCAGCAAGAGGACCCAAAGACTGAGATCCTGGAAGCCATGCGTATGACTGACAAGCAGAAGAAAGGCTACGTCCTGGCATCAGAGCTTCGAGCCAAGCTCACAGGCCTGGGAGAGAAACTCACAGATAAAGAAGGTAGAGTGGAAGGGATGCTAGTTTAAATATAGGATCTGGATTTCTTAAGGTTCTTCAAAGGCAATAAAATGTAAGAGGACTGATTTGATATTATCCAGTCCACAGTAGAGATGGGCAGAACTACAGATACCAATGTCTTTTGACAAACAATGCCTTCATATAGTGTACTGTGCAAAAGACCAATCAAACACATAGATGTGTTTCAGACAATATTTCAGATAGAAAAGATGAAAGCATTCTTGAAATAATGAAAAGAACGCAATGAAAAGAAAAAAAAAACACTTTACAAAACTGAGTTTAAAATTGTATTAAAAAATGTTGAGAAAATTTAACTTTCAACAACCTTGCAAGACCTAGTAGACAATAAAATAACATCTGATAAAAAATACCTAAACCTGCCTCTTTTTAAGACAAATATTTCCTGTTATCACATCAATGGACAAACTTAGATTTGACTACAACAAATATGTTTCAGTGAAGTAGGAACTTGATTGTAAAACAAATATGTAAGAAATATCTAAGATTTTATTTCCAACTATACTATATTATTGTATCATTATATCTGCACAACACAAATGATATATTTGCCTATGACTCATACACGGTGTAAATAAAATATGATTTGTAGCATTTTAGGTATTCAGTCCATTAAGAAAACTGAAAATCCTTTTCTTTGTCTCTGCAGTGGATGAGTTGTTTAAGGAGGCCAATGTTGGCTCTGATGGCCTTATTTACTATGAGGAATTCGCAAAAATGGTCACCTTACCTCCTGTAGACTACTGAGGAACCACAACGTATGGACATCTGTGTTGCAATTATTGTTATATTCTCATATATCAGACCCACAGTAACAGAAATATCAACCAGCAGTAAACTTGTGTGTTTCAATAAAAATATTTTGTATATTTCCTTCATTCCATAAATAATCTGAAACAAATTAAATGAAAACTGCTCCCAAATGTATCCTCTAGAGGGCAGACATGTGTTAGAAGTGTTGTGACCAATGTGGAAGATAATATAATAGAAGATAGAAGATAATGTATAAAAATAAGTTACAAAAAATGGAATTATATTTAAAATGTACCTAATTACTAAAAATACAGAATGTTGAGTTCACTTATTTTCTGTGTTTTTGACAAGATAAACCACATACTTTCTAAGTCTGAAATTCATTATCCAGCTTTTTTGAATGCACTATGGTTTGCCCCAGTCCAGTGCTTTCATAAATTCTTCTTCTGTGAAGGACAACATCTTTGCTGCTTCAAAGTGCATCTGTTAAGAGTGGGACAGAGGTTTAGTTGGTGAATGTGACTTCAAAAACATATACTACATCTGACTAAAATGCATCTGGGAACACCACCTCAATGTTTTGTTTCATCAGTGGATAATATCTATCCACATTCGTGTGGATATTTACAATCATGACAATAAAGACATGTCAAATGATCAAGTGTAAAAATAGTCAAAATATATTTTTTGGAAAACTCACCTTTTGCCTTTTTAAAATATCAATCAGCTTAAGCTGCTTCTTAAAGCCAATGATTAGTTCAGCCTTCTGTTTCTCCAGCTTTTTGTTCTCAGCTTGCAGTGCTTCAATCCTCTGCTGCTCATGGTTTGCAGAGTCCTTTAAAAGAAAACTGTGATAAGTGTATTTTAAAGAACCCAGGGAATACACCCTGGAGGGGGCGCCAGAATTATTCTGAATAATTCAGAATGGTTAATGTATAATGAGGAATAATAACTATTATATATATATAACTTATATCTGGAAACAAGAGTAACTGGATTTAATGTGGTTTAGATTTAAGCTGCTCAGTACCTTACTAGTCTGTTTTAGCTTGTTGACTTGTGCTTTGCTCTTCTCTGCTTCCTCCAGAGCTCTGTTCAGCCTTACTTCTGTAGCACTGTGGGCACTGGCTGCCTGCTTCTGTGCCCTTTTCATGCCCTCCACCTCCTGAATTTTCCACAAAATAATAAAACAATTGTCATGAATATATGATTACGGGAAACCTTCAGATGAAATTTCTATTTGAAAGGAATTGAAAAGTTGGAGAATATGTTTGGCTGATTTTTTAATGCCTTTAAATTTTTTATCTTAAGCTCAGTCTGTCATTCTGGGAAATTAATGGGAAGGTTTAATAACAAGTAACCTGTAGGTTCACTTTTTATTTTTAAAGGCCTAGGTACAATATGGTAGGTTGACTGCCAAAAATACTAAACCGTGTAAAACAAATAAAGTAAGACAAGTAGGCTTTCTTACAATCAAATATATATACATACAGTGCATGAGGCACCTCAGTTACACTCAGTCATACAAGCAGGGTTATGTAACATGGCAATGTATCTTTTTCTGTACCATTACCAGTATCAAAACTTATTTCCTTTTGGCTTTATGTATATACATGACCATGAGGGCCCCACCTTTCCAGATCTATAAGTGCACTCGCCAACTGCAGGATGGCTTCACTTTACATATGCTGGGCTAATCGTGTCAAAGGGCCCATGCCAGGCATTCCTCTGCACTGGCTCTGTCATTAACAGCTTCTTCAATGTGGGAAGCAGTCTGAGATACAACATGCTTGATTCCGTTAAACTGAGACATAACCTGGAGCAGCCAGGTTATCTTAAGTTCAAGGTAAAAAAAAATCCCTGGTCCACAGAATGGAGAATATAGTTCATACATAAGCTCAGTTAATCAACTACTTCTCCTGTGCCCATAAATCATAAGGTTATGTAGTACTCAAAAACATCAGCCACGTATTTACTGTGAAAACAAAAAAAGAATTACCACTATTTATTGTATTCAATTTTTTTCTAAACTGAAGGGAGTTTAAACCCTTTTCCTGTAGTAACAGATTCTGCTTTTCTGGGAAAGGTTTACATTGGATGCTGTGAGGATCCAATTACTTTCAGCCATAACAGCATCACTAAAGCCAGGTAAATGTGTGCCTGTGGATCATAAACTCCATTTTAACACATCCCAAATGTATTGAATCAAGTTATGACACTGTTCCACTGCCTCTCAGCCTATTGCTGAGGGGCTTTATATACTTCTAGCTGACACTCAGCATTGGCAAACTAAGATTATGACCTGGTGCTCCATCCAGTGCCTTTGGGATGGGTTGGAGTAGTGTTTGTGATCCAGGACTAATCATCCAACATCAGCCCCTGACCTCACAAATGCTTCAATGGCTAAATACCATTAATTTCTCAGGGAAATATTCCTATATTCAGTCTAAAGTCTTCCTATAGTCAATATGGGACAAAGTTGGGGGCGCTCCCACCTTCTGCAAAGTGGTCACTTGCTGCCGCAAACTGTCACAATTTCTGTTGGCCTCTTCAGCCAGAGTTCTGTGTTTCTCTAACTGAGTTTGCTGCATACTGGTGGTTCTCTGCAGTCTCACACGATCCTCCTCTACCTCCTTCAGTTTGCTGCTTAAAGCTGCATTCTCATCATCCTTAAAGAAAACAAAAAGAAAAACTGAAATGCATCCTATTCACATGATTAAGTCTTTCTTATCTATAAATGTAATCGCTTACCCTTTTGTTGCATTCATTTGAAAGTCTGTTTAACTCCTCTTGCATCACGTGTAATTTAGCTTTCAAAAATCGCATCTGAGCCTCTGGAAGCATCAGACAGGACAAGATTAAATGCCTGTTCAAGCAATATGGTCTACACAAATCATGTAAACTACATATTTAGCATATCTGCAGTATCTTAAACATTTGCACTATGTACCATTTACATTCAGAAGAATGCATAGTAAATAAATGACAGCAAGCAGATTTTTAAGTCTAGTTTAAGAAAAAAAAAGAATTTCCACTATTTATTGTATTCCATTTTTTTTTCTAAACTGAAGGGAGTTAGAACCCTTTTCCTGTAGTAACAGATTCTGCTTTTCTGGGAAATATTTACATTGGATGCTGTGAGTATTCAGTTACTTTCAGCCATAACAGCATCACTAAAGCCAGGTAAATGTGTGCCTGTGGATCATAAACTCTACTTTAACACATCCCAAATATATTGAATTAAGTTATGACACTGTTCTACTGCTTCTCAGTCTATTGCTGAGGGGTTTTATATACTTCTAGCTGACACTCAGCATTGGCAAACTAAGATTAGAATTATTACAGCTGCTCTAGAGAGAGAAAAAAGTCAAATTAAAACAGTGAAGGAGAAATAATGTATTTTTATCATCACAAAATACAAACAATTATTATTAAATTATTATTTTATGTTTTTTCAATATAGTTTGTTCTAGAAACTGAAACTCTTATTAATTGACTTATCAAAATATATCTCCTTTTAATATATTTAAACAGCTTTTTATATTAGAACCTCTGCGTGGATCTTTGCAGTTCTCAAGACAAAAGGACAATATTTATGTGTTTGAGCTCACCTGCACTCATCTCCTCCCCAGCGCTTGGCATGATGTCATCTTCCAAATGTTCATAAGTCACATTGTCATTCACCCTACCCTCAAGGTTGCTTATGGTTTTGGCCAGCGAGAAGTCACTAAAATCCTCAGGTACAGCAACATCGTCCACCACAGTAGGTTTTGTTTTTCTATTATTGCAAAGAGGAATATAGGAATGCCATAGAAATACCCTCTGAATGTGCTAAGTATTACTATGTATGTATGTATACTGCTAAGCAACCGACAATGTTATACTTGTTTTTTTGGACTGTAAGACCCACACAAACATGCATATACATATGTTGCATTCATTTGAAAGTCTGTTTAACTCTGTTTATATATATATATATAGTACATAGTAGTGAATCTGAAAAAAAAAATTTGCCTTCAGACTTATGATTCTTGTCTCTACTGCTATGAATACATTTTTAATAGCAAAACAAGCCTATTTAGTCTGTTTGCACATAATACTAAGGTATGGTTTAGAATTTCTATATGTGTTCCAGCAAAACATTTAACTCACTGAGTTATCTTTTTTATGCCTGAAGGAGGTCTGTTTGGTCTTCCAGGTTTTAAAGACTTTTTCTCTGTCACTGCCTACAGAGTGAAGTAAAAATGATACTATGAACAGCAAGTGGGTTAGTTAATTCACCTCCATCAAAACAGCCAAATTGTTGTATGCATACCTTTGCAGTGGGCTGCTTAAATGATTGCACTTCTTCTCTATTAAGAGGCACAACAGAGACATTATAGTAAATTCAACAGTGAACAACTTGTATGTATATGTTATGTTAAGGTGTGTTATGACTGCATTATATTGTATGTAAACTACATTACCCTAAATGCTCATAATCATCTGATACACTGATGCTCAGGTGGGTAGAGATGGGTTTTGAGAGCACTTCATTTTGTTCCCTCTGCAAAAAAAGAAATTTTATGAATTTTACATGCAATACTTTCATATGGCCATGTATATAGACAGGGACAAAGTGTCTAAACATCCACCAAGTAAAGATTTTATCTTACCATAACTTTCTCTGCCTGCCGAACTAGCTCAGCTGTTTTTGCCTCCAGTTCAGCATTAAGCCGTCTACAATTACACAGTACTTCCCAGTCAAAACGTGCTTTAAGTAATTTATAATTAATTAATAAGTCTTATAAACTGTAACATTAATGTTACCTACTTAAAATATAAAATCTAATTATATGCATAATGCCAGAGGTACCTAGCACTGTCACAAACACTTGATTAAACTTTAAAATATATTTTAAATATTTAGCTTCTTAATGAATTAGCATTGATTAGTAAGCATGATGCATACTTAAAACTCCCTTGGAGTAAGAAACAGTCAAGTTGATATTTTGCATTTGTAATTGTTCATTAATTCTGTTTCTTTTTCTTCAAAAGTGTGACTTGTTTATTTCCTAATGTAACAGAGTTATGGATATGAAGCAATAAATAGAGATAATAACATAAAAGCTGTCACTCATAATGCATACTTGTATTCCTCTTCTTTGGCCAGTAGGTTCATTGAAGGAGGGTTCTTGTTTGGAGCAGAAGCAGGTCGATTCACAGGTCGGGACACTGGAGTCTTCTGCAAGCTGGCTGACTGGGGCTTTTTAAGCTGTGTGATAGGAGGAGGCAGTAATGTTATTTTGTAGTACGAGGGTTATGAATCACCATTTCTACCATGCTGAAAATGGTCTAATGTGAAATGTAGCATTCTAAATCAATGATCAGGTTTCAGATCATTTTGAGGCATTATAAAGCAAAACATAACACAAAAGGAAACATTGTTTTATGATTATTATGACATTATTAAGTGTAAATTCACTGTGGCCAAATAAAATGGTTTCTTTCTCGGTAACAACTTCTAAATGTGTCATTTTAATTAACAGATAGCTACTTTATTCGATAACTAGACGGGCTTTTAAGAAAGCATGTTATTTGTGATCAAACATTTGCAGTGGAGTTGTTTGCATTTTAATGACACGTTTATGCAGGAATTTTGAAAACTCGGAGGAACACTGAAGTAAAACTGAAATTTTACTGATTTATGGAAGGCAATCCGGTATAAAAACTGAGTTAGTGTCAGCTTCGTTAAATCGGGGTTATTTAGAAGCGCTTCGGTGGTGGGGCAACACAAACACAGGACATATGATAAATAGACGTCTAAAGACATTTTTCTTTCAAGCTGACAGTAACAGATGTGCGTAAACAAACAACAGCAGCAAAAAAAACACTATTATTTCCTTCGCGTAACTCACCCGCTGAGGAGCTGAGGTGGGTCTGTCGGCCATGTTTCTCTGTGAAATGTGACGCTGTTGCATAGCAACCGCTCTCTGCTCTATTTTAATAAGTATAAATAGCTATATATGCACAGTTATAAGTTCACAGTTTTTATTAAAGTGCACTTTCAAAATAATAAACAGGGTAATTCCACAAAGCAGGATTTCAGGGTTAGCTAAATAAATTGAAGGAGCACTGGGTGATATTCATTTTCTTACTTTCACAACTAGGGTTTTTTCTTTCTTTAGTTTAAGAAACTAAAGAAAGAACCTACTGGTTCATTTATCATGAAATATTCACACGATTTGAGGACAGCTACTGTGTTCAAATGATGTAGTAAACTAGAAATTGATATGTTTTTAATTGGACAGCGAAAATATAAAGAACATTCAAAACATATATTAGCAATGACATCAATATAAGTGAATTTTCTGTCAGGACATCCCCTTTGCAAAGCGGCACTAAGAAACAATGTAATATTGTGATTCGTAATTTTGGTCACTGGAATTTATCTTGTCTACTTTTGCTGACGACTTTGTTAAAGGGTATATAAACTCATTTTTTAAGCACTGAAATATGTGTTTGCAAATACGTGTCAGTTTAATATAAAAACGCCGTTTGTTTTATATTCACATTGTTGACTGAAAATATATTTCCTAGCTTAACCCAGTCGTCAGAACAGGATTGGAATGGAGAATGTTGTTTTTCTCCACTGAAACCAGCGCGCATGCGCAGTCATGCAAAGCTTTCCGGCTCTTTTCAGTGATTCAAATTCATATGATTCACTTCATAACTAAGAATCTTACGATCCTTTCAATTCGTTTTCCAATAGTTTCCTAGCAATTATTTATGATATCATTTTAAACAAAACTGTAGCCTACATTTTAAGTAACTAGTCAAAATATTATATTATGAAATGTAAATCAATCACATTAGTCCATCTCCCTACTGGGAAAATGAAAGACATCTGCAGTAACATACTGGCAGCTTAGATACCACAAAAATATTGTCAGTAGACATTGTGCTGTACCTCATTTAACATAAATTGTAATGTCATTCTAAATCGCAGTAAGTGCAATTAGTAAAATCAAACAGAAACAAAGAGCCAGTTTGCAGCAACAATTAACTTCAATATAGATACTATATAGATACTTTAGATATAACATCCACAACTGCAACCTGATTCACTGACTTCACCAACAACAATACCCTACTGATTGGCTGATTCACAACAACATAATAATTCAAGGAAAAATAATTGTGGTTGTATATATATATATATATATATATATATATATATATATATATATATATATATACTGTGAATTACTTTTTTCATTGTCTGTATTTATAACTTTTCAGTGAAAATGCACGCCATGCCTAAGGACATAATTTCTTCAAGAGAACTTGAATTTGAGTTGTATATGAATTGTATTCAACACGTTTTTCATTGTATTTCCCAGCATTTTTCAAATTTTTCTAAGTGCATTTATTTGCCATTGTACAACATACAAATGTTTTCCACATTTTTTCTATCCACGTCAGTGATCACACAGACACACGGGACAAATTTCAGCGTGAACGTAGTCACTACCAGAAATTATGCAGTCAAGGTCCCATCTTTGGAGAATTTGCCAGGGTCGGCAAATCGGAGAGCAATGGCTGACATTTGCATTGGGTGAACCACCTTCGTGTCTTTCACTTTAACTTATGTGTATCATATTTTTTTTAATGTTTAATGACATTTTGCATATTTCATTAAAATTTTGAATTTGACACAGTTCTCTTGGTCCTGTCCTCAATCATGAGTATTACAATTATTCTGGGATTGAAATACTTTACATTTGTACAATGAGGAATTAATACCATCGCCTAGAATTAATATCGTTTAAATACAACGTAAGAAAACAGCTTCGTTTTGATAAAAAAATAATAATAATAATTTCAATATACGTACACGCCCTTAAACGCGAGTTGGCTTGTTCACTTAAAAGAACCAAATTAAGGAACCGATTCAGTGAATCATTTAAGAACAACACATTGCTAATACGCAGCGCCTGTCCGAGGGGAGGGAAAGAGAGAGAGCGAGGGAGAAAAAGAGAGAGAGAGAGAGAGAGAGAGACGAGGGGTGCAGATCAGTACAGCACAGCTCTGGAGCTGTAGGGAGTAGTTTCAAATCTCTCTTTCGTTACAGTCTCCGTATCCGTGCATGTGCGCTTGTTTTGTGTTTGGGTCCACGGCTTGGATGGCGACCGAGGAACAACCATGAGCCGCGTGCAGCTCCGCGGCGGCTCGAGCTCACTCCGCCCGACAGCGCGAGATTAACTAGGGAGAGGACCGTGATGGTCCGAGCTGAGGGGATTCCTGTGGTCTCGAGGCTCGGGTTGAGGCCTGCGTATTAACCGCCCTCTTCCTCCTCCTCATCATCATCGTCTTCATTTTCTTCCTCTTCCTTAGAAGCGCTTGCTGATGATGGCTGAAGATCCTCAGAGCTCTCTCCCCTCGCTCCTTCCACTGCAGGGCTCAGAGACCAGCGCCCTGCAGATCAAAATAAAGAACTCCATCTGGTAAGAGCTCTCAGATTAACATGCCCTGCTCCTGGACACTGACCTTAGGGTGTATGTCTGCGTGTGTATGTTTACAACGTGGCTAACTATTCACTTGCAGCACTGACCAGTCCCCCTCTAATATCCAGTACTGACATCAGATATAAAGAGCTGCACATTTAATTACAATTCAGTGCAGAGGTCTGGTCAAGCTACACGTTGTTGCTTTACTATGTGAAAAGTACAGTCAAGACATCTTCTACAGGGTACAAACTTAAATAGGTATTTTGGGTGCAACAGAAAATAGCAGAGCACGATGTCTGTTTATTTGCTCTGTGTAACCCAATAGAAATACAAAATGAGCTGTACATACCACGAGTTTTATGATTTGTGTTTAATTCACCACCTGATTTATCATACATTTATAATGCATTGCGATGTGCAAGAGGGTGTATAAAGAAACGTATTTCTTTATAGATCAATATAAGTGTTTGATGACCAGTGACTTCTCCCAAGACTCCTAGCCCCGCCCACTCCATATGAAGTTATAACGAGTGTTTCTGCACGGTGTTTTTTTATGAGGCCAATGCAATTATTTTTTTAAATTAGCCTTTCTATTTAGAAAATAAAATACAAGACATACACGAGATTCGGACACTTTTTTGGGACATATTCATTTGTCTTTACCAAACAATCAAAACGGCCCTGCCTGTTTGGCCGTTGGTGTTTTCTTCCGATCCACCTGAGTTACCTTTTCGTTATCTGTTCTAGCATCAGGAACCGCCGCGTTAGGGTCTTACCTCTGTTGTGTTCTTTTTTTAAAAGCGACTTTGTCACATTCGTATTTCTAAATATCTTGGGGTTATTGTGCCGTGTTAGACGTCACATAGTGGCTCTAACACTGTTCAGTGGCGGAAATTAGTTAAAAGCTCTTCGCAGAGTGACTTTAGAGGGCATGCTAGCCGCTAAATCCACTGCTCGGTGGCGCGGCGGATGGTAAACAAGCCACGCGGAGCTAGAGCGTGCTCCGTAGTGAATACTCGGGAGGGAGTCGGTTCATTTGAACAGGCTCTTTTCACATATTGGTACGAATGATTCACTCGAGATTTATGGTACAGACACTAAACGTAAATACATTAATGTGGTTACAAATAATTTAGCTAGTTTTATTCATCTGAAATAAATAGATCTGCTTAATTTCCTATTACTTGGAGAATGTTTTTTGATGGCTGAACTAACAGACCATGTTTCTTATTAAATTCATTAGTGTTTCAAACAGTGTTATGACTTGTATTTTCATTTACATTTTCTAATATAGCTGGCATAGGCAAACTTTCAGAACTTCTCCTTTATATAATTTATTGCTAGCGTCTTGAAACAGTTTTCCCACCTGTTCAGAACTGGTATAGACTAGACCTTATGGCCATGTACTGCTAGAATGCTTTCATGTGCTCAACACACATCAGCTCCTTACTGTTGTACTTGTTTTAACAGCCCCAGTAACAAACACGTTCAGTTTGTGCACACAGATTATGTACATGCATTGTAACATATTAACTTTCTTGGGTTGGATATGATTGTGGCCTTTGATTGGCAATTAAACTGTGTCCTTTCTAGAAAGTTCTGGACGGTGGCAAATGTTCTGTTTTAAAGAAAATATCTTCTAATGTTCAAACAATGTTTTAAGGATGTTTGTCACTTCAACTTATGTACTTATAAAAGTAAATTTTACCTAAGACAAAATGTTTTATTCGCTACATTTAGAAGATTTTACTGAGAACCATGTCAAATAATTACATGTTAACAAAGGAAGAACACTCAGTGCAGCAGTCAGTATATTATGGATGTGACTGTGGACCTTTTTTGGAATAAAAAAAAAATGTAGGTATGTTTACATTATACGTACAATACTTGAGCAGAGAAGCCATATTTCCTGTTATATTATTGTACCACATAATGAGTTGGGAGTCGTTTGAAATTCTAAACTAGGGGGTATGCAATAAACCAGGATCAGTTATCCAGCCATCTTAAGCACAAAGGTGAGGACTATCCAGTAGGAATGTCAAAATTAGGCTTAATTTATCTGGCCAATTTAGAAGTCCTGATTTGCGGGGCACGGCTCTAATCTCCGATATTTGATTTACTGGAAGAACTCGAAGGAGTCGGTTCCGTGAACTAAGCGGAGCTCTCCGTCACTGGAGCCGAGTTGGTAGGCCAGCGCGTGCTCGTCTCTCTCTCTCTCTCTCTCTCCAACGACTTAGACGACGGATGTGTCTCATTTACGGTTATAAATACAGCGCCGCCACTCGAAATTCAGTTTAAATATAAACACCTTCACCAAAAAGCATTCTCAGTTTACCGTTCATGACTCAAGCAATAAGGACCGTACACATGCCGCGTTGCGGCAGAGTACGGTCCTTAGTACGGTGCGAGAGAGCGCATGCATTGTACCCTGTATATAGTGTTTATATGATAGTAATTGCACCAAACAATGTTCCAAACAGTACTGTCGTCAATAGACCCCCTCGAGTTGCAGTGGTCAGTTAGGGTGTTCGTACTTAATTTTAGTACTCGTTGTGGCGGTGGTCGTGTGGAAGTGCTGACGGTGTTGTTTTGTTGCCTCCACCCCCTCTGTTTGTGCATGTGGAGACGTGCATTTCTGCTGCTAGTGTAAAGCCATGTAGTGTTTTATAAAGCAGGTCAGCTCTCCTTCATGATATAACAGCATCATATTCACCAGGACAAATGTTTATTTATCTGCATGCCCAGTGCATCACACTGTCAAAACCTCCTGCCCAATCTATGTATTCTGAAATATATCATATTAATCTGTTGTTCGTACCCTCTTTGCTGCATTAACACTCTCAGATATTCCAAGAAGGCTTTAAAACACTGTTGGTACATTTCTGTAAAGACTTGATTGCATTCAGACACAAACATGGGTGATTTCAGGTATTGATGTTGGGGGATTAGGTTCATAAGCACTAGTCTAGTTCATCCCAAAACTTTTGGTGCAGTCAGGTGCTGTGAGGGTTCATGCCCCTCAGGCCAGTGCTTGGCATTGAGCATGATGACCATAAGTTTAAGTGCAGCTGCTCCAGAGCACCCCATTTAATTTCATGTTTTTTTCTGAAGATTATACAAGCTGTGTGGGCAGCACTGAATGTCTGCTCACAATGGGTATTTCATAAATGGCCCAATTCATAATTATGAAGAGTGTCTACACACTTCTGGACATATAGTGTGTATACTGTCACTCAGAGAGGCAAGATGAACATTTTGCATGTAGTTGTTACATGATAATTATGCTAAAATTACTAGGGATGCACCGATGTAGAATGGTTGGGCCGATATGATAACCGATAATTAGCGCCTTGGAGTAGCTGATACCATTATTAATAACCGATAATTGTATCTTTTTATAATTAAAGCAAATTCACATTGGATTAAATTAAAACATTCTTTTTACCGTAGGTTGTCACAGGACAAGCCTTTTCATCTGTATTTGTACATTTCTGTACTTTTTAATTTTATCTTCTAAGTTTATTAGTCGTAGTTGTGTTTTTATTAAAGATTTACTGCTGGTTCCGCATGAATGGTTTCTAGAGGGGCGCTAATTAGTGCAGCACCGGGTTTGTTTTGGAGCGTGTGGGAGAAGGCGGTTTTCCCGAGCGAGGGAGAGAGAATGTGTCTGAGCGAGTGTTTGTAATCGTTTATCGTTGTGTTTCAGTAATAAAGTCAGACGCTGAATGACTCTATATGTATTTTAGGTGAATATATGAGGGCTCCTGCATTGTGGTGGTTCAGAGCATCTTTCTGTCGTTTAATCAGCGGTGTGTGTGTGTGTGTGTGTGTGTGTGTGTGTGTGTGTGTGTGTGTGTGTGTGTGTGTGTGTGTTTACACTGCTATTTGTGTGTGCGTGTACTGAGCGTCGTTGATATTTTTAATTAGCTTTCTCCACGGAGAAATTTATTCCCTGAAAATGTTCTTTGCAGAAACTGTGAAAAAGGTCCACACAGCGGATGTAGTTGTGTGTTTAAAGGCGTCATTGCATTTGCACAAAAAAGCCACAAAGTAATCGGTTGTAATATCGGCTAAAATTCCAATATCGGACCGATAAAATTAACTAAAAAAATCCACATATTGTCAAATAATATATCGGCCTCCGATATATTGTACATCACTAAATGTCATAAATATGAAAGTGAAATATTTAAGTATGGACTTGAACATAGTTGCAAGTGAATGGGTGAATTCTGAAACGAATCTTATAAGATACTGTTCCATTTATCTATTATTGGCTGTAATTTAGAATTTGTTTCCATGGTCATCCTTCCATTTTTATAAATGAAACATGAATTTAACCTTTGCTTGTCTTTGCAGTTTGATGACTGAGGTTTTTTAACAGTGTCCCCTGAACAGAGGCGAGAGCATTTAAAGGTTACCCTGACCCTCACTGTTAACTGATACCCCTAATTCACATTTGGCGAGCTGGCACGCCCACCCCTGTCTGCCCGGGAATGATGGGGCACTTGGCTGGGGCTCTGGGGTCTTGGAGAAGTGACTGGAAAGTGGGGGCGGCGTGCCAGCTTTAGCCCTCACTACTCCGCTTCCGACACGTCTGCGCTTTTCACTCACCCATCTGTCAGAACAGAAACACTCACATTTTAATCAGTGCTGCAATCCGGGCTATGTCCAAATAACATTTGTCAAAGAGCAAGCATCTCTTTCCTCACCTCTGGTCTGTTTTAACCACACTTGTGCATTTAATTTACTTAGTGATGTTTTATATTCAGAAGTTAAGAAGCATTTGTATACCCATGTTTGCATTAGATCTTAGCTCTCAGTCTAGAATTATTACTATCTTACACTTAATTTCAATTATGATAATGTAATATCAAAGAATTAGCTCTCTTTCTGGCACCCATTTATGTTGTTACTGTGTATGTCACATAACCCAAATACATGCACTGCTATGTAGTTAGGTAGTAAATTTTCACTTACTTGACATTCAGTGTCAACTGAAAACAGTTACAGATCTAGTAAAATGATAAAGCCTGGCATTCCTTCTGCAAAACAAGACAGTTGTTACTTCATCGCTTGTGATTGCTCAGATTATTCTGCTCTGTGGTTTGAAGATGGTTCAGGTATTAAGCTGACCTCCTGCCTCCCTCTGTGCTGTGTGAATGGTACACTGTTCCAATGCCCTACGAATTATTACTTGAATGTGGTTGAAGAGAATGAACTTCACTGTTTGTTTAGTCTGTGAAGTGAACACATAATGGTACAAATTGTTTTTTTTGCTCAATACTGGACAGACCACATTTCATCCAGAATTATATTAAAAGATTGTGAAATGGGACATGCAATCTTTGAGAGTACATTAAATTCATGGATAAATGTGCTCAATTTTGAGTCCAAAATGTGTTTCACACTGGATGATTATATGGAGAGATACTCTTCTTTTTTATATATAAATATACTTTTATATATGGATATAAGTGCACAGTAGAGGGATGCTTTTTAGATATAAGTGTAATTGTAGTCCCAGCTTGGCTTTTGTGTGTTTTTGCGGTTGTATTTCTGTAATATATACACAAATTTGAAAAGCGATGATCTCGAGTGGACTGGCTGGAGGATTGTAACTGGTCTGTTATGTTCATGTGAAGCTATTTTTAATTGAAACATCTTTGAACATATTTGGAAGCAGGCAATGCTACACTTTTATGCCAAAAGAACATAATCATGAGATTTTGAGTCGTAATTTTTCCTTCCCTGTTTCCCAGTGGGCCACCAGAGGGGGGTGTTTTAGAACGTATTCAGACAGAACTGCATCTCTTGTGTTTTAGTGAGCGTCGCAGTATAATGGCTGAGCGTTTGAAGTGGTTTTTGCTTTGGTTTGAGTATGTGAAGGGAATTGAGCCCATGATACAGAACGGAGCAGCCTCTGAAGAGCTGGTGTAGTTTTTTTAAGTCACGCTGGAAAATAAGTGCAGTTGAATTGCAGTTCAAATCCAGTGGGTATTTATTATAGAGTTTCACACTAGAGATGCTACTGTGTGAAAGGAAGGGAAAAAAACGCCATAACAAAGAGAGGAGTCTTATGCTAGGTGCTGTTTTGTGGATTTATTAAGGATGAATCTGCAGTGCTGGAGGATCCTCATCATTGAATAACAGATTCTATTTATATTTCAGGGCTTAGGGATATTTAAGGCTTACAATATTTTGATTGTGGTTTCATTTAAACAATATGTTGCCACATGCTGGATGGCAATTAAGAAAAACGGAAGGTAATTAAGTACAAAGAATTCTCATGTACTTTCAAAATGTTCTACAATAATTGTATCAAAACATTGGTTTCCTGATTTAACAGTTGAATTGCAGATTAAAAAGCTCTAAAAACATGTAGAATGTTTAGTTTAGCTTCATTTTGGATGAATGGCTTTAAAACGCTGGAACGTTCAGTCTTTCTTTTCTTGTGTGTTTAGTCAGGGAGGACGGTCTTTGGAAGAGCCTTTAGTGTGTGTGCTCTCATGCGAGTGTGTGTTTATATGAATCTTTGTTTATTGGAATATGAGGGGAAACATGCTATAATAGAAGATGGGGGTAGAGATCCAGACACAATGTGAACAATCAGCTTCAAAGCATTTTGAAAATGAGCCTCTGCACCTCTGGCAAGCACCCAGTTGTTTTCAAGCAGCCACCATCTCCGGGAACCGTTCTCCACTGCCACCGTCACACAGTCTCTCCATTCCTGTGACATTTAACCCACATTCAGGCCAGGAGACACATGATAGGTTTTTTTTAGACTGTGGAAAATAAACAATTTTGCCTGGCAAAGCATGTTAAACAAAGTGATACAAAATGCCCAGACAGGATCATTTAAAGTTCACTAAGAGAAGCAGATAATTCATTTTGTTTCTTTTTTCCTAAATGTGAAGATGTATCAAATAAAAAGAAAAAAAAACACCAACTGAGTGCAGTGTTTTGCTCAGTGGGATGCTGCCAATGATTTCAATTATAGTCATGTTCACATGAAACAGCATAACAGGGGAAAAGGACCCTTTGATCATGTTTGCTCCCCCTACCCAGTATCTTACAGGCATACACAGACACACAGACACACACACACACGCACCCACACCAGCACATACAAGGCTAGTCATTCAGCTCCATCTTACATTGTTTTCTTAAGATGAATTTATGTTTAATACTTATGTTCCTGTACTGTAGTCCACAGAAGCACTGATGAAAAGTTTAATTCACACTTGTACAAAGCAATCCTTGTTTAGGCACAGCAAGAAATACATTAACTCTTGCCTCTGTGTCCTTTTAAGGCTAAATTTCCATTCCATTTACATTGGTGCTCTTTTGTTATAGAGTCTGTCTGTGCACTGAATGTCATTTACTAAGGGGCTACTGTAATGTAGAAGTTTAAAGTTCATAATGGGTGATGGCTAATGGTCAATAAATGTGGAACTTCAAGTGGCTTGAATGAAAAGGCCTACAGTACCTTGCTGAAGTCTTGAGTTGTTTTCTTGGGCAGCAAAATTCTGGCTTAAGAACAGTTTAATTAGAAATGCGATACATACTATACGATATAAAAAACAAAAAACTAAAATTTCCCCAAGGATTTTCTGTTAAAATGTAATGACGCTTTCCCACCTTTAAGTTGGTCTTCTGCTTTTTGATAACATCACAGCACACAAGTGAGTGGAGAAAAGTCACATTAATTTAAAGCAACTAGGGACATTCACTGTTAGTGTTTCATCATTTACACAAAAGAAGAATAATGCATTGTTTTCCCAGAGTAATGTTAAAATCCCACCTTTTTTAAAAGCTTGATTCAATACAATGATTCTAATCAGTGACTGTAGATTTATTGTACTGATTTGTTCTGAAACATCAGAGACATTTCACCTGACACCTGACGTTTCAAACATTTTTAGTATCAAAACTGTTGAGATAATGCTGATTTACACCCATTTAATCCAGTTGGTCCCCTGAGAGAATAGACATGGTGCCATTTAAATTCAATAGGAATCTATAGAGTTTGGTGCTATATTTAACATAATCAAACCTTTGGGCTCCCAAGTAGTACAGTGGTCAAAGCATTGGCTCGATTATGGCAGTTGGGCAGTGGATGTTCATTGGTATATGCTTGTCTTCACCCTCCGATGTAGGTTGCACTGTGTATATGGGAGATTTCTAGCAAAAGTGGGGAACTGATAGGAAAACAAAATGTATTAAAATTACATTGTACCAACATAGTGTAAAGACACACAGAAAGGAACTTCTTTGGCCTGAAACTGGTGGCAGTGAAAACCTATGATGGCGAATAAATAAATAAATAAATAATGCTTTTCTGAAAACAAAGGAGAAAAAACTGATGTGGTTCTTGCAGTTACCTGGTTGAGCCCTTTAATTGAATTAGAGGTTTATTATCTGATTGAAGCCTGATGAGGCTCAACAAAGTATTGAATACTGGGCCATGGTCAGGCCACTGTTTTATAACATTCAACTCCAATAATCTCTGTGAACATTTATTTTTGAGCAGGCTCAGGATACGTTTTTTTTTTTTTTTTTAAATCAGCACTGCTACTTAGGCCTCGTGTGAATCAAATTTGAACTTCAACGTCTTGCTCATACAGGCCACTGTAAATTGCAGACCTGTACTGTGTATATAAATGGATATACATCTACCTCGCCAAGCCACTTTAGTAAACCACAATGACCACAGCAGTCATGTAAACACAGGCTGCTGAAGTTGGTTCCTTCCTGTAAGTTTAAGGAAATGAACAACTTTTAGTAAAAATGTAATTTTTGTGGTGTTGACCACGTGAGGAACAAAAAGTTATTGCAAGGTACAATTGTTAGCATATAACAGACTTTCTGCTTTCTGCTCAACTGATATTACATGTCTAACAGTTTCATCAAGATGTACTGTATCTCAGATAAAAGTAACTTGTTCACGTGGAAAGGGTCTCTATTTCTTATAAAGCTGACTGTGAAAGGCAACACACCTTGTATGTATAATACAGGAATATTACTTTGTTTATACTGATGCATATTACATATCTTTTAACAATTTCATTTCTTGTACTATCAGACATTTTAAGCTACTTGGTCTTAGTATATCTGAGATCTATATATCTTGATATATCTATATCTTGATCTACCAATTCAAAACAAACTATATGCAGATTATATACTTTTATATACATCTAAGGACATTTGATGCTTTTCAAAATACAGATGTAAAAATGCTTATAAAATCGATAGTGTTTCAGCTAAGTGGGAATCCTTTGCACTTGCAACTTGTTTTCAGAAACTGCAGGCTGTAAGTGCATCTTAAAAATACTACACATTTTCTTCAGGTGGATTGGCTGTTCAAAAGTGTCCACAGGTGTGAGAGACTGATTGTGTGTGATGCTCTAGGCAGAGTATATTTCTGTCTTGTATTCAATGATTCCATGAAGGCTGTGTACCCACTATGATCAAGATCAGGATAGAACCCTTAGAGAAGATAAATATTTAACATATTTACACTGCTACATGAATGGCTGCCCAAGTATTTTTATTAATATAGCAGTGTAGCATTGGGAAAACATTAGAGATCATCATTAATTTATTCAATTTTCACTCTAAATAGCAATTAAATATTTGTGGTAGTATTATATTCAGCACTGAAAATAAAATCAGAATAAATATTTAAAGAAAATATAATTTCACATTTATGAGTATTTTTATTAATTGCATCAACTGTTTTTTTCATGAGTGAAAGAATGGGAAGGAACGTGGACGTTCAAACAAGATTGGAGTTTCATTATTTGCATTTTGCTCTTTTTAATAAAATAAGCTGCTTGTCAGTGCTCTTAAAGAATTATTGTTGTCCATGATTTGCTCTCAATAGTGTCAGTTGAATATCAGTGTCGGACAGATCATGAGAATTATAATTTCCCAGTAACATGCACAAGGTCATAATGAGCAGAATCAAAACTACCAAAAATACCACTGGCGAACTAATTATTTAGTCATTAATACCATATATTTTAGTCAACATGTCTACTTTGTAGGCTATATTTTGGAATTGATACGTCACATACTTCTTTATAATAACTCCATAACACACTGAAGTAGTTCTGGGCAATATGAACATTTTTCCACGATTATGATTAATGAACGATTATTTTGTTTTTTGTATTTTCGACCCTAATAGTTCAGTGACAGGGCTTGTAGTGTAAATATGCTCCAGTATAAAATATAGAATATTTTGTCTAATGTTGCTGGGAGTTTGTTCCTCTCGTTTTTTCTCAGCGTATACATTTGACTTCTTTTTGTTCAGTGTCGTCTTAATTATAGTCAGAACAAAATCCAAACCACAGATGCTGTGTTTTTCTTTGGAACTAGCTGCTCAAATTGCTTGGTCTGCCTTGGTGTTTTGGTTGCTTTCATGTGGAAGACAGAGACAGAAATCTGTGACTACAGCTTAGTAGTGGGATTTAAAAGGACAGTACATGAACACACATAACAGAATAAAAATAATCGATATAGACAAGATTGTGTTGATTAGAAGTTCTGAATGTTGATTTATTTGATTTGATTTCAAATGATTTAACCCAGCTGTACACTGAAGGCTGTTAGTATCTTTCTAGTTGAGATTTGGGAAATTGGGCATGACATCTCACTGAATATTGTTCAACAAAGTGAGTGTGGCCCCTTTCCTTCAAGACAGACGGACAGGAGGAGAGTCATTCATCATTCATTTCTGTGGTTATGCTTTCTGATAGGTACATAAAAATCCACTTAAGCTCAGCACCATCTCCCTCTCTCTGTGGCTGCACTCCAAAGATCAGTCTAGCTCCTCTGTAAATGAAGCTGCTGGCTGTGTCCCAGCCTTATTCGATTCCCTGCTAATAGGTTCTCTGTAGTTGATTAATGCTTTTTAGCAGGTGTCGGAATAATACCCCGCTGTAATGGAGCTGATTGGCAAACAATACCTTGTTCCATAGGAAGGAGCCAATATGAAAAAGGGAAAGACTTGGGTAATAGCAATGTAAGATCAGCTTCTCCCAATTTGCTGCAGTTCTACTGTCAGGGAGTGCTTGGCATTAGAAGTTGCATCATTTCCAGGAGGATTTGATGGCATTCAGCCATGCAATCCTTAGTCAGGTCAGGTACTGATGAGGGTTAGTTCTGGATGGCCAACACAACTCCTGTTTCATCCCAAAGGTAATGGAGGGTGCTCCATCACTCCAGATATCAGAGTCTCTGCTACACACAACATACTGAGGGGCTTAATATAGCTCTAGTCAACATAAGGCATTGAGCATGGTGTCTTTAAGCATGTGCAGATGCTCCAGAGTATGTCATTTTATTTAATGCTTCTTTACGGAGATACAGAACACATGCACGATTTCATAACTTGCATGGTTATGATGAACACTTTGTAAGATTTTCATCATACAAAGAAAAAGTGCTCAGGTTACCAGAGGCACCATTAGAGGAGACTGTATCATTCCTATTCAAAGTGTTTTAATCAGTAAGCATTTTCTGTAATGGGATCTAAAGAATGGAATTCACTGCCAGTTAGTATTAAAGAAAATAATACTTATCGTATTTTTACTAAACAGCTAGTTATGGTTTGTGACTAAACAATCATATTAACATTAGAACATGAAATACTTATGAAGAATTTCTGCTGCAATCATGTATGGGGTAGTTTTGCTATTGACTGTGGTTGTGTGGAATTGTCTGTCGAGTGTTCATTTGGATGTCTGTTCTTGTTATTATTGTTATAATATAAAATAATATATTAATTTTGAACTGTTTTAAGATTGTATAATTTTTGGTTGCCTTTTTAAGAATTGGCCAGGGACTACAGATGAAAATTAGCCTTTTAGTTTAAAAATGTCTCATTTACAGAACCTCCTTGTTGATTAATGAGCATTGTCACTGTCAAATAGATGAAATAAATTAAATAAATAAAATGCATCAGCATATGCAAGATGATATGGTGATGTGGTGGTTTGTTAGTGTGTTTTGTGCTGGTATGAGTGGATCAGATTAGCTGCTCTCTCTGACTTTACATCTAAACTTAGCACAAAATGTAAGGAAATTTGTGTTTAGTAGATTATTTATTTGTTGTAACAATGCTTCTTGGCAATAATCTTATACCGTTGGAAAGCCTGTTAATTTCTCCTTTAAATGGTGCCACATTTGTAAGGAACATGCTTTTGTGGGATTGAGCAGTAGAGCTGAGTATGTGGGTTGCACTCATGAAAAATTTGCCAAATCTTCCCTGCCAATGCCAAACAGCTTATTTTGCTGTTACTATTGACAGACCCTGTCAGCACGTAGGTACAGTAGGCTGTCTTCTACAGATTTGCAGTCAAGGTTTGCAGGACGAAATGATCGACAGCTCACTGCCCAGTCAATCCAGAACAGACTGCACGCAGTCAGTCTATGGTCTCATTGGGCTGCCAGGAGGCCTGCCATGACTGCCCTTCACCATCAGGCCCGTTTGCAATGGTGTCAGCAACATGTGCACTGGAACCTGAACCTGTGAAGGAACGTCATGTTCAGTGCTGAGTCCAGATTCTGCCTATGGCATTTGGATCGTAGGGTCAAAGTGTGGAGAAGATACAGAGAATGCTATGCTGATTGCTGCACCGATAGAGTAACATCTTTTGGTTTAGGCAGTGTGATGGTGTGGGGAGGCATCTCCCTCATTGGAAAAACTAGGCAATCTCATATCTCCGCAGTCTGGGACCAAACTCTGTCCTGCAAGATGACAACACTTGCCACCACAGAGCGGGGTTTATCAGAGGCTACCTCCAGACTTTGGGAGTGGAGAGAATGGAATGGCCTGCCAGCTTCTGACCTCAACCCCAATGAACACTTGTGGGATCAGCTTGGCCGTGCTGTCCGTGCCAGAGTGACCAACAATGGGATGCCATCCCACAGCATTGTGTGACCAGGCTGGTGACCAGCATGAGGAGGAGGTGCCAGGCTGTTGTGGCTGCGTATGGTTCTTCCACACGCTACTGAGGTTCCTGTTTGTTAAATGAATAATGTGTTAAACTGCCAATATGTCTTGTTTCTTCTATCTTCAATCATCCAGTCCCCCAACGATTCAATGGCAGAATAATTGTTTGGCAATGGCAGAGAGGATTTGGCAAATTTTTCATACTCAGCCAAGAATTTTTCATACCCACATACTCAGTTCTACTGCTCATCCCACAAATACTACAATATATTACATGTCTCCAAATAGCGAGTATTACCCATAGGACAACAAAGTGCACCACACAACACGTGGTTACATCCTTTATTCCAACTGTATTCTAATTTTCCCTTCCACATTAAATGACGCAACACTGTGGTGCACACTACGGCTACTGCTGTTTCTGAACCATTTAAGGTGAAACTTTAGCCACAACTGTGATGTTCTACTAATCTGCAGCTCCCGCTGCAGTGTGTTGAGACCATGCTAACTATGTTTTCCCATCCCTGACCCAAAGACATATTTACATGTATTTTTCTTTTTGGATTTACACAAATAGCAGCACAAACAATAACCGCAGCAGGTTGTACGTCCATATTTATCTGTGTCTCCAACGATACGCGAATTGCATTTTTGATTGTAGTGTGAAATACCCCTTTTGTTTATAATCTGCCTCAACTAAATTCAAGCTGCATCTAGTTACACAATAGTGATGTGCAGATAAATACTGAAATATCAATCAAAATATCGATACTTTTGATAATTCAGTCATCTGAGGTAATGTATATCATTAATGGGAACAAAGTGAAAAGCAAGTAATCTATTGAGATCATTGTCTAAATAATACACGGTTGGTGGGAACTACTTTTTCTTCCGCCTGGGTAATTGGGTAATGCGTAAGCACAGCAACACAGTGCTAAGTCAGTCAGTCTGTGCAGACAGACACAATGGCAGAACATAAACGGAGTTACAACAAACATTGTGAAACACCTCAGATTAAACCACAACACAGAATATGAGGCATTTGTGATGTGGCGGACAGAAGAGGAGAGCACAGTGTCAGGTGCTGCTGCTAGGGAAAGACAGACATCTCTGGCGTAGTCCTTTGGTGCTGCAGGCACGCACTATCCAGGTTCAGGGGGAGAAAATGTGGGGCTTTAAGTGGTGCTAAGCACCTCAATATACTTCTGAGATGAAAATAAATTAATAAATAAATTACTCTGATGTCTTGCATGCTTTATGAAGCTATGAAATACACTACTTTTTGTTAGATTTACCAGACACATTAGGTGTATTTTCACGAATTTCAGTATCAGACAAGAAAGGAAATTAGTTGTATTGAACATCACTAGCGTGCATGCTGTTTGCTTCAGGGGTGTGTCCCGAAAAATGCCCTGAGTACTACATGTAGGGAATAGTAAGTAGTGGGCCATTTCCTACACACTTATGGTATCAGTGCTCTCCACTGATCCACATATCTAGCCGATATGATACTGTGTTTAAGTGCTAGTTTGTGTATGTGTGTGCCTTCAATGCTCGATTTTCTCTCTCTCTCTCTCTCTCTCTCTCTCTCTCTCTCTCTCTGTGTGGACTGAAAGGTTATGAGGTTCACCACCATAGAAGCTGAGTGCAATGAGTTCATAGAGCAGAGAGAGTGTGAGCGCTCGAGATGGAGCACATAGTCATGTAGGTCATGCTGACTAGTGGTAGCATTAGCTTTTGAAAGATATCTGACCGCCGTCTGTAAGCATTCATCTGGGCTTCAGTCCCACACTGGATGCAGTACACTCACTTACCCCTGCTCTGAGAAAGTTATGCTGACAAACCTAGCCTACATATTACACTAGCTTTTGGCCATGATCTGTGATGTGTGTGTGTGTGTCTCTCTCTCTCTCTCTCTCTCTCTCTCTCTCTCTCACTCTCTCTCTCTCTCACTCTCGCACATGTTTATGTTTTTGTCTTGATCTGATCACATGTGGCCAGCTGGAGTGGGATCTTGGGGGAGGGGCATGTTTAGCCTGAGTGTGACAGAAAGGTTCAGCCTTTTTATTTATTTATTTATTTATTTTTTGGATTATCTTAAAAAGGTAATTGAATCAATGAGGGATCAACAGTCAATTATTATCCATTAGGTATAATGATAATGCAGTTTTTATTAGGCTTTGAAATCCAATATTGTTCTAAGCTGGAGCACTATATTTTGTATAACTCTTTGATAATTAATCTATATTTTTATATAATCTCTAGTAAGTCTCTCAGCTTTTAGGCTTTTGTGACTTGATGGCAGTGTAAACAATAAGAAATTTTGCAATACTGCAGTTCAACTGAATTTTCAAACTGAATTTGAAAAGAGCATTAGCCTAATCATCACACCATAGTGGCTTTAGAGGTTAGATTTTTAGCTGTGCCCATGAACAAGACTCTTAACATTTGCCTGGTCCCAAAAGGCACCCTAAGCCCTGCAACTTGTTCAAAGTCTACACTAAGGTTGTGCCATGTCATATTGTTCACGATAATATCGTCATAATTTTTATATGGTATAAAAATCAGTATCGTGATATTCTGACACAATTTTCTGCGCTTTGTTTGTGTAATAGATTTATATGCTACATTATTGTTTAATACAAAATCACTTATTAACATCAGCCCAACCCATGAGTACCCATACCAGCCACTGTATCACTATCTCTTCACAGGGGTCATCAGGCAGGCACCTCCTCTCATTGGTGTTTTGCAGAATTAAGCCTACGACACCTCCAGAAGTCTCAGCAGTGAAGTCAGGCATCCCAGACCCACCCCCCTGTTATGTTTAATGTTGTGTGTGAGCTGTTGCAAATATGAAAAAATAAATAAGTTCAGCTCTGTATGGTTTTGCATTTGCATATTAGTTTCATATTAAAAAATAAAGTATTGCTGAAAACCTGAGGATTTAAAGAACCAGGTTAAAATTTCAACTGTATTCCAGCATTATGCCAACGGTTTTTGCTGAACTAAAGTCCCCTCTGCTGAGGCTAACTATAACCACTGAGTCCAGTGATGGCTGTGCCAGTACTGCTATGTCCTGTTACGAGTGATTAAAAGCTTAGCTCATTAAGCAGCCCCCAATCAGGGCTTGATTTGGCCAGGGGGCGATATTATTGCCTTGAGGAAGTGACGCTTTTAAAAAGTTGTCCGTTCACAAGCTCAGTTTGCTTGGCAACAAGGGGCTGAAACGTCTTTGTGGTGCCATAGTTGCCCCAGGTTTACCTGGAGACAGATTAATGAGCCCTACCTTTGCCAAATTTGCCCATTAACAACCCCAGCCTAACTCACCCAGTAACAGTTCACTAAAGTTCTCACCACTAATTTCAAATTGAAGGTGGTGTGGGGGTGGGGGCAATTAAGGCCTGGCCAACAAATAATGTTCCATCTAGGATTACCTGTCCATGTTGGCTTGTTTACAGTTTGCTGGGTTTTGACCTGCCTGCTTTGTCTTAGTAACAGCCAGGTACGACCATGTCTGGCAGCTCGGCCTCGTGTTGAGGATTATTGTGACTTTGATCGGTGCTGTGTAGCAACAGCTTATTAAAACTCTCACCTTGACTTTAGACAGGTAAGCCTACTGCAGAGGTCAAGACCAGGGCAGACTTGAAATCTAATCTCTGGAGCATGTCAAGGATAGCAAATTACCAAGAAAATCCATTTGTGCATTTGCGAATTGTGGTTGTACTGTTATAAATAACTCTCAATGCTGGAAAATCAGTTTTTACTTCTAAACAAGATCAAGAAAGCTGAACTGCTTCTATCACCAGTAGTGTCCATATTTTCTCAGAATCCCATTAAATGTTTGCAGCACATTTAAAATGCAGCTTTGAGAATTCTGAGAATTCGGCTTATAAATTGCTCATAAACAATTCAGGACATTGATTGGACAGGTTACGGACAGTTCATGCGCCAAAGCTTTAAATCCTGCAAAGATGGGTGGGCCAAAGTTTTTCCATAGCAATGTGAATAGTACATGAAATATTTATTAACATGTAGCCGGTATCAGGAAATGTGTTTTACTTGAATTTTACTTGTGGCATAAGATAATATGACCTGGAAGATATTATTTTAAAATTTATGTATTGTACAGACAACAAATTTGTTATACACAAACAGATGAAAATCTTGATTTTATCCACTTCAGTATCATTATATATCACAATATAATACTTTTCAATAACAATGATATGATTTGAAATACATTTTCTATATTTATTACACACTGTTTACAACATCTTTTCTCTGATTTACATTAATTACAAGACTCAGTTTTAAAGTCAGTTTGAAAATATTAACAAAGCCAAGACGTTTATATTTGATGGTGATGTCGTTTCTTATTTGTTCTTGGCAAATTTTCTGTGGCTTTTACATTGTTCATATTAATATTGGAATTATATTGTATCCACCGAAATTAAGAAATATATCATATTAATACATATACAAATACCTGCCTTTTGGAGAGTCCTGCCAGCTGCTGTGGTCAACCTGCATATGACAAGTTTTTCAGTTACTAAGGGATACATTGCATATGACAATTAAAATATATGATTTTAGTTTGGGTTGATACTTTTGACATTTTTTACACTTAAAGTTGTGTTTGGTGTATACCTGAAATGACCACAGCCCTGAACTGGATAACCGGTTACAGACAATGAATGAATGAATGAATGTATACCTGAAATGTCTCAGACATTATTAGCTCAGGGGTCTTTAGTGTGTTTATGTCAAGGTCCACACGTGATGGACTGTAATGGAATATCAGATCTATTTGGGAAGTTGCATGCATGCTGTAGGTGGTACTTGTTTGTTTGCTTTCATGCGCAGCAGAGTCCAACTTAAGGTTGGTGACTTCTGAGGTATGCAGCCAGGTTCTATATACTGTAAACATACATACCAGCTTTACGTCACCTAAGTCCAAAATAGGCTTTGAACCATGCCATACCTGTATGTTGATTCTATACTGGTTTATACCGGACAATTCAGCCTGCATTTCAGTGACTGTGGGGGTCCGTCTGGTGGGAATATTAATAGGGCTTTAGTGTGATGGAACATTAGAGCTCTTTTTTTTTGTTACAGCATGTGTTCTGTGGATGTATCTTGGTCTGAGCCAGCCAGGGGCGGATTAGCGGGTTGGAGCATAATTCACGTGCCACTGGTTTATTAATAAAGACGGCTTTGAGCTTTCCTCAAATTACACTTGCGTCATGCTAACATACCTTTTGTTTCTCTCTTTTTTTCCAGCAAATCTGTACAATCAAAGGTAGATGGGATTTTGGTGAGTATATTGTTTCATTAAAGAACACATTTTCTTATTGGCAGAATGTTTATGTGTACTGATTGAAAAGCAGCTCTTATAATTAGTTAATTTAATGGCATTGGAATTGGCAGCTGCACATGGATTAAAGCTCACAATGCCAATGTCAGCGTTGTCAAGAGGGCTATAAATTATAGAGCTCAATCCAGTGACTTTGGGAAGAGGTTAACTGCTTTTTTTCTCCAAAACTAATCATTCAGCATCAGCACTTGACCTCTCAAATGTTCCTGTGGCAGAACATCTAGTTTAAGTATATCCAAAAGGTGTAGAAGCTGTAGTAAATGGGGAAATAATGGGGAAGAATTTCAGAAGAAATGTTAGATAAGCAGGTATACACAACCCAGAATAAGCCCAAGCCAAGACCAATGATGCTGGGTATTAATATCTGCCAGATATCAGATGAATAAAATCTGGATATGGGACTGAGTACAGCAGAGTGGTGCTAATGGTGATTGTCACTGACACACAGCACCAGCGTTCTGGGTTCAGTCCTCTCTCAGGTCACAGTCTGTGAGGTGTTTGCCATGTTCTTGCTGTGTCTTTGCAGGTATCAAATGGTTACAGAAGATGACTACATGAACACATTAATGGATAAATAGGCATGGGATCAGTTTTGTCTAATAGTACATCATTTGCTTTCAGGATCATTACCAGAAAATGACAATACACTTTGTGGCATCTCTATTAATAATGTTGATGTATTGGCAGATATATCCAAGACTAGGTTTACACATGTCGTTAACATTTAATAGTTGTCAATCAGTTTAGTGGATTGGTGGCTTGATTTAACATTAGAGGGTTGTTTTAGTGTCCAGATCTATTGTTTTGATGATTAGCTCATGCAGTGTCCACTAGGCAACAGGCTTATTACTGAACTGTACTTGGATTGCACTGGGAAACAATAATAAAACTTTACTTCTAATCTAAGTGTTACTTTTAAGCTTATACGTCTCAAATGTCAGAGAAGGAATGTACTAAAACTTACTTACGTTTTTATAAAATATTCATTATGGGCATATTAATAGCAAAGTCTGCTTTAGCAGCATAAGTATGACAAGGTTGCTACAAATGAGTCCTGCCCCTGGAGAGCTCCCTCAACTCGAAAGAGAAAGGAATTTTTTTTTTTTAAATAATTTGTCTGTTGAAGGTCAGTGTGGGCTTTAAAAGGGCAAATGTCACCTTTAATCATTGCAAACCAGTATGCTTTACATTATTTATGCAGGTGAAAAAAAGAGACCTGCATGTGTCAGCATCATGAGCAGTTTGTTTCACAGTTTGGAGGGCAGGTGGACACACCCCGTGGTTTGCCCTGTTACAAGCACTTGGAGGAAATCAAGCTTCCGCATGACTCTGTTGAAGATGGAGATATCATTAGATTTCGGAAAGTGACAGATGTTAATCGCTGTGTCTTCATCATCAGCTTCTGTTGGTATCTGGTTGGCACCTGCTTCCTGCACAACAGAGTTTTAGTAAAAGACACGGTTTAGGTTTACTGAAAATATAGCCAGAATTAGACAAAAAGGCTGCTACGTTTTTTGGGGGGTTTTTAGGCAGAAAGTGAGAGGGGTGGCAACACAGTATGTCTGACAAGGCACTCTAACCAGACCAGCTTGTAGTGTCAAAACCACTTAACAAATCACTTTAAGAAACAGCTTTGTGGATCTGTTTCGCAGTCTATATGAGGGACATTGGTCAAAGCAACTTGCAATCATTCTTGATGACCTCTGCCTAGAGGGAATTTCAACTGCCATGGACTTCTGAACTTGCACTTGTTACTACTTAAAAATACAACTCTAATCAATATGCAGAATTCAGAAAAGAGAATTATCTGCAGCATGCTGACATGATCTGGGTTAGTGATATATCTCATACATTCCACAGTTTTCCACAGCTTTTATATAAAATGTTTCAAAAATGCTGAGCACTTCACTAAATCCATGCAATGGCATGCCCTACTGTAGCCCCCTGACAGTGTATCCAACAAGTATTATTTGACCATTTGTAATTTTAAATTGTCACTATTGCCCAAACAATATAGTGTAATACTTGTTTACAGCATTGACATGAAATTAGGCATTATAAGTAATCTAGAGATAATTTAATGTATACTGCAAGAGCACTACGACATTTTAAATGAGGGATTTACCCTTCCAGAAGGCCCTATCTCATCATGGATACTAAGAAACTGATTGCATTAGAGCATATGCCGTTAGATTTGTGCCTTTAAGGAAAAAAGAAGAAATTGGATCTGCCCCTTAACGATTTGCACTTGAAACGAAGCAAGTGGCCATGAAGTGAAACAAGGAGAGTGTGGGTGAAAGAGACTGAGACAGAGACAATGATGGTTGATGGTCCATCAGTTGCAAAGTGTCACACAAAATTCCTTGGAGTTAAAGAACAAGGCTAATGCGCTGTCGTCCTCTCTGAGCTGCCCCCGCCCAACCCGCTCCACCCACCATGCCCTTGTTGACCTCTACTGAATGTTGCCATCTCACTCTTTCGCTTGCATCAGCCGCCTTCCATTAAACTTTCATGCCATAGTAGTACTCCACACTTGTTTTGATTTCTATGAATTTCCACCAGGCGTATTACAATTTCTTTAGGTTTTATTATTGTTCTTTTTCAAACATGAATATTAGAGGAAGAGATTACCTGAAATATTAAACTTTCATGTAATTTTCCCTGTGCTAACTTTTTGGAGCTTCACAAAAATGAATGAAGTGTGTAACTAATGAAGGCCATTTAAAAGAATGGTGGGTCTGATAAACTCAGCCTTCTTTGCCTGATTAAGATAACATAACATTTTATTAAAGTATGTAAAACAAAAACATATGCAAAATAGAATAAATATACAAAATGTAGTTATAAAATGTTATAAAAGACTGTAATATGCACTATAAACAGATGTGCAATCTGTACATATGCATGGATGAAATGGTTACAGATTAAAGTGACCATATACGTAAAGGGCCAGTGGAGCGTTAGTGTATTAATAGGAAAGGTAAATTACATTGCAGTAATCTATGTATGTATTGTATGTATGATACAATGTAAGAATTGGCTTTTATTTCTCCTGAGTACCCCCTACCTGCTGCTGAGTGTAATTCACATTTACAGTACTGTCAATCAAGTCTCTCACACATCTCTCTCTCACTCGCCCACTCACTTACTTAAACACAACCGGCTCTCGCACACACTCTCCCTGCCTCTCACAAGCAAACACACACCTCTCTCAATCACTCTGTTTTACTCACTCACTTATCGAGTGATGTTTTCAAAAGTAGCGAATTGTTCTGGGGCTCTGGCTGATTTTGAGCCGAGGGAATGCGTGTAATGGAATAAAATAATGTTGACATGATAAAACCCATATGTCGCTCATAATACACATTGGATCATGTTATTACAATCATAAAGTGTAACTTTGGTGGTACACTAGCCATTATAACCACCTTGAAACCATTGAAACCTACAGTAAAGCATTATCAGAATTGATGTCCAATGTTAAAAACTAAAGTTTTATCCAGCTAAAGTAAGCAGGCGCTATCACTCTCACTTGTTCATCAGTAACTCTCAAAACCAGATTATAACACTGTCCCCAACAAAGCTTGGGTTCCACCGACAACAAATTTTAACATTCATTAAGTCATTTAATCCACACAGCAACTGGCGAATAGCATGTATTACCAAAATCGATGTCTAACACAAAAAGGTTAGATAATCCAGCTAAAGTTAGCAGCTGCAAACCCTGGCTCACGGCTCAGTAACTCTCAAAAACTGATTTTAACACTTCCGTCAACAAATCTTATCACTAACTTAAGTGTTACCCATTTCTCACGAGAGTCCCCCACGCCGTGGTTCAGAAGTTGCTTAGTGCAGTTAACCAGCAGAGGACCCATCATAACCACAACAGAGGCTCTATTTTCCCTATTACAGCACTGTTGACCATTACAATAATTTAGAAGCTGTAATTTTAAGGTAGAAATACTACATAGGGTTCCTTTAAGTTATGTACAGCATTGGCATATGAGGAAATAAGTGGTATAAGGGCCATGTGCATGAAATCTACTCAGTCTATCTTCTTTACTTGTTAAACTTAGGAACCAAATAAAACACTTTTGCATATCCAAAATAGGGCTGGGCAATATGGCCAAAATTTTAATCACGATATATTTCTTAATTTTGTTGATACAGTATAACAAATTGGCTACAGTACTATTGGCACTGAACTATTAACAATGCCCTGTAATGAACATCAATCAGTGACAGATGCTGTAAATAATGTATACTAAAATTTTGAAAATCTTTTTAAAGGTCATATCATTGTTACTGAAGAATATTATATTGCGATTTATATATTGAAAATGAATTATTGTCCAGCCCTAATCCACCATTAATAATATGAATGGATAGATGGACTCCTTGGTGTAGTAACAACTTCTGCTCATTTTCATAGCATTTTAGAGATATTTTGAAAGCTTTCAGCCACATGAACCTTAGTGAGGTCAAGTACTGATATTTGATGTAGTTCTTTATCGCAAACACTGTTCAAGCTCATCCCAGAGAAATGGTGCCTCATCAGATCAGAGATCACGTTGCCACTGCTCCATAACCCAGTGCCTAGTGGCCCCCTTGTAAATTCTTGGTATTGAGAATGGTGACCTTAAGCATGCCTTTTTTTGTACAAGCTGTGTGATATAAATCATCTTTAACTGGCTGTTTTCATGAATGATATGTCCATGCAAACATTTAGACATATCAGTATCACGCCTGAGTCAAAAGCCATCACTCTAAATGTTCCTTCTTCTATTTACCAACTGGCCAGTGTAGTCAGAGGTGCAGTTTTTGTGTGTACCATAGCTAAGGGTGAACAAAGATGGCTGGAAGAATTTAATGAATAAATGGAAAACATATCATGGAGTGCCATCTCAGTGCATTCTGTTGTAAATGGCTCCCTGCGCACATACGAATTGTTTATGAGAATTTAACCAGTTTGCACACAGTTAATCACCATTCTGTGGGAGGTCTCCAAATCTGCAGTCTGGCTGGAAAAATGCTGGTGTTTGTCCTATGGTGATGTTGTAATCTTTCTTGGAGAGGCACTAAACTCATGGAAAATACATTGTCTTAATGCTATGGCATTTATAGTGGCTGCTGAGTGGGTGTAGGGGTGTATATGTGTTTTAAAATATTTCCATGTTTATCTCCTCCCCTTATGTGCATCACCACCTCTTGTATTCCATCTCCTAAATCGGGGTACACAGTTGGCTCCGAGACGTCTACATCAAGAGGCCATTTTTATTTACTTTTTTTACCCCCCTCCCAACCCTTCCACACACTAACCGAGCTCAGTGGCTGATAACTTTAGCCATTCACTGACTCTCGTTCCCTTAGCAACAAAGAGACGAATTGAAAAGATAGAGAGGGACGCCTCTATTCTTAGAAAGGTGAGAGAGGGGAGGGCCGGTCAGGGCTGAGGCTCAGTGTGTGATGGCAGTGCCCCTGGACAAGCGAGGGTTAAACGAAGCGAGAGGATTTAAGCTGAGCTACCATGCCACAGCCGTCTGCACAGTGTCCCGTGCAGGAGTGGGTGACAGGACAGAAATTGAACACCATGGTACAGGAAGATATAATATAATACAATTTAAGGAAATTGCATGATATATAGAAACATGACATTTTGTTATTCTACAGCTGAAACACATAAAATACACCAGTAAAACACTAGTACTCCAACAGATCACTGGAACTGGATCTGTATTAAACCCATATTTTAACCCTAGTTTATACATAATTTATAGTCTCTGTGTAATCAAATTGACCATTCCAAATTTTCCAAATTCCAATCTTTCTGCACTTTTCCACTGCAAGGAACATGTTTGGCTCAGCTCTACTCTGCTTTTTTCCTTTTCCATTTGTTACCTTGTCCCTGGAACCAAGGATTTTTTTAGTCCCTGCTTGCTAATGAATCCACATGAGCTGAGTAAGGACTAAACTTTGCAAATCTCTGACTGACCGGCACTGAGGCGGCACGGTGCCGCAGCAAGTAATGTTGCTGTCACACAGCTCCAGGGTCCTGGGGTTCGGGTTGTGGGTTTGAGCCCCGCTCCAGATGACTGTCTGTGAGGAGTTCACTGTGTTCTTCCTGGGTCACCTATGTGTGAATGTGCGTGTGTGTTTGTCACCCTGCGAAGAAATGGCGCCCCCTCCAGGGTGTGTCCCTGCCTTGCACCCAGTGTTTCCGTTTAAGCTTTGGACCCACCGTGACCCTGAAGTTACAGACAGCAGTTACAGACAATGAATGATTGAACAGAGAGAGACGGGTCAATCACGACGAAATGCAGACATCCTGCACCAAACTAGTCACTACAGTAGGGATTACATTTGTCTTTTTTTGAAGCCGTACAAATACTACATGTTTGTACCGACGATAGAGACACAAGCAGAGTGGAGTAAAGTAGGTACCAGGCAGTGGGAAAGCGCCATAGGTTTATAGACAACACCCTTGTAATTAGTGAATTCAGCTACTTTAATATGCACCAATTGTGGGTTCTTTGTTGAGATTTGGGAACAGTTCAGTTCCTTTGAGATGCATTGGAGTGGGTTTTGTGATTCAGAACTAACTGCTAGTACCTGAGCTCCCCAATCTTCACATGGCTCCTGTAAGTGCAAACACATCCTTACAGAAATGTTCCACCATCTTGTGTAAAGCCTTCCCAGAATTGAAGAAACTGTTGCTACAGCACAGAAGGACTCCCTATTAATAATAAGTGGATGAGCACAATCGTTGGACATATTTTGTAGGTTCTGTGACCCTGCTGTTTTAGTCATCTCAGGGGCTTTTTGCACACAGCCCCATCCCCCTGTTGCTGTGGTTTTATTTGTGTTGTTGTTTACTGTTTACAGTCATAGTAGCATGTTCTGAAGGTTTATTTGTTGATTCTCTCAGTGGGCCATGTGCTTTCTGGGGCCTTCAAAGATCCACTTCTGTATACAAAACCCACACACACTCACCACTGCCCTCTCCAACAGGCACCGTAAAAACAAAAGCTTGTTTATGCTGTTTAGCCGGACGCCCTGCCCCATGCGCTTAGGGATTAAGTCTTCCTCGGATTATTGCTACCTCGGATGACTTCCTGTTTAGGGTTGGACCCTGGCATCCTATTGGAACATATTTAATGTAACATGCCTCCTTTTCCCCTGTTTCCCTTGTACTGTATTCATCTCATCACATGTACATATTTAATAAAATATTTTAGTCTCTCGGCACATTTGCTTAGCTGTTGATGGGGGGTCAATCGGTGAAAGTGAAAGTGTTGTCCCTGCTGTTTTTTTTTTTTTTTTTCTTATATTCATTACATCAGCCTAGAACCCAAACATGATCTGCATCTGTGGCCCTATATAGAACATCCTGGGTGCAGGATATGAGCCATCATGCAATTTGACCCATGTTATCAATTGCAAACTACATATTAATGCACTTTTTTTCAGCAGACATTTTGGCTGTGTCTTCCAGCCTGTGGTGTGATGTCATACTGCGCACCAGCTCTATAAACAAATCTGCAGTCTGAAGACCACATCTATCAAATTTCACCTGATTTATCATTTTAAATATAGTTAATCCTCCATAGTGCTTAGATTTTGAGTATAGACATATTACGATAAATTAAAGTCAAATCCTTATTATTAGTAGTAGTGAAGTGTGTGTGTGCTGAATAGAATTGCCTAGAGGGAGAGACTCTTGTCTGCTGCCTTTTACTCCAGCAGAATTTAAATCAGGTCTGCCCCGCCCTGCCATCTTACACATTCTCTTTGAAGAGGGGTGGAGAGGAGAAGCATGTAGAAGCATTTCTTTATTCAGTTCTTATCCCTCTGCGGAAGAATGTTTATGCCTATCTGTGTGTGTGTGTGTGTGTGTGTGTGTGTGTGTTTAAAAAAAGTATACCAGCTCATTCACTAACTCTACAGGTCTTTCCCTTAGCTTTCTGTGTGTTCTGAAGACATAGATGCATTTTGGAAAGGTTTTGTGGATTTGCCAGCTATGGAAAGCTCTAACCACTCAGTAGTATGACAGTGGCCCTGAAACACCTTCCTGCTTCAGACCTGATGAATATGAAGATTTTGCGGCTAATGCCATTTTAATGGGTCTAAAAATGTTTAATACATTTTTTTTTGTTTTTAATGTATTTTTTTTATTCAGTTTCAGTTTAAACAATCAATATCATAAAAAAGGTTCATTGTTTTTATGTGATGTCACAAAAGAAATTGCATTTCCATATACAGTGGGACCTCGAGTTACGAATTTAATTTGTTCCAGAACCGAGTTCTTAGCTTGAACTGCTCGTAACTAGAACAAATTTTCCCCATTTAAAATAATGGAAATTGGATTAATTCGTTCCCGCCCTCTGACAAGTCCTCAAAATGTCCTAAATTATGAAAAAATGCATGTTGTTCAATATGTAATATGTACTCACACAAAACTTAAAATTACACAACAAAGTAAGTAGATGAAAGAACATATACAAAATAGATTAAGAAACATGTATAAAACACGGTAGAGTAATCTTGCCTTGGCGACAGATGAGTGTAGCTAACGGAGAGTGGCTGAGGAGAGAGGGAGCGAGGGATAATGGCACGGAACGAAGCGTAGATAAAAGGACTTTCTTAGTTTAAACAAAACTTCAATTGCACTTTCTACCACTAAACCACTAAGAACACTTGTGAAACGTTATAATGAACGAGATACGACTTTATACTGCACGGTCACACCTGAGAAGAATGTGGTGGCTGGATGCGAAAAGAATCTGTAAGCGAACACCATGCCAACTATCGGTCGGATCCCAAAGATCAGCTCTTCATAACTCGAGAAAATATTCGTATAACTGGATCAGAAATTTTGCTCGCAGTCTCTAAAGGCAGAGCAACAACAACAGCCTGTTTAATTGTACAGGATTAAGGGGTGAATTTAAGAGGTTGGAAATTTGTCCGATAGAAATATAATTGTCATAAGAAAGTATTCCATCATAAAATAAAAATGGCTATAATATCATGATTGAACTAACTCACCTGCCAAACACCAACGTCTTACTGAGAGAAATGCTCTGCTAGATCTGCGATCCACCCAAATAATGGATTTTAACAATGGATTTTCTTTAAAAGGACTCATTGGTGTTTTGGAGTTTGTGTTGGTCTGGGTCACAAGTGTCTTCTCCCTGGTTTCATACAGAAGCTTAATATATATTTGTAAACTCAGTTTGTTCCTATATTTTGTTTCACAACTGAGAATCAGTAAATTATACAAATTATATACATTCACTTATTACAGCTCGGTGTTTTCAATGACTGTTTCCAGTTGTGGAATCAGAATCAAGGCATTGTATCTGAGGAAGTATATGTTAAATGTTGTATGAAAAGCAAAATGATGCTCTACAACTGGTTAGAGAATTGAATGAAAATGTTATTCTATTAAAGAAAGAAGGGAAGTTAATGGAACGGGAAGTTAATTGAGTAATTATTTAGTTCAATTAATCTTTTACATTTTCTTTTGTTCATTCAACACCAAATGATGACACACTCTAAAGAGCAACAAGTGTTTTCAAACCATATTTAAAAAAGTGTATTAAAAAACATTAAAAATACACATGCAAGGTTTTATCCTGAGAGAGTATCATGTTGTATACCTACTGGAGACATATGATTGATCCTACTCTTGAGAAACGACATAGTTGTTTGTAACCGTCTATTTCTTTCTCTCTTTTTACTACAGCAAGATGTGGAGAAGTTTACAGATATTGAAAAACTCTACCTCTACCTCAGGTTGCCTTCTGGACCCAGCATTTGCAATGACAAATCGTGAGTGCTTCTTTATGATGCATGTTCGGTGGTAACCCTGAAATGTGTTTTACTTTGGGATTTTGAGGGTGTTCAATTAGCTCATCTCATCTTGCTTAGCCAAAAATCATTGGAGATGATTCACCAATCTATGGACCATATAGGAAAATGTGAATAAATTTAATATAGGCATGACATTGTTGTGTGATTTTAGTGTTTTGTTTTTTTTTTTTGTTTTTTTTTTAGAAATTGGAAAATGGTTGTAACTGTTAGTAATTTTGCATCTTCCTCAGTGAGCAAAGCTGTGTGTCTTCAAGCCGCACTCAGCAGATGCACGCATTCAGCTGGATCCGGAATCACCTTGAGGAGCATCCCGAGACCTCGCTCCCCAAACAGGAGGTCTACGATGAGTACAAGTAAGCTTATAATGTAATCTGTAAACTGAATGCAATCCATTTTACACTACAAAACTCAACTAAATTTTTGAGATTTTTGTGATTTGAAAACATATAATTAAATATTATAAAATGCAATGCCATCTGTTTACCAAAGGATTTGGGTTTACCAAATTAACATGATTCTTGCAACATTTTTTAACATTTCTGTGCATTACTAGAGAATTCTGATGAGCTTGTAACTCTGTGAGTGCATACTTTTTACCAATGATTTGAGCATAGCACAGCCAATTAGATTTCAGAAATGTAACTTTCCATTTTATGAACTCTTTCCTTGTTTTGAAGAGTCACTCCTTTCATTTAGGACTCATAGTTAATGGCTAATGCCAGATTAATGATGTGTCTTTTGAAAATTAACCAGAAATTGCATTCCTATATTTACTATTTCTCAGTTCATATTGTTCTTAAATAAATATGGTTTTGTGTATCTCAGGAGTTACTGTGACAATCTGGGCTACCATGCCCTCAGTGCAGCCGACTTCGGAAAGATCATGAAGAACGTTTTTCCCAACATGAAGGCACGCCGGCTTGGCATGAGAGGCAAATCCAAATATCCTTCTCTGAAACTGTTTGCTTCGATCTGTCCCCGCTTTTGAACCCTCAAACATCTGTTGTTGTGGTTCATGTGTCTCCTAAATATAGATCAGTAATTTTCATCAAATAAAGCAACAGCATGCTGCAATGGGACAGAGGCACTTAGCAGCAGCAGCAATGTGCCTGACCTTCAAGAAATATTGTCCATGACACTTCCTCTTTCACACAATGCTAGCCACACCTGGGACAAACATGCATCTTTTCTTTGAGGGTCCTAATATTATTTAGCCTGCCTGCCCCCATAAAAAAAAAAAAAGCTTGGTTGCTAGAGCCTCAGTGTGCTATTAGATGTCTCGCCGGACTTACTGAAGTGCCTGTGATTTCTTCCCCAGGCTGTATCATGACCAAGTGTTTCATAACAGCGATGAGGCGATAATTATTTTAGTTAGAGCAATGGGGGGTAAGAAAACAGTGTTAATAGTGCAGAGTACAAACTTTATTTATATTTCCCTGCTGGTGCCATTCTGAAATAACACTTTGTTTGTTGACAACGGTTACCACCGTAACAGAAATCTAATACAACTGCCCCCTTAATGTCCTCTCAGGCCCCTTAACAGCAACACCATCTTCATATTAGAACGGGTTTATACTGGACTTTAACACATTTTTCAATCTTTGAAATCTAGTTCTTTCTTTCTTTTTCACTTGAAAACCAATCCCAGTCATGTGAGGGCAGAGGTGGAGGTTTAGAACCTTTGGATATAGAGGTGTTAGCTGCAGCTACTTAAAGCACGTGTATATCCAGGAACATGAACTTGCAGATGTGTCTGTTTTCATTTATAGTGCTCAGCCGTTTTAGTGTTATAAAACATAAGAGACACTACTAGTAGCCATATCCAAAAATATGTTGAAGATTAGGCTATAAACAATAATTAAATTATTATTATTTTTGTGTGCCATGGAATGCTGTCCTGACATTGGCAGCCTTGATACACTGAAAGCACTGAATGTCAGTAATGAGGAATAATATCTGACTTTTTTCCTTAATGCATACTTACATATTGCTATAGTGGCCTGAGAAAGAAGGCATTCATTCATATGCCCTCTCTTCCAAACCTGGATTTACACAAAACTGGAGATGGGGTAAGCGTTTTTTTTATTATTATTCATTATACCCTCTTTGGTTGTTTTGTTTGATGGAGGATTTAAAATACAATTGAAATGCCCTATGATAGTATGATACTGAAACCTGATTGAAATATCCATGCTGAAGAGTACATTCATGAGATACACTGCATAGCCAAATATATGTAGGAACTGCACCATCACACATTACCACAGTATTTTGGAGTGGAAAATCATTTCAAACATTAATGTTGGATGAGAAGGTCTGACTCAAAATTTTTTGTTGATCCCAGAGATATTGATTGGCTGAACTACTGGAATTTGTTCACACAAAACTCACTAAACCATGACCTCACTTTGAGCACAACAGCACAGTCATGCTGGAACAGGAAAGGGCCTTCCCTAAACTGTTATGTGCCAAAGTGGTACACTTTAACAGTGCCATGACCTTGTCAGTACAACCAGTTTTACTGTATGTTCTACTCGGGATCTCATAGCTTTGTGTTTATTTCTCTGCTAACCCCTATGTTCTCTTTTTGCAATCAAACACATGACAAACAATCATGCTCTCCTTTTCCATGTGTGGCAGTGTGAGGTGTTTGAGGGCTCTGGACAAAGCTATAGTGGTGAGGATGAGGTCCGCTCTGCAGCCTGTGGCCTGGTGTGTGAGTGGGCTCAGAAAGTGCTGAGTCGGCAGTTTGACAGTGTAGAGGACTTGGCACGCTTCCTTCTCAACAGCCACTACATCGGCACCAAGTCTGTTGCTGCTCTGACCGTGATGACAGGATCCCCTTCAGGTATGGAGCACTCAGCTCAGACTCATTCACATCAGACACTGTACACAGACAGGTAGGTGTCTCCCTCTGGTGGTACACAGACACTCTGATATTTGGCGTGGCTTTGCAATATTCCTTACTGGATTTCTAATTTGAATGGTACGTTTTTTTGTGTGTTTTCTCATACAGAATGGTAACAGTAATTGCACAGACAACTGAATTGTACCTGTGCTCATTAACTATAAATGAATTCAATTAGTAAGCAAGGGAATCGTTATTGAAAATTAGGCATGATTATGCAAACACAGAAAAGAAACTAGTAGTGACTACAGATGTCCTAATAATGTTACTATAAATAAAAACGCTGAATGGTTTATTCTACATTCAAAAGTCAAATGTTTGAATGTAGATAAAATTAGTATTGTTACAAATAAAATTGATATTGTTACAGTTGCTAAAACAAAGAGCAAAGAGGGAAACTAGTAAAAAAAACTAGCAAGCCTAGTTTTTTATTATGTCATTGTGATTTACAGAGAATATGGAGGGCAGAACTAATAAATGCAGATATTGAAAAAGGAGCACAAAGTTTTATTCATAATATATAACACCGGCATCAGTGTTGTTCTTGTTTATTTTTATTTAAAATAAATACTAGACGATCTGACACCAAAGAACAAAGAAGACCAAGAACATGTTGTTGATTTTAAGAATTACAATTATTTATTTATTCAGTGTAACAGGTTAAAGGAGGCTATTGGCAGATGTATAGAGTTTAATAAACACACTAACACCACAAAATGTCTCCACAACACTTTCCTTTATATTTCAGGCAAAGACACACCCTCACATGATATAAGACAAATTCAGCAGTCCTCCTCTCTCTGTGAGATATAATATGTGTGTAAATGTTGCTGAGTTCTGAGCCGTCCTACTGAGCTTGTGAACTAACCATTGCAGAGCTGACGCTCTGGCCAACAAGCATGGTATCACGCCAATCAAAGACTTAGAAACACACACAAACCGAGAGTGTTCATGTCTTATTTCCTGTTATTCAGCCACGGTTCTCGTTGAAGAACCTACTGTTCTTTGGTTCCACCTGGGAACTAATTTTTCTGGTTTGCGGACCAGTTTATGTCAGTGGAAATGGCCAGGCGGTTCCAAATTTAGTTCACAAACTGTAATGTGAAATACAGCTAAAGTAACAACAGCATGTTTCAAGGTCATTCAGTCAGTTAGTAAGTGAAAATGCCTCTTCTATATACTTGGCTACCTAACATTGCCTGAGACGTATTTATTTAAGGGATGGACTACCAGATGTTCATAAACATTGGACAAGCTTTTATGATGCCCAGTTCACTCAGTGTGACTCAGTGTGATTCAGTTTTATATGTTATAATTGTGTCTAAATTCAATATTTTTTTTTCAATAAATATTTCAATAAAAATAAAACTTGCTGAAAAGATGTAATTCAGTTCAGTTGTTTTATTTTTATGTCTCTGTCTGTTCAACCCCACCAAAAACACTTTTTGTAAACACCTTATAAGTGTTTTCAGTGGCCTGTAACTATTAACATTTATTAATGTGGTTTTCTTTTTGATCATTTTAGGCACTAAATTGTCTGTTCAGTCCTCTGCATTTGTACCCACGACTGATGCCCACTCGTTCCAGCCTCAGGTAAAAACGTTAGCTTCCCCCTCCATTGACGCCAAGCAGCAGCTTCAGAGAAAGATTCAGAAGAAGCAGCAAGAACAGAAACTGCACTCTCCTCTTCCTGTTGAGGCCCAGGTCAAGAGGACAGATGGGGGCACAACACCTGGTGTTGGCACAGGAATCCCTTGTGGAAGCCCTGCCCTGCTTTCACCACAACCTACCATAGGCATTGTGGTAGCTGCAGTTCCTAGCCCTATCACGGTAACAAATCATTTCAATTTGTATGAGATGTCTGATTAAGAATTGAGGTTAAATGCTAAAGTCATAGAACTGTTGTTGTGAAAATAAGTTCAATAAGAGAATAGTGGACATTTTGGCATTGTTTATGCATCAGCAAAGAAGGGCCAATCCCTTTTTTAACAATATAAAACGTCTCTGATATATCAAGTTGTTTATTGGTGCATAGACTTCAAGAAAGTGTTTAATATCAAGAAAAAGTAGTCAGCACTCTCAAAACTTTGTTTTGAAAGATGTATTTTAGTACATATATATATATATTACAAAAAATGTTTTATGCATTCGATAAAATAAAAGTAAAAAAGTATACTAATGTAAATGATATAATATAAAAATCCAGTTTCACACATTTTCATGTTATTAACTTATCTTTCTATGATTGCTCTGTTTGTTCTGCAGGTTCAGAGGAGCAGGCAGTTGATGTCTCCCAGCCCTGTTCCTATTGCAACAGCAGAAAGCAAAGTTCTTCCTGTCAATTTTCAGGTTGTTACTCAAGCAGTGCAACCTGTGAAGCAATGTCCCAAAACCCCACAGAATGTCCCTGCAAGTCCTGTAGGTGATCGCTCTGCTCGCCATCGTTATGCCCAAATCCTTCCTAAACCAGCTACAACAAGCGCAATCACCCTACGCTCACCCCCTGCACTGCTCATCACTAACAGCCCCATCAAAACTGTTATGTCAGCATCGCAGGTCAGTTCAGTCAATGTTGTGAAGATGACAGCAATATCTTTGGGGCCCAGCAACACTAATGCTGCAGTCACTTCAACTACTATCAACACACCCAGGCCTGCTTCTGCTGGAGTTGCCAGCCTTAGCGATGACCTCCAGCCGGTCACGCGTGTTCGTAGTGGCTCCATTGCAGCAATGCCATCCATGCTCACAAGACCTGGACGAGCAAACATCTCAGCATCTGTCATGGACAACAAGTTGGACAATGACCCTGTAGTTGGAAGAGGCCAAGTCCAATGTGAGACTGGCAAGCTGTCAACAACTCAAGAGGCTGGTGGGGGAATGCAGAGTTTAGAAGGGGCAACTAAACCAAGGGCAGCTAGTGTGCCTACACCTCTTGCTAAGATTTCTACAAGACTGGATGTGCAGACAGGGACCAAATGTAATGGGAGAATGCTCCCGAGTGAAAGCAATCTGGCTGCTGGCAGCATTAACAATGCTAGTGAAAGAACTATGTTTCAGGGCATGTCCAGTCCAACCATGAGCAGTGCTCCAACATCAAATATATTTGTGACATCACCCAGAGATGCAGACTTGGCGTCCAGAAGCCCTCGCAAAAGGCAAGGGTTATGCCCAGATTCAAGTCTGACACCTGTCAAAAAAGTGTTTTTGTCAGACGTAGGAAATGAAGGTACAAAATCAGCCATGGGAGCCATGGTGAAGGATATTCCCAGATCAGACGCTCCTGTCCGACCAGAGAGTGCACCAGCCTCTGCTGCTTTAAAAGTTATGATGAAGCTGAACGCCAATGTTTCAACCCGCATCCTTGCGCATTCTGACTCTACTACTGGAAACACTGGCTTCCAGACTGTGAGCAGGCCAAGAAGTATTTCTCAGGGACACTGGGAAGGATCCATATCTGGTGTAAAAAGCATTGTTTGTGGTACCACAGCTGCTAATGCCCCCAGCCAGGATTCTCATATGAGGAGTACCAGCTTCCAGACCTTTGGCAGACCACGGAGTGTTTCTCAAGGGCGGTGGGAAGGGAGTTCATCCAGTATTGACAACAAGCCAATAGTTACTCGCCCTGCTAGTGCAGCAAGTGAGGTCTTGCTTCAGCAGCATGCATCCAAAAATCCACAAGCCATGCACACAGGTTCCGAGCAAGCTGATTCTACAGCATGTGAACTAAAAAACATGTTCTGGAATAACAGACAGCAGGATGGCCCTCAGCAACAGATTTACCCTCAGCAGGCAACAACAGAAAACAAGCAAATGTCCACTCCAGTTATGGAACCTCTTCAAATGATAGGTCAAAACTCTGCATCGAGCCAGATGGTACAGATGAGTACTGATATCACTGAGTATGTGTCATCTCAGCCAAATGTGGGCTTTTTCCCTTTTAATGATGATGACATGACTCAGGACAGTATTGTAGAAGAATTAGTTCAGATGGAGGAGCAAATGAAGATGAACAGTAGCATGCAAGACTTTGGCAACTGTGTGGACATGGCACTACAAGGTCAGCAGGCTAACTTACAGGACAACATGATATCCAGTCACCAGTCCAACACACCTTATTACAGCTCAGTGCAAAGCAACAGCACTCCTATCCACACACCCACCCCAACACCAACCCCCACACCAGAAATGATTGGAGGAGGACAGGGACTGACTCGAGAGAGCCCTTGCTCTCGCTTGGCTCCCACGACCCCTGTAGATAGTGCACTGGGAAGCAGCTGCCAAACCCCCATCAGTACACCCCACTCCAACTGCAGTAGTAGTGTCCCACCCAGCCCTGTGGAGTGTAGGAACCCCTTTGCTTTCACCCCAATCAACTCTAGTGTCACAAGTTACCATGATGGCAGCATTGTCTCTTCTAGTCCAGTAAAGCCCATGCAGAGGCCAATGGCCACCCACCCAGATAAATCTAAACTGGAGTGGATAAATAATGGCTACAACAGCACAGGTGGCAACTCCAGTAATGGAATCAACATTCTGCCCAGCTATCAAGACTTGGTGGATGATCAGTTCAGGAAGCCTCATGCCTTTGCCATACCAGGACAGACGTATCAGTCACAGATCAGGCATCATGAGACACACATCAGTCGTTTGACCCCTATATCCCCAGTCCAGCAGCAGGTGGCTAGCATGGCCAATCTCAATAAACAGGAGGGATTTGCCGTTCCTGCCCCTCTTGACAGCAAAACCAGCACGTCCTCCTCTGGGTCAGGAACGTTCCGCTGCCGCAGTGTCAGTCCAGCAGTCAGGCAGCGCAACTTGAGTGGGACCCCAAACCCCAATATCCCCCGCTCAGTCGTCTCTCCTTTCAATACACCAGTGACGCCTGAAGTGCTGAACATCTTCGCTAACAGTCAAGCGAACGCCAGTGTTAGCAGCATGGCACAGAGGAGTCAGTCTGTGCCATTGACCGTTATGATGCAAACCGAAGTCATGCCCATGCAGGCAGGGGGGCAAGCAAGCAACACCAAGAAGATCACCAATGTCCTACTCAACAAGATGGATGGCGATGGAGACAGTTCAGTACGTGGACTTGGCATGAACAGCATGCCATCCTACACTGCCCGTATGAACCTCACACAGATCCTGGAAACAACTGCCGCTCCCAGCTTCCCCAGCAGTGCCAACAACCAGGCTCAGATTTCACCTGGCCCTTCGGTTTATAGGTTTCAGAAGCCTGCTTACCTCATGAAAAATGCCAGAGGGGAGCAGATGAGCTTCTCAGCAGGGGATGCCCAAGCACAATCAGTCTCAGGTGAGAAGCAACAGCAGCTCACTGATGAAGAGCAGCAGAATCAGGCTTTGCTGGTTTCTGCACAGCAAAACCTCCAGCAACATCAGCACCAGCAGCCTCTGCATTTCGACTCCAATGTTAAGGACCTGTTAGAGGAACACAGCCTGAATGGTGGTTCACAGCTTCCAGGCCAGGCTTCAGAACTCGGTACTGTGAGTTCTGAGTTTCCCGGTGATATGCGACTGACCTCTGAACTCTCCAATAGCATAAATGACCTAAACACTTTGGACACAAACCTTTTGTTTAACCCCAGTCAACAACAAGGGCAGTATGAGGAATCAACACTGGAGGAACTAAAGAATGACCCAATTTTTCAGCAGATTTGCAGCGAGACTGTGAGTTCTGCTGGCTTTGACTGGTTAGAGAACAAGGACCAGGCAACAGTGGAAATGTTGGGTTAATTTGTAGTTTTGTATTATTTTGATATTTGAATACTTGACTAGGTGTTTTTGCTTACATGTTTTTTTCAGGAGTTGTCTGTGTAATTGTTCACACTTTTGTGTTGTGTAGCACATTGCATTGAGGTTCTGGACACAGGTCCAGACATTTGTGCCAGGCTGATCAGAAATTATCATTCTTTTAAAATGCTGGGTTTTTTTAAAATGCAATGTGCACCTTTGCCCAAGTTTATGGTGCTCTTTTATTATTATTTTTTTTATTCCCATGCACATTTTTAATGAAAGCACTGGTAGAGAAAAGAACATAATCCAGGGTTTTGTTGTCTCAAGAAAAGTAGTTAGTACTTTTGCCATGAGAGAGTAAAAAAATGGTTGTAACTGTCCTGTTTGAACATATTAATATTAATGTTTTGTTTGCCAAAAGAAGTAAGGTGGACATTTGCCCATAGGAGCTAAAGTTAACTTTCTTAATCCTGCTTCTTATCGAGTTTGTTTTTGAGATTTTGAAATTACCGGAAGGTACTGTTTCATTCAGTCACACTTTTGACCTTCCAGCTGTTAAAATGGTGCTTCCAGGTGCAGAAAAGTTCAAGATGAATGAAAGTTCTTTGGAATCTTTGCTGTAGACATGGTGTGTGTGAAAAAGGCAGAGTGTGTAAAAAGGGAATATCATGTCAGCTGTCTTAGGTTTTTCAATACTTCAATTTCATTGCATTCATATGAAGTCAAAAGTATGGCAAGTTGTATTTTAAGGCAGCTGTTCTGGCTGAAAACTGATTCACACTGAATTATTTGTAATCTAAAATTTGGCTTGCTCCTTGTTGTAAACAAATGATTGTTTATTAGAATTAATATGCATTATGTAACCTGATTAGGAATTTTTCTTGTTCAGCTTGTTTACTCGTGTTTAATATGGCATTAAACCTCCCTAATTTGCATCTCAGGGTTCCCCAAGCTCTAGATTTTAGGTATTGGATTCATTGAATACTCCAAAAAAATGTTTTAATCCAGTGATTAAAAGGATCAAATGTTTGCACTAATTATCATTTTTTTGTATATTGGAAATGCATCTATTATTAGGAACGTTTATTAGGTGAACCTGTCAGTCTTGTATATGAAGACGAAGAATGCCTTTATTTAGGGTATTATGCAAAAAAAAAAAGTTCTTAAAAGGGAATTTCAGTAAATTAAACGTTTAACCAAATCACTGAGTCATTCAGATTGATTTAGTGAAAAATTATTAATTATAGAGAAACTTAGAATCTGGCATTTATTTATAGTAGTGGTGATAGGATGTTTGTTTGTAGGAGGGACTCTACACATCTTCAGTGTGTCTATAGGTTGATAATGGTAACACAAAAAAATGTCTTCAATATTTAGGTTAAAACCTAATCTCAGCATGATCATACAATAGTGTCTCCACCATCAGTCAGTGTATATTTAACTACTTCATGGATTAGCTTTATGAGCTTTTGCTGTCACAGCCAATATATAATGTCCGGTTTCTATCACCACCACTGTGAACAATTGAGTTGTTGTTTTATGTTTGTTTGTTTTTTTTTTTTCGTTTCATTTTTAAGAATTGAGCTTTTCACATAAAACCATTCTGAATGACTGTTCTCATCCTAACAATTTAAATATGCAGAAATTTTGATAAAATCTCTGAATTTTTTCTTTCCCATTTAACGCCCCAATCAAGAAGTGCTGAAATAGCACCATGGCTGCCCCAGTTGTAGTTATTAAAAAGCCCCAGTTTCATGGCAGTAATATAAAGGTGGAATATAGAAATAATGTACATACACATTATAATGATTTGAATTCCATATAAATTTAGGAAAGTAACAGAACATAATAAAAATACAAACTGGTGATTCTGTGATTTGTCAAAAACATTTTTGTTGCAGTCAGTCATAGTGATTCATGATCAGGGCTTTAATAGTTGGGTTTGTTAAACCTAAGGAGTACAGAGCACCTTTATTATTCCCCCTTGAAATACAATTGCCAAAGTGGATTTTGGGAAAAAAAGATGGAATTTCACTTTGGAAAATGTTGTCATTGGATTATATTTAGGATCCACTTAAAAGTTTTGTATCTATGCATTTATAAGGTCATGAGATCTGCCAGATTTTTACAATTCTGTGGTTGCAATTTTTGTAATTTGATGCTTAAAGCTTGCATTTTTATGTCATTGTCTACCATTGGATGTTTTAAAAACACATTTTTGATTATTTTGTATAAATGCTGTTATTATCTTGCAAATATACAATGTTAGAGGTGTAACGCTTGACTCCACTTATGCCTTTGTACCAAATGCAATGCTGAATCTGAAGTCTGATGCTTTTTTTTTTAAACTGTCTTTTGGGAGTTTATAATACTGTACTTTTTTGTTTTCTTTTTTTTTTGTCCATTCAGGTACTCTGCACTGTTAAAAATGATGGGTGTTGTTTAATATAGAGCCATTACCACGCCATCAAAACTTTGGGATCTGAAATACAGTAATAGAATTGGTGTTTTTATAACCAATATTTTGTAGTAGGAGACAAGCAATTTAATGATATTGCTTTTTTCTTGTGCCTGATGATTAGAAACCAGTCACAGCACTAAAACTAAATGTAAAATATGTGGCGACTTCTTTGCAATCCATATTAGCCTTACTGTACCTCGACACCAAAGACTGGAAGCTGTGGAAATTTTTTTTAATAAAATAATTTTTATACCCTTTTTAATATAAATCTTAATTCGAAAAAAATATGACATTTAAAACGACACTTTGAAAAAGCATCCTTTTAAGAGCTTTTTTTTTTTTTTTGAGGGGTTAGGGCATGGTTGTTTTATGTTGTGATTTGTAACACAAGCAACCTGTCTTGTAGCACTGGAAGCTTCACTCAAGAAACATGTTAAAAAATGACACTACTGATATGGTTTGCATAACATATGTAGCACGTTTTAGGAATTAAGAAGACTGTTGAAAGTCAGTTTGAAAGTCTTTTTGTATATATTTAACCTTCATTTGAATATACCAAGGCACTGTTTTTATTATTGTTATTATTACTATTTTGATTAATAATACTAGCGTGTTAGCCCTAATGAAAACATAAAGATAACATGGTCAACTAATCCTTAAAAATCTTATTTATCAGAAGCCAGTAAGTCTGCAGCCTGTCTGAACAAAATTGTCCTCTTGTACAGAAAATCCCTTTTTGATTTATTTTTGTTAGTTGAATGTTTTGTATTCTTTGTGTTTTTTGTTTTTTTCTCGTTGTTTTAGTTTTTTCTTACCTTTTTAAAAATGTGCTTATATGAAAACATGGCAAGGAATATTAAATGTGTTGTGATAATTAGACTACCAATTGAACATCTTTCTGTGTTGTATACGGATTTGACATTTGAAATATTTGTCTAAGCCTTAAAGGTTCATAATTATTATTCCTCTTGTTTTTAATTAGTGAAAGCTTCAGGAAAGTTCATGATCCATGAACAAAAATAGGATTAAAAATATATAACTTAACATGAGCTTAAAATTATCTTAAACACGAAAACAAGTTGAAATCTCTTGAAAATTCAAAATATATGCCTGTCCATAACCAAGTGGCTGATAAAAGAATGGGAATTATTGCTGTCTGGCAGAAAGATACAGTGACTCACCACTTTTTTGCATCATTTGATGTTTAATATCTCAGCAGTCCATCATTTCTGTATGGTCAGTTTTTAAATGTCTTGTTTAAATTTTGAGGTTTTACTTTTCTGTAGTTTTGGATTGTGTATGTGAAAAGAAAATTGTTTTGTAATTATTTCTTTTCATATTTACTTGAAGTAAGCACTGATGCTTTGATTTAAAATGAGATATAGGCCAGAGTAATGGCTGTTAATCTCTGGTAGAACTGAATTTTTGATGTATTACCTTTAACATTTTTGGTGTTATATCCTGTACAGCAGACAGTATGGTAGGTTGGTAAAAGTTGCTATGACATTTCAGAAGGGTTTCCTCTTCCGTTTTTGTATTGAAAATGCTTGTTGACATTTTTTTTTTTAACGACATAAAATAAAAATTTTGTAAAGTACACAAGTATTTTGTGAAGTAATCTCTACTGACTTCAGGACAGCAGAAAGCAATTTGTTATTCAATAGATGTTATTAATTAATAAAGTGTAATTATAATTAGAATATAATATTTATGGGTAGCACAACAGATAGAGTCACTGTTGTGGGTTTGAGCACCACTCCAGGTGAGGAGTTTGGTGTGCTCTCCCTTATGGTCCAAAAACACATGTTAAATGTGTTGGTCGATGGGTTGGTGATTCAAAAGTGTCCATGGGTGTGAGTGAGTTTGTGTCACCCTGTGAAGGACTGGTGCGCCCTCCAGTGTGTGTTCCAGTGTGTCCAGTGATGTGCAAGATTGCAGCAACTACAGATTTAAAATAAATTGACTAATAAAATTTATATATAGTAATATACTAATAATATTAATACCAAGGAGGCATCATATTGGAGAAGCAAGTATTAAATATGAGATCAACCTATTACATTCCACGTTTGAGGTCAACCTATTACATTCACACATGTCTAGGGACCAGATATGTTGCTAGATTTCAGGAGGGTAATTGGGTAGAAATGTTTCTACATCTGTTTTTGCTTAATTAAGTCCACGACACCTCTCCAAGTTCTGGCAGTGAGGACTGGAGTCCCAGATCCCAGCCCGCCCTATAATGCCATCAACAAATACTGGACCTTTAAAAACATACTTTTCTGCTTACCAATTTGATTGTTAATTAAAAATATGTACAAAAATGTAACCTTCAGGAGAAGTACAATATTAGAATGGAACCAAAATTAAGAAATGCATATTTCCCTCAAACTAATGTGAGCCATAACAGGGGAGAACACACCAACTCCTCACAGACAGTCACCCGGAGCGGGAATCCAAGCAACGACCTCCAGGTCCCTGGAGCTGTGTGACTGCGACACTACCTGCTGCGTCACCGTGCCGCCCTTATAATTTAGTAAATTTTTTTTTTTTTTTTTTTTATAGAAGTTCCTGACAAAGTCAAAAAGTCTTGATGCAATAAACAAATTTATGCAGTACTTGTATGCATTTAAAACCTAAAAACGAGTCAGTCAAGACCCTAACACAAGAGGAAGGATATACAGTGTAAGTTTTGCTTTACAGGATCTTCCTGTAAGATCTAGAACCAGTGGTGTAGAGAGCATGTGGAATGATTACTATGGCCAAAAATGTCTCAGGCATGTGTCTTAGACCATAAAGACATCATGAAATAAGTGATCGGTCTATTGACTCAATGGTTTAAGCAGGCATAAGGAATCTCTTCTGCCAATTCACAGTGAGGCCATAAAGTAATTATGTTTCAGCAGAGTCAGTGGACAATAAAAAAAACAAACTGAAAAAAAGATGTTTGCTCTCAGTGAATGTAGTGGAGCTAGGAAATCTCTGGCAGACATTCTGAGTGCTAGTGGCAGGACAAAGCGCTGAGTTGGCAGGCATAATTCAAACCAAAGAAAATGCCAGTCAATTCAATAGCCTCATGAAAGGTCATTTAGCTCTACAAATGTCAAACAGGCATTTGATGCATTAGCATGAGGAACATACATATAATATGAATGTAATTACATAACGTATTAATTTGAGTATAATTAAATATATATAATGTGAAATTATGATCAATTTAAAAACATGTTGAGTTTGTGAGGAAAATAATAAATGTACCTCAAACCCCACAGCTTTCTTTTGGTACTAGTTTCAAGTAGTAGTAATAGTAGTAATAGTAAATTCTATTGACAAATAAAATTATGCATTTTAAAAAGTTTTAATGTAAACAGAATTTGAGTAGCCATAAAAGTAGGCTAATAGTGGAAAAAATAAATATGAATGAAAAAAATACAAATGGTAATGGGCATAAAATATGCTAAATGATAAGATAAGATAAGATAATCCTTTATTAGTCCCACATTGGGGAAATTCAAAGTGTTACAGTAGCAAAGGGACAGCAAAGTACTCAGTAATAAAAAGAGGTAACAAAAGGAAAACCTAGTTATTACTATATTATTACTAGTATTATATAAAAAGTATATAAGAAATGTATATATATATATATATTTACAACAAAATATACATGACTACTGCACATGGAATACTGCACATCATATATTTCTCTTTGGTAGATTCAATTATTGCACATTATATTGTACAAATATCACAGCATTATAAAATTTTGTACATTATATATATATACATATATATATTGAATATATTCATCCTTGTAAGAGGGCAGATACGCAGCAGCAGATATTTGTTCCTCTTGACATAGAAATTCCATTTTATCAAACAAGTCTAACAGTGCAGCTTTAAAGAAATGGAAATTACGTTAGGGGAGATGGCTGTACACCATCTGGCTGGACACAAGTGTGTAATATTTTTCATATTATGTTTGACTGCTTTACCTCTGTAAGTCGTGTCTCTGCGGTTTAAATCATCTTTCCACTCAGTAAATAAGTCCGAGTTTTACTGACCGTTGACGTTTCGTTGAGGCGGCGCTACACTAACGCTGGGCCCAATGAGAGGGATCTGACACTGCTTCAAAGTGGCCCACTCCATTGAAACTGCCAATGTGAACGAAAACAGCTCTGGGCAAGGTAAGAAAGAGAGTCTGGAAAGATCTTCAGAGTTGTCCGAGCTCGTCAGTCAGTCGGTTGCAGTGCTGAGGGTAGTAAATTATGATCAAGACAAAGCGAACGGTAGTGTTTTCTGTCAGGTTTGTGTTTGTTTCGTGCTGCGTAACTGCAGCTTTGTCGGGATGTGTTATTGTTGTTTTCCGAGCTTTGTTTGGAAACACTGCGAACTCTCTCAAGGATCCTAACTATGTGGAAAACGTGTTAAGTCTATACCAAACGAACTCCAGCTAACTGTGCCGGAGTCCTCGCACGATGTTTAATGTAACGTTAAAGTAAGTTGCACTGAGATGCAGCAGGTCCAGTTGCTGTGAGCAGCTAGCAGCAGGTGAATGTTAACGTTATTTAGCTTCGTCACCTGCGCAGCCGCTTTAGGTTTATCACTTTTCAGAAATGTATTCCGAGTTACTCTCTGTGAAATGTCAATATTCAGCTACAGTTCAGTGATGTACAATTTAAGCGGACATCGTTTATGGCAAAGCACCGGTGGCTAACGGTAAATTAAGCAGCTGTTAGCTTGCTAGCTAGAGCTTCTGGCACCGCCCAGAAACGTATTTTTGTCGATGTTAGCCGCAGAGTTTGGCGTCTACACAAGCACAGCATGATACTTTTATTCCTCATAATAGTCGCTGAATACTTGTTAAACCACCTGAAACCATGTCAATATAAAGCCCTGAACTATGAGCTGGACTGCTAACAAAGTTAGCCAAATTGCGTCATCGTTGTGCTTTAGCAGTTTCCCACGAGGCTGAAGTTAGCTTGTTATTCTAAAGCTTTAAAGACGAACTTTTGTTTCCACCTTAAATGTTGCAGCAAGTCATATTGTGGTCAGAGGCACCAGAATACAACCGCTGCAACGTTTAAGGTGGAACGGAAGATTTGAATGAGAAAGTCGTCAGGTTTCTCCGCTTGTCAAATATCTGAACACTTCAGATCATAAGTGGTTACAACAATATTTGAATAATTATGTTAAAACAACTAAAACTGGCATAGCGTAATATTGACATACATTACAGCAGAATTTCAGATGTGCTGCATAGTTCGGGAAAAAAATATATATATATATAAATATATATAAAAATATATATATAAAAATATATTATATATATATAGCATATATGCAAGCTCATTTCCATACTACTGAGCAATGTGAGGGAAAAAATATATATATATATATATATATATTTTCCCTCACATTGCTCAGTAGTATGGAAATGAGCTTGCATATATGCTAGAAAGGCTAATAAAATCAGAAGAATTATTTATATAAGGCATCAGCGCATCAGCTAGACATTAAATTAACCCCTAATGCAGAATGACACCAATCCAAAAGTATTGTGTGACTAAATATTATGAATGCAGTGGAAACCAATGGTGAATCTAAATAATAAATACTTTGTGGTATTTATTGTGGAATGGTAAGAGCATTAATTTTTTTCCTTCAGGCCTTTTGTTAGTCTGCCACACCTGGCTTACCAGCCTTAAGCCATTTTTACAATAATACTCTGCTTCATTAATGTTTGTTCCTGTGCAGAACACTTGAGCTGTGCTTACAAGATGGAAGGTGACAAGAATGAAGCCAAAGGTAAAGTTACTGTGATACCTCAGTGAGATCCTCAATTATCTCCTTCATTTGTTGTGGAAAAGATCAGACCATTCTGTAAAAATTTATCAGCAGGTGGGCAGTTGTTTCTTCCGCGACCTATGAATGATCATTCCAAGATTCCAAGGCTCGTGTAAAGTTTCAGTATAAAAGTTTCATGAAGACTTGATATAATGCAACCAACTCATTTCAGCTATTAGACCCCCTTCCCCATTCAATCTGTCTTTTCTACAGATGCGGAAATGCATTAGAAATCTGAAGACTCATGCATTGTTTGAAGATGTATCATTGTTCACCAGAGCTCCATAGAATCTCTCAATAGCCCGAGTGCTGGTTTATTAATTTTTAGGCGGATGTTTATCTGGTTTTTAAAGTGTGTGTATTATGTGAAATATTTCTTTGTAGAAACTCTTACTGATTTGGATGAACTAATGTTACAAATATGTTTCAGGACAAGCTTACCTCTAAACAGACGTAATGCAGTATATTCATAAGCATTTTGTTTAACTCAGTGGTGCCTTGTGTTATGACGTGATGCCTAAAGCCATGACCTAATGTTTAGAGAAGTGTGCTTAGGACTGGAAGGTCACTGGTTCGATCCTCACAACTTTCAGTAAAATTAGAGGCAAGTGGGGTGAAGGAACAACACTCTCACCTCCCACAGGCCATGGCTGAATTGCCCATGAGCTCCTCTGTGTTGGGCTGCCCACAGTTGTGTGTGTGTGTGTGTGTGTGTGTGCGCTCACTGCCACTACTGTGTGTTTGTGTGTGTCTGGGTGTCAGTTACTGCCATGGATAGGTTAAATGCAGGACATGGGTTAATGTGTACATGTTTTATTGGATGTTGAACAATGACAAATAAATTAATTCAGGCATTGAACACTTGAGATGTCAACATGCTATTGCTGTGTATAATTTCAGTTTGGCAAGTAGAGTATAGAACTCTAGATTTTGTTTATGCATATTTGGAAGAAAGTGCTTATGGAAACTTAGATCAGATTATTTGACTGCTCTCTAGTTTTAGGTTTCTATTTCAAACCTGTTGATTTGGATGATAAGCCTCGTACTAAATTCCATGTAACCTTTTCTCAAGGATTATAACTGTGTTGTATACCTGCAGGTAAGGTGGGTGACCAAGTGATGCAGAACCCACAAGCGCTGGCAGCTCTTCAGGACAGACTAGACAGTGTCACAAACACTCCTTCTGTTATGGACAGGTCAGTTTTTTGTAGATAATTAAATTGTTGCTGATAGGTAGCTGCTTCATAAGCTTTCATTTTCTTTTGTTTTACTTGCATTTCATATAAAGGCTTTTTTTATTAGACTGATAAATGTATAAAACACATTTCCAGAAAATATTAAAAAATATATATTTTTTATTCTCTCGACCCATAATTAAATTGAAAAAAGCACAAAGAATAAATGTCCAATGATTTCAACAGAACAATATGACTGCATTTTGTTAATATAAAAAAATGATTGATTTGATGACTTCAACAAACTCCAAAAATGTGCAGACGGGCAAAGTGTTGACTAAGTGTGACTTTCAAGTTCTCAGATGGCACTGCATAAGACACTGTCATGCTACATCGATAAATATAGTCATATGGGCTCAGGAGAAATTTGTAAAAACTGTTGTCCCAAGAAATTGACCCTGCAAAAGCAGAAAGCCATACACAAGTCCTTTGTGGTAGAATGAGTTCTATCAAGTTCTCTGGGCCCAAGCGTATGTCAGATGGTCCAAGAGAATGTAGAAATGGTCGTTGTGTTCAGAGGTGTTTATGTTTCGTCTCGTTGTCATGAAAAATGAACATGCAAATTATGAAAGACCAACCAGACTGTTATCAGTGATAGGTTTAAAACCAACGTCTCTCATGTTATGGAGGGTGCATCAGTGACCATGGCATGGGTGACACATGTGTGAGAAGTTTCCATTGTTGTGGAGGCAGACATTGTTTTGTTTGAGAGACGTGCTGCCGTCAAGACAATATCTTTTTTAGGAAGTCCATGTGCTATTTTTTCAGCAAGACTATGCCAGGACGTTGCTCTATATGCTCTATAATCAACAAAATAAAATTATCAAAATAATAATAATTAAAAAAAAAAGATCTCAAATGCTAAATTTGAAAATACTGAGCAAGTGCATCAGAATTGTTCACAAGTACCTGTTGCTGAGTAAATATAGTTATTCCTGTCTCATTGGATGAAAAGCTTCCGGTTTGTGTTATATCTGATAACAGCCCATATTTCCAGGGAAGCTGAATCATTCCATCTGTTTAGATAGCTAAATAACAACAATAGGTTTATTTTTGTATCTTCTAAAAGTAGGCTTTAAGAAGGCCTGTGACTGCTGATCGTGTTTATTATTTATTAGATTACTCAGCTAGTGAGTTTATTTGAATATATATATAAAGACATAACTTTAAATCTAACACATTGCAGCATTCAGTGTTTACATAATAAGTTAAATAGAAGACGTGCACAGATGGCGTTAAGGTGCCAGGGAAGCTAAAGCAGGACCTTGCTAGACACATCCAGAGTCAAAGAATTGGCTCTTTTTGAATTTATTCCCCATAGCATAATTTTGGGGGACAAGCGAAATCAGTGCATAAATAAACTCAGATTGTACCCTATTCTGTAAACTCTAATTGTGGCCATTTTTAGTGTATAGTGGACTACTGCTGTGCATGCCTAGATTGACAAATGGTTTTGAATATTTCTGTGATACTATGGAATAAGCAATTGACAAACCTACTGATGATAAAAATCGGTGGAAACTGTTTATAACGGATTTTTACTAATTAGATGATGCAGCCCTAGTCTGAATCAACAAGGAGATGTTTATATGTTAATGTTTATATTGGTTGAACGCATAATATCCCTGTAACAAAGATTTATATAATTTTCAGTGTAATCTGTCACAGCAAAGTAGAGTTTTCACACCCCCAACTTCAGACTCAGACTGCATGCCCCAGAGAGCAGGGAAACACTAGATTTAACTAAAAGACTGGTCCAGATGTTCGGAAGTGTATGCCCATCTGCTTACAAATTATCTTCTCCTCATCCCCTCTCTGCAGCTTACCTCCATCTGTCAAGAGACGAGTCAATGCATTAAAGAATCTACAGGTCAAGAGTGCACACATAGAAGCCAAATTTTATGAAGAGGTGCATGAATTGGAGAGAAAGTATGCTGTACTCTATCAGCCACTGTTTGACAAGGTATGCCACCCTTTGCAGCTGTCATTTCAAGTACAATATTATTATATTAACATGACTGATAATTCAGGTTTTAGTTTAGATTTGAGTTTTTGGTTTACAGGCTATCATTGTTAAGTAGAAAGGCATGCGGTTTATCACTTGTTACATTTAGTTTATGGAGATAAATCATTCCTTGAGGTTTTTTTTGTCTAATAAAAAAATAAATAAATGTGTGGCATCTTACCTAATCATACCTTGTTTTATCAGTACAGAGTTGTTCCTCCCTGTAATTAATGTACGTTATGAATATCTTTATACTCTTAAGTTCTCATTTTGGACAGGACAAAATATTTAAAGGGATTTAATTTTTCCATTCATCCTTTGTTTGAGAAATTCTTTGAGAAAATATTGCAGGCCAGCAACCAAAAAAAATAATTCTTAACCAAGCTGACTGAGGTTTCAGACTTTTATCCTCATCAGCTTACACAGTTTCAGCAGAGTTTATGCTCCAAGCTCATTCTTCTTGGTTTTTATTTCACTCTCCATCCTTTTTTGGCTCCAGAGGAAAGACATTGTAACGGGTACAGTGGAACCTACAGATGAGGAGTGCGAATGGCAGAGTGACCATGAAGACGAGGAGCTGGCAGTAAGTATTGTGCTACTATATTTAATTTCGCCTACTTTGCAACTTCAACATCTAGTTGGCTTGCTTTCGTTTGAGTGCTGTGGGAGACTGTTACAGTTCAGGCAAATTTTGTTTTTATTGTTTAGCTTTATATTACTAACAAAAAGTTTACTACATTTATTATTAATTTAATTACTCGTTAAGATGGTATTGTGCTCAGTTTCTAACATGTTTCACATACTTGAAAAAGTATCCTGTTTAAAATTCACTCCAGACTGTTCATCTAGATGTGCTTTAGTTTTTTTGCTTACTGATCAAATTTCAGATTATTCTTCTTTTATATTTTAATGGATGTGACTATATAGAGAGGGCCTAATGTTCTTAGTGAGACTGTTATATGGTCTGTGCATGTAAAAGAATGCAGCCTTCTCTTTGTGGTCAAGAATAAGGTGTGTAATGTGATCCTGGCTGCCCTTTGCAGGACGAGTTACAGAAGAAAGCTTCTATAGAGGAGCCGAAGGAGGAAGCTGCTGCCGAGGAGAACCCAAAAGGAATTCCAGAATTCTGGCTCTCAATATTCCGCAATGTGGATATGCTGAGTGACATGCTTCAGGTGAAAGAGTACCTTCCAGTTTATTCTGATTATAATCCTAAAAATGGTCATAATTGATATTTTTCCCTTTTCATCTTTGTGATGTGAGTTAGACAAGGTCAGTAATAAGTGCATAAATCAAGAACAAGTTTAGCAAAATTTGCAGCCTACTTATGCCCTATGCTGCTGCTGTTCTGTTACTTTTATTTTTTTTATTTACTCTAACAAGTACCTTATTAAAGAACCCAGGGTTGCCATAAGCCCAATTTGTCAATGTGTAAATATGTAATTTATACAGCTATATACTCGTTGAGTGATTTAATAGAAAACTCTTCCCTGTAGCACCACCCCTGGCGCACAGTAAGAGAGAAGGCCATCTAGATACAGTGTTTACCCATAAATGCACACATATATGGCCAACAGTATTACTGTTTTTACTATTTAAGTGTTTTTTTTAAATAACCACTTTCTGGTTATTCTTTCCATCCTGGCTACCAACAGTATTCTTAACAGATATTTTATCTGTTTTCAGGGAGAGGTTTAAGAGAAAGTGTTTTAGGTAGTAGTAAATTGCCACCTGTTTTACAGTGTTGACTGTGCATAGAACACTTTTGTCTTTTCATATTTGCACTTGCAACAGTGATTGTTTAATCTGACTATATTTGTATGTAGATAGTGTAGTTGTGTACAGTTAGTGTACTTGATCAATTGTTTTTGAAGTTTCTATGGGTTATTTATTATGAGGGATCCACCGATCCTACTTTTTAAATTTCGATACCAAAAATATACATATGTTGATACCTGATAACTATTACAATTATCTTATTTAAATTAATAAACTGCATACCACATCATGTGGGAGAGACTTAAGGTGTTAGGAATGACTTAAACGTTACTAACTTTGTAGAACAAAATCTAACATATTACACATAGACGTAAATGTATTGTACAGCTATTTATTTGTCACTAAAATAACCAATTGTGCAGGACCTTGGCATGGCATTAAAAAAAAAATACTTCTTAAAATATATTCAAATGCAGATTCACTTTCTCAAACAAACAGTAATCAATCTTGTTTAAAAAAAATTATATATATATATTTTTTTTCTGCCTAATTTTCTGATACCTGATGCAGCTGATTTTCTTAATATTGGAACGGATCATAATATCGGATGAGTGCGTCACTACTTGTTTTTGGGCAATGTGTGTTACTATATCAAACTTGCCTCAGATGTCATGGTGCAAGGACATTTGATATGCTAATTATCTGTAATATAATGAGAGATTTGTTGTTGTTTTAAGAACTGGCTGGGTGTTCATTTTACCAATTAATGTTGTCTTTTTCCCACCAGGATCATGATGAGCCAATACTTAGACATTTACAAGACATTAAAGTAATATTTTCTGGTCCTGGTGAACCTATGGTAAGGATTAAAATTTGGCATGTATTTTGTGGACACTGAAGAGTTATTATGGCATTTTTTTCCAGGCTCTAAGTCCAGTATTTAATGTTAGTTCAAACCCATAGCATTCAGATCAGTTTAGGGTATATGCAGTGTTTCTCAAATCTGATTTTCAAATCAGTTTATAGTAATTCATGTGAATTCCTTTCCTGTATGCTATTTAGATTTTACTGATACTTTTGATGACAGCTGCTTACAGTACACACCCTGAGAATAAGTGTTTGTGTGTGTCTCCTCTTGACAGAGTTTCAAGTTAGAGTTTCACTTTGAACCTAACAACTACTTTAAGAACACCGTTCTCACAAAAGTCTACAAGATGAAGTCTGAACCGGACTCTGATGAACCATTCTCCTTTGAAGGGCCAGAGATCATTGACTGTGAAGGGTATGTGTGTTTAAGATTCTGGGTTCTGTTCTCAGGCTATATTGATAAGGGAAATGGGGATGGCCTTATAACTGTTCCACATTTGAATGTATGCGCTTTAAAACAAACTCTTTCAAATATAGCAACAATTTAATCGCTAATTAAAAATTCTAGTAATGAAAAAGAATATTAATTATTTGTAGACATGCCCAGGTCTGATAATTATATATAAAACCAGAATGTGATGTTGTTTTTGTTGTTGATTTGGATTCATGTTTGACACAATGGTAACTTTTTATAAAGACACTGAATAACAAACCATTTTAGATGTTTAATTGAATAGCCATGCCCAAATTTTAATAGTGCCCGATCTTAAGTTTTAGAGATTTTCAGATGTCTCTGGTGAGAATGTGTATATACATCCCACTGGTTTCCGCTGACTCCACCCCAAGTTCTTATAAAATGCTCAGATATGGTAAGGGCACTTTGGAGGGAAATAAAGTGTTATGGCTTTCTTGGAGGTGCAGTGATATGTAAATAAACAGTCACATGAATTAAGCAGCAGATACCAGCTAAACACTGGCTATAAGGGTAGATAGTAAGGACAATCCCATTTCACCCCTTGACCCTAACACACTGGTGTAAGTGTCTGATTGAAGACCAAGTGGTATGAAAGCCCTGTGAATCACAGGCAAGATGGCTGCACTAGTTACCAAAAACCCATAAATGTCAGTGTTTTCTCATTTTGAAAACCATGATTAACCATTGCATAATCTTAGTTTAATGCTAGTAGCTAGTCATAAGACATAAACTTACATGGTGAGCATGAAAAAAGCCAACACACGTTTGAATCTTTCAGGTTATGGAATTCTTACAACTTTCAAAATCCAAAACAATGTTAATCCTGGATTCTTTCGTGCTATTTTTTTTTTTTGCCTCTAATTTTGCATTACTTTGATTTGACAATGGTTGAATGAGCAGGTGAAGAGTGAGTTTTCTGTTCTGATATCTCCATATTTTGAATAGCTCTCATATTTAGTGCCATAATCAATGCAGCTGTTGCTCAGGTAAGTGGCAAAATGTTGAATTCTCTTTCAGAGGCTGTGCAAATGATGTAATTATATTAATTCTTACAGGTCTTTATATATTTTGAAGTCACAACCGCACAGTGATTTGTCCCCTTCCAACTCAGGAATACTACTGGTTTAAATTAAAACATGCCTTAAGGATTGCTGATTTAAGCATAAAAGACTTTAGTTCTAATCATTTGTGTGAAATAAAACCAGACCAGTGCTTTATGTTTGAGCTTCAGAGCCAGCTGTGTTAAGCTGCTCTTAACACTCTATCTATCGATTATATATAAAAAAAAAATTATTGTTTTTTTGTTTTTTATCTCGTCCTGGTTGCAGATGTGAGATTTACTGGAACAATGGCAAAGATGTCACAGTCAAAACAATCAAGAAGAAACAAAAGCACAAGGGCAGAGGCATAGTGAGGACAGTCACTAAACAAGTTCCCAATGACTCTTTTTTCAACTTTTTCAACCCCATTAAAGGTATAAGCTTCTATAACTAGAATTCTGGCTTTAAAACAGGCATATAAGAAATGAAGAGTAAAATAACAAATAATTTACTTTTCTCCCCTTATAGTTTCCCCAGATAAAGAATTGGTGAGTATTTTATCTATATTTACAAAGTCAGATGTATTTTACCGAGTCAAATAAATTTATACAGCTTTTATTTGGCAATGTTGTTATCCAACTGATGCATCTGTCTTGCCCTCATCAGTTTTTACAATAGTTACTCTAAGGTTTGTGCCCTTAGAATAACAGCTTTTTAGCGCTTTAAAAGTGTATTATCAGCCAAATCTGTTTATGGTTTTACATTAGATTTGATTTGGCAGTGTTGTACAGTAATTTGTGTGGGGTTGGTTTATACGTTTTTTTTATTTTATTTTTTTTTTTATATTTTTTTTTATGTTCTGGCAGGATGAAGATTCTGAGTTCACTCTGGCCACGGATTTTGAAATAGGCCATTTCTTTAGAGAAAGAATAGTACCCAGAGCTGTTCTGTATTTCACTGGGGAGGCACTGGAAGATGACGAGAGTGTAAGTGAACCTGTCTCTAACCAGCCAATAAGTAGGATTATTTTTTAAACTATGATGAAGTGAGTTCTGAATTAATTTTTCTAAAGACACAAAAAATACACAAAAATCAGGTTACAGAATCAAAGAAGATATATAAAATGTTTGTGGCAATGATTATTCCTCATTACTTTTTCATGTGCATTTTTAGTTTGAAGAAGAACTTGATGAGGGTGAAGAGGAGGTAAGTTTAAATCTGTTACTTGAAAACTTTGAAAATTCTAAGTTGTCCTTGTGGCTAGGTTTTCTCTTTTGAGATATTTGTAGTGGATAATACTTGTGTGGGTTTTGTGAAACAGGACCAAGATGATGAAATGGATGAAGAGGAGGAGGAGGGAGATACCAAGGTTAGTTTGTTTTTTTTATTTTTTATTTTTTTATTTTTTTTGTATATTTTGTGTCTTTTCAATACTTCTCATGCAGATTTGAATATGAATTCAGAACAAACATCTGTTCTGTCTCATGAATGAAAATGTTGTGTTTGAGTACTTGTCAGTGTCACAATGGTCCTTGGTTTTACTGTGTACAACCTTCTCAAGTTTGTTTTAAAGTTTTTTGAGATTTAATGGTGACTGGATGTTTTCCCACACCTTTTACCCTCCCTATTCCCCAATTGCAGGCATAAGTCATTTCTCACCTCATGCATTTCTAGGTAAGGAAGAAATGTCATGAGTTCATTGTACTGTGCTCGTTGATCTTCATTTGAGCTCCTTTTTTGTCATGTCATATATTTACACCACCATACTTTCCCTCTGATTGTTAACTTTCTTGCATTCATATCCCTAGGATATCCTTTCCATTAAAATGCATCTATTCCTTTTGTTCCTGTCTATCTAAAGAATGCCTTGTCCAATGAGTCTTTGTTAGGTTTATAAACTGGAGAAAGCCATTGTGTCCCTGCCCTGTTTTGACCTACCTCAGCTGTTTAAATTTAAACCCCATGAAGAATGGCTAGACAACAGTAATTTATATATATATATATATATATATATATATATATATATATATATACACACTTGAAGCTGAGAGTTTTTATTTATTTATTTATTTTTATGTGACTTTAGTATAAAAACACCCAGGAAATATTTTTGTTTTAGTGGGTGGTGTCATATTGGCTTTTCCAACAGGTCTCTGTTTTTGGCTAGATCAAAAACTAACCAGTAACTTGCATCATTTCCTTCATGGGTCCTCATATTTATTCTAGTTGACTATTAGTATACTAGCATAGTCCTTGTTTTTTGTGTAATCCCTGGCTTAACCTATTGTCTTGTCATATTTTTTCCTATAACGTAAACAGATATTTCTAAATATTTTTTTAACCAGGGTTCATCAGTTCTAATGGTGGGCTAGTGTCTAGGGCAGTTTGGTTTCATTAGATTTTTTTCCATGAGCTAAACAACATGCAAACACTTGGGAAGTTCTTTCTGAACTGGTTCTGTCTGTTGTAACATTTATCATTTAAGCATATATCTGAACAAAAGTGGGGTACTTTTCTTGATTCGTGTCTTTCATCACATATCTCTATAACTTACAAATAATCTGTAACAGGGTGCAAATGTGAACCCACTGCCTTGCCCAGTTTTAACTATTTCATGCCCCTGTTGAAGCATTAACTGGGCCTTAAATTTAGTTTGAACCTATCCACAGCTTCATATTTTGAACATTTACTGGTCCTGGGCATGAGAGTATAGTAGTCTAATCCTTCCCCTAACTACACATCCACAACAAGAATTAAATTCTTTTGGCGTTTCTGTGTGAGGATTAAAATACAGTTTAAAGATAATGAAGCTAAGTAAGGAGAATATTTTAAATAATTAGGAAATGTAGGGTAAGATGGACATGCTGTGAGAGACCCAATGTGAAATTTGCACCACTCAAGCATTAAAAAAGGAAGCACAATTTGTGTTGTGTTAGCTTTAGATACACATCAGGTTTTAGAAATACTATACCTGCTATTGTGAGTTGAAGCAGGGGGTGTTGGGAATAGCTGAAACTGGGCAAAGAAGTTTAGCTCTAGAAACTATTATGGCTGCTTTGAAATGCTCTCATTTTTATTGCAAAATTGCTTTCTAACCAATTGCCAAAATTTGAACACACTTCAGAGTTAGATGATGAAGTTAGGCACAGTGATATTTTTGATTCAGCACTAATTGTCTAGGTGATATAAAGGCTGTCATTTAAATGTGATCAGATAGCACACTCGATGGTAAACTAATGGTAATAACTTACTTACTAAAATATCTACAGTTAACACATTTCATTTGCAATGTCAATATGGATTAGTGTTACAGAAAAAGTGTTTCCTCTTAGTGGTACAGATACAGTTAAATGTTTAAAATGCAGGGATTTTTGCACTGTATCTTAAGATTATCGAAATGGTCTGCTCTTCTGGAGTATAGTAAACTCATAAAACCTCCTGCCATCAAATCTTAACCTCTGCAATATGTTTGTTAAATCAATAATTTTCATGCCAAGTATTAAAGTGCATGCCGTTTCACCAGCTCGATGAACAAGATCTAAGTTTTTCAAGTTCTGTTTGCACCTGAAAGCAGCATAAACAGTTCTTTATAGACACATTCTAAAAGCCATAAAATAATATTAACACACAAAAATTTTAGTGATTGTTATACTTTGGATTTGAACCCTCCTTTTGTGTCAGATATATCTTTCTTTTTACTTTTCCTATACTCCTCAGCTCTGATAGTTCTAGTGATTGACTATTAATCTCTTTTTTTTTATAATTTTTCATTTTCTTACTTCTAGTGTGGAGAGGCCCAACCTGCAGAGTGCAAACAGCAGTAATAGAGATTCTTCTACTGCCCCCCACCGCAACTCAAACTGGAACCTGGTTGGCCTTGCCTGATCTTAGCAGGGCTCTTAGCAGGGCACTGCCATCCTCACAAATCAACTGAGAAAAATGTCAGCAAAAAAAAAACAGATTAACACATTGCATGATTTAGTAAAGATTTTGTCTTACCTAGGTATTTTTTTCCATGCCCCCCCATGACTGAAATGTACATGTGGACGGAGGGGGTGCTGTGAGCGCTATGTAGGACAAAACTGCAAAATTCCGTTAACAACTGTGGGTTATTAAATTCTGAGCAAACTGCCGGTGTTCTAGAAACTGTACAAATTAATCTTGTTCATTTTTAAAAATCCAGTACATTCCAAACACACTGCGTTGGAATTAAGATTAGGCCCCAAGGTTTGATTGAGTTTATTTAACTTTGACTTGATCTCATAGTTTACTCAGGGTTTTTTATGCCAAGATAACGTGAGCATTCTCAGTTTTTAAACCATTCAATGATAAATTGAAACCCACGTCAAAGTTCTTTTTCCACACAAACCTTTTTAAATGCAGTTCCACTTTCTCTGTTATTTGTTTTTTGTTTTTTTTTTGTTTTGTTTTTTTAATGGTTTCCAGCTAGACCGATTGTTCTTGCAGCCCTGGTGGACCTCTACGAGAGTGTGAGGGAGTTGTCTCTCTGCTGTATGTACTGTGCCCTGTGGAGTTTGCCCCCTGTCCCCAGCATTTAACAACAATGTTGTTGCTTTACTGCCCCAAACGCTAACTAAAGAATTAAACATGGATATTGCCAAAGTTGGGGTTTTTCTTCCTACATAAAAAAATTATAGAGAAAATATTATAGTTATGTTGCCTGTATTTATTTTAAAATGAATATTAATAAATTATAGCCTAAATTAATAAACCTGTGGAGTCAGCCTTGGTGTAGACAAGGTGTCTGAACAGGATCCATCCACCAGAGGGCAGTGTAGTAAGACAGGGTTTTAAATGTTGGTAGTAATTTAGAGGGTCTATGATTGATGATGAGTATAGTCTTGGATAAAATGTCATAAGAAGCTTTGCCTTTTACTTATTTTTAATAATTTTATCCCCTAGACACTAGCTTGAATTTTCCTGAATATGCTGTACTCAAACATCAGTGGTGTGGTCAATCCCAAAGCAACTGTAGTCTCTAACATATGAGAGGAAATAAATTTATTAAAGCTTTGAAAAGAAAAAAAAAGAGAGAATGAATATTTCAAGCTGCAAGGACCTATGACTGACATGGGTCATAAAAGACGAAAGGGTTTTTTTTTCTTTCTTCATTGATCAATATTTTATACTTATTTTTATCATTCAAAGAACATTATATAAAAGCTGAAAATGTTACATTGATTTTTTTCTTGTTTGGCAATAAGTAAGCACCCAAAGCCTCTCCATTGCTTGATTTGCCCTCTGTTTACATCAAATGGTGCAATTTGCCCTTAAATCAGGTGCGAACTGTACTTGCAAGCAGTTCATTTTCATTTGGGAGTGAAGTTGTGTTGCATTTAAAAGAAAAAGCTGTTACCAGAAATTAAAAAAAAAAGTGAGATATGTGAGAAAGTCAAGGGCAACAGTCTGTCACTCAGTTTTTCACAAAGAAAAGGGGGGGGGGGGTGTAGTCTGAGAGATGGAAAATAACAGTTTATTCCAGAGTGAAATAAGTTTAATATATTCACACACACACACACACACACACACACACAGAGTGACTAAATGTCAGCTATGAGTGAAATTCAATTAATACAAGCAAAGTTTTTAGCAGCTATTCACACTAAATGAGTTGTCTCTCTGCCCTGTGCCAGGACAGGCAGCAGTAGCTTCAGTCTCTACAACCTTGCCACTTCATCCTCATCACAGCCCAGCCCCAACTGAAGAGGCAGGTGACCATCATGGTGTTCATTGACGTGTCAGCTGACAATGACATGGGCTTAGTAGGATTTTTTTCATTATTATTATTTAATAAATTGTTACAATTTTTACAATAAATTTAAATCACTTTCTCATACCCTGCTGCAAGACAAAAGCACTGTTTTTCTGGTCACTCACAGGATGACAGTGCTGGGTGCCCAGTATAATTGCATTATTTCTTTATTGATTTGTTTTACCAGCAGTGCCATTTATTTTCAAAATGTAAAGATATTTTTGATTAGTGTGTGTCGGTTTTACAGCTTTCACTATCAGTACATCAGATAAGGATGAAATTGAGTTTTATAACTTTATTAGCATTAGCTAAATATGAAGCTTCTGGCTAGTGTTTAAAATAGTCATCATCTTATCAACTAAGTTGTCAGGTTTGCGCTGTTTTTACTCTGGTGTTGTCAAACATGCCATACAAGCAAATATAATACCTGCACCCACAGAGATAGAGAGACATGCATATTAAAACATCTATCAATATCTTTTAACATAGATAATGGTCAAATTTGAAGGGAAAAATATTACTAACAGATTCAGGTATTAGAGAGTCCCACATATAGTGAAATAATTCTTGTTAAACTACTGGTTAAGTTAACAGAGACTCTGAGTACTAAATATATTAAGACATTCAAAACCAAGACAGAATGGTGTTCTGAGTGCCCTACCTCTCCAACCCTTCTCACGAGATCAATTTTGTGTGATGCTTGAAGGCCTCAGCATGCTTTTTTTGTGGAGACCCTACTAGGGTCGCGCAAAGCTGAAAGTACCTTCGTGACCTTACCAGCTTGTATAGTTTCTGTGGCTTCATATCGTCTGCTGACCAGTCAAATGACAACACGGCAAGCGATTGTTCATTTTCTCCACAATTATGTCGTACTGTTTGCTGGAGGAGTACTCTTGGCCTCGTCGTCTCTGTGTGGATATGATGGATTGCCTTCTTCATCCATCATTCAGCACAATGCTTGCCAACCCAGGCATCTGTTAGAATTGGGAAGTTAGTGTTCTCGGTGTTGATGTGTCCAGTGGTGTTGCTTCGACAGCAGTTCGAAAAATGAAGGCTGGCATCACACATCTCATGAGAAGACTGTTCCTTTCACACACTCAACTTGAGCAGACTTGGAAATGACGAAAGTTTGGGGGTCAAATAAACCAATATTATTCAGGTGTGTTTACAACCTAAGGTCTTGAAGGTGTACTCCGGGGGGGCACCACACCAGTGGCTGCTTTTCTGAGAATGTACAGTAGTATCATATCCGTGTTCATTATGCATTTCATTTCAAGTGTCTCATATCAATGTGTGGAACGAAATCCTCTCATTGCCTAGAGGTGAAAATGCTTGCTGTCAGATGTACAGTATAAATTGTAGACTACTATATTATACAGGCCCTCTTCAATCATCTCTCGCGAGGGAGTGTGTCAGGAATCACATGCCTTGTCTTTTCCCCTTTGATGGAGAGCCATATCAGCAGAACCTGGGAAATTACGAAGTAGCTGAGTAGAACCGAGAGTGGGAAACATGCCTGCCAGAAATCCATGGTGCATGCTGGCTGTCTGAGACATTTAACGCACCAGTCAAATGTTCTGACACTGTATGACACTGTTGTCTACACCATGCCCAGATGTTTCTGGACAACTGCTCATCCAACATTTATTCTACAAACATGGCATGTCATCCAGTGGGAGTTTGTGGTCCTTTTGCCACAGTGACACACTACGATTTGTTTACCACATCTGTGATGACAGTAGAATTAATTTAATTCTTTATACATGAATAATAACTTCATATTAACAATAACATTAACAAACTATTTTCATATGTGAGTTCTGTATATCATACGTAGCACACAACAGTAATACAACGACACAATACAACATTACTATTCACATTCAGACTGGACATATAAGTTAAAAAAAGTAATGTATGAGGATTAGACTGATTTGTAGACGTCTCAGACTGATAAAATGTTTTCACTCATGATCTCATAATTAACAATTTAATATAATACAGCACACAGAACAGGACACTGTTCAGAAAGGACAATGTTCTTTTTCTTGGAAAATGACTCCTAACGGCTTAACAAATGATTGACAGCAAGTCAATCATTTTGTAGTATCTGATTGACTGCAATTGAAAAAGATTTAAAGGTACTGCTGGTTCCTACCTTGTGGCAGCTGTTGCCTGGTGGTTAGGGAACTGAGCTTGTAACCAGAAGGCAGCAGGTCATGGCTGAAGTGTCCTTGAGCAAGGCACCCAACCCCCAGCTGCTCCCCGGGCACCATGGCTAGGGCTGCCCATCACTTTGGGCATGTGTGCTCACTGCCCCCTAGTGTTCGCTAGTTTGTGTGTAAATGTGTGTTTCACTCTATGTTGTGGGTTAAATGTGGACAACAAATTCCTGTGTGTGCAAGCACAGTGGCCAGTGAAGTGATTCTGATACCTATTCGAATACAAGTAGTTGGAACATTGCTGTGAGGTGTTGACGGTGTTCTCAGCTCCTAGAGAGTAAGAGAGGCCAGGTACTGATTTAGAATGATTAGTTCTGGCTCACAAGCACGACTCTAATTCACCACACAAGTGCAAGTGATTAGTTTAGGCTCTTGAGTAGGCAGTTCCTCTGCTCCACTGCAAAATGCTGGGTGGTTTATGTCCCTTTTGCAGATCTATCTTCATGTGCAGCTGCTCCACTGCGTCTTATTGAATTTAGTGGTTTGCTTTGGAGATTACCCAAGCGTAAATTCATTGTGGACATAGGGTGAAAAGTCAGTTTTTTAAAAAAATCTGAGGGTCTGGGACTCTCCTTCCTTTAGATTCGTACTGTTACAATATAGAGAACAAAGACTGATTATAGATCAGAGGTGTTACACACATATGTCCCTCTGAGTGAGTTACAGAGAGGACAAAATCCAAGGTGACTTCTGCTGTCCACTGGTGCTAACATAGTGGCTTACTAATGAACTGATCCAGAATTAGAGATGGATGAACATGTCTGTACCTCACTGCTTCATTATCATTGTCCCTTGTTTCACTTCCTTCTCTCTCTCTCATTCTTTTTATCCCTCTCTCTCTTCCACCCCATGATGGAATGGATCTGCCTATGGAAGGCGGAATGAGGAACTCAGCCACCTGCCACTTGATGTAAATTCCTCACATGGTGTTGATAGACAAATTCCACTCACGTCTGCCGCAGTGATATTTTGTCGTTCAGGCATTCAGCTGGATCTGAGTGGTTAAGTTGCTTCTGTACATTTCTCAGTTCATCTTTTCTCTGATGTCAGCTGTCACATTATCAGCTAGGACAAGTTGTTAAATTGACATTATCAGCATTCAATTACTTACATACTGTAAATGTAACATAGTACAGAGCCCCTGAGGTGACATCTCGCATCAATAAAAATAATTCATGTCCATGCCGTATTAACTAGTGGGAACCAGATCCTAATGCTTTTGACCAAGGTTGCCAACCATAATAACAGGTGTTGACTAGAGGGGTACACGGCTTTCCAGCATTGAGCTGTTGTGCAGTAGAACTGCTGTAAAACCACAGTAACTTTGAGCTGAGGTGGAGTGATGCTCATGATCCAGAAATGAGCCAGAAATGACTGGTGTTTTCTTTCATTTTCTGCAGTTCCCTCTGCCTTTTTCTTGTCACCACAGCTTCTTCTCTTGCTTTTTATCCTGAACTCTCTCTCTCCTTCCATTTTACTTTTTCATTCTTTCCCCTGTCTCTTTCTCCACTCCTTTTCTTCTTCTCATTCAACCTCCTGAATATTTAGTAGTGCCCTCATTAATGCATAATGGTGAGCTTCTCTCTCTCTCTCTCTCTCTCTCTCTCTCTCTCTCTCTCTCTCTCCTCCAGTTTAACTGCTGCTCTGTCTTTGACAGGACACTGCTGATGTGTTAGTGGGGGATAGAGGGACTTCTTTTTCACCACAGTGTATCCTTTTGCTGGGATTTAAAATCCACTTTCAAACTCATTAGAGGGAGAGCTTACTCTTTCACTGAGTGCTGTTAGAGCGAGTGATGGGGTCTCTCCTCTTTCTCTCTCCTCACTCTACAATCTCATCCACACCAAGAGAGAGAGAGAGAGAGAGTTGGTGTGTTGGGGATTGGCAGATAGCACAGTAGTAGAGCACTAATGAGCCTCTCCATGGCCATCTTAACCTTCATTCCCTCTACATTTTCTCCCCTCTCTGAGATCACATATGATCTTTAAACATCTGAAAACCTACAGCATTAAAAGAATATTTGTCCTATTTTGCAGTAGTTAGTTACTCTTATGGGAAGGCTTTGCACTAGATATCGGAACATTGCAGTAAGGATCTGATGACACTGTAGACCATTAGTGATATTTGATGATTAGTTCTGGATCGCAAACTTAAAAGCCACTCCAGGTTATTCCAGAGAATTTGAATGGTGCCCAACACTTCCACTGCCCCAAAGTCCGTTCCTGGGAGGGATTTATACCCCTCTAGCTGACACTTGACTGTTAAGCAAGGTGAATTTCTTTATGGAGATCACACAAGCTTTGCACACTGTTGAATGTCTGCGTCCACAATGGGTGCCATAGCACTCACTAATTGTAAGAGGTGTCTACAAACATATTGTCTATAGTGCATATATATATATTGCACGAGCACTCTGCACATCAGTGTCCTTCTGTGTGAAAACTAATAAAAAATGTGATTTATTGTCAGAATTAATAATGATAAATACGGTCACAAAGACTTTGCAGTAAATGCAATGTTTTAAGAGCTAATTCAGGAAAAGCTATTACAGTAAAAGCATGGAGTCTTATAATAAACATTGTTCTGTGTGTGTGTGTGTTTGTGTGTGTGTCTGTGTGTGTGTGTGTGTATTGGGCTGGACACAGATGGGCCTGTGTTTTGGATAAGGGGCGGGACTAAGAGACTACAGCTCTAGCCCCACTATTGTTCATCAGACACCTCTATTGTTTCCCCACAACACACACACACACACCCAAACTTACACACACACACCCTCAGGGCTGTGCTTTTGTGTCTTTGTGTCCACACTACCAGAATGACCATCACATGAGCAACAGCAGGGGGTTTTATTAACACATCCACTACAATGATTTACTCTCTCTCTCTCTCTCTCTCTCTCTCTCTCTCTCTCACACTGTCATGTCATTTCCTCTCTGTCCATCTCTTTTTCTTTATCTCTCTTTCATCATTTTATTTGCTTTCTTTGTCATGTTCATTCATTCTATCTCTATCTCTTTTTGATGTTTTCTTTGTTTTTAATTCTGTCTCTCTCTCCCTCCCTCTCTCTCTCTCTTCAGTGTGACTCTGTTTCTCTGTTTAATTGAATTCACTAAGCTTTATTACTCCTAATTTACTTACATAATTGCCAACAAGATTTAGACACAAGAATGAACATTTCGGTTATTAGAATTAAGTACAGAAAATGTCATTTTACATAATTAATCCCCTCACATAGACACACACACATACACATACACACACACACACAAATTCAAGCAGCCACACCATACCTCTGTTGTGAGCCATTATTTTACTTCTTCCAACACATTGTGTTTTTTGTTTGTTTTTATGCTTTTGTCTTAGCTTGGTTCTTTGCTCTGTTTTGTTGTCTGCGTTCTACATATTTTTCTGGTGTCTGTGTTCTACGTTCTGTTGTGATCTGGGCTTTGTGTTCTTGGCTCTGTTTGAAGCTTTGTGTTCCTGGATCTGGGTTCTAGGATGTGTTCTAAACCCTATTTTAGACTTTTTCTGGACACTATTCTAGACTCTCTGTGACCTCAGCCCTGTTTTGGGCAGTCCTACAGCCTGTTCTTGGACTTTTCCTGGGACTTCTGTTCTAGAGTCTGTTTTAGACTCTGTCCTGGGCTGTGAGCTGGGCTTTGTGCCACTTTGTACCCGCACGGTTGGCATCACCGCTCTCTCTGCAGCCAGTCCAGACACCCTCTCCACCCATGTGCCACTCAAACCTAAGGCTTTGTAACCATGGAGATTCCGCCTGCTGTGCCAAGCGTCCATTCAGCCCCCCACAGTGGCAGAGGGTTGGGTGGTTAGCAGTGGGTTTGGCTCTTTTTGGGACTTGTGTAGTGCAGTATTTTAAAAGGTGTACTCTACCAAAAGCAGTTGATTTTTAGCCATGTTTTGCAATCATTGACGTAAACTTGTGTTATATTAATTTGGACTCTGCTTCAAATAATAAAAGCTGGATGCTTTATTTGAATTATTGATGACTAGAGGTTGAGCGTGCGGATTGGTGACCTCTAAGGGGTGCTGTGATTTCACAGCAAAGCTAGCATTTTTCAGTATTTAATCAAAAATTGGCTCATCCAACTAAAATCAAGCACATGCTTTACAATAGATGTTGAACCATTTCTGTGAGGATGTGACTGACTTCATCCACAAGAGGCCTAGTGAGGTCAAATCTTGATTGTGAATCATTAGCTATGGATGGAAGACTACTCCAACTCATCACAAAGGTTTCTGAGTGTGCCACAGCTCCACAGCCAAATGGAGCGCCACAGCCAGGTGGAGGTATTTATACCCCTGTAGTCCATGCTTGGCACTGGGCATAGTGACCAAAGGCTCACGTTCAGCTGTTCCTGGAACAGTGCTATCTCCTACCTCAACATTCACAGCTGAGGTGCCCTTGAGCATGGCACCTAACCCCAGACTGTGTTCTGGCCCCTAGGATTACTGCCCACCATTTCAGAGTGTGTGTGTGTGTGTGTGCACGCATGTGTGTTTGATTTTACTGCTTTGTAATGACAATAAAAAAAGCATTTCTTACGTTTGTATTAATTTGCTACAGTACATTTGCCCAAAGGGGACCTTCAATACTGAAGTAGAAACAAATCTTTGGCTCTCTAAAGGACAGGTGAAAAAAGATTTGAACCTTTTGAAGAACCTTCGCAAAATATAACAGTTCTGTACCAATGTAATAGTTCCTCCTATATCTCCATGGGTAAACACATTGCATTTCAGAAGCAGTTCATCTATAACATTTTAATTTTTAAGGATGTAACGTATTACAGCATTATTACACACAGATGTGGACGTTAGTTGGTAATAACCTTGTAGTACACTGTCAGAAAATTTGTCACTGTGGTGGTATACTCAAGGATACATATTCATTTATTCATTGTCTGTAACCGCTTATCCAGTTCAGGGTCGCTGTGTGTCCGGAGCCTACCAGCAATCACTGGGCGCAAGGTGGGAAAACACCCTGGAGGGCGCAATGAAACATATTTATACCTTTAATTAGGGAACATAATTTTACCTTGTTGTATTATAATTGTAGATTTCAAAATCCCTGTTTGATTATTATTGTTATTATTGTATCTCCAGACCTTATATTATGTTTTTTATATATATATTTCACACAGCTCTATAATGAAAACCTACAAATATTCACTGCTTCTTCTGGAGAACAGAATGTAATGTACCTTTAGGGAACACAACTGGACTTTTAAACACTTTTGAGCCTTTAAAAGTACATTTACACTGTTTGTCGGTTTTCCACCACGTGGGTCCGGCTCTACACGACTCGACACGGCTTTGCTCAGCACGCTTGTTTCTTTTCCACTGGCAGGGCTCCCTTGCGAAATGGAGACGGTGACGCCGAAAAAACCCATCTCTAACTGGCTTTGAAAACCACAACAACTGTGACGGTAAATTTAGATGCTATATACACGTCATATATTCACATGTTTTTTTGTGTGTGTTTGGACTGAACATGGCTGGCTCTGCGCCCCAGTTCTCACAGATGAGTTTTCCTTGTTGCATGTTTGGCTTTCACTGGAAATTTTGTCTGCCATCGGGCCAAGGGGCATATAAACCTCTTTAAAACACCTCGAGCTGCCGTTGTGAGTCCAATAAAAATAAATGAGAAAGCTTCTGTAACTTTAGAGATTTTACAAGTGGTGTGTTTGGGCGGCAGGGTGGCGCAGCAGGTAGTGTCACAGTCACACAGCTCCAGGGGCCTGGAGGTTGTGGGTTCGATTCCTGCTCCGGGTGACTGTCTGTGAGGAGTGTGGTGTGTTCTCCCCGTGTCCGTGTGGGTTTCCTTCAGGTGCCCCGGTTTCTTCCCACAGTCCAAAAACACACGTTGGTAGGTGGATTGGTGACTCGAAAGTGTCAGTAGGTGTGAGTGAATGTGTGTGTGTGTCTGTGTTGCCCTGTGAAAGACTGGTGCCCCCTCCAGGGTGTATTTCCGCCATGTGCCCAATGATTAAATAATCACACATTTCTCTGGTTCTTCTGTTTGATTTAATTTAGTTTAGTATTAGTATAGGAATTCTAACACCTTTTTCCTAAGACAGATGTCTAGAAATGAAGGTCTAATATAAAGGTGAGCAGGAACATTTCCCAAACAGAACCCATCCCCCTTGGGCTGCTTGAAACTCAACTTGAAACTTGTGTCAGCAAAGGGAGCAACTTATAGTAACTAATGATATAATATACTTGTGAACATAGTACTGTGGTAAGAATCTAACCTTCATTTATTTAATTTACAGTCAAAATAGCCATTAGGCTGAAGCTATTTATTTGTATCAAGGTATATCTTCAGCGATATGAGACATATGTGCATCAAAAAGCATCAAGAGACTACTCAGTGTTACTTGTAGCTTTCATCTTTGCAAGACAAGAGCAAATTAAACTGTTCATGCTTTAAAGCTCAAAAAAAAAATATATATATATATATATAGAAACTTGGTCTGAAAGAAAATGCAGTTGTCAAAGAGTCATTGCTGAGAAAAGGGAATAGACCAGAAACAAGGAAATATAAGAAAAATATGTCATTGACATTTGCATTCAGCTCCTTCAGAAATGTTCTGACAGAAAAAGAAGCTTAAGCCTGAAATTTTGCAGGTATAATAATATACTTGGGGATTTTTTTGAACGAAAGCAAGTTTTATGAAAAAACAGAAGCAATGTTAAAGGCAATGGCTGGCACTGACTACTGTAAATGATAACTTGTATGTAACAGGCTTTTTGAATGGAAACTATGAAAGACTTAGGCACAGTACTGCAGAAGGTTGGAATCATCTCAGCAACAAGCCTCAGGCATCTATGATGCCTCCTTAGCTTCTTTTGGGTTGTACACAGGACAAATACACACACACATATACACACAAACTGAGTCAGAAATTATGCAGTGATAAGTGTGACAAAACATATGTTTGATATGGTGAAAAAAGGAAGGAGGTGAGATCAGATTGTCTCACTGTACTGAACTGAGTGGTCCAGCCTGGCTTTAACAATAAAATACCTCAGACAACACCTTGGCTATGATAGCTACATTTCCCTGAATAATGAATGAGTGATAGGGATGTTATATGGGTGTATGCACAAAGCTCAGAAAGGCTTTATCTAACTCTTATTTAGCTGAAGGAACACATATCAGAAGCCATGAAAAATGCAATGTGATTTGTCATTTGAGAAGCGTTGATCATTTTTGGATTCTGAATTTTCAGTCGCTGTTTCATTTATCGGCAGAAAGTAACTTAAATATAAAGATAATACATTCATTCTTTCTTTTTATCTTGGAAAACACTTCATTCTGTTCAGGGTTATGGTGAGGGGTTAACTCATTCTGGGGCACCATATTATCAAAAGGCATCGCACTCACGCTTATTGACACTTTATTCACAGCCAATCCACCTACCAACATTTGTTTTTGGACTGTGAGAGGAAACCAGACAGGCAGTGACCGGAGGTGGAGATTGAAACCACACAACCCCAGGACCCTGGAGCTGTGTGACAGTGACACTAACAAGCATCGTCTACAAGGATATTAAACTCAGTGGAGTGGAGCGTGATGCTCTTACATGGTTGTTAGAAGTGCCAGTTTCTCTGTATATCTAAAACTCTTATATTTTCACTTATTTTCCTTACAATCACCTTTCTTAATCAAGTGGATTATCTCATATGAAGTCTCTTGCTTGTGCATAATAGGCTGGCAATTGCATAAATAAATAGTGGTCTCTGACATTGGACAGTACTGCCAGGGCCAAAAAACAGTCAAAGGCATTTAGTACCAGCAAAAGCAACATCATTCAGTTCTTTGTTTCCTTCTTTCATGAGGGGAAGCTGCTGTAAATGCCTTTCATTAGATAATCTCAAGTGGTGTTGCAATTTAGCTCATACACTGGCTTGTGGAGCAGTGGGACTGCATTTTCTACAGATCCAATGCCTTTGAAATGAATTGGAGTAGCATTTGATAGAGAATTAATCATCCAACATCAGTACCTGAACTCTCTAATGTTCAAATGTCTTTGTGGACATGTTGTATTGCAGACAAGTGGAGAAGTTGTTGCTGTAGCAAAGGGAGACAAGCTATTTATTAAAATCCTTGGTTTAAGAAGACATGCTGGATGAGCTGCTGTGTATACCTTTTTAGACATTTATGCTGTTGTTGATAGAAGTATCTGGTGATGTATGCTGCTGAAAAATGAATTCTTTTTGTAAGTCCTGAGTGGGGCTACAATGTGATTTGCCCTACTGCATCCATAGCAGTGTGCCACTGGACATTTAAGGGTTAAAAGAACTCATTTCCTCATAGGCAAAGCTCTTGACTGAAGAATATGGTGACAGCTGTCACTTCTGTCTTTGTCTTTCTCTTGATGGATGATGTGAGTCTCTCTCTCTCTCTCTCTCTCTCTCTCTCTCTCACACACACACACACTCTCTATTTCCATCTATCTCTCTCATTATCATGTCTACTAGATTCAGAAGAAGGACTGCACATTGACCTTCTCTCAAAGGGACTTCGAACCTGAGGTGTTCAAGTGCTGCATGGCAAAGCACTTTTAAGATATTGTGCATTCCTCTCATGATGAAAATGCTATGTCCACGAGTTGACACACGTGCATCAAAAGCACAAAAATGTGCTAAGCTTAGGCCTCAGTCTGGACTTTGACACTTCTACATGTGTGCACACTCCAGCTGCGAGGGAACATCTGGACGCTGAAGAACTCACAGGCCATAAACTCAAGCATTTGCATTCAACTCATGTGTTGGGAATATTTGTGGCATACAGTAATATGCAAAATGCAATTATCCCCCTTATTTATTTAATTCCTTGTAAAAATGGCACTCTCAAATTGCGTCAGCAACAAAATATATCTGGCATGTTTTGTTAGAAAGCAGCAGTCACACAGCTCCAAGGACCTGGAGGTTGTGGGTTCAAATCCTGCTCCAGGTGACGGTCTGTAATGAGTTTGGTGCGTGCATGGGCTTTCTCCAGCTGACAGGTGGATTGGTGACTCAGAAAGTGCCCATAGGTGTGAGTGTGTGTCACCCTGTGAAGGGCTGTCACACTCCAGGGTGTGTTCCCGCCTTGCGCCTAGTGATTCTGGGTAGAATCCAGAGCCACTGCGATCCTGAAGTGGATAAGTGGTTACAGAGAGTGAATTAATTAATGTTTTGTTAGCAGGAATATTGTTCCACACATCCAAATTTCAGTCTAGGAACCTAGTTGCAACTACTTCTCCAACCATCCACCATGGCGGCACGGTGGCTTGGTGGTTAGCACGTTCGCGGGGTTAAAGTCCCATCTGGGTGGAGTTTCCATGTTCTCCCCGTGTCTGCGTGGGTTTCCACCGGGGGCTCCGGTTTCCTCCAAAAACATGGAGGGTAGGTGAATTGGCTTCTGTAATAACTGTCCTGGTTTGTGAGTTAATGAGTGTGAATGTGTGTGCCCAGATATGGATTGGCGCTCTGTCCTGGGTGAAATCCTAGTGCCCGATGCAGTCTTCCAGGTGGACGGTCGTTTCTGGTCGAGAGTACGCTGGGCTGCCGCTTCTCGCCAGTGTGTGTGTGTGAATTGAGCGTTCTGAGCAGTGTAGATTGTAAAGCGTCCTTGGGTATCTAGAAAGGCGCTATATAAGTGTAACGATAATAATAATAATCCATCCATCCATTCATTATCCACTGCTTGTCTGGGCCTGGGTCATGGAGGAAGCATCCAGAGTAAAAAAAACTCAGACTTCCCTTTCTCTAGCCACTTCTAGCTCTTCCGGGGGGGATACCAATGCGTTCCCAGGCCAAGAGAGACATGTAGTCTCTCCAGCATGTTCTGGGTCCTCCCCGGGGCCTCACCAAGAAGGCGTCTGGGAGGCATCCAGACCAGATGCCCGAACCATCTCAAATGGCTCCTCTCGACGTGGAGGACCAGCGACTCCACTCCGAGTCTCTGCCAGATGTCTGAGCTCCTAACCATATTGTTAAAGAAGAGTCCAGACACCCTTCGGAGGAAACTCATGTCAGCTGCTTGTACCCGCGTTCTCATTCTTTCGGTCACTACCCACAGCTCATGACCATAGGTGAGGGTTGGGAGGTAGATTTAACAGTAAATCGACCCCAAGATACATGAACTCCTCCACTTGAGGCAGGACCTTACTTCCAACCTGGAGAGAGCACTCCACCCTTTTCCGGCTGAGTACCATGGACTCAGATTTGGAGGTGCTGATTCTCATCCCTGCTACTTCACACTCAGCTGCAAACTGGTCCAGCGAGAGGTCCCGGCTTGTTGAAGCCAACAAGACCACATCATCCGCAAAAAGCAGACATGGAATCCCGAGACCACCGAACCGGACACCTTCCGCCACATGGCTATGCAGAGAAATATTGTCCATAAAGGTTATGAACAGAATCAGTGACAACAGGCAGCCCTGACGGAGTCCAACTCTGAGTGGATACCAGTCGGACTTACTGTCAGACATACGATCCAGACTCCTGCTCTGTTTATACAGGGACTGAATGGCTAGAAGCAAAGAGCCCAGTACCATTTACTCACAGAGCACCCCCCACAGAATATCCAGAGGGGCACGACCGAATGCCTTCTCCAGATTCACAAAACACATGTAAACTCACACAGCAGTGCTGCTGGAGTTTTTAAAGCGCTCAGTGTCACTGCTGGAGTGAGAATAATCCACCAACCGAAAATATCCCACCAGCTTTTCAGTTAATGTTTTCTGTTTATTAAATTGTAAATTGATTTCTGTTTATTTTTCTTTTACTTCTTGTCCTTCCTTAGGTAAATCGATTATCTTATTTGAAATCTCATCAGTAATATCTCCTACTGCAAGTCAAACAGCAGTCAAAGGCATTTTCTACCTACAAATTCAACTGCTTTTCAGTAGAGAATCGCAAGTGACAGTGTAATGTAGCTTCACTTAATCTGGGGTGGATAACCACGCTCCTCTTCCTTAACTGCCTCTCCCTGTAAACTTTCACTAGGCTTTGATTTGTCATTCCTCTGGCTGTGTTTATCTTCTTCAGGGAGTGTCTGAATGAAAAACAGCCAACCCATAGGTCTGTGTGTATGTGTGCTAGGTTTTGGAGAGAAAGACTCCCTGAGTATCTCAATGGGCTCCTGCATATTTGTATGTTTGTAAGCCCCCTGAGCGCTCTGCCCTGTCTGGCCTTGCATGTGTATAAAGCATTCGGAGGGCTGTGTGTCTGGTGTCTGTACATTGTGTGTGTGTGTGTGTGTGTTTGTTTGTGTATGGTGTAAGAGAGGGAGAGAGAGAGGGATGGAGGGAGGGAAAGTGAAAGTCCCCATCTGTGGGCCTCAGATCCCCACTGCCCAGCCTGGAGGAGCACATGATGGGGCTGCTATATACATGCACTCTCTCACATCCTCCAATAAGGAGGGGTTGGGTCTGTATGTGTGTGTGTGTGTGTATTGGAGAGGGCTTTCTTTTTCAAGGTCAAGCCAAACCGCCCCTTATAAAACTACCTGTGCACTCCTCATTGTGCTTAAATAAACAAATAATGACAATACCACAGTACATCATCTTATATAAACGAATAAACTAATGTTAATTTGTGTACAAACAATAATGATTGTGTACAACTTAGTGAGACTAATCAATCAATCATTCATATTCTGTAACTGATTCATCTTGGCCAGGGTCATGGTGAGGCTGGAGCCTTCTCAGAATCTTTGGGTATAAGACAAGAACTCACCCTGCACATCCCATCACAGGACATCACACACTAACCCAGTATTGTTCAGTCAACTTTATTTAATCCTGGAGTACACTGAGGGAGACCCTCATTTGCAACATTGTAACAAACAAAAATTACAACAAAACCATGGCATTGAACATTGTAAATATTGCTATCATGAGGATATCACCAGTGATGCCTCAGGAATCTACGTGGCCAAAAGTCTGAGAGAGCACAACTGCTCCTGCTCACTTGAGGTGGGTATGATGGCCATCACTCTGCCCTCACCTCTAGCCCAGTGCTAGTCAGTGTAGGCATATGTTAGCTTTCATAGTAGACAGTTAGCTTACTCTTCCCTTAAACGTGCTGAATTCTCCAGTGGTATTGGGTTAGCAGTAGCTGAAAACTACTAAATTTTTACTATAAATATAAAAAAGACTGGCAGCTTAACATTTTAAGTCATTTTTCGTGAGCTCTTAGAATGCATAAAACCCTTTGGACATAGGGTTTCTATCACTGCCACTGTAAAGAAGTCTGACTTGGGCATTTTCTCTAGAACATAATCACTTTAAAATTGTTTTGCTTTTATTTACTTCTTAACCATTGGGTTATGCAGCCATTTTGAGAAATGAGTGAAATTCTTTAAGGTGTTTGTGCATGTAGCCGTTTAGCTCTCAGCAGTTGAAGGGAAAACATGATTTGAGTTCCCTTCTTTTTCTTTTTGTATCAAAACTGAGACATAAAAGGTTATTTAAAAAAAAATCCAGAGGTCCACTAAGAAGTCTAAACTTTGGACACGTTTTAATTACTATGTGGTGACAACTGGGTCTCTTCATCTCTGTGCTTCTCTGTTTCCCAAGATGTTCTTGTATGACACAACTGAAACCCTCTACAAGAGAATACGTTGACTGTGATTCTGTTGTCTTCTCAGTTCTCATAGCTTTTGAAGAGGCACAAACTGATACAATTCAAGGTCACAGATAGGCACACACATAGAAAACACGCTCACAGAGAGGGCTAGGGCTTAATATAATTAAATGATATACTAAATACAGTGTACAGTATATGTAAAAGGTGTATATTGCTTTAATAAGTATACAAAGTGTTTACATTGTACAAAAATTATGTATTAGTAAATTTACGAAAAATATTTCAGAATTCTCTGTATCTCTAATACTAATGTATTTACTAATAATTACACATTTATTAGTAAATATAAAAAATGCTTCACATTATTGAGATAAAAACCTCATTAAGAAAACTGCAAAAAAGTCACAGACACGGAGTTAGAGTGTGTAGTAGAATAAGGGTTTAGCTCCAGTGGTGAAAAAGTCCTCATAATGACAGGAATACAAAGGATAGTGTGTGTCCGTGCATGTGCATGAAAAAGAGAGACGCACACGGGGACAGAGGGAGAGAGAGAAAGAGTGAAGGATAGTGATTGTGAAAGAGGGGACTTGCAGGGTTCAGGCGACTCTAGTGGACACCTAAAGCGGGACTTACCGGTGTGTGAGTAAAAGGCAGTGAGAGAGTGTATGTGTACATTTGTGTGTGTATGTGTGTGGAGGGGCTGCCACACAGAACACACCGAAGGTTGGTGCACAACATGGCGATGGTTCGCCGGCTCTCTCCAGACTAGCGCCGCCGCGCTGAGCCGCTCGGCTCCGGGAGAAGCTGCGAGCACAAGGGCGCTCCCTTTCTTTCCTTCATTATTTCCCTTTTAATTCTTTCCTCTGGGCTCCGCGGCGAGAGAATAAATAGGGAAAACGGAGCTCCACATGGCGCTGAATCGCTGGCTCCTCTGTCTCCTCTCGCTGGGCTGCTGTGGACTCTCCTCACAAGGTACAGAGCAACACCATCCCCTCAAAAACACCCCTAAAGCATACTGTTTGACTGCTGCTATTTGTATTTGTGTTCTCGTCAGGACGTGTGTTTGAGCGCAGACACCAAATTGCTTATCATTTCTTGCACCTTGCTTGCTTCAAAACGTGGTCACTGGACTGTGTTCAGACAAACTGACCACTGCTGAGAGGAGGTCTGAGGTGAAAACTTTCATATTGAGCCATTTTTACTCGAGCCTTGGTGGAATTTAAAGACTCAGAAGTTGCAGTGGGAGTGAGACATTTGGAAGAAAACTAGTAAAGAGCGGTGTGCCCAGTGATTAGAAATATTTGCTTGCTGTGATTGTCCAGTGACTTAATTATTTTGAGTTATAAGTTAAAGTTTACAGGCGAATTAAGGGATATTTCTGATGTTAGCACAACACCGAGGGACGGTTTTCCCTCTGAGGGAAGGGGCTGAAATAAAAGGGATGGTTGGCTGGGTTTGTTTTGACTCTATGGCAAGTGTGAGCTTCATAATATTCCTTTTTATTGAGCAAACAGCCAGAATGCTCCTAATAACGCGTCCACACTTGGAAAAGGTCAGTAGGCACTCTCACGAACTTTTTCCCGGGTGCATTTTTAAAAATATATTTGTTTAAAAAGTTGGAACCTCCAAAAGAACAGAAAAAATTATAAATCTTGTTGAAATAATTTTGTGTCAGACCTAAATGTACATGATTAAAAAGTATAAATTAGTTAAAAATCATTTGGTGTGCTGGTATTGGAGAGAGAAATAACTGATTGACTGTTGCTATTGCTACTGTTTGACGGTTAAATTCATAGCAGTTGATCTGGATTGGAAACAGACCATAGCTCCGTTCATCCAGTGTTATTTTGATTCTCACTCGTTTTCCGGCAAGCCCCGCCCCGCTTACTGTGATTGGTTGGGATTGTCCCGCCTCCTCTTGGCTTTCTGCTGGTGTGTGTGTGTGTGTTTGAACGTCTGCAAATCCCAGCGAAGCGGGGAGGGGCTTAGCGGAAGACAGGTGGGAAAGAAAACAGTAACCCAATTTAGGCACCGCAGTAATGCTAGTTCTGTAGCCTCTCGCATTATTCTGTTGATCAGAAAACTATGCTGCCAACACACTTGTTTCTGCACTTTATGTCATTTCCATCAGTTCCAAGACCATATAGGAGCATTTTGTAGGTTTACAATTTCAGACACTATTTTATCTGTTGCTCTGCATACGTATTCGAGCCACTTTTCACACTGTTCTTCATCCCCTGCAGGACCATCATACTAAACATTAGGGTATTTGGGTGGTGGATCATTCTTAGCATTGCAGTGACTCTGATGTGATAGTGTGTGTTGCTCTGGTAGGTGTGGATCAGTCACAGCAGCACCGCTGGATTTTTTAAAGACTTCAGTGTCACTAATTAAGTAACTATTTATTTATTTATTTATTTATTAATCAATCAATCAATCAATCAATCAATGACTGAATAGTGGTGGCCAATGGTAGTTGACTAAATATTGGACTTTATTGATAAAGTGTTTTATTTTTCCTCGAAGCATTCTGTACTGTCACCATTAGCCAAAAATCTTGTATCTTATTTTTTGATGTAATCTTTGTAATGTAATCTTTTTACATACTTTTGAAATGAAACTTGTGATTTACAAAGGTTTTCAAAAGCAGACCAAAATTGCTTCAAAATGACTAAAATGTAAATCTTTTTTTTATTTATTTAAGAATGGGTATTTCTTCTCCTGCAAAGCCGATTATAGCTGATATTATGCTGTATCTCAAAATAAAACCTAATTTAAAGCACCACAGCTTTCTCTGCCATAGTCTGTCCTGCAGTGAATGATTGTATTTGAAGGAGAGATATCCTTGTGGTTTACAGGTTAAAGGATAGTTTTTGGCATTTGCCAGTTTGTAGTGGTTAAAGGATAGTTTTGGCATATGTCAGTTTGAAATAACAATACCTTTTTAAAAACAGCACAACAAATAGAGAGAACCAATAGACAGTGGACAATGTACAGTATTAGTGGTCTGCTGTCAAAATTCCCCAGATGAACAATACTGCTCATGTTGTTTCAGGTGCTTACCAATGAAATGCCCTTTACAGACATGCCCAAATCATAACAGACTATAAAATGGTTATAATGGCCTCTCAAGGAAGCCACCTTTGGGCTGTACACCAGAGGGCATCACTACTGCTATTGACTGCTATACCAGATAATTAGATGATGGGAAGTAAGTTAAATTATCATGTTAATTAGAAACATTTGTTTTAAATTGAGATATCAAGAGACAATTCCCTGTTGTCTTGGATTATTTTATTGTTAATCTCAATAAATACTTTAAACTCTATAAATGTTGTCTGTTAGCTCAGTGCTTCTGAAAGCAGGCATTAGTGACCATAATTTGGGCGACATATTCTTTCTTTTGGGAACTAGTGTGAGCAAACATGTACCCTCAAAAAATCCCTGAGGACTGATTTCAGAACTGTTGTGTTAGATGACAGCAGTTGTTATGGCTTTCCTTTTTTGATGCTGAAAACTAAACATCTCTGTTTGACCTTCCAGTAAACGTTAAACCTGCAAGAGTGTTTGGAAGACGTTACCTGTTTTTTGTGTTGCTGATTTTGGCAAGAACTTTCTTTTTGTGAAAAGCCTTTCTGCGGGGAATATCTGTCAGTGTGGAGGTGGCATTGTTTTGGAGACTTTAGCCAAGGTCTGAATTTGAAACATGATCTCTTTCCATTTTTTGTTGTCTCCTGCCTTATCTTTCTCACTCTGTGCAGACAGAATTTTATTCAGTTGATCAGGTTAGATCACTGTTTTATTCCTGCTTTCAGAACTGTTGTGTTAGATGACAGCAGTTGTTATGGCTTTCCTTTTTTGATGCTGAAAACTAAACATCTCTGTTTGACCTTCCAGTAAACGTTAAACCTGCAAGAGTGTTTGGAAGACGTTACCTGTTTTTTGTGTTGCTGATTTTGGCAAGAACTTTCTTTTTGTGAAAAGCCTTTCTGCGGGGAATATCTGTCAGTGTGGAGGTGGCATTGTTTTGGAGACTTTAGCCAAGGTCTGAATTTGAAACATGATCTCTTTCCATTTTTTGTTGTCTCCTGCCTTATCTTTCTCACTCTGTGCAGACAGAATTTTATTCAGTTGATCAGGTTAGATCACTGTTTTATTCCTGCTTTTTAGTCATTAAAGATCAGCTCCCCTCTTGAACTAGCTATGTGAAAATATGTTAATGCCGAACTGTAGGATAGACTAGAGTATAATAACACTACACGAATAGCTACATTTCATGATATTATGATTCTGATGTATGGTTTATACAGAAGTCTACTAAAATGATCTAAATGGTATTAGATATGTTTCCTTGATTGCATCAATAGAGGCGTTAGTCCAAAACCAAATTTGGCATCTTTATTACTAAAGATCTAAAGTATTAATTTTTATAGACTTTTGCATTTTGAAATATGTAAAATGATGAGTATAATTCCATTTCTAAGCATGACTATAACCCAGTCTTTTAATGGTAAATACAAATACTCATTATGGCTTCATGGAACATCACCAGAGCAAAGGAATTTCCAATAGAATATATCCATAAATGTTATTCATAAAGGTTAATGGCATTGGCTTGATTTGTATTATCTGCGGTATGACATATAATACTGTAACTTTATACAACTTTATTGTATATGCCAAGGGTGGCAGAAGTAATCGAGTCTTTCTATGACCTTTCACTCACATGCTCCTAGTTTTAAGTTCCCTATATGCAAGATTAGTAGAACAAGTCAGCTAAGTTCATTCGTACACTGGGTTTGGAAATCAGAAGTGTAAATGTGTTCATTTAATGCTTTGATATGTTTGGTGTGATTCTGCATTATATTTTGCAAATACATTGTATAATAAATAAACTCACAGTGGGCAAATAAAAAATATTTTCCAAAGATTAATGCATTTATGTATAACATGCATAAAAATATATAAAAATAAGTTTCGTGTTTTTTCCCGCCTGTGAGTAATGCCACAGATGTCAGTGATGCCTTCATCAGAAGGCTGCCCTTTGGTTGGCCAGATGTTCACCCTAACTGGTTGAAACCAGAGAAAGTAAAGAATGCAGTCTAAGGTTTCCTGGCAATAAGGTTCAGTAAGAGATCTACGTTTGAGAGACAGATAAAAGCTTAAAGCTGGCTTTTTTTTTTTTGAGAATTTTATGTAGGACACCAAAAATGAACACATTCTTCTTTAAATATAAATAAGTAATAAATGTATTTTTACACCTCAGTAAGAATAAACTAGTGCAGGTGTCATGTTTAGATAATGTATTAGAAAACAGTGGAGCAAACTAGGGGCAGCAAAAGGGATGATACTGATGTTTTTATTATATTTTTTACCCAAAGCAAAAAATGGGAGGGAGTAGTGACCTATGCTGTTTGTGCTGGGTTATCCAATGGCTTGCATTTTTTTGAGTGACAGTTATTACACCCCCAGCCCTCTACCCAAACCAAACTCTGCCTGTAATTTTGGCTGCATGAGGTTTGCTCCCACTGAACCAGAGCTGATGGGAGCCCCTTGCTGGGGTGCACAGGGCATTCCTGATGCTACGTACCAGTGTTTCAAAGAGAAAGAGGAATGCTGTGTGTGTGTGTGTGTGTTTCAGAGAGAGAGAAAGAGAGGTATGGAGGGAGGGAAAGAGAAGTCCCCATGGTTTGTGGTTGTGTAGTGGGAACTGGGTCTTGTACATGGTGATGGTTGGGATTTGGGAGGGAGATGAAGGGGGGGTTCATTTTGGGGGGTTGGAGGGAAGACACCACTGCCAATGGCATCCTCTCTCTCTCTCTCTCTCTCTCTCTGACTTTGTAGAGGACAGATGAGCACTATATATATATTAAATCATTCTTAAAATCCATGACATATTTAAGTTGTTGTATACCGTTTCACAGAAGTGTTTTTATACGTTTTTGGTGCAATTAATGTTATGGGCAAGTGTCAAAAATATGATTTTTGTTTTACCATATTCCCATCCTTAAAAGTGTAGAATTGGTTGGGGCAATTGATTTTAAGTAAAATATTAGGGCTTTTGGTCAAAGCACATTCCCATGCTGTACACGCTGAAAGCATGTTTTCTGGAGCTCATGCTGTCAAGGCAGCTTGTCGGGTGGAAAAACTCCAGACCATGTTTTCTGTCTCATGCAACACTTCCTACTGTGTTGTTCAGCATTCCTCTATTTTCATCCAAATCTATTATACAACCCTTTGTTCTTTAACCCACTGAAGCCTAGACTGAAATTCAGATATTAATGTTAAGACTTGTAAGTTTAATAGTTAAACATTTAAATTAGATTAGAAATTTGTATTAATAAAGACAAATAGGGGAAAGACAGGTCTGTGATTGATTTCTTAATTTGAATGCAGATGTTCTGCAGGAGGGCAAGAGAAAGTTGTAGACACTTTATTTTCATTTTACTGTTGTTCGTTATATTTCTGTTTGTGCCACATGTGATTCCTAGTGCATGATATCCAGCCCCATAACATCTAACCTTGACATTTAGCTTTAGCGCCAGTGTGTCTCACTTCTTCCGTTTTTTCTCAAATGGTCAAGAATTTAATGGTCATAGTTGACCTCAAAACTAGCAAGGCCTTTGGAAGTGTTGCAGCAAGAAAGACCTTAAATGGAGCAAGACATTCTTGGTGGTATTTCTAAAACGCTGCAGTGATCGTATTGGTGACAAGGCTATGATTAAATGAAAATACTGTGGTGTAAGTTTGTTATAGGACTAATTTGTATTTTTCAGATTTTTACAGATTAGTATGTCTATACTCATTCACAGTGAAACTTGCTGTATTTAATGAAGTATTTTAAATTGTTCTCTAATGTCTAGATAGATGTGTTATAATAGTTGGGGAAATAAAATACCCAGATGCCGTTTTGCACACCTGTTTACATCCCTGTGATTTGGCCATATAAGGAAACATGCTGCTTACCTCTATATGCTCAAAAATAATGTGATGAGCTCTGTTCTGATTGCCTAGAGAGAGACAAGATAATGGCTCACATGGAATCAACATGTCAAAATAAATTGCTAGAATTACTAGGGATGAACGTTTAGGAACGTTTAGGCATCAAACTGTATTTCATCGCTGTCCACTGAACAATATGTTTCTCCAAAAATCAATTTTTTCCTGGAACAAGAAAGAATTCTCTTCCTCTCATCGCAAGTAAATCACAGCAAATATTGCAAACATTGTCTTGTTCTGTACAACCCTAAACGCATCCTATGGGATACCACTCAGAAGCAACACATCTCTCTCGATACTACCTCTCACCACTTGATATATGAAACACAGTGAAACCAAAGCCAAAACAAAGTATAAAACTATAGGTTAATTCTTTATTTGAAGTGTGCAGTTCTTTTTCTCACAAGAACAAGGATTGGAGGTGTTTTTATTAATGGACACGTTTGATAGCAATGTAAATACTGTCAAGGCTGGTGCAATACAGTTTAAGAGTTTGGAATTGGTCCTTTACTTGTTTATTTTTTGAAGGTGGAGACAATGGTGTTTGAGAGTTTCCATGTACTAAACATTCCTTATTCAGCTATAAATACTGTTTTCTGTTATATGCCACCATAAAGATATTCTTCATTAACTCATTTAGTTAACAACATATCAAAACACTACAAAGAAAAAAAAAACATTAATAAACTATTTATAAAATGTCTTAAATTTTCAAACACATTCTTTTCATCTTTCAATGGAAGTCAGTGAAAAGAAAAATTTTATTCCCAGTATTTTGGGACATTCCTATTGGTCCATTCACCAAATCAGATCAAATCAAATGTATTTGTATAGCGCCTTTTACAACTGATGTTGTCACAAAGCAGCTTCACAATTTCAGAACAGAACATTTAAATCAAAGCCCAATGCGAGCAAGCCGAAGGCGACAGTGGCAAGGAAAAACTCCCTCGAGGCTGGAGGAAGAAACCTTGGGAGGAACCAAGAGGACCCATCCTCCTCTGATCAAACTATAGATTGAAATAAAGTGTTCACGCGATGTGAAGGACAGCTCTTGTCTTTAAATAATGTAGTAAACTAAAAATGGACAAAAATGGAGATATTTCATTATTCTAAAAATGGGGATGATTAGCGGCTGAAGTCAGACATCATAAATAATTGCTTTGGATCTCAGTGTTTTACCTGTGGTACACTAGTCAAGACGCTGTGTAAGGTCAGATGACCTTAAGTGGAGTGACATCAGAGAAGAAGGAAGCATTTTAAGCTTCCCAAATTTTACAGTACTGGGATTCTGTTATGTAGCAAAGATTAAACTTCAGCTTTTTTGCTGTCACTGTTCTTGTTCCCACAGCCACCAGATTAAAGGTCAATCTCTAAATTTCCAAGAAATCTACTGTTATTTCTCACTGTTGCCTCAATAATAGGAGACTGACACCAGTTTTATACAAAATGACAATATATACTAAGACAATATATAAATTTGTTTATTTGGTGAGACATGATTTAATGTCTCATATGTTAAATATGTTAACATAACCATTTCAACATCTCTCTATGAGAAAGCCCAGTGTTAACCATTATGGAAGCAGTAGTTCATGAACTACCTTCATTACTTGTATTAGAATGACAGCCTTTCATTGTACTCCTAAGGAGTATAAGGAATGTAACTAATCCATGCAGTGGCTGGAGCTCTTCTTCTTCTTCGTCTTTCGGCTGCTCTCGTCTGGAGATCCGCACACCGATTTGGCACAGTTTTTATGCTGGATTGGCTGGACCTCATCAAGAAGGCAGAAACAAAATGTCGGTTCTTCTAATTGCATTTTTGTAACTGATGTGAAGTTATGTTTATATGTATCCATTCTTGTATTTTTATAGAGAAAGTTTTTCGACATCTTTATACATGCATAGATAGACAATGGATATAATCCTGATTTCTGTGTCTTGTGCTCGTTTTTCCCTCCTCCTCCCCTTAGAAGTCTTTTTGGCACTGTGGTATGGGAGCTTCTTTCTCGCCATGGAAGACCCAGCTTTATGGATTATTCATGAACTTAATTACATCTTTAATGATCAATGTGCTGCTCTGTAAATGTTGTAATTTTGCTAATTCAGTTACGCTGGGTATGCTTTGGGGAGAATATCCTTTGTCTGCAGTATTTAAATTTTCTGCATCTGGCATGTAGTATGTATCTACAGAAAGCTGGATGCAAATTAGCAGTTATCAAACTGTGAATTTATTCTTTTAATAACGGTAATTACTACAAATCCCAAAATGCTTCTGATTTTGTGCACATATGTGTATTTACATCACAGTTTGCATGCATATTGCTGGCTAGGTGGTGTGGGAATGTCCAAAAGATTAGCTTAGGGTATGCCAAAAGCATCGAAAACAATTAAGGGCACAGCAGTATCCCAATGGCTTTTATGAATTCAGCCAACAGCTTTTCTGCATATTTTGTCAACATACTATAGACGGGACATGAAAAGATCCCTGCTTTACCACCTCAAGTCCAAAACACACATCACAAAAAAGGTGAAAGCATATATGCCCCTCCAAGGAAACAGCAAAGTCATCGATCATAAGGCGTGAGTTTGTGGAAGATTTAGTTGCTCTTTGTGCCGAATCCAACATAACTTTTGAAAAAAAAATATGTATAGATATAATTATATAATTTTAAAATATGTGCTTTAAATATTATTTTTACAATTTTCATTTGTTTATTGCTATTGCTAAAGGTAACTGCAGTAGTTTCAGTAAATATAAGTCAGCATTTGTTATTGTTTATTAAATTTATTTTATTTTATTTAAAAAAACCTGAAAAACTTTTAAAACATCTGAAGTGTGTAAAAAAATCAATTAAAAAACGAAAACAGAAAAAAAGAATATGGAATTTGCAGAAAAATAAATCGGGTTTCATGGGGCTCTACTGGTTCAAGTTCCAGATCAAAACAAATTACTGAAGAGTGTTACTATTTACATCTAGGTTAGTAGATGGAACAAGGTTATTTTTGATGTATTTGTGGAAGTTTATTTGATTGTGGAAGATTTAATTTGATGTGCCCCAATGGAATTTCTGTTCTATGTAATACATTATAAATAACTTTCATGTAGAAAAATGTTATAATAATCAAATTGGTGCATTGCTGAACTCCTGTTTAAGCTATTAAATTTAAAACTAGGAGATTTGGTGCGTTTGGATTTTTCAGTGTGTGAAAACAGACCAAACCAAGGGGAAAACACTCCAAGATTACAAGCTTTTTTAACTGATACCGACGGGAACAAATTAAGTACAGGTGTGAAAATGCCCTGAGAAACATTTAAAGTGGCTTCAATGCTATATATAGGTGCTGGTCACAAAATTAGAATAACATGAAAAAGTAGATTTCTTTCAGCAATTCCATTTAAAAAGTGAAACTTGCATATTATACTCATTCATTACACAAAGACTGATATATTTCAAGTGCTTATTTCTTTTAATTTGCTGATTATAACTGACAACTAATGAAAACCCCAAATTCAGTATCTCAGAAAATTAAAATATTTGTGAAAAGGTTCAATATTAAATACACTTGGTGCCACACAGTCTAATTCTGTAGGCTACACAATCATGGGGAAGAGTGCTGACTTGACAGTGGTCCAAAAGACGATCCATGACACCTTACACAAACAGGGCAAGACACAAAGGGTCATTGCTGAAGAGGCTGGCTGTTCACAGACCTCTGTCCAAGCACATTAATAGAGAGGCGAAGGGAAGGAAACGATGTGGTAGAAAAAAGTGTACAAGCAATAGGGATAACCACATCCTGGAGAGGATTGTGAAACTAAACCCATTCAAAGATGTGGAGGAGAGTCACAAAGACTGGACTGCAGCTAGAGTCAGTGCTTCAAGAACCACCACGGAGAGACGTATGCAAGACATGGGTTTCAGCTGTTGCATTCCTTGTGTCAAGCCACTCTTGAACAAGAGACAGTGTCAGAAGCGTCTCGCCTTCACTAAAGACAAAAAGGACTGGACTGCTGCTGAATGGTCCAAAGTTATGTTCTCTGATGAAAGTAAATTTAGCATTTTCTATGGAGATCAAGGTCCCAGAGTCTGAAGGAAGAGAGGAGAGGCACAGAATCCATGTTGCTTGACATCCAGTGAAAATGTTTTCACCTTCAGTGATGGTTTGGGGTGCCATGTCATCTGCTGGTGTTGGTCCACTGTGTTTTCTGATGTCCAAGGTCAATGTAGCTGTCTACCAGGAAGTTTTAGAGCACTTTATGCTTCCTGCTGCTGTGCAACTTTATGGAGATGAAGATTTCATTTTCCAACTGAACTTGGCACCTGCACACAGTGACAAAGTTACCAGTACCTGGTTTAAGGACTATGGCATCCCTTTTCTTAATTGGCCAGCAAACTCGCCTGACCTTATCCCCATAAGATATTGTGAAGAGGAAGATGCAATACGCCAGACCCAACAATGCAGAAGAGCTGAAAGCCACTATCAGAGCATCCTGGGCAGTCCCACAGACTGATCGACAGACATGCCACGCCGCATTGCTGCAGTAATTCAGGCAAAAGGAATCCCAACTAAGTATTGAGTGCTGTACATGCTCATACTTTTCATGTTTATACTTTTCAGTTCGCCAGCATTTCTAAAAATCCTTTTTTGTACTGGTCTTAAGTAATATTCTAATTTTCTGAGATACTGAAATTGGGGATTTCATTAGTTGTCAGTTATAATCATCAAATTAAAAGAAATAAGCACTTGAAATATATCTGTCTGTGTGTAATGAATGATATACAAGTTTCTTTTTGAATGGAATTACTAAAATAAATGATCTTTTCATGATATTCTAATTTTATGGCCAGCACCTGTATGTGCAAGGTATGAAAAGTAAAGTAAACAGGAGACTTGGGTTGTTATGAAGTATGATATTTGCTATGCCACCTACAATGGCTGGATTTATGATCTTAAATCAGTGTTATACAAAAACATATAATGCATTTGGGGCTGACAGCAGGCAACAAGTGAAACCAGAATGGGTTTTAGTGGCTGTGAAACTGAAAAAGTTTAAATTGAACCTTCAATAACGAAAATGTGGAAGCTTTGATGGTATCTTATTTGTGTAACCAGATGGTTTGTATTGGCACATGGCCTATTTCAGGCTTAGTAAATCTGCCATGCTTCCCCATTGGAAACCCACTGACTTCACAAAGTTTACTCTTGTTAATGGTTATTCTGCTGGACAAATATTGGACAGTTTGTGTTGATTGATCCTGTGTTTTCTGTGTTCCATCATTATCACTCTCATATTATCACTGCAGAGCTGAGAATGATCCTTCGCCAAAATCATGGAATAGACAGTGCGTGTAGAAAAAAGTCATCATTGTGGTTACATTGTAATGGCTGATTAGTGTATATATTACTTTATATTTTTATTTTCTGCATTTTCCTTCAGTATTTTTTTGTATTCATCATTCTTTCAAATAAATCCATGGTACATGAATATATACACACGTTAAGAAAATGGTTCTTCAACTTGATGGGGAACATCTACATCTGCTGTATATAGAACCTTTTTGAAAATTGTTCTATGTAGCACTAAAATGGGGTCTTGTATTGTTAGACTGTTCAGCTCTAATGATAAGAGAACCTATTTTGATCTTATAAAGAACCATAGATATTACATTCTCAATCAAGCTGAAGAATCATTTTACCATGCAAACAACAATTTAAGCATACAAATTGTTCTATATAGAAAGCCTTTCTCTACATAAAACTGTTGTCTTTAATCAAGAACACTTGCCTTGACAGACATTTTTAAGGGTGTGTGACATTAACAGTGTTAAAAACTACACACTAGTAGAACATTTGGATATTACAAATGGAGAACATTACACATTTATACCATATAGTTGATCAAATCCCTTCTTCTCTTTCTCTTCTCAACTTTTAAATTTCTCTTGATTCTAGTTGATGAGGTAAACATAGCTGACTAGCACGCATGCACACATTACCCAGAAATGCCCATCCTGGAAAGCAGGACAACAAACTGAAGGTCAATGATTTTAATGCCATGAAATCAATCCTGGTAAATGAAAATGCCATGTTTTATGTAAAGTATAACAGTGACACTAACTAGCTGAACATAAAAGAAAACTTTGAGTTAACCTTTGATTATAAACCAAATGACAATGCTGAAAAATGTTTTTACTGTTTGACTGTTTGGTAAATCACACAACTACATAATTTTCAGCTTCTAATATTCAAATCCATTGTTGAACTGCAGAAGCCATTCAAACTGTTATTATTGAGTTCAGTTAACTTTCTTTCATTTCCATGCAGCAAAATGACTGTTACAAAAGTTGGCCTGGTAAATTACTGTAGTAAGTCTGGATATTTTCCATAGTTTCCCTTTCACACATAGACTTATAGTATAGTTTCAGTACACATTGAATGATAACTGGATTAGGAACACCTGCCTGGTATCTACACTCATTGACCAATACAAACTGTGCAGCAACAGATCAACTGTTGTCTCTGACTTTGCATCTACAAGGTGGACCAATGAGGAAAGTGTGTCTAACAGAGTGGACAGCGACAAAAATTTTAAAATCTCGAGCAGCAGTGCACAACACAAAATAACCCACCACAACCATGTCTGTGTCACTGCAGCACTGAAAATAACCCCCCACCTTTAGTTTTTTTTTCATCAGTGGTGGCAGGCTCACTCTCTCTCCTCCTCATTCCTACACCAAGTTTTAAAAATGTAGTTAAAATATAAATACGAATGAGAACTATAAAGTACAATATTTTAGGTACATAAAAACTAAGTACATACATCCAGTGTACAACATATCAATATCAACATTATATCATATTGACTGAAATTAAGAAATATATCATGATATAAATATTGTCCATTTTGTCCAACTCTGTGGTCGAACCTACAGCTCCTTTGGGTAATGTCTGGAAAAGTTCTGGGTTACTGTGCTGTCGGAAAAGGGATTCTCAAAGTTATCTTGGAGGGCTGGTGTAAAGCACCTTTTTATTGTGATTCACATGATGTCAGACAGATGTCACAAATGTGTGCTGGACATTTGCCATTCAGGACGGTATTGGAAGAAGGATTGGACTTAGGTCTTCTCATCCACAGTTAGACACAAACATAAGTGTGATATGTGTGTAATCAGAATGAAGGTTAGTGCTTGGAATAGCCTGGGGATGGCAATATCTCCTTCTGATGTGCTTATTGAATATTTATAAGTTCTAGCGTCTTCACCACGTGACTGCGTGTATTTATGTTAATATGAGATAAACATAAATGATCATTTTCTCTGTGTGCAGTTCTGTGCAAATGTGCAAAAACACCCATTTATTTAATTTTCAGTCAGAATAGTCACTTTGTGCTTATTTGTTTTTCAGCATCAGGAAAATAAACAGAATACCTATATTTAACAGAAAATTACACAAACGTCACAACAACCTTTATAATATATGGTATTTTCAGTATTTCACTATTTCATTTTTCTTATATTACAGCCCACATTCTTTTTGTTGGGCTTGAAAGAAATCAACAGGGATATATTTTCAAACCTCCAACAATTTCAGAGGTTTAATTTAGTTGTTTTTACTGCACTTTGCAATTGCATTAATCCCAAACACATTCAGTGTTGTTCAGGTCCAGGCTCTGTTGTGGCCAACCAATTATTCTGATAACACAGGCAGTGCCTCTGTTTGATTTGCAAATGTTTTTCTTTTTGTCCATTTCCTTTTCCTACAAACAGGTTATTGAGAGCTACTTGTTATTTCAGACTGCTGTTATTGTCTTTTCATGGTGGAAAGATGGAGAGTAAAACTTGTAATATTTTCAGCTTTAAACCCTGAGCAAAGCTTAAAGATTCTCAAAGATGATTGTCAGAGTATAGGTGGTCTAATACGCGTTAATCAGTTTTGAAAACCTATGCTATTTCAATATTTTTTCTTTTATGTTTTTCTTTCATGTTTATCTCACATCTAACCTCCCTCATTCTTATCGGCTGACAAATTAATATCTTGTGCTTAATGACCTTTTTGATTGGGAGAGGAATAAATGGTGTGTGGTATCTGACTTTGGCACAGTACTGTATGTGTGGATCTGTGTGTTTAGTGGGGTCTCTCTCTCGTCGGGTAAACAGTCATACGATCACATTCCTTCCATTCCACACCGCTGTCCACTAGGTCACATGATGCAGGAGGAGGAGCATAGTCCCAGGGTGGGATGGGAAGGGGATGGATGTGTGATTAAATGGAGGGGGTGTGTGCACGTGAGTGAGGGTGACAAAGGGGGAGAGAGAGAGAGAGAGAGAGAGAGAGAGAGAGAGAGAGAGAAATAAACAAAAAGTGAGTGAGTGGGTGATTGAGTATGCGTTAAAATTCACTTTCATTCTGAGGCTCAAATGCAGAATATGGGCAAGAGAGAATCTCACAGAAAGAGAACACACACACACACACACACATACAGACATCCTTAAATAATGATGTTGACTGTCAAAAAGAGGGTGCTATGTGCTGGATCATTTCATGTGAAAATGAATGCGCAGGTGTAACAAAAAATAAAAGACATTTTTCTTTATGTTATAACTGGCAGAATCCGCAGCTCATTGGCCCTCAAACCACAGGAGAATATTATTTGCTACAAGACAAGACAGAATTTTAAAACAGTGTTAATTCTTTCAGATTCTCTTTAAAAGAGGACCTCTTCAAACTGCCAGTTACTTTGATTGACACATTTAATAAGGGAAACAAAATAAATAAATAAATAAAAATCATGTCTTGAAGCAGACACGAGTGCACTTCATTTCTTTCAGACTGTGGTCAGCCCCTTCAGCCCCTTGTTTACCCTTTTGAAACAGTGTGTCCGATATATGTGTGTGTGCTGAAAGACTCACAGCTGCAGGCCTATAGAGCAGAGCTTAACTGTCAAGAGGTTCCTGCTTTTTCCCTGCTGTTCTGAGCTTTACTGTAATGCCCAAAACACAGCACTGTGGCTCTTCTAAGGAACCACATGGAGAAGATAATCACTCCCTTTTTATCTCTAGCTCTTTGACACTGTACCAAAAAATGTGAGTATAAAATTTCAAACTGGACATTCTTTGACACTGAACTGATATTTTGGTGAAATAACAACTTAAATTTGGCATTTTCCCCCAAATATAGTTATCAGCCTTGACATATCGAGTATTTAATGTTAGTATCTTTAGCTTCATGACTGTGCCACATAACTAATGTAGCTAATATCCAAATGTCAAGTATACTCAATCACACCGCTGTATGTTAATTAGAACCCAGAATGACACTAGTGGCATTATAGCTAACAACAGTAATAGCAGACATGCTTTTTTGTTTGTAATATTGTCCATTTTTATACCCATATGCTAGCATCATTTATTTAAGCATATATGAGAGGTGGTGTCGCAGTCACACACCTCCAGGGACCTGGAGGTTGTGGGTTCGATTCCTGCTCCGGGTGACTGTCTGTGAGGAGTCGGTGTGTTCTCCCCGTGTCCGCGTGGGTTTCCTCCGGGTGCTCTGGTTTCCTCCCACAGTCCAATAACACACGTTGGTAGGTGGATTGGCAACTCAAAAGTGTGCATAGGTGTGAGTGAATGTGTGTGTGTGTGTGTGTGTGTGTGTGTCTGTGTTGCCCTGTGAAGGACTGGCGCCCCCTCCAGGGTGTATTCCTGCCTTGCGCCCAATGATTCCAGGTAGGCTCTGGACCCACCGTGACCCAGAACTGGATAAGCGGTTACAGATAATGAATGAATGAATGAATATATGAGATGACTTAAAGTAAAGACTGTGAATCATGAAGAATATTTCCTGCTTGAAGAAAGAAATCTTGATGATATGTGGGGGTAATGGCTTACTTGGGGGTAATGTATGTGTACAAAATGACATCAACAAAAAGCAGATGAGATATTAGAGTCAGACAGAGGTGGCAAAATTTACAACACTCCACAGGATGTCATTCTTACTGCCTTGCTCCTCTAATCACCATAAACCAGCATTTGAGGTGTCAGGTAGTTGAAAGAATTATCTGGGAAGGATATTTACATTCTGGCACGGAATTTGCCACATCTAGATACAGAGAAATTTCACTGTAGTTTGAATTGATAATGAACAATATATTAAAAAGTAATTTTTTCTTTTAAATTATATATGTTGAATACCTCTTGATAAATTATTATATATGATAATGTGAAATGTTCATTTACAGTTAACAAATGGGAATACACATTCTTGATTTCATGCTGCCATTAACAAGTATGAGGAAAGTGTGTGATGGCTTAGTCAAGTCAAGTGATATTTATTTATAAAACACATGTAAAAGACAGTGAATGTCAGCCAGAGTGCTGCACAATAAAATCAACTAACAAACAAAACCAGATAAAATTATAAAACATACATATAAAAGAAAAAAAAAGCAAAATAATCTAACAATAAAATGTTGTGGAAGAAATACTGATGGCAAGATAACATAAACCAAGGCAGAACAAATGACTGTAATATTTTAAAAAGACCCAAATGCCAGAGAAAATAAATAGGTTTTCAAATTGGACTTAAAAGTCACTATTGTAGGGGATTGATTTATGAAGAGTGGGAGACTTTTCCAAAGTCTTGGGGCAGCTACAGCAAATGCCCGATCTCCTTTGAACCTCAACCGAGAATGAGGGGTGTCTAAAAGCAGTTGGTTAGAGGAACGTAGGGCACATGGGTTAGATCAAAGACAAAGAAGATCCGAAATATATTTAGCCAGGCCATGGAGAATTTTACAGACGAACAGTAACACTTTAAATTTAACTCTATATTTCACTGGTAGCCAGTGCAACGACGCCAACACAGGGGTAATTCTCTCCCTTTTTTTAGTACTGGTCAAAAGACTTGCAGCTGCATTTTGGACCAGTTGCAATCATAACAGGCTCGAATCAGAGATCCCCAGGTACAGAGAATTACAATAGTCAATACGAGAGGAGATAAAAGCATTAATAACTGTTTCCAGGACTTTAAAAGACAGTATTCTCTTAAGTTTAGGTATATGGCGGAGTTGAAAGATACTACCTCCCACAACAGTGCTTATTTGCTTTTCAAATGTAGGATCAGTGTCATAAATGAAACCAAGGTTTTTTACTTTGCTATGTACTTTAGATGACAGATGCCCAGGTTCATTGGCCATGGTTGCACTCAAGTGGGGATTTCCAAAAATAATCACATATGTCTTGTCTTGGTTCAGTTTGAGAAAGTTCTTAGACATTCAGCACTCTACGCCCCTCAAGCAATCCATCATGAGTTTTAGAGAACAATTTTCTCCTTATTTCAGTGGAAGATAAAACTATGTGTCTATATATGTCATTAGCATTACAATGATATGAAATACTATATTTTTGAAAAATTGACCCAAGATGGAGCATGTACAAAGAAAAGAGGATGGATCCCAAGATAGAGCCCTGAGGTACACCACAAGTAATAGATGCAGGAGAGGACTTAGGCTTCGCTTATGTATGATGTAAATTGGTAGGCTTATCTTCATCACGTTACTTATTATCTTTGTAGCTCCAGGGCAAAACTAAAGAAAGCTTACTGTAAATTTGCCCTGATTCGTAACCTACACTTAGGGTAAAGAGAGAAATGGATTTAAATTTTTAACAAAAAAAGTACTAGTTTATCAGTGTGTTTTGTCCATGTCATCCCACTCATTGTTTCTGCTCCTGCCCTCGCCTTGGTGGAATACGGAACTCTCTTTGAACTCAACTGAAGTCCTTATTAGAGCTTGAATGACAGCATTGTGTCCAATTTTGTGTCCTGATGTTAAGGAACTCACGGTTCTGAAATCCATGATATTGGCTAATATAAATATCATTTTATCCAAAATAATCCAAACACTTTGTGCCAGTTTTAATAATATCAAAACATTCATGTAAAATCATTCATCACACATAGGCCCTGACTTTACTGGAGATTGCACAATTGGAATCAATCAATATTTGACCATAACACACAGTCTTTCAATTAATTTTAGAATATATGTAGCAGTATATTTAATTTGAATGCATTTCATTGAATTAGGTCCACCTACTAGATCCATCATTTTATTGTGGACCCTGTTGCTTAAAATAACTGCCTACAAAAACATAAAACATTACCCTTGATCTGTGTTAAAAAAATGCTGTAAAAGTTCATGATCAGGGCTCTCCTATAAAACAGGATGATAATAAAACATTATCATGTCTTGTGCCTCATACGTCATAGCTTACGTCACTTCTTGCCCTTTCTGTCCATGAAAGGCAAAATCCTATGGAACCAAGCTATCCACTTTGACTCAACAGAATTCTCTTCTTTTCTCTCCCTCATGGCACAGTTTCACATCAGTGGGCAGATAGCATCATATTAGAACTGGTTTGGAGGTGTGTGTGTGTGTGTGTGTGTGTGTGTGGTGCACAGATAAGGAGGTAGATGTATGAAGTTTCCGCAACCATCCTGTCCCTGCAGCCTCTTATCACAGAGATAGCACCCGGGACATGTGAAATGCTGGTTACTCTACTTGGATGCTGTATTTTTTCTTTTTTTCTTTTTTAGAACTCTGTCTTCTCAGGCAACTGTTGCAGATTAGTTAATGGAGGTTAGGTGCAGAAGAGGGGTGTGTGTGAGTGTGTTTGTGTTTGTATCACAAGCCCATGGTGTGTCAGTACAGCAGCAGTCCCAGCTGGAGTGGCTCATAATGCAGCACAGCTGCAAAGGAAGGAGTCATTCATTCCTTCCTTCATTTCTTCATTAATTCTCCATGCATACAACCAGAAATACATAACACAAACCATGCCTTTACCATGAATGGCAGAGGAGCTGAAAAGGCAAATGAAACGGTTAAGCGTACACTGTGATAACTACCCGCCTCCCCCACCCCCACCCCTCCTTTTTTTTCGGAAGCAGCCCTCCTTTCAAAGTCCTTGAGCTGAAGTTCACAGCACTTTAAAGGCATTAATAAAGGCCATTGTCGCGCATGGTGGCATCTAACTCTCTGACAAAGAGAGGGAGGAAAGAGGAGATGAATCTCTTTCACACAAGGAGAAAAGAAGTGAAAGTGTTTACTAGGCCTCCAGTCCGCAGCGGTTAGAACGAGAGCCATCTGATTACATTATACCCTTATTCCCCAAGACAGACTGCAGATAAAAAAGAAAAGCCCTTACAATGTTTAGAAGATGGTAAAGTATGTTTGTCCATATAAAAATGGCATGGAGTCAGTGTTGTTTTAAAGGGGCATCACAAAGACAAATACAAGTTTTTTATATGCATGCTGTAATCAGTGTCTGCTTTCTCAGCTTCACTGGGTTTATGCATGCAGAGTGCTGTTGTGCATTTAAACTGGTCAGTCATGAGGACAGTTAAATAAAAGAAGCTTTTCAAGTGCAATTTCTGATATTTTAAACATAAATAAAGAAGCAAACAACTAATATCAATGTAAATATAGAGTGGGGTAAAGGCATACTGAGCAGAGAATTAAATCACACACCTTCTGTAGTCTTGCCCTGTTTTTTACAGTTAAATTTACAGTTAAAGTTTTATATGTGTATATGCCATTAAATAATTGTAAAGAAAAAACGGAAAGACATGCTGTGATGAAATTGGTAATATTTACATTACTACAACATTACCAATAACCATATAGTCTGAAAAGCTAACGCAGTTCTGATGAAGCTGATGAAGTTTAGAAAACCTTTTTTGTAATAAATAGTACCTGTTTTTGCTAAGAGCATGATTTAATTGAAAACATGTATATCTGAGATGTATTTAAGACTTGTATACCTCTTTTTACCTCCTCTTTTACAAAAGCAATAATGTAAATATATGTCATTAAACATCTTTTTGACGCAAAAATACTTTTCTAACAAACAACTAATTTAGTGAAACAATTGCAACTCCTGTCAGCTTTAAGAAATTCTGTGACAGTTTTTCTTCTTGATTAGTTAATTCAGTACAGAACTTAAGTGACATACCTTTTATTTGTCAGAATGCTCATTAGGAAAACATAAGAATATCTGAAATTCCTTTCATTTAACAGCACACTGTACCCTCCTTGAACCTACATTTCCATATATTATGCAAGTGGCAATGTGCTTTTCATCTATAATCTTTTTGATGCAAAGGAAAGGCTCCAAAAATAAATAAAAAGCAGTCAGAAATGTACCTTTGAGGTAAATTATTTTAGAGAAATATATGGTGCACTTAATCATTAGTTAGAACAAAGAAGGCATAGCTGCACAGTCTAGGGTACAGGAAATAAACAAGACATAGCTACACATTTTTAGGAACCACTAAGTTGGCCATAAACAGAAAGACCCTAATAGTCTAAAAGTCTAGAAAGATAATGATGCAAGTCAGCCTATTTTTATATGACAACACATAATGGACCTGATTAATAATTTACTTATTCAGTCACTTATAGCCTACATACGACTCTCTTGCAATGAACAAACATAAGACATCATTTAGGGGTGGGTGATATGGCAAAACTACATTATCATGTTTTTTATTTTTGCAAGATCACAATATCCATTTTATCACGATTATTTTTCATGCTGGTTTTTAACCTCTGAACACTCCAGGTATTTTTTCCATTTTCTCCCTGAAATTACATACTCAAATCTTGAGGCAATTAATAAACTAGAGGCAATTTTATGAAGTAATGTTACTGAAAACCCTTTAGAATTTTAAACATATTGAAATGAATCTTCAGTGGTCACTCCCCTCCATGTTTAAATGGTCTTAGTAGAGAAAGGGCAGACAGTAAGGGATCTAAGTTTTGAAATCCTATTTATTGTTTTGATTGTTGTTTATTTTAATTGCTGTTGCCATATAAATGGTGCATTAGCACGATCCAACTCCTTGTGATGGTTTATCATGAACAAATTATTATCCTTCACAGTCTGATATTGTCATATAGCAACCCCCCGTCCATCACCTGACATGGAACATGGGATTCTGATTTTGAACTTACAGGCATATTAGGATTAAACAGCCCTTTCTTCTGAGCATTTACAGTCACAATATTGGACCCATGTTCATGTGAGCAAAGGTGGGGTTAAACCATGCTTAACAGACTTGACCAAACCAGAGCAGAGAACTGAGAAACTGAGCCAAAAATAGAGATAAGAAATAAGAAAACTGTGCAAAATCTGTGAAAATGACAGTGGAGAAAGAGGCAAATCGTGCAAAACTGGGGAAAACAAGAGCAGAAAACGAATGGTGCTAAGCTAAACAGAGCTTCTCTGTACCTTGCTTCTCACTGCGTCACACTCTGTGTGTGTGTGTGTGAGAACTGTGTGTGGCTCATTATCATTAAAGGTACAGGCTCTGAAACCTGTCGTTCTGAACAGGGCTGTTTAGTCAGGATGAAATTGGTGCTGTGATATTTAAACCTTATGGTACTTTGATAAAAGACATTTTATTGAGACTCCAAACATTGTGCTAATGCGTGGAAAAGGAGTGTAATAAGTCCCTTTTTAAAACTGAAAGAAGTGGATGGATAAGAGGAGGCCAAAATAACATTTAAGGCCAAGTTCAAGCACATTGATATGGTTAGCTTGGGCTGCTGTCTTGCTTCTTGAAATTTTGAATAACTTTTTACATACAGCCATGCCTTATTACCATGATTAAACTACACCGGTCATGACTCAGCTGTGTAAAAGAATCAGTTCATAACCTTTTAATTTGGTTTGATAAAGGCTTCTCTTGTCATTCACCAGGACATTCTGCTTGACTTTTGTTTAGCTTTAATTCAATCAAAATGTAATGTTCCATGGAGCAGATGCAGCCCGAGGCAATTTAAAAGTTAAATGTTTTGTGCAAAGGTGCAAGGATGTTATCAGCAGCCTCTGAACCCTTAACCTTTTGGTTCATGGTTCATGATGAAGTTCTCTGACCGCAAGGTCACCCTGGTTTTATACAGTGTACAGTAATGGAAAGAAGGACAGAGGAAATACATAGAAGAGCACAGGTCTGAATTCTAAAAGAATTAAATCTCCAGACGATTGTGAATTAATAGTCATGTTGGCTAATAGCTTTGTGAAATTAGAAGTTGTTTCTTTTAGCATTTTTAAAGAAAAGGATTGTCTGTGGAGTATATAGAACAGAATATGGATGCATTGCTTTGATCTAACTGTTTTGAAGTTTAAAATACATTAACACTTATTTAGAAAACTATACTCCAATGTAAATTTTCTGAGTTAATACACATGGAGCCTATCTCTCACTCTAAGTTTATTTCTGTATAACCCTGTCACAACAGCAGACCCACCACTTCATCCTCTCTGTGTGTCACACATTCATTTCCAGTTGTACTGACAGGATATGTATTTACATTGTGTTTTGTATTTTTTGTCGATATTTACTGCTGTGAGAAGTCTGTTTAGTCACTATTTGCATGTAGTTTATATTTAAAAAATGAAATTAATAATATCAGATTTAAAATCTTCTTCACACACACACACACAAGACATCTATTTTACTTTAGAAGCTGTGACATTGAAGACATTCAGTGCACCTGAACAGCAGTATTTTTTTAATTTGTGATAAGTCATATTTTCTGTCATACTTTTCTTGGCACAAAGAGAGAGGAATGTAAGCGTCATCTTAAAGTAATTTGATAGAGAGTCAAGTCTTTCATATTTAGCTCTGTACACCACCAAACTTTTATTTGAAATTAAATGAATAAAGGTATTTGCTTTAAATGCAATCCAATAGAGCACAAATGGGTTTGCTGTCTCTGGATCAGTAGGATGTCCTGCATTCTCCGCCAATCATAAGTGAATCTAGCTAGTCTTTAAGTCATTGTGATAGAATTACCAGTTTTGGTTCTCCACTGAGAATGTTTATCCCTCACCCAGATTGGGCAAATAGGGGGTGGGGGGATACTATTAACATGTTAGAATTGGACAGTACTACATTGGGGAGAAGATTATGACAATCTCTTTGTTAGCAGACCACACAACACCTTCGAAAAAATACTTTCACTCATAAAGAGAAATTGTTGAATAGCCAAGGACACTAAATAATGTACACAAACTGTAGCTGTGTTAAAGCCAACCATAAAAAGAAGAACACATCAGTGTCAGAGTGTTTACAACAGCATAAAAGAGGTAAGTCCAAAGAACAGAAAGGTTACAGAAATGTATAAAAGCCTTATGCATAGATCAGATTCAGATTATCTGCCAGACATCTACAAGAGATGGAATGAGAAAAATGTGGATAAAATGAAGACCTAAAGCAGATTTAAAACTGACCACCTGACCTTTGAGACAAGGTGTGTGGGCATGTATGACATGGCAGTAGCGGGGTTAATTCTGAAGTGACCTGAAGCATCATATCTACTATATCAGATCCAACCATATGCCTCCAATATTTGTGAATAGTGCTTTAACATTTAATAGGAACAATATACTAAAGGAGCTATTTCAAGGTTACCAGCCTGATCTTACAGAAGACATCATTAAATGTGTTATGTGAGGTCTATGTGTTGCTGGCTTCAGAAAGCCAACATTGGTTTTAGAACTAGTATTTGTAAACACGTTTAATTACCCAGTTAGCCATGATCCACTGGAATGTTGCTAGATTTTGTTTATGCTATGAATACTATGTCATTAATTGTGGACATCAGCATCCTGAATGTGCATACATTTTCTGACACGGGAGTTAGACACGGGAGTTAGACTGTACAGTTCGTTCGTTCATTCATTCATTATTGGGGAAATCGAGGGCAAAAAGACGGAGGCTTATGGAGAAAAAGGGATATAAGCTGCGTCTTCCCACTGTCGTCATGGGCAACGTTAGATCGCTGGCTAATAAGATGGACGAGCTAACAGCGTTAGCCATGAGTCAGAAGGAGTATCGGCAGTGTAGTTTAATGTGCTTCTCGGAGACATGGCTACACCAGGACATTCCAGATGATAATGTTTCAATCGCTGGCTTTCAGACTGTTCGGGCCGATCGGAACCGCACCGAGAGCGGTAAGCGTAAAGGGGGAGGGCTGGCTGTGTTGGTTAACAACCGCTGGTGCTCTCCTGGTCACATTACCATCAAGGAGCGTATCTGTTGTCCGGACATTGAGCTGTTGGCTGTTGGACTCAGGCCATATTATTTGCCGAGGGAATTTTCCCATGTTGTTGTGGTCGCTGTGTACATCCCCCCCTCTGCCAACCCGACGTCGGCGTGTGACGTCATTCACTCCACCATAGCGCGTCTCCAAATTCAACACCCGACTGCCTTCATTGCCATATCAGGTGACTTTAACCATGTCACTATGGCCAGGACATTACCAAACTTCACTCAGTATGTGGACTGTCCTACCAGAGAGGAGAGAACATTAGACCTGATGTATGCTAATGTTAAGGAGGCATACAGCTGCTCCCCCCTCCCCCCTCTGGGTGGATCTGACCATAACTTGGTCAACCTTAGTTCAAAGTATGTGCCTCAGGTGAAGAGTCAGCCCGTGACCATGAGGACAGTGAGGAGATGGTCAGAGGAGACTTCTGAAGTACTGCAGGACTGCTTTGAGACCACAGACTGGACAGCACTCTATGAGCCTCATGGAGAGGACATTGACGGGCTCACAGAGTGCATCACAGATTACATCAACTTCTGTGTAGAATCCACTGTCCCAACCAGGACTGTTAAATGTTACCCAAACAACAAGCCGTGGGTAACAAAAGACATTAAAGCACTCCTCAATAAGAAGAAGAGGGCTTTCAGAGCTGGAGACCGGGAGGAGGTGAGAACGATTCAGAGGGAACTGAAGAGAACCATCAGGGAGGCTAAGGAAAGATACAGGAGGAAGCTGGAGTGGAAACTCCAGCAGAACAACATGAGGGAGGTCTGGAGTGGTATGAGGACCATCTCTGGCTTAAGGTCCAGCAACAACAGGGGAGTAGAGGGCAGTGTGGACAGGGCCAATGAGTTAAATTTGTTTTTTAACAGATTTGACACTGTGAGCCCTGACTCCTCTGCTGTCAGGCCTCAACAGCCCACTCCACTCCCCCTCCCCCCCTCCTGTGATAGTCCACGTCACACCTCCTCTCCTCCCCCACCAGGGACCTCTACAGTGAATCTCACAGCTGACCAGGTGAGAAGACAGCTACAGAGACTCCACACGAACAAGGCTGCAGGCCCTGATGGTGTTCCCCCCAGGGTGCTTAAAGCCTGTGCCACCCAACTTTGTGGAGTCCTGCAACATGTCTTCAACATGAGCCTGAGTCTCCAGAGGGTCCCGGTGATGTGGAAGACGTCCTGCATTGTTCCTGTGCCAAAGACTCCGCGGCCCAGTGACATCAAGGACTACAGGCCGGTGGCACAGACGTCCCACATCATGAAGACCATGGAGAGACTTGTCCTGGATCACCTCCGGCCCATGGTCCAGCCACTTCTAGACCCCGTCCAGTTCGCCTACCAGCCTCGTCTGGGGGTTGAGGATGCCATCATCTACCTGCTGAACCGAGCGTATGCTCACCTGGATAAGCCAGGCGGCACTGTGAGGGTCATGTTTTTTGACTTCTCCAGTGCGTTTAACACCATTCAGCCTGCTCTTCTGGGTGACAAGATGAACGCAATGCAGGTAGACGCCCCCCTCGTGTCCTGGATTGTTGACTACCTGACTGGCAGACCACAGTATGTACGTCTGCAGCACTGTGTGTCAGACAGAGTGGTCAGCAATACTGGAGCCCCGCAGGGAACTGTCCTCTCTCCCTTCCTCTTCACCCTCTACACTACTGATTTCAACTACTGCACAGAGACTTGCCACCTCCAGAAGTTTTCTGATGACTCTGCACTTGTTGGATGTATCAGCAGGGGTGATGAGGATGAGTACAGGGAGACGGTGAATGACTATGTTGCGTGGTGTGAGCTGAACCATCTGCAGCTCAACGTGACAAAGACAAAGGAGCTGGTGGTGGACCTGAGGAGGGACAAAACGCCGGAGACCCCTGTGTCCATCAGGGGGGTCAATGTGGACATTGTGGAGGACTATAAATATCTGGGCGTACACATTGACAATAAACTGGACTGGGCTAAGAACACTGACGCCCATTACAAGAAGGGCCAAAGTCGTCTCTATTTTCTGAGGTCCTTCAACATCTGCAGAACTATGCTGAGGATTTTTTATGAGTCAGTTGTGGCCAGTGCCATCCCTTATGCTGTTGCATGTTGGGGCAGCGGGTTGAGGGTGGCAGATGCCAACAGACTTAATAAATTGATCCGTAGAGCCAGTGAGGTTGTGGGTGTAGAGCTGGACTCGCTGACGGTAGTGTCTGAGAGGAGGGTGCTGTCTAAACTGCAGGCTATCATGGATAATGGCTCCCACCCTCTTTATCACATGGTAATGAGACACAGGAGCACTGCAAGACTCATTCAGACAAAATGCACTACAGAGCGCTACAGGAGGTCATTCCTACCAGTGGCTACCAGACTTTATAACTCCACACTTAAAGCACGACACCTTTCACATGTACAATAATAACAATAGAACATATTTTTTAATTATGAGTGTAACAACTCAAATGTGCAATACTCATACTGCTGTATACAGTATATCCGTATTTATTATTATAGATGTGTACATATTGTAAAAAATTCCTTTTGTGTTAAATTTTTATTAGAGTGTTTATTCTTTTACAACTGGCTGCTACTGTAATAATTGCAATTTCCCCCTGGGATCAATAAAGTATTTCTGATTCTGATTCTGATCTGTAACCGCTTGTCCAATTCAGGGTTGTGGTGGGTTCGGAGCCTACCCAGAATCATTGGGTGCAAGGCAGTAACACACCCTGGAGGGGTCACCAGTCCTTCACACAGCGACAAACACATTCATTCACACACTCACACCTATGGACACTTTTGAGTTGCCAATCCACTTACCAATGTGTTTTTCGACCCAAGCGGACATGAGGAAAACACACCAAACTCCTCATAGACAGGCACCCAGAGTGGGACTCAAACCCATAATTTCCAGGACCCTGGAGCTGTGTGAATGTGCCACTGTGCCGCCTGTTTGTACAGTTAAAAAAACAAACAAACAAACAAGCAAGCAAAAAAAGAACACCAACTGTGAGCTAGATGGGCTGCATTTCATTTGAACTTGGATGTCGGAATTTCCAAGTTGGAAGTAGGAAATTTCAAATGGAACATGCATCGGAAACATCAGATTTCCTACTCTGAATGTCAGGGGATCGTAACCAACCCTGAGTTCAGAATCCAAGATGGCTGCTCACACATCAACAATGTGTAAAAGCAGTAGTATCATACAATTTGTTTGCACTTCTATCTATATTTGTCTCATTAAGGCACAGTCTACACTGATCAGATTATTTTTAAAAACTGAGGACTATTTGAAAACCAAGGCCATAAGGTTTTCTGAATGTTTAACTGGAATGCAGTCAACTCTGGGTGACGTCATTCCCAGCTCCCACACACAAAGTAAAGGGATCGTAGCATAAATCCTCCCAGCATGGTGAGGCAGTGGACCAACATGACCAAATGACTAACTGACAAACTGCAATCAAATCCTCAGAGAAATGTTCCAATACCTATTAATCAGCCTTTATACAATAGTAGAGGCTAATACCCTTGATTTCAGAAGAAACATTGGGAATTCAAGTGTTTAAGAACTTTACAGTGTAATTTATATTGAACAGTTTAAGCACATTTTGCTACAAGGAAGCTATATGTTTGTTCATGCTTCCTAATAAAACAAAAAGGCTTAAAGAAGCACAGGCTCTTTCAAACAGGCAGTTTGAACTCTGTAAACTGTAGTATTGACCAAACAGTGTCAGAGGGCATTGATTATTTTGTGTATTGTGCTGAGGAAAGGGATTTGGACAGTGGCCACCATGCTTAACCAACAGCCCTACGACCTTTTAAAGCAATGTAAAAAGGTTATGAAAAAAATGTCCATGTTATTAGAAGAAGAAGAAACACAACAAGGGTTATTTAATTAGTTTCCTTGGCATTCCGCACTTAACCATCAACACACAAACAAACAGTAGTGAGCAATATGTTTAACAACACAGACTAGGCTCTGTGAGCACTCACATGTTCAGGAGCTGACCCAGAGGGTAACATTTATCCCAGTCCTCACCCAGACTTAATTTTCCTTTTGCCTAAGTAAAGTCTCCCGGTAAAGTCAAAGTCAGTTTATGTGAGAAAGGTGCAGGAAATGTTCAGGAGATTTTCCTGCACAGGTGCTGTACTACATTCATTCATTCATTCATTATCTGTAACCACTTATCCAGTTCAGGGTCGCGGCGGGTCCAGAGCCTACCTGGAATCATTGGGTGCAAGGCAAGAACACACCCTGGAGGGGGCACCAGTCCTTCACAGGGCAAAACACACACTTACACATTCACACTTTTGAGTCGCCAATCCACCTACCAGCGTGTGTTTTTGGAATGTGGGAGGAAACCGGAGCACCCGGAGGAAACCCACGCGGACAACACACCAACTCCTCACAGACAGTCACCCGGAGCAGGAATCAAACCAACGACCTCCAGGTCCCTGGAGCTGTGTGACTGCGACACTACCTGCTGTGCCACCGTGCCGCCCTTACTGTACCACATCTAAAGCACAAATTTCATTTCCTGCAAGTTTGCCTGCTGTTAGCTGCATGTGTGAAAGTCCACTTGGGAAGGTCTCTGTCCCAATACTCCTGAGTTTCATGTATGAAACAGGCAACACACACAAATGCGCACAAACACACACCTGGAGCAGCGGGCTGCCAGTGGGGAGAGGTTGGGGGTTTGGTCACTAAAATGGCTACTTAACCTTTCTTGTGACATACAATTGTCTAAGTAATCAATTTGTTGTAATTTTGTAAAAGACCTGGTATTTTATACAATCATATCAGAAAACTATGACCACACACTACACACACAATTCATTCTCTTAGCTCCACTGATCATAAAGGAGCACTTTGTAGTTCTACAATTACAGACTGTAGTCCATCTGCTGCTCTGCATACAGTGTTTGTCCACTTTCACTCTGGTCATATGGGAGCCCATATGACCAGCACCGAGTAGGTATGGTTTGTGTGGTGGATCATTCTCAGCGCTGCAGTGACACTGTATGTGACTGATGTGTGTTACTATGTGTTGCACAGATATGAGTGCTGCTAGAGGTTTTAAACACAATATCCAATCACTGTCCACTCTGTTGGACACACCTACCTTGTTGGTCCAGCTTGTAAAGTTGTAAAATCAGAGTGTGGCTCATCTGTTGCTGCACACTTTGTGTTGGTCATACTCTCGTCCTTCATCAGCGGTTAATAATCCCTACCCACAAGACACTGGTAGCTGGATATTTTGAATTCATGGACTATTCTCAGTCCAGCTGTGACAGTGAGGGGTTTAAAAATTCCAGCAACACTGCTGTGACTGATTTATTTCTGCCATCACAAGACACATTAACTCACCCTCACCACGTCAGTGTTACTGCAGCACAGAGAATGGTATACCAGCCAAATAATACCAGCTCAGTGGTGACACTATGGGGGTCCTGACCATTAAAGAACAGAGTGAAAGGGAAGAACAATGTGTGTAGGGCAAAGGATGGATTTCAGTCTGTAACTGTTGATATACAGTGAGTGTAGAAACAAGGTGTTCACAATATTCTTTGTGTAAATGAAAATATAAGTTGAATATATCTTTAACAAGACAATAATTAGGAGTGATCAAAATTATAAGAAATTATAATCAATATGAATTATAACTTTTTTTCACATAATAGTTACTATAGTTTATTTTTTTTATAGTATTCATGGCTATAGTTTCTTGTTACGGTTTTGTTCTCTGTTCTGCATTTTGTAGCATTCAAATGGGATGTGTTATACTAAAAAGGTTCTGAGGAGCATAATGCATTGGTCATGCTTTGATCTTGGTCAGGAAGATTTGAATTTATTTCTAGAGAAAATGTTGTTCAGAAAAGTCCCCTTACATAGTTTTAGCTATATACTGTTAGCCTTTTATGAGCTCCAGCAATTAACTTTTAACGTTAGATCACAACTGGTTTACTTAATAATCTGAAAATGGAAATGAGGCTCTGTGATGTTTTTTGGGCTGATTATAGTGATAATTGTGCTATTTTTCCGGTGTAGAGGTCATATAAATGATAGCATGCAACCCTGCCCTGCTTTTTCTCTGATAGTGTTTCTAAGATCTCTAACAGAGGGTGACAGAAGCTGAAGTGGATGCAGAGGCCACATTGAGATTGATATTTGCTTGCTTGTATACACGCAGTCCTTCAAATAAATCAAAATCAAATCAAATCAGGTTTATTGTCAAATCACATTGACACGGGTGTAAAGCTGAGGGAACAACTTAGGTGCATAGTCCCCCCTAGTAGTAAACACACACAATTTACAAAATAAATTAGAGTATATACATGCACTAAACATTTAAAAACTATTATATTATATATATGCTATTGCCTAGGAAAATGTACTAGGTATTGAAGTACAAAGAGAAACTAGGCAAGCCTAGTTTAGCCGGACCACCATATGGCCATTGTCACAGAGGTTTTTCTGGCATTTCAAAAACAGGAAAGCGCAAAATACATACCCTTGTCATTGGAAGGTCTGGAGAAACTTTGGTGCTTCATATCAATGACTTTGTTTACAATAATAACAAATAATAAACTATAAAAATAGTTTATATTGTCAGTTGCTGACAGTGTATGTATGATCATGGAAAACCTGTTATTTTCTGTTGATACAAAACTACAAAACTGAAACACTGTGTTGAGATGACATTAAAGCAACTTGTTTTCCAGAAAGCAACAAGATAACATTTTAACATTTAAGTTTTTGAACATTTCTAAAACCAGGCATCTTAACATTTTATAAACCAAGTAATCTATACTTGAAAAAGGTACAGGGTATCGCTGGGAACTAGATGTTTATTACTGATTTACATTTCTATAAAGGTCAGACTGATAAAACCATGCTGTAACAAAATCATAGCCATGTTTATTTTGAGTAACACCTCACTCTGGTTTTCTGGCTTTAATGATCCAGAGATTTTGTCCATTTTTGTGTAAAAGTAAACAAAAAGGTGTGCAGATGTAATTTACCCATCAGAAAGTCAGATGTGTCTGTGTATTCATGTCATTATAGGGACAGGCAAGTTGTTTGTTAAATTTATTGTAGAAAACAAAAGGCTGTGTCACAGAAACATTCTCCAAACCTAAAGAAGAGACTATGATAAATATTACCTCAACAACGTTTAACACATTTCTGTTCAAGGCTCCAGTAAAACACTGAGCTGCACCATGGTGGATGGTGGACCTACAGCGCTGAAGCGGTGCGACCATGTCCCAATTCAGCTTTCAACTCTTTGACCCCTTGAACACTTGAACTGACATTTTTTCTTTACCAGAAAGAGTAATTGTCCAGGAAAAAGAGGACCTCTATTCACCATCGAATGCTTCCAAATTTTGTTCACAAACTGGAATGTGAAATATGACTGAACTAACAACAGACGGTGCAGTGGTGTAGTGGCGTCACCTTAATTAACAGTCCCTACTCATGTGTATTTCAACATTAGGTGTCAGTCAGTCAGTAAGCACATACAGGTGCTGGTTATTAAATTAGAATATCTTGAAAATCTTTATTTATTTCAGTAATTCCATTCAAAAAGTGAAACTTGTATACTGTACTCATTACACAAAGACTGATATATTTCAATATGTGGTTATTTCTTTTAATCTGATGATTATAACTGACAACTAATGAAAACCCCAAGTGATAGGGATAACCACACCCTGGAGAGGATTGTGAAACTAAACCCATTCAAAAATGTGGAGGAGAGTTACAAAGACTGGACAGCAGCTGGAGTCAGTGCTTCAAGAACCACCACCACACAGATGTATGCAAGACATGGGTTTCAGCTGTTGCATTCCTTGTGTCAAGCCACTCCTGAACAAGAGACAGTGTCAGAAGTATCTCGCCTTCGCTAAAGACAAAAAGGACTGGACTGCTGCTGCATGGTCCAGGCACAGAATCCACGTTGCTTGATGTCCAGTGTAAAGTTTCCACCTTCAGTGATGGTTTGGGGTTCCATGTCTTCTGTTGGTGTTGGTCCACTGTGCTTTCTGAGGTCCAAGGTCAACGCAGCTGTCTACCAGGAAGTTTTAGAGCACTTTGTTCTTCCTGCTGCTGACCAACTTTATGAACATGTAGATTTCATTTTCCAGCAGGACTCAGCACCTGCACACAGTGACAAAGTTACCAGTACCTGGTTTAAGGCATATGGCATGCCTGTTCTTAATTGGACAGCAAACTCGCCTGCCCTTAACCCCATAAGATGTTGTGAAGAGGAAGATGCAATATGCCAGACCCAACAATGCCACTGTCAGAGCATCCTGAGCTTTGGTAACACCTGAGCAGTGCCACAGCCCAATCGACTCCATGCCACACCGCATTGCTGTAGTAATTAATGCAAAAGGAGTCCCAACTAAGAATTGAGTGCTGTACATGCTCATACTTTTCATGTTTATACTTTTCAGTTGGCCAGCATTTCTAAAAATCCTTTTTTTGTACTGGTCTTAAGTAATATTTAAATTTTCTGAGATACTGAATTTGAGGTTTTCATTAGTTGTCAGTTATAGTCATCAAATTAAGAGAAACTCTTGAAATACATCAGTGTGTGTGTAATGAATGAGTATTATATACAAGTTTCACTTTTAGAATGGAATTACTGAAAATGTTCATGATATTCCAGTTTCATGACCAAAACCTTTATGCCATTAACTATGAAATGTGAGATGCTTGTACTTCTATTTACATATAGACATTGAATTTTATATGCAGTGTGTCAAGGCAAGTGTGGAGAAATCTGTGTGCAAAGTGACTGAGCTCTTAGTTCCGGTTCAATAGATTAGATTAGCTGGTTTCTTGCTTAATTAAATCTATGGAAAAAGGTTTTCGATTAATAAAAACATTGATTTGTTTATCTCTGTAAGCTTTTTGAAATGGAAGAAAATGGATTTATTTTTGGATTATATGTTTTTAATTCCCACTAGTTATATGGAAATTAGCTGGAGTTGGTTTCGCTTTATGTTTAGCACATGCAATGACAATTTAGGCATTTTGACAAATGTTGGAAATACATGTTTTTTTGAGCTGTCTGTACTAAATTGGCAGCTAAATAATTTAAAACCTTTACAACTGCATTTTGTGTGTATATGCTATACCAACCCTGTCAAAAATGTTTTCTACATTTTCTACATTAGAAAACAACAGATGTCCTTTTCAGTGTAACATTGATCTCCTTCGCATTAACTTATGTTAGAAGAAGAATACTCTTTCTGCCTTCTGTAAAGTTGCTGTTCTGGAGATACTTGCTCTTCTTTGAAGAGTAATGATATTGCATATATATATTCACAGTACTACTGTACATCATTTTCAAGTAGCATATTGTCTGGAGATGGAGTTTGGAAATTTTAAGTGTTTTAAGTAAAGTCAGTATAAGAAGAATTGGAATCTGTATTAGTGAGATGGGGTATGGGGAATCATCATTTTAGAGGGTTGCCAGCTGACCATATCAGCTGTTCAGTTCAAGGTCTTTGCATTCAGAATGGTCCAAGTGTAGGTTGCAGTGACATGTAGTGATTGTAAATAAAAGTAAATGAAAAATGTCGCTTAAAGTACTGAAATGCCTTCCAAATTGATTCTAGCTTTCATGTCCAATAACGGTCTCCAGACGATCTCTGGAAGGCTTTGTACCATTTAATGGGAAAACCTGACATCACTGTTGCTTTCTGATGGTGAATGAAGTGTTTTCACACTCTGACACAAACAAATGCTCTGCTACACATTAACCTTCTGTCCTTCTGTCCCTGTATCCCCCCTCTCTCCCTCTCTATTTCTCTCTCTCTCACACATACACACACACACACACAGTAGAATGGAGAATGCTGTTGTTATTGTGCTCTTGTGTATAGAAGGAGTAAGGTGAGACCATTAGTAACATATACTTATAGTGGACTCTTTCTTGCAAAATGTGACTAATATATGACCATGATTAAGGCACTGTTGGTCACTGAGAAATCTCTGTTTGTGTGGCTGGTATGTGTGCTCTCTCCAAAAATTAACACGATGCAAGCTCACATGTTGAAAATCAGCTGACCCTGATTTTAATAAATATTTATTTTAATTAACCAATTAATTTTTGGTTCCTGTACTGATTTAGAAATTCCATGTCAATGTATTAGTAATTAAGTTATCTGATAATTTTGCAAATTATTTGAGTGATCAACTATATATATAAAGGAACTAGTGAGATAATGCATTATACTATAAACCAGAAGGAGAATTTAAAATGTGCATTACAAGCAGTTTGCCCATTTTTAATTAATGCTAGTTCATGTGGAAGGTGAAACTAAGTGGTTAATCTTTGTCTTAACTGAACGAAGAAAATAATACTGAGGGACAGGAAACCGAAGAAAGATTAACACAAGGATTAACACATTTTCACTCAATATCATAATCTGTCATTCCATTGCCAAAAAATGTTATCTTTATTGGCATCGTGGTGAAGGCTAAAGTCTTATTGGTGGATTCTTATGGGTTTTACATTGCCTTGAGGTCACTTGTAACATTTAATTAGTTGTCTGAACTGATACATGAATCGTTAAATGGCTAATGAGCTCAATTTATCATATGTCTGGAAATGTGCAGCTTCATAAAGAAGTATTTAAAGCAGTTCCAGCTTACAAATAAATTTATAATCCCAAAAGCTTGCTTAAAGAATAAACAGCATTAAAGTCGATGTACTATGGCACCCTTTTTGATAGCCTAGGGGCAGTTAACGCAAATTTGAACACATGGTGGCTGTGTTTAGAGTCTCTATTGCTTCAACAGCGCACAGAATTTTTCCTGAAAATTTCAGATTCACTGCATAAAGGCTGAACAATTCATCATTTTTGTACCAATCCCTGTTTGAAACACAGCAAGCTTCAAATTATAACATCTGGTACGTTTATATTAAAATCTAAAATGTTATTTATTCGTTCATTGTCTGTAAACACTTATCCAGTTCAGGGTTGCGGTGGATCTGGAGCCTACCTGGAATCACTGGGCGCAAGGCAGGAACACACCCTGGAGGGGGTGCCAATCCTTCACAGGGCGACACACACTCACTCAAACACTCACACCTATGGACTCTTTTTTGAGTCACCAATCCACTTACCAACATGTGTGTTTCGGAATATGGGAGGAAACCGGAGCACCTGGAGGAAACCCACACGGACACAGGGAGAACACACCAAACTCCTCAGAAGCAGTCACACAGAGCAGGACTTGAACCCCTAACCTCCAGGTCCCTGGAACTGTGTGTCTGCGACACTACCTGCTGCACCACCTCACTTTATTTAGCCAGTTTTAACTGAGAAAATGTATAAACTCAATTTCCGGAATAGCTGGAATGCTGGGCAAAATAAAATAAAATTAAACCATATGCAATGATTGCAAATGATATAAAACCTAGATTTAATTGAAAATAGTACAAAGCCAACATATCAAATGTTGAAACGGATCAGTTTTTTAAATATATAAATATGTACCCATTTTGAATTTGATATCAGCAACTGAGTTCAAAAATCTCAGGACTTGAGAGACAGTCTGGTACCTCTCCCCATGCAACGTGGCCAAAAACTTGCAGTAGTATGCAAAACTAAGTAGTATGCAAAACACCCAAAAGGACCAAACACTTTGTGGTAATTCAAACAGTAAATAAAAACTTCAGCCATTTAGAAACAGCAGTCATTTTTCTCCTCAAACATACTGTTCTACCTTAAAAGAACCTTCTAAATGTAAACAAACCAGAGCGAACTGCAGTTGCCCACAATCATAGACAATATGTAAATCCCAAAATTGTTTATTCCTAGCCAGTATAATACTGGTATCCAGACACTTTAAATTCAACATATTAATTCATCAAAGATTGCGTTGTGTAGTAATTTGACAGTTTGTGAGGCTTTATTTTTAAGCTGGACTATATGGACAAAATTTATTTAAAAAATTGAGTGCAATAAATGGATGAACTTGCACCACCCTGCAATGGCCATCAGTTAGTACAGATGCTGTAAATAATGTATATTGTAATATTGAAAACGTGTATAAAAATCATATCATTGTTACTGAAGCATTTATATCAACATTTTATTTTCTATTAGTATCACAATATGAATATGAGTCCAAATTTTGGTATATTTTACTTTAGACACAGTGGTACAGAAGAGTTGAAAGGTGTAATTTTCTTCTTGTACTGCATGGCCTTGTAATCAGAAGTTATTGCAGACTACATTCAGCATTGAATCTACACCAAAATGGATGTTAGTCTTTATCTTTTACTGGTAGTTGTCTGATTTCTCAAAACTACTGTAAAAACAATGGTTTTTACATTAAGCAGTATATTCATAATTATTTTCTGCTGTTTTTCATGGTTCTTAACACTCTTGTTGGGATGTTTTGATTCTAAATTTCTCTACAATGGGGCATTTCCCTTCAAACAACTCTAAATGACACATCCTCACTTTAATGGCACACCTCAGTCTGTTGTCTCAGTACTTTTGTCTGCATGCTAAAGATACTAATAAATCAGTGTCATCCTAACTGGGCACGTGTGATTGTCCAGCTTCTTTTTCAGCAGAATGCACTAAAGCCAATTGAAGAATGTCAGAAGGTTCTGGAAGCCTAGCCAAAGCAGGTCCACTGACAAAGCACTGAAAAATGACTGCAAATGCTTCTAATGACTTAATGAGATTTAATTGGACTTTTAATGGAGAGATGGGAGGGAGAGCAAAGAGAAAAGTGGCAGAGGTGAGAGAGGGAGATGGGCTCTGTTTGTGTGTGTGTGTGTGTGTGTGTAAGAGAGAGAGAGAGAGAGAGAGAGAGAGAGAATGAGCGTAGGGAGGGGAGGGGAAGAGAAGCGGGTGAGGTCAGATGAGGTGAGTATATCTGTATTGTGGCAGCATTGCACACACCCTCTCTCCCTCTTTCTCTGTCTCTCGCCCTCTCTCTCCATCTCTTTCTCTCTGCCTGCTGTTATTAGCTGATGGAAACTAGGCCAGTTCCTCTGATGTAGCCCTCCTAAGCCCCCTTCTTTTGTACCTTTCATGGGGGCAGGATCATAGAGACTGGTGTTATTTGCACTCTCTCTCTCTCTCTCTCTCTCTCTCTTTCGCTCTCTCACACACGAGCGCAGAGACTAATAGAGTACCTTCTTGGTTTGGATTCATAGTGGTGTTTTTTTAATCATAAGCAATAAATGGAACAGGATCATGCTGCTATTGCTGCTCGTGTATGATTATTCTTAGATATGCTTATGCTGCCATTGATATCTGTACAGTTTCAGTGGTTAACCAGATGAGACTTAAGTCCCTTTTCATACATGCAGGGTAACCCAGAACGTTTCTCGACATCACACAGAGGAACTGTATATATAAACGCAAATGTCTGTAAGAGTTGTACCGGACATTACCCAGATTTTATCCTGTCAGCCCCGTAGTCCAAAGTCTGGGTGAGCCCATGCGTGAATTGAGCAGGTAATGTTCTGAAGAATTCACAGTGGATTCATGCCGTGCCTCCTACCCATGCTCCACAGGTGCCAAACAATGCTTACGTCACACAGAATCGTTCCAGAAAATCTTCACCTGTATGCCACATGTGTGAACGGACCTGATACTCTGCACATATTCCAGATTTCCCTTTGTGGAAAACACAAACTCTGTATATGATGCATGTAATTAATCTCAGTTGAGATCTTCAGTACATTAAGAGCACTAAACTAAATCCAGCCTACATCATCAGCAATGTTGCCTTAATTAATTGAGAAAATTTATCCAGTGACCAGTTAACCCAATAACCCCACTGAGACTCTCAATCAGAGTCTACCAAACATACAACAACCACAACCCAAAACCCTCTCACAGGTCTGGATTTTAATTTATAGAAGATAATGTTAATTTAAGTCACAGTCGAATATTGGTTGGAAAAATCATTCCAATTTTTTAGTTCAGTTGCCAACCCTTAAAACAAATTCCCCCCCCCCCCCCCCCTTTTCTCTCTCTCTCTCTCACTCTCACTGTCAGACAACATGAATCTTTCCTTCTGTTTTACACACACACACACACACACAGAGACGCACACAGACACACACACACACACCACACAGTCATTGCAGGGTCGGCTCCCTTTTTAATCTAGGAAATAATTCTACTTCCCATTAGCCTAATTAATTGTGAGCTTTACTTCAGTGTGAGAGCGAAATACCAGCTTGACCCTGTGTGTGTTTGTGTGTGCACACTGCTGTCCTGCTATGGCTGCCCCTCTCTGCCTGCAAATCAAGTAATGTGGTGTTTATGAAACAGTCGTTTGCCTTTTGCAGATCTCTTGGTCTTATGTAGCATGTTGGCATGATCTGGGCAGGGTGGCTAAATTATTTTTGCTGTTGCATTACTATATTGGAATAAAACCAATATTTAGGAAAAAATTAGACAGATGCCTGAACATGTTTTTAAAGGAATCGATAGTTGTAGTGTTTTCACAGTGGCAAAAATTTGTAGATTTTACTTACATTTTTAGCCTCTCACATTCCATTAAGTGAGGCTGATATCTGAATGTTGTGTTCTAAGTTAAAAAAATTGTAACTGCTGTTTATCTAGTGGTGATTTGGTGGTCAAATAAATCTTACAGCAATGTTAGAATTTCTGTTTTTGCTATGTTTTTAATTTGTTTTATTTATTTGCTTTTTCTACTCATTGCTTTTTGATGGTTTCTTATGCACGTGATCTTCCTGATTAAATAAATCCTGAATTGTTGAGAATTGTTTGTACTTGATGGCTGTTTTAAGTAGACAACATGTGGTCTTTTTTTTGTTGATGAACAATCTGTTTCATTCTTGCAGCCCTCACCATTAGTGGTGAGTTACTCATAATAGAGCTGTAGTTGACTTGATGATTTTGGTTCTGGACCACTCAAAAACAAAAACCTGCCTGATACAGTAATGCCAGTACTACACTTGACCTCCATGACACTGCCATGTCAGTGTCCTTGCTGTTAAGAGAATGATACAGCATCTGTTTTATATCTGGTCAATATTTGTGCTGATATTTACTGTAGAGTATGGCTGACATTGTGACACAACAGTAGGATTATTTGCATTCTGTAGCAAAGTGACCAGCAAAATGGAAATACAAGGTTGAACTTTATAAAACCTGGCTTCTTATACACAGTATCACTAAATAATATATTATATAGGACTAAAGTGACTAATGAGCAGTGTCTATCCATATTTACCTGTCTGGCTTATTCTTGTTATTGTTTCCATATTGCTGACTCTGCCCTCCTCCATTTCATCTGATTAAGACTTATTTATTTATGGGCTTATTTCATAATGCGACAATATAATAGTTAGTTAGCTACATTATTTATCTAGATTTTTGCAGACACCTTTTCTAACTAATATATTTCTTCAGCTAGTTAAAATTGCAGCCAGAGCGAACATTTTTATAAACTACACTGAAATGTATGAAGTGAAATGGGTTGCTCTGCAGAAGCTGTAAATGACCCTATGGTAACAATACTCAGTGCCAAGAATGTATTAGAGGGGTATAAAGCATTTGTAGCATTGGGCTATGATGCAGAAAACAAGATTTTATGGAGTGAGGAAGATATCTTTTTGGGATGAGCTAAAGTGGCTTTTGAATTCCAGAATTAATCATCCAACATTAGTACCCAGCCTTAAACTCGTGTGACAGAATTAGAGCTATTGTTCATTATCATTATGTATTGCAATATAAAATGGTTCAGTAACATGATATGATCTTTTTATACACATTTTCTATATTTCAGTATATATTATTTACAACATCTGTAACTGACTGATGATATGATCATTACAAGGAGCTGCCATCAGTTCATTGCACTTAATTTTAAAAGTTAGTTTAAATAAATTAATATTAACAAAACCTTTCAGTTCTGTGGCTTTTTTCTTTGTTCATATTGATATATGATCTGAATTATATTGTATTGAACAAGATTAAGGAATGCATTGTGATATAACGTTTGGCAGTATCATCCAGCTCTAGGCAGAATGCAATTAAATCCTCACTGTTTTTCCAGAAGGGTAGAGAGAAGTAAAGAGAAGAAATGCTGCAAGTGTAGTATAATTGGATAACTTCCTGTTGATACAACCCAGTGCAATGTGTACTAGTTTTCTGTGCTTTTAATGTCTCTCTCATCTTCTTTCACAGAGAATCCAGGTTCTGTGGAACTGAGCTGTGGGGTCGGTCCTGTTCATGTGGTTTTGAAGCCGCCTGATCCTTTGCTCTTGGACTGTCACCTGGGTGCCACAGAGGTTCCAGTAAATGTCACCTGGCTGCGTGACGGTGGGGTGCTGAGCGAGAGCGAGAACATCCAGCTCCTCCCCAATGGCTCTCTGCTGGTGCTGCCCTCCAGCCGGGACATTGAAGGGGCATATAGCTGCCTCAGTGGCAGCTCCTTTGGGGCACTGACCAGCCATACAGTCACTCTGCAGCTAGCCAGTGAGTATCTACATTTAATAAGCGGGGAAAAACAAAATAGAACGGTTCTACACTATATATTCAAATGTCTTTTGACACCCCTTGAAGTGTAGGATATAGACATACAATCACACATGAAAAAATTTGTTGATCTTGAGCTTAAAGGCACCATACCAAACACCAGGAGTGGGATAGAGGGGGATAAAGACAGAGTAGGGGGCTGTTGATCAGTTTATCTGTGTTCTCTAGGGTGATGAAGCATCATTAAGTACAACTGGGATATACTGGAGTGGCTTCTGTAATCCAGAACTAATCGTCTGTCATTAGTAGCTGTATTCATCAGTGCAGTCAGGTCCTTCTAACCCTTCAGAGAACGGCTAACAAAATGGTGGGTGGAAAAATAATATAAATGCACTTTTCATGAATAAAGTAAAATCAAAATAATCAGTCAAGTCAAAACGTTACTTTGCGGTTTCTTTGTTCCTGTATCTGAGTGGTGCTAACCAGAAAAAACTGCTCATTCTAACTGCTTCAGGTGTCACTCCGTTGTACATGCCTTTGTGCCCCTTCTGGTGATATTTTGAAGGGCTGTTCTTGTAATTCTATTAGCAAATAACAGGAAGTCTGACCAGTCAGATCTGGATTAGATATTGACCAATGGTACAGTATATACTATTTGTTTTGTAATTTATAGTTGTATTTGTGGACTATTGTATTTTGAGGTGGAAATGGCATAAGCATTTTTTTCTTGGAAAACTATGGTTAACACTACTAAGGTGGGTTTGTGTGGGGTGCAGACATCTAAGTGTTGGTTCTAATATCAGAGGGATGTCTGATTCATTCCTTGGTAATGCCTCCACCATCCAATGTCCAAAATTCAGGAGAGCAGAGCTGGTCTTGCTCTCTCTACTTATGCCCCCCCCTGCCCCAGCTTGGTTGTATGTTGGCTGATGTAGCAGATCTGGGAAGTTGGGCTGTCCAATGGCATTGTGTTGGTGGCAGTTTGAAAAGTGGCAGTGACTGACTTCACATGTCTTAGAGAAAGTATATGCTTCATACAGCATGGGTCATACAGGTGTCTTCTGGCATTTCAACTAATGGAAAGATAGCATCCAATATACATACCTTGCTTATTTCACTAGAAAATAAATAAGTAAATAAAAAGTAAATAAAAAGCAAGTCTCTGCTTCGTCCTCTTTTCCAAATTTTTCACAACAACGGAAAATACTTCTGTCGGATTAACTTAGCCGAGTTTGCATACAGTCACGATACTAATTAATACTCTAAACTCTAATACTTTATTAGAGTTTGTTCAAACCGTGAACTGACACCTGGGTTTTTAAGGAAGCACCAAGCTAATGGAGCTGTATTTACGGATTTTGCACCAAGACAGCTGAGTTCGACAAATGCTTTCGTAACTCTGTATATCTTACACTGCTTCTCTTTGCGATAATACTTTGTGCAAAGTTATAAACCCACATAAAACAATATGACTATAGCTAAAGCTGATCTTTATTAGCTCCTGTCTGTAGCTATGGCAAGAGCCAGGTTCATACTCTAATTACTAAAACACTCAGGAAATATACAGCAGACAATATGACATTACACAGTGTGAGTTTTAGTGTGTGTTACTTCAGGGTGTTTAGTGTATTGTATTTGATTCAGTAAACACAGATACAGATTCATTCTTTTTTTAATCCCCCAAAATCCATCTAGGGGTCTAGAATATTCTACCAATATTCTGCATATTCTCTCAGATATACTGATGATAAAGCTGTTATGAATTTGGCTTATTTTTCTATCAGGTTGTATTCTGAACCAGAGGCCAATCTAGGTTTAATGTACAGAATATTGATTTTTGTTTCAATTCCATGTAATTCTTTTTTTTTACTAGACATTGTTTAAAGCATCTTTATAGAATTCTAGGCCCATGAGCTGCATAAGAGTGGCAGAAAAAAGCTGAGGAAGAAAGACTGGATTGTGCTTTTATTGAGTCCTAGAATTCAGGTTCATGTTTGTACAGAGAGACAATATGAAATTTTTACTATATCGAGATTAATTACTGAATCTCTGAACCTACTGCACAATACATGGTTTAGTCTCTCTCCCTCTCTCTCTCTCTCTCTCTCTCTCTCTCTCTCTCTCTCTCTTCTCCTTTCATATACAATGTTTTGCTCTTATCTGCAGTTCTACAGCCTCTTTACTTGGTTGGATTGGAGTCCTGTCCTCACCTGGCTGGGAATAAGTACTCGAGTATGCTCCATTGTTCTATCTCTTTCTCTGTTTCTCTGTCTGTACCCCTCCTCTGCCTCTATGCTTTCTGCCTCGTGTCACATTCCCTCACTCTTTATCTCTCTCTTCGTCTTCTTCCTTCTCTTACATTCTCTTCCTCTTTCATTCTCTCTATACCCAACTCTCCCTCTAGTTTCTTTCTCATGCCTCTGTCTAACTTTCTAATGCTTGCTCTCCTTTCTCTTCCTCCTTTTTTTCTCCCTCTCTCACATTCTGTCTACATCTACTCTCTCTCTCTCTCTCTCTCTCTCTCTCTCTCTCTCTCTCTGTCTGTCTCTCTCACACATCCCTCACTTTAATTTACATTCTCACCTGGGTTTAAGGTCACTCTCCAGACAGCGAGATGCTTTCTTTTCAGATATTCTTCCTTGCATATCCCATCTCTCTGTCTCTCTCTCTGTCTCAGTCCTATTTATTCACATTGGCTAAATGACCGTTATGACAGCACTGATGATACCTGTTAGCACTGGCAGCAGGACTGATGGGAATTACAGTTTTGGGGAGAGTGCACAGATGGGGATAGAGTGTGTTAAAACCTAAGAAAGGGAGAGAGAGAAAGAAGATTAAGGGGAAAGTGTGTGTGCAAGAAATCCTCAGGACAATTAAGAGCGTCCTTCAGAGGTTGGTGCATCTAATCGGCTGCAGGGCCGGTGAATTTGAGAGATGGATGAGCTTATGAGACTGAGATGGTGCAGCCCTCCAGGAAATGGCTGTTTAGTTAATGAAGAAATCCTGCTTTTTAGAAGCACAGATTTCAAAACTATCCTACTAAATTGTGAACAATGACTCCTGGTCAATGTAGGAAATGAAATGTCTGAAGTAAATCAGTTTGTTTGTTGTTTGAAGTCATTTTTATTCCTCTGTCCTTCCATTCTCTGTTTTCTGAAAATGCCTTACAGCTGAGTGAGCAGCAATTTGGTATTTAAACGTGTGTGGAGGAATTGATGGTATTCTTATTATTCTTTCTGGAGCCCACCCTGCAACATCTTACTTTAAACAACAAAAATGTACACAGTTCGAAGTTCTAATAAAACCAAATTAAAACAATTATTTTACATTTAATATATTGGTTGTGCTCTAATCTGAAGGCGTTACAACATCTAATGGTTAAATAGAAGAGTTACAATCATTGATATTTCAAGATATTCCCTGCCATTTAACCTCTGTGGATAATTTCACTCATGATGGTTTTCTACATGAGTGGTACAACATTCAGTAGATTACCTGAAACTCGTTGCCCTGATTCTCAGGGTACTGACTAAAAACCCATAAGAATCTGTATTAATTGTATAAAAGCAGTAGACCAGTATCAGTACAGAAGAATACAGAAAGTTTATTAAAGATTCAGATTAGATGTAGAATAGGGGTGGGCGATATAATATCGTTCACAATAATACTAGTATGTTTTTTAATTCAATAAGATTTTTTCATATCGCGATACTGTAACCTAAGCGCGAGCTTCAGGGGTTTGTTAGTTTTGTGGCGCTGAGAGAAACAGGTCAGTGCTTAAAAATAATAATAACAATAATTTTTAAAAATCTTATTTTTACACCGTGTCTCAAAAAAACTACATTTAATTTTCCCTCAACACATCTGTGATGGCAATAAAACTGACTGACTTTTAGAATCAAAGTAATTCTTAATACATAAAAATCACATTAGATGATAATATAATATTAAATTATGCATATGTGCTTTTTGTGAAGACACAATTTGTATACTTTGTCATAAAAATTATATTAAGCAGCAGCTTGGATGCAGGCAGTTTATTTCTTAATGCGAGTTTACTTTAAGTGTGCACTGTGTAACAGTACCATCTAAGAAAATCTAAGTATCAGATCGGGACTGTATTTGGAGATACTCAATATTTAAAGACTCGTATCAAGATAGGGGCAAAAAAAAACTTGATTGGGACATCACTAATTCTTAGACATACAGTTTGATAATTATGGTTGGATAATGCAGCATATTCTTTTTGGTGTTAAAAATAAACACTAATACTTTGACATTACATTTTTGTTATGGTTTCCATAATATCGTATCGTATATCACCATTCTTTTTTAGGCCTATCGAGATATGAGTTTTTTGGTCATATCGCCCAGCCCTAATGTAGAATAAGTACTGAATACATGTGCTATGTATGTGTGTTTTGAATGTAATATGTTTAAAAAATATGGTCAGAGATAGAAGAAAATATAGTTTGGAAGCTGGATTGCTGTGGGGATTTTATGGCAGTCAGCCACGAAAGAATTAATGAGATACTGAAGTTGACGTGTTGATGTTGGATCCCTTAAGATCAGTCCAGCTTGTCCTAATGTCAGGTTGTATGTGAGATGAGTTTTAACATGGGTACAGGCAAACGTCACAAATCACGAAGCAGGTACCTGAAAGAAACAAACACATCAAATGATATACAGACACAGACTAACAAGGGGGGGCTTACATAGGTTAACATGCACACAGTTTATTCTATGTTGATTTCTATTATTTGCTGGCAAAAAGTCATCTGAAAAACAGCAGGTTTAAAAAGGGATGTTGATGATGATTAACCGGTGGGCCTGCACAGGGAAAATCATGTGGATTGTGTCGTCATAACCCCCTGCCCAGACAAAATAAAGATGTTTTGGGCTTTACAATGGTTTGTTGGTAATTTTTTTATTGGCAGACAAATGACTGTATATCACAGTTTTACATGCTGTCCTAGTGTATTCTTGTTGGGTTCATGAAACCCAGGTATTTAACCTTATATACGGCCTTTGGTACAGGGCTATGGTTTAAGTAGGTCCAAGCCATCTTCAGATTTCATACACTTGGCCTGTGAGATTTGTAAGCATTGAATGCAGATGGCTGCTGCACTGTATAGAAGAAAGTCTGTAAATACTGCTTCATCCCTGCTCTAGTTATTTAAGTCTCTCACATGAATGACTTGAGTTTGAAACTTCCCCAGAATGAATGGGGTGAGACCGTAGTCGAGGCCCGGATTCTGCAGGCAATATTGCCACCTGGAAATTGAGGGTGAAATTGCTGAGCTAAGTTCATTTTTAGGCCTTTTATATTCTAATGAATATGATTATGTACTCTAGATGGGAGAGCTGATCAAATCAGTAATAGATTGGCAGTGGAGCTGACCTCACAGGGGCACTTTGAGCTGTTTGCTATATGCTTGAACTGTGCAGGAACGTTTTCATTATGACAGAATTTTTGGCTTATTTTTTTTCCCCTTGAGGACCACCCCATTGAGGGTGCTATCCTTAATATGATGCTTCACCTGAAAATGAAAAGAATTCAGTATTCATCTGTCCTTAAATGCAAAAAAGATAATTAGCTAAGGCATGTTTGTTGAATGTTTGCTTTTGTAGTATCATTGGAGTTCAGGAGAGTTCAGGAAGATTCATACATTTGGAATGAAAAATGTCTGATGCACTCATGTAACAGACAAAACATTAATTAGTTCATTCATTCATTGTCTGTAACTGCTTATAGTGTTCAGGGTCATGGTGGGTCAGGATCCTAACCGGAATCACTGGGCACAAGGCGGGACACACCCTAGAGTGGGTGCCAGTCCAATGCCAGACGACACACTTCATTCACACACTTGAACTATGTTCACGGATATTGGTTTTTGGAAGTGTTTCTGGGACCATGCAGTGATTTTCAGCACAGAAACAGGTTTGTTTTTAATTCAGTGCCACCTGAGGGATCAACAATTGGTCTTAGGCCTTGTTTCTTGCATAGAGGGATTTCTTTGGATTCTTTGAATCTTTTAATTATATTATGTACTCTATATTATGAAATACCCAAGTTCTTTATATTATTTAATACTGAGAAGCTTTATTCTTACATTCTTGGCCACACAGTTATTCACAGAGTGGTGAACTCCTTTCCACATTTAAGCAATTTTAACACTTTAAAAACAGTCTTTGAAATAGCAAGGCTTTTCAAAAGGGGGTGGGGTGATGAGTTCTCGCCCCTCGCTGCTATTGTATGCTTAGCTGAACCTATGTGTGCTTTTAGGTCCTTTACACCTTTATTTGCTACACAAAACATGGGAATTTCTTTTTTAATTCATCCGAGAACTTACATTTACGATTCAGCATAGCTGCTCGAGATGAGGGTAGGTACATGAGCTTTGCCTGACATAAACAAGGACTACTGACGTGCAGACTGACCAATTAAATGTTTACAGAGAAGTTTATTGACCAATAACAGTAGCTCTACAGTCAGACTGTCCGATCCGAAGATTTTAGGCTGCTTCACCGCTCCCCCTTCTCACTCAAGCAAACCAAACGGAGTAGGGGAGGACGGGACTAGTTTGTGAACGAAACGCTTCTCAAAGTTCTATGTAAGCTCCCAGACGTTTTCCGCTCGGACATTTTTTTAAGTCTAAAAAAAGAGGACATGTCCAGGTAAAAGAGGACGTCTGGTCACCCTACATAACTTTGTGGTCAAATGAAGTGAGAGCATATATAGACTGTTCAGTATCATAACATGGGGGAGTGCTTAAAATCTTGGACACTTTTGTTTTTGGAAGAGGCTTTAAAATAGATGTCTGTTATTTCCACTAATGTAGTTCTACTACTCCACAATTAAAAGTATTACAAACATTTGAAATAGTAGTGAAACACTTTACTAAATGGATTACATTTCTTTTGAGAGGAGGAACTCATCAATCAGGGTTCATCTCTTTTACCTTCTTTAATTTGTTTGGCAGTCACAGCAGCTATTCCTAATGATAAATATTTCTGTGGGACATTTATTTGTCTAATGGTATCAAGACCTTCTCCTATTAATAAATTAAAATACTTGTTTAAAGGTGAACAATACTTCTATTTGATGAATTCACCTACTATAAAGTCTTTCTCTCGTCTTCAATTTAACCCCTGAAAATGTATTTGTATACATAAATGTTTATTTAGTGTGTAAATGTGTAATAGTCTGTTTGCTTTAAACAGCCATTATATTAGTAAAATTATAAGAGGTCAATTATGTACATTAGATTAGGTTTCACACTCTTATCTTAAATATTAAAATAGCTTGATGTCAGTATTAAACACATGCACTCTCTTTCTCTCCATCTCTCCCTCTGGAATATATATATATATATATATATATATATATATGTCACCTACACACTCTAAATGCAGCATTACAGCTAAACTTATAGTTTAGCACATGGTGAACTCTGGAAAAGCAACATCAGCAAAATACACACTGTTCTAGCAGCGGCATCTGCCTCAGCGGGCCTCTGCTTTACAGTGATGAGTGCGAGAGTGTGTTTACTTTAGGCAGCATGTGGTGAAACACTCTGAAATATCCTCTGTTAATGTTTAACGACTCGTTATCTCTCCCTCTCTCTCTCTGTGTATCATCCCGGACTTCTGTGTGCTCATTGAGAAACTTTGCTCAGGGGATTTTGAATAAGGACCCTCTTTCTCGAATGAAGCTCTGAACAAAGATCACAAAGCATATATGACATTAATAATAAAGACATATCTAATAGTTAAAATTAGGGATACACCAATTATACATTTTTTTGGCCAAATACATTTCCAAAATCTAAATCATATTAGAGCAGCCAATATTATGTTAATTGTCACTCTTAGTATTATTTTTTATGCGATTGTTTGTTTGACTGTGCATGTGTATTCACTTTGAACAATCATTCTAAACTATGGTCATTCAAAAATACATACGATATATAAATATGACCTATATATGCTCTCTACTGGCTACTTTGGTGATCAGATTTCAACAAGTTTGGGACAATGTGGTCAATCTTTCTAAGAATGTCCGTGCAGATTATTATTTTTGCTATTTCTTATGTTTTAATTAAAGCAATCTCCTAAAAGGATGCTATGCTATGCTTTATTATGTAAATATACCTACCTGGCTCACATTATTCATGTTTGCAAGTTAAAAATGGTCACGAATTGTGATTGAATCAAGACCTCATCTATTTGTCCCTGACAGTATTGCAATAACTGTTAATACTAAATACACTGGACACTACCTGCTGCTTAGGCTGTTGGATATTGTCACATGGCATTTGTATGGGTTCTCCTGCTTTTGCACTTTTTGTGTTATAGGCAAAGCTGTGTGTATCGTGTATTGACTTCATCTCAGCCCTGGCTGTTGGTATAAAGGTTTTGTGTAAGCTATGAATAACTAAGATACAGAATAACTGTGAAGATTCCTTTATTTGCAGCTGCATTCATCATTTCACAGTGAAAAAATTATTAAATGTTATGAAAGTTTTGCTTTATAGCGCTGAAAGGCTTTTCAGTTAAATAAAGTTTTTGCAGAAATCTGACCATTTTAAGGTATGGAGCATATTGTCACTTTGTTATATGATTTTGAACATAACTGGAAAACTTCAGAAAACTATTGCTTTGTATGAACACTTCATGCAATTGTTTGTAATCCAGTCTTTTTAAAAGAGTGATGTTATATAAACCAGGTTAATGCGAATTCCGTAATTTTTCTAAAACTGAGGTAAGTGAGCTATGTTGTACGTTGTACAACTTGGCAAGGGTCAGGGGTCAGGGGCCCAGTCTTTCAGGCCTTTACTGCCCTCATGAGGCCTGCACAACAAGGCCTGGCCTCTGGAAGCTGGATTTCTAGCTTACCCAGTTAACTTTTATGTTTCTTTTTGATCTAGCCCTGGACATCTGTCATGATAGTAGATCAACTTTTGGCTGGAATGCACCCCGTATGGTAACTGATGCTGCATGTTTAACATGTTCCAGACCAGGCTGAATTTAAAATGAGAAATTGTAAACAGCTCTTGTATCAATCAGGGCCATGCTTTTGTTGGACCTGGAACCACCCTCTGGTTCTTTTTGGATGAGTTTCTGTTAATTGATTTAAAGTCATCAGCTAATAGTTTGTTTTATGGTTCACATAAACAAAGCCAATTAGATTCCCATTCATGACATTTGTGGTAAAAAGCCAATTGGGTGAAAGACTTCACTTTTTATTATTATTCTACTGAAAAGTAGCTATAGTTACATTTTGATTCTAGTAGGAACTGTGAAGTAGTGCCAGTTCAAGTAGATTTTTATTGCTGTTTCTCAGTGTATCCTCAAAACATTTGGGTTAAATGTATTAAATAAGACTACATGCATTTAAGAGACACCATAAAATCATACATAACATCAACCAGTGGTTTCCAAACTGTGATAAAGTGCCTTGCGAAAGTATTCGGCCCCCTTGAACTTCTCAAACTTTTGCCACATTTCAGGCTTCAAAAATAAAGATATAAAATTTGAATAAAGAATTAAGAATCATGATGTTGCACACCAGGTGACATCTGAAATTGACTATATTCAGTAATAAAAAAGTAAAAAAATAAACCGAGTTTTGACCATTCAATTTTAGTAAAATTAATTTCTTTTGCAGCATTAACAAAATAATGTGTGGGCAAGTATCAACTTAAAGATCTGCAAAAGTGCACATCCATTGTAAATATTATTACCATCCCAGTTTCCAAATCCCAAGAAATATCTTACAGTGCAAACATGTGGATTGCAAAAGCAGGTAAGCCCTACAAAACTGCTGAAAATGTTTGTTTACCACTTGCTAAAGCGATGACCAAGACCTAGTACGGTATAAAATGGATGCTGAGTCAGCAGTGTTTAAAGGTCACTGACCTCATCTTTTACTAAAATGGTAAATTCATTATGTGTACTATTTACATATTTTGTGTGAGAGCTCTGTGTGATATCATTTTAGCAGCAGCAACATAAATAGAAGAATTAGAACAAAAAATTGTCAGCTGTAACTACTCATAGATCTAGGTTAAAAATACCTTGATTTTGTGTCCCAGCATTTAAATTATTTACAGAATGTAAAAGGCTATGTTTCTCCCTTTCACCCATTGATTCCATGTAGACTCCAAACCTTGAAAAGGATAAATCAGTTACAGAAAATGAGTGAATGAATGAATAAATTTAAATTCCAGGTTCACAGTGATTGTTAAGGGCTCTGTGATCAGTCTGGAGGATATATCAACTTTGTGTGCAGCAATTATTTATGCTGTTTCTTATGCTGACCTTGCCCCTTGTTCTCGCTTGTTTTTTCTCTTTCTCTCCACTCTCAGGCCTTTCTCATTTCCTGCAGAACCCTGAGCCTCAGGTTGTGCCAGTAGGTGGCACTGCTCGTTTTGAGTGCCACGTAGATGGCCGACCAGTCCCTATCATCACATGGGAGAAAGACCAGGAGCCTCTGCCTGTACCAGTGGAATCTGAGGAAACATCGAGGTGAGTGTCCCTGCCCTAGGTATGCACTTGAACACTGCAATCATTCAACTGAACTTAAAACATGCCTCATGCAAGTACTTTCTGTCCTTGCCATTGTGTTTGCATGTATGTGTTTTTTAATAAATTAAACTAATTAAAACATCTCTTCCGATCTGCTTGCTAACCATAAACATATTAATGCATACAGTAGTGCTCATAACGTTCATGTACATGTCTCCAATTAAAATATGTATTTGATTAAAGGATATAGAAAATATGACCCTAAAGATCTCTAAAACTATGACCATCCAGTAAACATTACTGGGCGATTTCACCTTTTGACAGAGAGAGGAGAAAATCAAGCTCCACTCTTGTTTCAGATCTGAAAATATCCTCAAGTGCTGCCATTCTGAGATGGAAACTCAGTGCTAAGGGTCTATCACAAAGTCAATACTGAGAAAAAGAAAAAGAAGAAAATTGCAAATGAAACAAGGTGTTCTGAGTTGACTAGTTACCCCCTGAGACCAGACCTAAATATTATTGCATGTGTTCAGGATCACACAGATAATAAGAGCCTGATAATGGCACAAACCTAAGACTTCGGATGTATGGAGAAATTCCCCTGCAGGTTATTCTTTATACAGAATAAAAACAAGTCTCTCAAAAAGAATGAAATCAATCATAAAGGCAAAGTATGGGTACGGTATTGTGACTTCTGTAATTTTTGTTACATTCACTACCAATCCTGTGTATGTGCATTGATTTTGCACAATACTGTATACTGTTAGGTGTTATTTAATGAAATTTTAAGGGACAAGTAGCTTTTTGAAAATGGAAGAAAGCACCTTTGCATTTTTCTCTTCTTTCCAGTCTAATTTAAATGTTACAAAGTCAATCAGCAGAGGTAGAGGTATCTTTTAAAGTGAAAGGATGGAAGAAGATTGGGTCCATGTTGAAATGATATATTGAAAATATATGGTCTTATGTCAGTTCTTTTCTCGTACGCCCAAGCGGGCAGAGTAGGGATTAAATGTGATTTGTAAAACTTGCTAATAGACCAGAGATGCTTGTCATTCACAATGAAATGCAGACCTCCAGCATTAACTTGGTGTTTGTAAAATCTCCCAACTACAGTAGAGATCACAATTATTTTTTAACAGTGTGGTCTATTAAATAGGTCCAAATGCTCATTGGACTGGTGGCTGATGATATAATCTAGTTAGAGTCAGATGGTGTAACAAAAAACCCAACACTCTTAAAAATAATGGTGCTACAAAGTGTTCTTGGAGCGATGTCATAGAAGAACCACTTTTGGTTCCACAGAGAGAACCATGTTTGTTTAAAAGATGTGTGAGTGTGAATTTCTTTATGGTTTCTTTATGATTCTTTATGGAATCAAAAGTTCTTCTATGGCCTCGCTCAAAGAACCTTTTGTAGCACCTTATTATTTTAAGAGTGTTTTATACATGATGATTAAACAGCATTAAACTTGGCTCCGTTTTTGTGGTTTCAAATGTCTGTGGTTCCTGTTGGAGATGGGGTTTTTTTGCGACATCACTAGCTACATTTTGGGTGTAGTGGGCTTCAGTGTTGGAGGTTTTAGTGGAAAAGCCACCAGGGAACAAGTGGATTTTGTATGGATGAGAGTGAAGAAAGATACGTTACTGATGTTAGATGACATTTTGTTTCACAAACACCATTCGAATGCATCACAGATATTCAGAGAATGCAGTTCCACTGCTCCATAACCCACTGCAGAGGAGTTATCTACCCCTGAAGCCTACACTTGTCATTGGGTATGGTGACCTTGCATGGCTTACGAAGAGCATCCTATTGTATTAGTCAGTTATTTTCTATGAAGATTAGACAAGTTATATGTGCAAATTTAAAAATCTTGTGTCCACAGTGGGGACATCATAAAATCTAAAGAATTAAGTCATTATTGGTTGTATGTACAAATGTGGACATGTGATGTATACACACAAATGAAAACTGTGGTGAAAAACAAACATAAAAATGTGAGATTTGAATCCCATCCCATAATACCATCTCATTGTCCAATACCAATGAAGCTCTACTTGTGTGAATCTGTCTGCACTTCGAGCCAAGCAGAAACTATTCACACTCCATACAGGTGTCAAAGGACCTTGTGACTTGCCCAAAGGGGTGAATTGCTCACCGTACATGCCACTGAGTGCAACAACAAATGCATAAGTAAATAGATAAAAGATTATTGGCTTGGAATTGACTCTGTGCATGCTCTTGAAACAGAATAAAAGCGGTGCCTTTGGTTTCCATGTCTCTATTCTGTTAAAAAAGCACAATAGCACAAGATGTATAGGGCCATTCCTAAAACACATTGGACTGTACTCGGACAATAGTAGACTCCATGTTGTGAGACGGTCTTTTGTTCCATTCTTTTTCACCCTCTTGCTCAACCCATCTCTTTTTCTCTCCTAATCTTTCTCTCTTTCCTTCTCTGTCTTCTCTCTTTTTCTCATTTCTCTGAAGGTTGTGGTCTGAAGTAAAATCTTTTCTCTGCATTTTCAAGGCTTCTCAGTATATCTCTCTCAGACATATAGAAAACCCACCTACAATCTCATGGATTCTGTGTTTAGTGCTGGGAGCTCATTGAATAAGTAGCCATAGATGAAAATCATTGTTGACAATATTTTGTCCAATGAATAAGATCATCATCATCATCATCATCTTCTTTGCAACATAATCCATTTCAGGGTTGCAGTGCCAATGAATAAGATGATTAAAAAAATGATAAAAAGCAAATCAATGACTGATTAATTCAGACTTCATATCTGATAATATGCCATGAAACTAAAACACCAAAGTGACGTAATGGCTCTTGATATCTGCACAGATGTATTGAAAATGTAAAAGTAGTAAATAAGTAGACTGGTTGTATTTAAATGACTGTGAAAGCAAACCTAAGAGATCTCCAAACATTTTATACACTATAGTTGTAGTGCAGCATGTCACTTTTAATTATTATTATTTTTTAATTCACTATTTTCACTATTCTTTGCAGCAGTTGCAACTCATCGAACAACAGGTGCTCACTTTAAAATGATCTATCTTGACCTCTCAGTGCTCTACCCACACATGCATATATTCATAGCAGCTGTTACTGGATTGGACAAATTTTACAGTATGTTGATTAAAAAGACCATTTAACCTAATGAGAAATTGTAGCACTCTTTGTTTACACCATGTGTCAAGCTCCTGTCCTTGTGGGTTGAAGCACTTTGGACTCCAGATGGCTAATTAACAATGGCTTCATGAGTTGAATTCAGAGTGTTAGACGAAAGGAAACCTTAATTTGTGCAGAGTCATGGTCCAGAAATGCTTGCCTGGTTTCAACATCCCAGTACACCAAAGCTGGTGTATGTGGTAAATATAATAAAAACAATAAAGGCCATACTACTGACAGTTCAGTTATACTCTGATTTCTTATACTGAAAGTTTCAAGAGATTAGAATAACAGATTCTTGTTTATACTGCATTTTACAAAATGAACCAATAGTTTTTTTGGAAATGGGGTTTATAGTTTGGTTTTTCTAAGCAGAGTGACCTTTTTCTTCATCAGATACAAGATCTAAGCTTTTTAGATTTTGGGTTTGATTGTGGAAGTATTATTCAGTTCTGTGTATCTTGGAGCAACCCCTGAAGGTTATATAAGAAAGCTATTACTAAATGCTGGCTTAGAAGAAACCCCCCAATGGTGAAAATGAGTCATCTGTCTATTCTTATTAAATCTTTTTTTTTTAAACCTAAATAGATGTTGAATGTTTTTATGCTTGATGTTCCTCAGACTGGACCTTGTGAGTTTTATTTTATGCATTATTATTGTTGTTGATATTATAGTAATAGTAGTATTAATAGTAATAATATTGTTGCCATTTTATTGATTTATTTACTTATTGTTTTATGTTGATGTAGTTTTGGAAGAAAGCATAAAAAATAGTAAAGAATCAGAAATTTTATTTATTAATATTCCCAAATTTGCTACTAGAAATAATTTACTTTCCCTTGTCCCTGTGTTTATTCCCTTTTATAAGTGTTTGTGATTTCACTAGGTAAATTTTACTATTAGTCAGTCTGAGGTTCACTTGAGAACGCCACCAGCATTTTATATGGTTAGAAAATTATCTTTCATTGGGCAGGGTTTTTTTTCCTCAGTCATTAGAGATGCACATGGTTTCACACCCACATCTTTGTTATCATTTAACTAAGTATAGATATATAGCTGTTTTTTTTATTTTAGATTTAAAGAAAACGACAATCTCTAAGTGATTATGATGTTGATGGTGATAATAATAATTAAATTCTGTGTTTTGCAATAAATTGATTTTATAAATATACAGATCTTGTGTTTGTACCGTTTTTTTAACTTGCTGTAAATCTGAAACAGGTAACAGGTGACAAGCAGGTAACAGGTGCCACAAAGTTTCAGGGTCCTCTCTGGTCCACACAGCTTTAACCCATCTGTGTGAGTGTGGTGTGTGCTCCCTGACTCTGTGTGGGTTTCCTCTGGGTGCTTGGATTTCTTCCCACAATCAGGGTGACTGACTGTGAAATTGCCTGAATGTGTGTGTGTGTGTGTGTGTGTGAGAGAGAGAGAGTTACTGGATGAATATGAGATGCAACATACTGGCGTCCTGTCAGCAGTGTGTTTTTGCTTTACGTCCAGTGATTCTGGGTGGGTTCTGGACCCACTGCAACCCTGAACAAGATGAATTGCTTACAGAAGCAGGTGCGCTATAAGGCTTTAAGGTTGGGACACATGTTTCAGGGTATTGTATGAGCCTCTGCTCCTTTGGGAAGGCTTTATATTATATATTGGAATATTAATGTGAGAATTTGTTTGCATTCAGTCATGAGAGTATTGGTGACGTCACTAATGTTGGATCATTACATTACAATATTGGGACAGCGTCAATGTAGATTGGAGCTAGAATCACCACAATTTGCTATACTTTAATACATACAATATCTTGTTCTTTCTGCTTTAAGGGTCTTCTTGAGAGCAGTGCAATTTGTTGTGTCCCAATGTAAAGTGCCTTGGTTACCTGGTATGGATTTATAATGTATTTAAATAAACTATCTCTAATTTATTTACATTTACATAACATTTCCATTAATAAAACAATACCAGTTCTGTCTGAAGACTAGAGTATTCATGTGATATAGGTCAGCCCTTGAAATAACATTTGGAATCAAGCTTGGATCAGGTCAAAAAACAAAGAACAAATGCAGTTCCCACTTGGGGTTGTTGAGCCATTTGCTCTGATGCTGTGTTGTCCTGATTCAACCCTTGCTGCCTGTATCCTATACCAGTGATCCAGTGAGTCATGCAGCCTAGTTTCCACACACACACACGCACACACACTCAGATTCATAGAGCCTCAGACGGCGTGGCCTTTCCAACAGTTTCCCCACAGACAGCGATCTGTCTCCTGGATTAATAGCCTATAATGTGATTCCTGAAAGGTCTGGGGGAAAGGAGGTGAAGCCCAAGGTCTCTGAGGGTTTTGCGGTGGTTGGTGGGATGGATGGGGAGGGTATTTGAGGTAGTGGTGTAAAGGACCAGTGGTGAAACTTGAGCTCTCCTCTAAGGCTGCCATGATGACCGCAGGAGAGGAGGAAAAGAGGGAAATAAATATTGACAGGTGAAGGACTGGCCAGCGGTCAGCTTCTACACAGCTGTGACGCGCTGTGGTTGCTGACCTACATTTAGAACATCGTGTTGGTTTTTTGCTTTCTCCCTGTCCTGTTCTCTGTCTTTTAACACAAATTCTCTTGTGTAATAAGCAGACTGTTTGAATTGTATCTTCTAGGATAATTATCTGTTATTAGAAAGAGTGAAACAGTTAAAGCATAAGAAAACAGTTAAAACCCCAAGCTGTGGGACCAGGGTATTTAAATGCTTTAAAGAATTAAATTTGCACAGGTTTCTCCATATCCCCTGAGAATTTGAGGCTAATCTAACAAGCTAGTTATTGTAGTTACTTGGTGGCATTTTGAAGAAAGTGTGTGGTGAGTTAATCATGCAGTTTACATAAATCAAATTAAAGCTAGTGTGTAGAATACATCATTAAGTTTACCTAAAGCTAAGTGATGTGTTGCCTCCTTGATTTCAAGGTTATATTTATAAAGCTGACAGAGTGAAATTCTAAAGCTACATAATTTTTATTAATACCCTGTCCAACAGGTATGCAACTCTTCCAAATGGGGTCCTGCAGATTTTGGGTGTTAGTAAAGATGACGAGGGATTGTACCGATGTATGGCATCCAACTCAGCACGAAAACGCTACAGCAAAGATGCTTCCCTTATCGTCACACCAGGTACACACACACAACATTATTGTTTTTATATATATATATATATATATATATATATATATATATATATATATATATATATTATTTATGTTATTATGTTATATTGTCCCAGAAATAATAGCGCTAATGTATATTACTGTCATATTAAGACCATTCTATGCCACTGATATAAAGATGATATATTAGCAACACAATGCAAACTTTATAGAGCAATTTAACTTTTAGCAAAAATATATCTACCATCTAACAGAGTGTAAACAAATACTGTAGTAAACACAATGGGCAACACTGAGATCAACAAATATGAAGAAATGTTCATATATTGTATGATAAGTCAGTAATGTAATTATTGTGACAAGCCTATGGTCACCACATATTTTCTATCTTCCGCTAACACAATTTCAGTTGAAAGTCTAACAGAACTTTTATACTAATTAAAAGAAGCCTGGATTGACCAACATAGCACTGAGTGGCAGGAGAGGAGAAAGGCAGTCTTACCCAACCAGAAATTGTGAGGCCAGATGTGCTTTCTTGAACCCGCAACCATCAGACGTTAGAGCCAACACTCAGGCTGTTGTGTCACTTGAGAGCCTGAGTAAAAAGTCACAAAAGCAGTAGCTTACACCGACACTCACACAAACACAGAGCTTCACTATTATGGGGCTCATCTTCAGTTTGAGAAGTGTCTGAAAAGTGTATGGAGCCTGAAGGGCATTTTCTCATTAGAGTGACTGTAATGAGCTTCACTCCTCAGACTTATCTCCTGTCAGAGACAGAGCAGAGCATACATGCTGGAAATCATGGCCACTGAGCTTGGATCAGTGCATTTGTCCTAGCTGAGCTTTCTCTTTTATGTCTCTCTCTTGTGGATTCTTTTCATGTTGAGAGGGTTCTGAACATAAGCATAGTCTACAGCAGTGTGGTGGGTTTATATGTGTTTTGTGTAAGTGGCCACTGCAGAGGAGGTGTTTAATGTGGTGTGCATTGAATGCCTGAGAGTGAGAGAAATAGGGATAGAATGGGAAAGAGGGAGGGAAGTAGGGATAAAGTAAGAGAAGAAAGAGAAGGGAGAAAATAGTGCCCTCTAAAGTTTTGTGCAGTAAAGCATAATATTCATACTTGCAATACAATATTATGCTGCTTTTCTGTGTGTGTGTGTGCGTGCGTGTGCGTGCGTGCGTGTGCGTGTGTGTGTGTGTGTGTGTGTGTGTGTGTGTGTGTGTATTCCCTTTTAAAATCTTAGGAATGTTATATAAGTTTTTAAAGATCTAATGATTCTTAAAATAAACTTCTTTAAAGTTTAACTTTAATTATTTCTTTTATTTTTTTTTCTTAAAGAAAAATGTATTCTCTTTTTATACTTTGAGGACTGAAACTGATGATGTTGGATCATTTTAATACAATATATAAAAGGTTTGATCTTGTATGCCGAGAGAATGAACCCTGTCTTTAAGTGTTGAGACTCTGGAGTAGCTTCAGTTGGCTGCTTGAAAGCATGTGCAGTGCTGAAAAAATCCTTGAAAAAGGAAAAAACAAAAGAAAAGTATAATACTGTTTCCAAACGACTCTGACACTTCTTGCAGATCTTTGTTATAATTTCAAGATACATACATATATTTAACATAGTATGGCTTTTATTTGGAAATATAAATCAATTCAGGAATGTTTGATAAGTATTACTCTATGAATAGGCATTATGAGAATGGCATGAAGCTTTGTGTATGGTGTGCGTGTTTGAAGTCAGACTGAAAGCCATGACTATGCACACAGCAGTATATTCCACTACAGGCTCTTTGTTCTGTGTGTTTGTTGCTAGTACAGCTTTGCAGCTAGTACAGCTTCAACTCTTCTGGGAAAGCTTTCCGCAAGGTGTAGGAGTGTGTCTATGGAAACGTTTGACCATTCTTCCAAAAACACATGTGTGAGGTCAGACACTGATGTTGAACAAGAAGGCCTGACTCGCAGTCTCCGCTCTAATTTGTCCCAGAGGTGTTCTGTCAGGTTGAGGTCAGGACCTCCACACCAAACTTGTTCACCTATATCTTTATGCACATTACTTTGTGCACTGGTGTGTAGTCATGTGGGAACAGGAAGAGACCATCCCCAAACTGTTGCCACAAAGTTGGGAGCATGATATTGTCCAAAACCTCTTGGTATGCTGAAGTCTTAAAAGTTCCTTTCACTCAGACTAAGGGGCCGAAATTCTGAAAAACAACCCCACACCATCCCCCCTCCACCAAATTTTACACATGGCACAATGCAGTCAGACAAGTACCGTTTTACTGGCAACCGCCAAACCCAGACTTGTCTATTGGATTGCCAGATGGAGAAGCTTGATCTGTCACTCCAGAGAACACGTCTCCACTGCTCTAAAGTCCAGTGGTGGCATGCATTACACCACTGCATCCGATGCTTTGCATTGCATTTGGTGGCGTAAGGCTACAGCTGCTTGGCCATTGAAACCCATTCCATGAAGCACTCTACGCACTCTTCTTTATTTTACCCTGCTTCATTGATCACATGCTGTCATTTTACGTGGCCTACTACATTGTGGGTTGTTGCTGCTGTTCCCAATCGCTTCCACTTTGTTATAATACTATTAAGAGTTGACAGATGGAATATTTAGTAGTGGAAAATTTCACAACTGGACTAGTTGCACAGGTGGCCTCCTATCATGGCACCATGCTGGAATGCACTGACTGGAAGTGTCACATGCTTAACTGTATTTTCTTTGTTGTTGCTGTCAAGACTAAACTCTGTATTCCCAAAATGGAAACTTTACAGGAGAATGAAAAGCATTCCTATCTTTTAATGTACACTCATTTTTAAGAGTTTTTATTCCAAGCATTTGAACCATTTTTATTGGTTCTACTGAAATTTAACAGAATGTATATGTCAGCATGTGTTTTAAAAAATGAAGAGGCATTATGTTCTTTGTACACTAGATTACGTAGGACATTATCAGGATACATTTCCTGGTACATGTCCAGCTTTGCTTTATTCATTCATATGTATTTTGGGATGTGTGTCTTAAAAATATATGCTGCTATGACAGTGGTGTCAAATGATTATTCTAGTTTGACCTAGTGTGATCTCTATTATAAATTCATTGTATTATAAACAGTACGATCTCTATTATAAAGTCATTGTTCATGAGACACTTTCTTGACACCTAAATTTGTCTTTTTATGACAACTAGCACAAATGTACATTAACATTTTATAAAGGCTTAGACCAACAAGTGTCAGGTGCCTGAAAAGCTGCTTTTGTCGAATCCAATCTTAAAAAGGTTATGACAACTAATATTTCAGTGGATTAAACCTTGGCTTAACACCCCCAACCCCAACCCCCACTCTGGTGTAGCTACCTGTGTGTGAGAGATTGGATTGACCCACTTTGAATGCTTGTATTCTGCTCACTCTCACTCTGGAGGCTGGATATAATCTGAATGATTAATTTATAATGTGCTGACTGGATCCGCATCTACATGCGTCTTCCACTTCATTACCATAATGTTTGGACTGCTGGAGTCGAGGCACAACAGACGTTGTTTCTATGGCTATGCCCAGTCTAGATGAGGCCTTCTCATGTAAGGTATACAGTTAGATTTACCTATTCATTTTAAGCGTTAGTTTAAAGGCTAAATGTAAGCACAGTAATCTGCCCAAGTTTTAATATCCTCTCTGTATGTCTGCTGTATTTTTGTTTCCCCTTGCTCTCTCTCTCTCTCTCTCTCTCTCTCTCTCTCTCTCTCTCTCTCTCTCTCTTTCCATCTCTCTGTCTCTCTCTGCCCTCTTTAGAGTGTTTGAGACAGCTGTTTGTGGACAGGTTGGAGGAGCTTTGACCTGGAGTCATTTTCCCTAAAGCTAACTGTGTTAACTGGCAGTCAAGCTGCCCTATTATAGAAGCATGCAAAAACATATTATTTGATTTCATTGCCATTTATAATGTATTGTCATTTATAATACTGATATTGCAAAAGCCTGAAATATGCAAATTTGACCTTCACTGCTCAATTTATCTGGCTATTTTTTAAAGCTTTCAAAAAATTATTATTATTTCCTTTTTTGTTAAAGCAATTCAGGCCAACTCTTAACCTCATTTCAAGTGTTCACCAGTGTTTGATGAATTTACTTTAGTAGATTTTGTGATTGCAGAATGTAGCAATATAGTTTACACGGTACCCACTTGTATCCACACAAATACAATCTTTTTTTCTTTTCTTTCTTTCTTTCTTTCTTTCTTTCTTTCTTTCTTTCTTTTTTCTTTCTTTCTCTCTTACTTTTTTCAGTTTTCCCTATGTATCAAATGTGAAAAGGGCACTTGCCTTGAAGATTGGCCCTTAAATACAAACCCATGTGATATTTAATTGCACACACAGAAAATCCGTGACTGGGTTTAATCATAAAAGTCTAATCAGCTGTATTAAAATTACTTCTCATTTGAACAAAGAATTATTGGACAAATTAAATGTACGGTGACATGAAATATGTAGTGATGTAAAAAATGTGTTTGTTTTTATGTTACAACTAACATATAGACTAAATTCTACATACTAGCTTTAGGCAAGTAATTGATACGTGTGACTAATGAACTTTGCTCAGTAACTATATACAGCCATGCAGTTTTGGAACCCTTGACATTTTTCCAGAAAATTAATTAAAAACAGAAAAATTTCACACAAAGCTCCAAAAAATGGGCCAGACAAAATTATTGGCAACCTCAGCTTAATATTTGGTCTCTGATATTTGAAGGGTGCCTTCTCCCAACAGCATTTTTAAAATCTCTCCACCATATTTGTAGGTACTGTGTTATTTTCTTTGTAGGTTTTCGGTAAACAGTAGAATGATGTGCTTTACCAAAAAGCTCTATCTTGGTCTCATCTGTCCACAAGACATTTTCCCAGAAGAATTTTGGGATACTCACGTACATTTTGGTAAACTGCAGTCTAGCTTTTTTATGTCACAGTGGGGTTCTCCTGGGTCTCCTGCCATAGCGTTTCATTTCATTCAAATGTTGACGGATAGACACTGATGCACCCTCAGCCTGCAGGGCAGCTTGAATTTCTTTGGAACTTGATTGGGGCTGCTTAACCACCATCTGGACTATCCTGCGTTGCAACATTTCATTCAATTAAATTCAATTATTCTCTTCCATCCACATTTAGGGAGAATAGCTAGAGTGTCATGGGTTGTACATTTCTTGATTATGTTGTGCAGCATGGACAAAGGAACATCAAGATCTCTGGAGATGGACTTTTAACCTTGAGATTGTTGATATTTTTCCTCAGACAGTTCTTTTCTCTTCTTTCTGTTCTCCATGCTTAGTGTGGCACACACAGACACACAATGCAAAGATTGAGTCAACTTCTCTCCTTTTTTATCTGGATTCAGGTGTGATTTTTATATTGCCCACACCTGTTACTTGCCACAGGAGGGTTTAAAAACAAACATCTCATGCTTGAAACAAGTTATTTACCTACAATTTTGAAGAGGTGCTAGTAATTTTGGAGTTTTGCATGAAATTATATACATTTTGGCTTATGTTGTGTGGTTTCAATACGCTCAAAGGAAATAAACATGTATATAACAAAACATGTGTAATTGCAATAATTTACTGGGAGAAATACTTTTCAAATTTCAGAGGTACCAACATTTCTGGCCATGACCGAATCTTCAGACTTCATCTGTATTGTCACTGTCATAATTTCAGTGTTTCAGTTAAAAGTGACCTGAGAATTTCCCATGCGTTTCTTCCAATAATTGTATACCTCCTTCGTATGTGTGTGTGGGTGTGTATATATAATGTATATAGAAATTGTTCTTTCTTTCTCTCTCACTCTCTCTTTTTCTCTCTCATATTTATATTAGAAATGTGTTCATTTAGTGTGTGTGTTTTTGTGCGTGTGTCTGAGTTCAGCTTCATCGGTGGAGAATGATGTGGTAATTACAGCTCCACCACGAGATCTGATTGTGGTGCTGGGCCAGCCGGCAGTGCTGGAGTGTATGGCTCAGGGTCAACCTAAGCCATTTGTGTCCTGGAGTAGACAAGGTAAGAACACATTAAAAAAAAGTACACATTAATATATTGCTGGGCAGACATCTGAGATCACCTTTAAATTAATTTCCAAGCAAAATAGCCATGAAATAAATGTTAATGTAATTATAACTGAAAACAGAGGATTTTAAAATTTGAGTTTTAAATAATGATATATAGACAGAATGGGATGCCTTACAATGTGCTTTGAAAATAGGAAATTCTCAAATGGAACAAAAAGACTACTTCTAGGCCATCTTTCAACTTAAAAAAAATTAGGCCAATTGGTGAAATGTAGATATGAATCTATGTATTTAGACTATATATCTTGGTGAGCAGAAGTCAAAATAATCTGCGATGGCATATCATAATATGCAAGTGTAATATATATACATTTTCCACTGGGATTCCACTGGCTCATAATTTGAGGATTTGTGGCATTGGATACATGCTTGACACAGTAGATTCTCTGCCTCTCTTTACCACTTCACAACACAAACAAACCTGCACCCACCCACACGCACAAACACAAATGCAATTGAACACACACACACATACACACATGCACACACCCACACACACACACACACACACACACACACACACACACACATGCATATATGGTTGTTCTCTGTTAAATTGCATGATCCACACATCATCAATTCATCATCCTGTTTTTAACTTTCCAGTATATAATAAGTAGACAGTGAGGTGGATGAGTGTAAGGCCTTTCCTTTGTCTACTGGCTAACATGGCAGATGCTTCTGGTCAGTACATGTTCCAAAGTCCTCTACTGCCACCTGATGGTTTCCAAAGTTCTAAAGCTTTCTATATAATTCAGTGGCTGACATTTAAACCTCAGTCATTCAGACTTCCTAACAGGAGATTCTGTGCCGTGTTGATGATAGGAACCAGGGGGCGCAATGACTGCATTGCAAATATTACAATTGTAAACTATATCGCCAAAAGCCCAAAGGAATTGGTTGGAACTTCATAAACAATGATCGCAGGCTGTATCCTCTAGCCAACAATTGGTCATAATGATGTGGAGATAATGGGAGTGGTGTGGACCAATGTGAAGATCAACAGAGGTGTCTGCTAAAGAAGCTGAGTTAAATCAAATTTTAAGAAGTTTGTATGTACTTTTGGACCTATAATGACTTTGCTGTCCAGGATTATCACTGATAATAGTTGTAGTTGTAGATTCAAAAGCATGGATTAATTGTCTGTAAGTGCTTCAGGGTCTATTTTTTATATATATATAAAATCCCTGATTTATAAGGTTGTTAAAGGGCCAGTTCTGTACATATTTTTTCTATTATTTCAATATCCCATTTTGACATTTGTGGTTTTATGAATAAAAAAATATTTAATTTATTTGTACTTGACGGTTCATAACATTTTTTTTATCCAGCTAGACTGGTTTGGTTATTTTCTGTTATTTATTTTCTAATATTTGTAAATTAACTCTGTTCTGATTAGCTGCCTTGTATTATACATCATTTAAAAAGCAGATAGATTGAATAGTGAATAGTGTACAAAGACCAGAGAAACCATGATGAAGAGCCTGGAAATAAAGCCTTGGGATTCCAGATTAGTACATTTAACTTACTCACTTGTGGTGTAATTGCCTTTTTTCTAAACTGTTAAATAAACCTAACCTGACATAGAATTACACCACAAACACTGCTAGAAATGTTAATGTAGTTTAGAAGCTATGTGTTCAGTTCTGTTATACTTATTCTGCTTTATCTCTATTTTTCTTTTGATTTTATGTAACCACCTGTCGGGGTACAGACGGGAAGCCCATTTCGACAGATGTGGTTGTCCTAGCAACCAACCTAGTGATCCCAGACACACACACTCAGCATGCTGGAGTGTATGTGTGTCGTGCCAACAAGCCCCACACCCGGGAGTTCATCTCTGCCTCAGCTGAGATCCGTGTGCTTGGTGAGCTTCAGTGACTCAGTAGTGTTACATTAAATGAGACTGAGACACTGCACTTACTTGTACCACATGTTCCACATACTTGCACCACATACTGAGCGAAATACAATATAATGACTTTGTGTTTTTTCTCTCATTTGCTTTATACATGTTTTTTTTCATATTTCCTTTTTTGTTGTTTCCATGTATTTATCCTTTCTTTTTTCTATTTATTTCCTTCTTCCCTAATTCTGATTATTGTTTTCTTTCTTACTATTGTTTCTTTTACATTTTCTGTTCTGCCCTCTTTTATCCCTGTCTCTCTCAGCTCCTCCTGTAATTCTGCAGCCTCCAGAGTCGAGGGCTCTCTCTCGGGCAAACACGGCTCGTTTTGTTTGTAACAGTTCTGGTGACCCTGCTCCCGTTTTACACTGGTTAAAAAACGGAGAGCCGGTGCAGTGGTCAGCTCGAGTGAAGACTCAGAGTCCTGGAGTTCTGCTCATTAATCAGCTGGGTTTGGAGGATGCTGGGTACTACCAGTGCATCGCCTCCAACAGCCTTGGCACGGCCTGTGCCACAGCCAAGCTGTCGGTCATCGTGAAGCAGGGTCTGCCCAGCTCCCCGCGACACCTGCAGGCCACACCCCATTCCAGCACCTCTGCCCTGCTCTCCTGGGACCCCCCTGAACACAACAGTGACCAGGTCATCGGTTTCTCTATCCACTACCAGAGCACCACAGGTCTGTGAGCCAGTGGAGTGTGGATTCTGTATAATTTTATAACATTGTTTAGTGTGTATATAAACAATGGATATTGCAGGTATAAGTGAATTGCTATAATTATGGTCTGTTTACTGTTTAAATTCATAAAACACTACCTTTCTACCCTTTCTCCTGTGATTATCTTCTCTCTCTCTCTCTCTCTCTCTCTTTCTCACGTTGTTTTTCCTTCTCATTCTGTTTTTCACTTTTTGCTCATTCTCTTTTCTCTGTAACACTTGCTTCCATTTTCTCCTCCTACTCCCTCTTTCTATCCCTTTTTCTCTCTTTCTCTTATCTACATGTCTTGCTCCCTTTTTCATTCTGTCTCTCTCACTTTAATACTCCTTTTAATCCTATCAATTTTTGTCTTGTTCTATTCCTGAAATGTTTTTGTTTTTTGTCTTGTGCTCTCTCTCTCTCTCTCTCTCTCTCTCTCTCTCTCTCTCTCTCTCAGGTTCTGATAACATGGAGTATCAGTTTGCAGTCAACAATGATACAACAGAGTTCCATGTGAAGGAGCTGCAGCCTCACACTGTCTACACCTTTTACATGGTGGCCTATTCACCCATGGGCGCCAGCCACCCATCACAACCTGTCACTGTGGAGATGTTGGAGGATGGTAAGTGCTGATTGGAGGGTATGCATAAGGAAATATGACATTAAACAACACTCCATTCACCTGATTAGACTGTGTACATAAAGTACAGTTAGAGCCTACCCATTTCAAATGAAGAAACTGTTTTCAAATTATTCCAAGCTAAAGAACATTTCATGTTAAAACTTAAGTTCCCATTGTCCTGTATGCAGTACCCAGTGCTCCACCACAGCTGTCTCTGCTCAGCACTTCCCCGACTGAGATCAGAGTCATGTGGCTGCCCCTCTCCTCTCAGCTAAGTCGTGGAGACATTACACGATACCGCATTGACTACTGCACGTTAGAGAATGGTGAGATACTCTTGTTGGTCACTATTTATGATGTAGGATTGTAAGCATGTTCCAAAATGATATGTATAATATAGATAAATAAAATATATATGTAATTATACACTAAATGGTAATTTCACAGGAGTTGGCAAATTTATTTCTTAGGTTTTCCTTTTCATTACTTTTTTTGATAGTAAATGTGTAATAAATGAAAGGACTCCAGCTAGACATCTCTACAAGGTGCATGCCAGTGAGATTTTGGCTGGTGAGATTGGAATTGTAGCCAGTGGCAGTCTTTAAGCCCACCTTGAGGTTTATTCTAGTGATAATATGCCCTTATTGTGTATTGCATATAGTGCCCGGTACTGGTATTGAGAAGCAATGAGTCATCTGTGATACAGGCAGTGGACCAGGGTTTTTGTATGAATGGACAGTCATATTGGGTAGAGTGAACATTTAGTGAGTGCTTATGTCTTTGTACCATTAGAATGTTTTAGTGTGTACACATGTCTCTATCAGTGTGGAGCAGCAGGGAGACAGGCAGATGTTGGGGTGTGTTTCCTGCCACAGTTGAGTGCTTCTGCCTCTATTAGAACTCCTGCATGTCTGACGAACTGGAGTGAAGGCCAAACAAAAGACACTCCTTTTGGCTCTGGTGTAGAAGAGCCATATTACTGATAAGACTAAGCACATTTGGGAAGTGAAGTACTCTGTGCCATTGTTCATGTATGTGTATCAGCAAGCTGCACATTGAAATAATTAGCCTTTGTGGATGCCTGTGTGTTCTCTGTGGTGTGTTTTTGTGTGGTTCAGCAGACAAAGTGTTTTCAGTGGAGGTGGGTGGGAATGAGACACAGGCGACCCTAAAAGATCTGAAGCCCAACCAAACTTACCAGCTACGGATGGCTGCAGGAACACGAGCTGGATTCGGCCAGCCATCAGACTGGGCCATTCATCATACGCCCAATCTTACTCAGGGTGAGGATAAATACACATACGTACATATTGTGGAATCTAAAATCTGAGGCCACAAGGGAATTCTAGAATTTCATTAGTTCTGAATTCATTAGTATTCTGAATAGCAAAACAAATAAATGATCAGGGAAGTAAAATGCAGAAAATGTACTAACTTTGTATTCTCCTCAAAGCATGTGCTAGCCCACAGCCTTTTAGATTTGTAGCATTGTGTGATTAAGTCGTCTGGATGTTCTGAATAATTTATGTTTCTGTGTACTCTCTCACTCTCTTTTTGTCGTTTGCTCTCTCTCTCACACACTCCCCCTGTCTTCTAGTGCTCTTTGCTCCTACTGAGCTTAAAGTCAGAGCAAAGATGCATTCCCTTCATGTCACTTGGCAGCCTCCACCCAATCACACGCAGATCACCAGCTACAAACTGGCCTATCGGGAGGTGGATGGAGAAGAGCTGACCAATGAAGAGATTCCTGTGGGTGATGCTCATCAAATTAGGCTCCGCAAACGAGTAAAGCATTATGAAATCACAGGCCTAGGTAAGAAGATGTTTTTGCCCTCACACCAACAAGTGATTATAACGACACTCTTTTATGTAGAGCTGTATGTGTATGCGTAGTTTAATAGATAGATGCATGTGTGGGTTTCAGCTCCGGATCGTCTATATGAAGTGAAAGTGTGGGCGTGTAATAAACAGACTGAAGGCTATCCTGCCGTATGGAAGGGACGCACAGAGAAATTAACTGATCGAGGTTTGTATGTGTATGAATTGATGATGAGGTTAAGGTTAATAATGGTGTGTTTATATTGGTCAGTTTTGGTCGAGCAAAAATAAACCCTAAGTAAGTATGAATGCTTCCTTTTGAACTCTGGTGCACATGAAACAAGTGGATCGAAACTTTCTGAGCAGGTTGAGGGTTCAAACACCAGCTTGGGTCACTCTCTTTAAGGGGTTTGGTGTATTCTCCCTGTGACTGTGTGGGTTTCCTCCAGGGGGTTCTGTTTCTGTCCACGATCCAAAAACAGACACTGTTAGGTGAACGGGCTATACAAACAGGTAAATGAAAATAATGAATGTGTAAAAGTATGAAAGTATGACAGATCAGAGCTGTACAGTCATCAAGGTTGGTATTTTAAACACTGATATACAGCACTGGATGTTTCTCTTAAATTTTAGGGTGTAGCAGGTATCACTCTGACAAACATTTTTACTGCCAATGTATTTCCTTTTAATTTATATTGTACATATCCTTTTATAAATAGTGAATTCAAATGGAGACATACTGTTGCACACACAAAACGTGTATAATCTCCATAGAAAAACATTAAATAAAATGGCATGCTATGTCACGGTTCCAAATATTTCCTCCAGTAACTCCTAGTTATACATATGTGTATGTGTTTTGTGTGTTGCAGTGAGACCACCGGACTACCTCCCCCCACTGCCCCCCAGTAGTGTTAAAGCTCAGGCTAACAGCTCCACTTCCATCTGGTTGCAATGGGAGAAGCCACCATTCAATAATGTCCGCATCATCACATACACCATCCGCTGCAGCCCAGCAGGCACCCGCAATGCATCTCTCGTGTCTTACTACACCAGGTGAGGGACAACACACATATACAATGTCTTTATTACCATCTTATGAAGTTTGAGGGAATGAGGGAATATCACAGGCTTATAAAATTGCCATTGTCAAACATATATTAGAATAGGCCTAAAAACCACCACGCTACTCCCAGCTGGAGAATGAGTTTTACTAATATGAACTTCTGAGTATGATTGATAGTACTGTTAGTGCAGATTTGTTTCCTATACATTATCTTTGCATGTAGAAAAATAAATAAATTGCAAAATTTGACAAACATGAAAAGCTTCAAATATAATTTTGAACTCTTGGTGAAAGCCCTAGGGGATGACACACGTATTAAAATGTATTGTCTAGTGTGTGGACAGTTGTGCTTACACATTTTGCTTTTGCAGCACTTCTCAGGAGATCCTCTTGGGGGCACTAAAGCCCTTCACTCGTTACGAGCTGGCTGTCCAGTCTAATGGCATTAATTTTGGGGGCCCCTTCAGCAGCACAGTAGAGGAGTCCACACTGGCAGACCGTTAGTATTCATACAAACCCTTTTTAACATCTGTGGCACAGTCTATACCTAATTATAAGGCAGTGAATCAGTGAAGCCTGAAAAATGGCGGCTTACACTGCATTTAAACGTAAGAACATTCTAGAACATTGTTTTGCATGTATATGTGGGTGTATAGAGGGTAGTGTGTGTGTGTGTGCGTGTGTGTGTGTGTTTCTATTCAGATCTGAGAGTGAATGTGTCAGGATAACAGTGAGGGGAATAGCTCAGAGGGTCGTGTGGAGATAATTAGCTTTAATTAAATGTCCACATTGATCTGGCCCTTTCATTGGCCAAGAGACTCTCAGTCTGTCCATCTCAGCAGCCAAGTGGTGGGGAGCTGTCACCACTACCATTTGTTGTCAAGGCGACGGAGAAGCTGACCAAAGTGGGGGTGGATGTTGGTGAAAATATCTCCTGTTATTTTTGTTGCTTAATATTATGTGTGTGTGTGGGGGGGGGCTGCGTTGTAGGACCCTCATCTCCCCCCACTGACCTGCAGCTGAGTGCTATTAACTCATTCTCTGTGATGGTGAGCTGGCGTCCCCCCTTGGAGCCCAATGGTATCATTGTGAGTTACAGAATGCTCTACAGCGGAAACCTCAGTCAGCCTGAACACCTGTGGACCAACCTCAGCCATGATGGTGAGCACTGTCTGTAAATCTGTAAATGTGGTTATAAACATTTGATAGCATTCATAAGCCTACAAAAAAAACCCATACAAAAGCCTTTCATGACAAGTATTATAAAGTTGCATTATAAAGTGTCAAAACAAGTGTCAATTATTGAAACACTTTTGTGTAAAATTTTATAAAGCTGTTTTAATAACAGTGCTTGCGGAAACTAATTCATAGAAATTCACAGTATGGGGGCTCCATATTGGTTCACCAGGAGATCTTCAGTTCTATTCCTGGTGATGCCTCAGGCTGTTTTCCCAAAAAATGTGCAAAAAGTACTGCTGCATATCTAAACACATTATTCAGATGGATTTGTGATGCAGTAGACACGCAGAGACATTGTAGATGACAGTTGCTCTTATGCTGCTGCACAGTTTGTGTTGGTCATCCTCTTGTCCTTCATCAGTGGACACAGGACGCCACTCACAGGACGCTGCTGACTGGATATTTTTTGCTTGGTGGACTATTCTCAGTCTAGTAGTGACATTTAGGGGATTTAGACCTCCACTGTTTACTCATTATGCCACAGCTCTTACAGATCAGTTTTCCTTTTTACTCGATCGGTTTTCACTGGAGATTTTTGTCCGCCACCCATCCAAGGAGCATTTGAATCTCTTCAAAACCCCTTGGGGTAACGTTACGAGCTGTGATTGTGAGTCTGAAAAAATCAAATGCGAAAGCTGCTGTAACTTCAGATATTTTACCACTGGTTAATTTGCACTGGAGCATTGAGAGGACTCTCTGGCCAGTCAGGGCTCTGTAGTGTTTACGTGTCATATTTCATTGCTTAAAAAGTACCTGGTTTCAGGGACCAGGTACCAGATTTGGCCAGGGGAAAAGCAAAAGAGCTGAGTCGAGTGGAGTCGAGTAGGTTCCGTGCAGTAGGAAAGCATCTTAACGCAGTGTCAATGCAGTGCTGAGAATGATCCATTACCAAATTATACCTGCTCTGTGGTGGTCCTCTCACAAAATTGTGCCATTCAGTTGTTCACTGATTTAAATGTAATTTTCTGCAGGTTTTTCATAGTTATGAGTGACAAATCATGTTCAAAAATAATCAAAAATACTGAAAAATATGTTATAATTACAATAAAATAATGTGTGAATAGGTCAAAATAAACAGTTATAATGACATTATTTTCTTCTAGCAAATATATAGAAATATAGTGAAAATGTATTAGTTCATTCATTCATATTCCTTTTTCTTCTCTCCCTCTCTTTCCCCTTCCTCAGGATCTGTGACCAGCACTGAGGTTCTGGGTTTGATGAGCGGAACCCGGTACTATTTTAAGATGGGGGCTTGTACTGAGGTGGGTGTGGGACCTTTCTCTCCCGTAAAGGACGTGCACACACCCCCAAAAAATTACGGTAAGTACATAGAATGTTTCAGTGCTGGGTGTTTGTCAGAAGAGAGTAAGACTTCATCAAGGAATTTAATACAATTTGGCTATTTAGGTTACTTTAAGTGCTCCTTTTCTTCAACACATACAAGCACACACATACACCCACTTCATTCCCTTCACTCTGGCTCCCACTCTGTTGTTTGAGTGGTCGTTAGGCTGGTTTGTTGGGGCTGCTGGCACTTTTCCTGCGGGGCTAATAAGCAAAGCAGCAAACTCTGTTCAGCTCCAACAGCTTGGTAAATTGCAGCCCTCTCTATACTGCTTGCTGCTGCTGCTGCAGTACAGTGACAGCCAGGGCCCTAGCTTTAGAGCAGCAAGGCACATCTTATGTGCTGATTAAGTTGCAGGTGGAGAGTGAGGAAAAAGGAAAAAGAACTGTGCTTCTGAGTGTATCTGTGAGACTAGGTAGTATGTTATTGAAGCCATGTGGCTGTATTCTCCACTGCCATAGAGACAGCCATTACTAGTGCTCAACATCTATGATCCACTTGGGCTGTTAGAAGTGGTATAGTGAGACACATATACACACACACACCAACCCACACTCATCTCACATCACATCCTGTAATCATTCTGACGTTTACTTTGATATCAGAGGCAGTTTAATTCAGGCTGTAAGTACTGAGTGGGCCGGTTATTATACTCAGCTCTTTCCTTCACTGAAATGGACTTGGGAATGTTATATTAGCATTTTTTATATCCAGATCATAAATTATTAGTTTATTTGTCAAAAAGGAACAAGCTTGAAGAAAGAACATCAAAAGACTTGCAGTGGTGAGATAGGTTTAAACGTTTACACAGAATATAATGAACAGATTGAAACTGTATGTGTTACAATAAAAAGCCTATAAATAAATAAAAGAACACATGTCCAACAAATATAAAACTGAAAATGTCCCTCAAAAAACAAATTCAGATATATATTGATGATTTTTATTGCATTATAATGACCCTTTTTTATGTTGACATACATGTATTACATTAAAGGAGGTGAATGTACTGTGACAACATCAGGGTAAGATATAAAGACATCATTTAGTTAAATGTACACAACGTTAATGAAACATGGAACATCAGGGGTCCAAAATTCCTTGGATTATTCAACCATGAAAAAATAGTTACTCGAAAACACAACCATTGATATATAAAAGATATTTGAGTAATTATTTTCAAATGTGATAAATAATGATCTAATTATATGTTAACGTTTAGAAAAGAAGCACATAGCTGCATTTGATCAAGCAAAATACGGTGACTGACAGTGTAAAAATATTGAGGGGAGAACATTTTGAGAAAATTCAAACATAGAATTAAATAATAAAAAAGTACTCAAGGGCTTTAAACTCTCGGTCAGGAACAAAAATTCTATGCTATTTAAATAGCATTTTGATGTCTATACATCAATCCAGCTTGTGTATTACAATATTAAATATTTTTAACTATGTTAATTCTAATAATATTCTGCATTCTCTCCCTCTCATGCTCTCTCTCTCTCTCCAGAACTCGACATACATGCTGTCACTGGGATCATTGTTGGTGTGTGTCTCGGGCTTCTCTGCATCCTGCTCTGCATGTGTGTTAGTTTCCACAACGGAAAAAGCAGGTACACACCAAGTCCCTTTGACAAATTTTCTTTGTAAGTGTAACTGTCTTCATTTGTATTCTCAAGCCGTTTGCCCAACTGAAAGGGTTCTTAAAGTTGTAAGTGTGTGCTATGAATGAAGTCTTTATTACATTGTTGCTGATATAAATGCCTCAGAACCACTCGGCTCTTGAGAACTCTGTGGTTCAGTAATTTTGCTGTGAATTTGACAAACCACTACCATGTTTTAATATGTTTTATACATGATCATGCCCAACAGTATGACAGAATAATCCATATCTTCCATCTCAGACAGCAGCACTGCAATGTTCATGTCGAGTTGACAATCACTGGATCACGAGAATCTGAGAAACTAATTTAAACACCAATGGTGGCGGTTTTAATGATAACAGACTTTATATGAATTAAATGAGAAGGATTTTGGCAGGCCTGTTTTGTTTGCAGATATTATCCCTAATCTGCAATGGCAGTATTACGAAGCTGCTTCCAATGGCAGATATCCCAGCCTGGTAATCACCATCAGTCAGTGTGTATATCATAAGAGTGTGTGTGTGTGTGTGTGTCTATCAGTGCGGAGCAGCAGGGAGACAGGCAGATGTTGGGGTGTGCTTTCTGTCATGGCTGGGTGCTTTTGCTTCTATTAGAACTCCTGTATGCCTACAGAACAGAAATGAAGGCCAAACAAAAGACAGATACACTATGCTTAGCTTTGGCACAGAAAACAGCAAACGCAAATCACTGTCTTATGGGAATTTCTCCGTTATTGTGCAAAAGCATGGGATTATATTTTCATTTCAATATGAAAGGAATGCTGCATTTACATGTACATAAATCTGAACTTTTACATTACAATAATTTTGCATAGCTTTGCATAGATACCAGTGAGAATGGCTTTGACTTCTAGGCTTGTTGTTTGAACACATCTAATGTTGCCTCTTTAATGTGAGCACAGTTACTAGCCTCATGTTTGGTGGATGATATCCGCCTATTGAGCTGTGGATAAGATCGTCGTTAAGTTTGATGGTTTCCAGTTATGTAGTAATGGAACAGTTCAGTGGCCAGTTAAGAATATGATGGCAGGCACACAAGGTGCAATGATGGAAATGTAAATTAATATTTAGGGAAAAAATTAAATGTACATATTTTTCCTGTTGCTGTAAATATAGCTGAAATATATTGAAAGTCTAATGTAGCTTACAAATAAGATGCTAATAGATGCTTATATAAGCCTAAATGGCTTCATGCAAGATGAATATTTAAATCATTATACACTTGCACTAATGCTCTAAAACACATGACGTTGTTAAGTAACAAACCCCCACCCCCACAATTTGTTGTGCAATTCATTCAGTTTCATATTAAGGCTTCCGATGTGTTTGCATGTGGTTTTTGCTATGTCCAGTGATCCGTGACTAATCAATCCTTTGTAGAAAACACTCAAAAATAAGAGATCCTTCAAAGTTCCAAAGTACTTTCTCTGACTGGTTTAAGGCGTTATTCGTCAGTTTTCAGTTACAAACACATTGTTTGTAACTGGGTTGTTGCCCTGTTGTCCACCACCAACTGGTTACAAACGAGAAATAGTGTATCAAAACCACCACGCACCCACCCCCCTTTAACCCTTTCTGTGCCTGTAGACGTTGACATGTTTTTTTTTTTTTTTTGTTTTTTTTTTTTGAGGGGATCAAATTATTGATGGGGACAATTCAATAATCGCTGGATATTGGTGGGGACACGTCACTTCCGTCTATGCTAATTATACGCCCTTAAGGCCAGTGCATAGTTTAGTCCATTTGGTACTGGCTCAGGTCTTTCAATTTGACTCTCTGTCTATGTCTTTGTTTTTCTTTCTCTCTCTCTGATCTGTTAGGGATGTGTCTGGGGGTTTAGAGGCCAGTGCATTGAGCTCCCAGTACCGCAGGGGTGGACATGCTATGTCAACTGGTGTGTCTGACTGCACTGACTGCCACGAGCTGGAGACCCTGATGCCTCCCTCAGCCCACAACCCTGCTGTGCCCCTCACTGAACCTAATGAGCAACAGAGCCTCATGGGTGGGGTTTTCACTGCTGATGATCCAGCAGAGCCCAAGGTAAAAGTATTGAATTAGTTCACTAATTTCAATGTACCTGTTTAGTATACTGTACTAGACTGTACTGTACAAGTCTCAAATTAACAATGAGCCTCTAATAACTGAAGTTGTAGATTGTGTAGTTATTAGTATTAATTCTTTAAATGTCTCTGAGATACTCTGGCTGTAGTGGTTAGCACTGTCACCTCACAGCAAGACGATCCAGGTTCGATTCCCAGCCCTGGCCGTTCTGTGTGGAGTTTGCATGTTCTCCCTGTGCTTGTGTGGGATTCCTCCGGGTACTCCGGTTTCCTCCCACAGTCCAAAGACATGCACGTGAAGTTGATCAGTCACTCTAAATTACCCATAGGTGTGTGTCTGCTGACAAGAGATAGGGATGCTCAGTTAGCTTCTCTACTCTCATAGTGCACCATGAGTATGACTCTTTTGTGCAGCCAACCATCACAAAGCGATGACGGCCATGTATGTACATATGAGATTCTTTAAAATAAAAAAAAAAACTCATATAATAAAAGGAGAACATTTAGTTAATTTGCACAGGGTAAAATGATAAAATATACGTACAGTTTCTCCTAAATCTACAAATAGATGAAGACTAATACACCATAGCTTGTACACACATATCACAATAATGCATCATATTTAACAAGGACACAGTGTCATTCATTTGAAGCACTGAAATAGTACTCCTTGTAGAACATTTGTTAAACGTGTGCATGAGGTGTGTCTGTGTCTTAAAGCATGTCTATTAGAAACGTTTGTATTTACTTATAAAAAATACACTGCATTTTACTAAACTGCTGTCTTTTTCTTTATCCAGCCAAGCTGGAATGGTTCAGTCAGCCGCGACTGGACCAACAGGATCACCAGATACAGAGACACCATCACAGAGGACTGTCCTTCTCTCATTAACGGACCTCATGACATCACAGCCCTGGAGAACAGCAAGGTGAGAGGGAATGGTGAGAATACATGAGTGAGTGAACTTCCACATTCTGACAGCAGGAGTGTGAAAATATATTTTCTATAGACATGTAATTTCAATCATATGATGAGATGAAGCTGTGCACATATCTGTGAGTGTGAGCATTATTCAGCGGAGTTGATGGACCATGCTGCTTGTAGGCAGGAAACGTGTAGAGAAAGTAATTAACATTTAACAGCCAGTGAAAATGACATAGATAATTAGTACGTGACAGGTGATGTGGTTTGAATAAAGCACTGAAGCTCCTTTCCGACTCGCCAATTACCCTACCCACACACACACACAAGGGGGTGATAAGGAAATAGAGAAATCAAATTAATTCCTGATTTACCTTTTCATCACACCTTATATTGGCCCTGATTTATTCCCCATTGACATATTCGTCATCCTCCTGCTTTTTCGTTTCCAGTCATTACACTTGTAAACACAGCACAAGAGAATAGAGGATGACGGTGTGATGAGCCAATGTTTTCTCAAAATGGGGCTCCAGGCGAATGCAGTAAAGTCTGAAAGCATGTCCATTAGCATGATGAACACCAGACGTCCATCTTGCGCTTGCTACATTCCCTTGACAGACAGCTGTGTTTTGGTTATTATGCATATATAAATAATGCTGACTTATTTTACATTCTGTAAATACTTTAAAGCACAATATTGGTAATGCTTTATTTTGGCCCATGTTCCTGCTTAGCTATCACCTTTACAGATGTTTGAAAAACATGTCTATAGCACTGAATTTTCACTTCAAATCTGTTAAGCCTTGTAATTTTGAGAGCTGCGCATGCTTTCATGTAATACAAAATATCGTTGTGGGCAGGAAAAATATCATCATTTGTCATAGTCAACATGTATGCATGTATTATGTCACAAAATGTTAGTAGACACCCTTAATAATTAGGGTGTTTAGGTACAGGGAAGCGCACCCAAAATAGACATAGATATTACATTCAATCAATTACACACAATCATTATAAAAAAAAACATGTAACTGTACCTAAGGTTAACATGCTCAATGCCAGCTAGAAAGATATAAAGGGTCCCATCACTAGACTGCAAATATATACTTCTGTAATAAAAATATACTTCTGTAATAAAAAAAACTCATATATTACATAGATTCATTACAAACAGAGTGATCTATTTCAAGTGTTTATTTATTTTAAAGTTGATGATTATGGCTTACAGCCAATGAAAAGCCAATATCTCAGAAAATTTGAATATTCTATAAGACCAATTTAAAATAATTTTTAATACAGAAATGTTGGCCTCCTGAAAAATGTATAGTATATGCACTCAATACTTGGTTGGGGCTCCTTTTGCATGAATTGCATGAAATAGCAGAGGGAAGAATGAAATGCTCTTGTGTGTTTCAGACTGGCCATGAGGAGTGTTTGCATTCACTGGGCTCCAATCAGGTGAAAGCAGAAGTGATAGTACATTCTGAGCTGTCCGAAGCAGTGGACGGAGTTCAGAGCAACACTGATCTCTCTTTGGGATGTCCTGTCTCTGAAAACTCCTCTAATGGAAAGGAGGCTCCAACCCAGTCCCCCACAGCACACCCTGCCCCCTCTTCCTTTACCTTAGAGACTCAGCCTCAGTCTCCTCCTGTGTCCAACCATGCCCAGGATGTACTGTCCATTCACAATGGGCCTTTGGAGAGTGGTGGGCTGATCCAGCGAACCTTGGGAGGGACCAGACTCGAGGGGGTTGGGCTAACCAATGGTTTCCATTCCCACGAGAGTGTGCGGCCTGCATGGGAAAGCCTAGACAACGGAGACCACAGACTCTGCCCCAAGAGGAAGGCTCTGTCCCAGAGTGGACTGCCCCCATCCCCAGCAGCCTTCATCACGTCTGGCCTTGTCCAGTCTACCTCAGGTGCACAAGGTTACCTGTGCCCCTAAGCTCAAACGAAGGAACACATGTTTGTAGAATTCCACAAAAGGAGACGGAACACTAGGCTATAAAGGCAGGTGCCTCAACACTGCCCCCTAATGGAGTAGGCTTCATGCTTCTCTGGGGGGCCAAGTAGCCATCTCTTGTCTATTGCAACATTGTTCCATTGTTTTATAAGTATGTACATACAAAATATTTTTTTAGCTCTAGAAACCATGGGTATGCATTTTCTTGCATATCCATGGCACTTTTTTGGGGGGAGGGGTAAGTGTGCATGTATTATATGTACTGATTTTGATATGCATAGTTACATGCACACATTTTTACATACACACACACACAGTATATATAAATATTGTAAAGATTGAGTTTTCTTACTCTGAAGTGAAGGTAGAGGATCCTGAGATCTATGATCAGTCAGCGTGGAAAGAGCAAAAGAAGAATACCTAGTTGACTTAAAAGAATATTCTGGCATTTTACAAACTAATCTCTATTTGCTGCACAATTTTGATGCCTTTATAGAATCAGTGGTGTGGCTGGGATTACTTATTTGTTTATAGTTCATTATTAGAGAGAATCTGTATTGGTAAGAATTTGATTGTTCCTATATGTTTACGCCTTATGCTCTGAACCATAACTATTTTCAGTACATGAAAGAGTGAGCTGCCTGTGAGCTGTGCAGTGTCTGTTAATTTAGTGTAATATTTAAAACACTGAAAAAAATAGACACACTGTAGGATGTGGAATTTGGATGAGGGTGTTTTTTTTCTTTTTTCCATAGATAGAATGAAAAACTGGAGCTGCTAAGTGTTCAGAAATTCATAAATTCCTTTGTCTGTGTCCAACTGTGGACTCATTTTCACTCTCTTTGGCAAAATCTGAAACTGTCGCAGATATTCTGAATATGTAGGATATTTGGATTTTTACTAACCATGGTTTAAGTCATAAACATTTTGGAACACATTGATAATGTGTTCCAATTTATCATCCTAAATTCCACTGTTGTGGCATTTGAAATATTAAAAAAGCTAAGATCAAGTTAAGACTAGCTGCAGCAGATAGAAATTAGGTAAAAACAAAATATCAGATTATTCCTTTAATCTAACAAACTGATCAGAGATCAGTGCCTGAAAAGCAGCTGTAGACCTTCACTGAGAGAGCCCACAACCCTGCCACTCTCTACAGCCTCTAGCTCTCTCAGGGTCAACACACACACACACACACACAAAGTCTTGGATAGTGTTGTAAGGACTGATGTGATCTCATATCTAAAATACAAATCTGTAGTGGGTTACAGAAGACTCTGTAGCAGGATGCAGGATGCAACACTTGGGCAAGACTCTTAACACTGCATTAGCCTACCTCATGTTTCATAATTCAATCTTGCTCTGGGTAAGGGCATCTGCCAAATGTCATAAATGTTCTTAAACTTTGCCCACTTACAAGTGTACACCCCTCTAAATGCCACCCTAAATTCCTGTAGTTGGCATGTTTTAAACATGCAGTTATGAATACTGAGGAAAATTATTAGCAAAAACCAAGAATATAGCAAGAATAATGCTGTCATTTGTTCTTCCCTATAATTCTTCCCCCTATGTAATCTTTGCACAGTCCTGGGGTCGTGGGCCCGAGCCCTGCTCCGGGTGGCTGTATATGAAGAGTTTGGTGTGTTCTCCTTGTGTCCGTGCAGGTTTCCTCCGGGTGTTCCATTTCCCCCCATGGTTCGAAAACAAATGTTGGAAGGTGGATTGGTTACACTAAAGTGTCCATAGGTGTGAGTGAATGTATGAGTGTGTGTTGCCCTGTGAAGGACTGGTGCTCCCTCCAGGGTGTGTTCCCGTCTTGCTTCTGGGTTGGCTCCAAACCCACCACAACCCTGAACTGGATAAGCCGTTACAGACAATGAATGAGTGATTTTTGCACGTGAAATATATCTGCGTACATACTTGTAGTTTTAAAGAGATCTATTCTGCCATTTATGGGATAATTTCAGGCTTATGCTCAATTTAAATGTTTGAATTCTGACCCAGTGACCACCTTTTAGACTGAATTGCTCTGATTAGATGAATTAATGCATTGTAAATTACTTTACTTTACATTGGAAGCTATTTTTACTTGTTTGTCTAAAAACAAGTAAAACATTGGCTGAGGCAACACTGAAAGTCTGAAACAGAAAAATACTGCTAAACCCTGTGGAAGTGGCCTTTCTGGAAGTGTACAGAAAGTCCTCATAATCACTCTTACTACCTGGATGACAATTAGAATTAAAAATCCCTATGGTCCTGTGGATTTAATGGGTAAAGTTTAAATTAAGCCCAAATGTCCAAGTGAGACGTTGTGGACATTTGAGGATTTCCTTCACAAGACATTAGATTGGTTTAATAAGTTGACAGTTAGTTCCTACATGAATAGATCTGGGGCCCCAGACAGTTTTAATCCTTGAATGTTTTCGTTATGAGATCACATCTGCTCCCGTGAGACTATGTCCTGGACAGATAGACAACATTTAGATTTGTTCATATACTGTCACAGGCTTGGTTTGTATCTTGATTACTTCTTACACACTTATTTCTTTAGTTCCTGTCTGACATCTACACTCTCACACACTCAGATATGAACACATACATATACACATCAATACAAATAAAACACACATTCCCTGACAGGAGCTCTCAGGAGTTAAGTTGCAGGCGCATTTCTAACCTCTATGTATTTATAGACAATATTATATAAAATACCAATAAAAAATGAAGAAATGGAAGGACTGCTGAAACACAATGAAGGAAAGGCATACTGTACATGTTGTTTTAGCTTTTTTTTAAGTGTGATTCGATCTGTTTGGAGTATATTTATCTCCTAGCCACTACCTCATTTGTTTAATGAATACTCTTTTTCTTGCGCAATTTAATTTCCATGAATCACTTCCCATTCAGAAAGCAGCATTTTGAATCTGAGTTTCTAAAGCAGTCAGATGTCTAGTTGAAGCCCTGCTCCCTTCAGTAATCTGTGCTTGTTGTGAAGGTTAATGGGCACCAGGAAAAGACCTGGTACATAAAAGCGCCTCTTTAAGCACTGTTAAACAAAGAATGTCTTCGGATAGAATGGTTTTGCAATAATCTTGTTTAGAGAAGAGATCGGGGGAAAAATCACAGTCTTAACTCAGGCCTTTCCGTGAGTGTCTGTAAATGTTCCTTTTAATGATTGGAGATACGTCTTTTTCTCCCCTCACACATTTTCTAGACAACTTCCCTCAAACTCGCTCCAGTTTTCTAGATCTTTCTGTCACTCGTCTTTTCTCAGGGAGCTCTGAGCAGGGAAGCTGTGCAGCGAATCTGAGAAGATAGCAAATAAGTCTGTCAAACTTTGAAATGGCCTTTTGTTTCTACAGCCATATCTCACTGTTTCTTCCCTATTGCTGACTCATCTGTCGCTGTGTAATTTCTTTAGCACATTGTGTGTGTGTGTTTTTTTTCCCATCTCAGACCACAAACACAATGTCCCCTTTGTGCTGCTGCGAAGAGCAGGCTTTCTGTTTCTTTATATGCATTTTATACAATTATTTAAGCATCTTTATTTTCTTTTGATAAAGAGAGTACTTATTTCTTACACATTAATTGTGTTTTATTAGGACTGATTTTTAAAGAAATGCTGAACCTCTTGCCATATTTCTGACTCAGAGACAGTTGCCCTTTATTCTGATATTAGACCAGTATTGGTGGGGATTTTAAAGTATGCTTGTTATTAAATAACTGAAATTGGTATTCAGGTGGATTTACTGGTCCTAATACATATCAGATATAAATGGCTAAGAATTCAGCCCAGAGCCCACTTCTCTTATTGGCTAGAGCCGGACAGTCCTGTCCAGTCATGGTCTCAGGTAGGGTCAGGTTCTAATTCTACTCAACCGGTTGTCTTTCACATTTGCTCCTGGTCTGTAATAACACACCATCTCAGAAGGGTTAGCTCGGTGCTACAGCTAGGCTCTGTGCTTTTCAGGATGGTCTCTAAAGCATTCCAGTTTTTTCTAGTTTCATCAGGGACCTCTCAGGTTCATCATAAACAAAGTAAAACAAACTGAATGTCTGCATCACTGATGTCATGCTGTCTTTACGTCTAGTCAAAACATTACGACTCTTACGGCATCTTAGAACCACACACTGCCACAATATCTTAGTAGTTTTGTTTTCAGAAGTGGACAGTCAAAAACATGCCCTTGTTATGTGAATGATGTATTTCCATGAGAGTGAATTTTCGTTTTGGACAGTACATAACACTATATGTAGAGCTATATATATATATATATAAATACTCATAACAGAAACATTAATTGTGTTGCACATATTAGGCCTAGTTTTGGACTAACAATCTCCCCTGACTGTTTAATTAGTCCAGTTTTAGACCCGGCCTCATATGTGTCTTAAAAGCCTACTCATGAAACTCAGCTGTGAAAAACAAACTTGTTTCTGCTCGCTGAAATATTCAGAACCGCAGTGACCACAAAATGTTTTATTTTCACCTAAACTGACTGATGTTTGAATGTATTCTGATACCTACAGTATACTTGTACAGATAAGGGCTGACCTTCCAGACACCAATTAAGCCCAGTCCTGGACAGCTAAGGTTTAATATTTATATCCACGAAGCCAAGATTTGAATTCAATTCACAGATCCTTACTCCGCCTACAAATGTATCTTTTTCATAGCACCTTTTGTGAGCTTAGATAAAGTTTACAGAAAACAAAGTCTGGAAATTTTAAATATGTACTTATTTTGTGTGTATTAGAACGCCAGGACTTTTCTGTCATGCAGTGTAGTCAAACTTAGCATTTAGTTGTTTCCAACCTTTACCTGTTTTAGTCATTTACTACTCTGTTATATAAACGGAGTTTACGTTTAGAAGAAGGACCACACTTGAAATTCCTCCTCTCTCCCTTTAGTTTCCTGGATGGATCTTTGCATCCCACCATGAACCCATTGCCTTCCATGACATTTTTTCCCCTTATAAACTGATAAAATGAAATATAGTCAATAAATAAAGCCTGTAAAATCCTGCCAAGGAAAATCTGTGGGCAGAGCAGGAATAGGTCAAATAACTGCCACCAGTTCAGCTGTGACAACATTCTGAACCCTTAGTTCTCAAAACTGGGCTTAAAATACATCTGAGAAACAACCCTGTTGTATTATTGACCTCATGAGCTCTTTCTCTTAAGTCTGTTGCAGCAGATCATACTGTTTAACTTCTGTGTGAAGTGCATTTTTGACCTTTTTTAAATTTTGTTTGGAAAAGCAAACATTATTTGAATTTGTTTTGCTTAAACTGGCATCTATTTTCAAAGTGTTGATCTTGCCTTTCATTCTTGGATATGCACAAATTTTCCAATAATGGCATCTTCTCTTTTTATATACAAGTTTATTAGTAGAATACCTCATTTGTTACTTGTTAATTCAATGTTACCATACTCAACTCTGCTCATATATGTGACAGTTGTGAAGGATTAGTACAGATTTAGCATCTTATAAGGTTCATCTTATTAGCATCTTACACTGGGATCCACGCTTGTAGATACAGATCTTGGAAACTTATTTTTAAAGTACGTTAGGTAGAATTGTCCATCTCACCATGGTAATAAAGAAAGACAAATAGAACTGATAAAAGGCTTTGGTCACAAGTGACTACATAGTGGAACATAACGGGGTCCAGTTTGGCAAAAATTCCCTTTGCACAATTGCACCATAGACAAAAATCTAAAACAAACAAACAATATCCCTGTATTACCTGCCGTCTTGAAGCCTGAATTTTGTTAGTACTTTTTTATAGATATGTACAGTATGTTATGTGTATGCTATGTCCAAGTCTATTTGAGAATTTGTACCATCTTTAAGAAATTTGAGGCGTGTGATGTAACCAGTGCTAAGAGTGCCAAGCTTCCATTACTTGTTAGCTACGTTCCAAACTACAGCAGCAAACTTCATAAAATAAACATGACATTTAAATGTTTTTACTTATTGTACCTTTAATGCTGTTTCCATGAACTGTCTAAAAAAGATGTTTCCACATGTCCTCTTTGTATCCGAGTAACTGCAGTTTGGTTACCCTTCTTGCCAGGGAACCAAACGAACTGAATCAGACCGTATTAGTGTAGATAGAAATCAGACCTCTGATTGGCCTACGTTAATGGGTGCCATTGTGCAATGACATGCATACAGGTACTAAATCTAGGTACACGTTTCTGTATTTGGACCTGCAATAGTAGCAGTGGAAGAGGTTTTGGCTTTCACAAATAGATACACTAGAAATAAGAAACACTAGGAGTACATAACCTAGAAAAATGCTCCTAATAAAGCTTCATTAGGGAAGCACACTATGTCCAAATGTTTGTAGACAACCCTTAAAATTGAAATCAGTGAATGTTACTACTTTAAGGTCTGATCCAGAATGTCATCGCATCCTCATAAAAATCTTCCTAAATCTAGTCTTAAGCCTTTCTAGAGGATTAAAACAAAGCAGAAAAAAATCCCTGTTAATGCTGTGCTTTCAGAGGAAAAGATTAGTCTCTTCAGTATGTGTCTGTTCCTCAGGTGTCTAGCCTTTGTGTAGAAACTAGAGGATTGTTTCTGTGCAAATGTAATGTTTGCTTTAATAATACAAAAACCTCACCGAAGACAAAAGAAAAAAAAAAGATGCACAGACTCAGCTGTTGGGTTTGATTTTTTCTATTGTTCTTGGGGAAAAAATAACAGTGATTCTAATCTGCTGTGTCCCTGGTGCTTTGTGATCTACTGCCAATGCCTGGTGCCATCACAACTTGTGCTTTAGAGTTTTTGTTTCCCATTTTTGTATGAACAGTTTTTAACTGAACCCACCTCTGTTCTGTTCTGCTTCAATGTGTCCAAAATCTGAAAAACTGGTGCTCTGGTGTGTTTAAGGCACACTACTGTAGACCCTGTTTGCAGTTGGTATTATCTGAGTGATCTGATTACTAGTGGTCAGTGAGATGTAAAGCTTTTTAGACCTGGTGGATATTCGACAAAGCGGGATTACTCATTATGGCCAGATAATTTGAGCAAAATTAAGCCTGTGCAGTAGGACGTGAATTGACGGACGCTTCTTTTGGATAAGCTCCAAATCTAGGTGGAATTTTCTGGCTAACTGAGGATAACTTTATTGTGGAATACTCCCCTGGAATTTCCAAGTGTCTCTTGAGTTTTCAGTGGCTAATTATGACTTGAGGATGGGTGCCATTCTGTCACACACATGTATTAACTGTTAGATTCAGCTTAGGTTTATTACACTGAATGGAATTTTTGTAGATAGATTTCTGTGCACCCTGTCTGGTCACACAGCAGTAACGCCAAAGTTGTAGACCTCACGTTTAACTTCTAAATCTAACCTTTGTGTGGCTCACAGCTTGTGAAACCTCTGAAGGAAATTATGAAATGAAATAAGACACCCTTGAGCAGCTGCACATGAATCTAGAGTCACCATGCCCAATACTAAGCGTCAGCTTGTTGGGTAATAAAGCCCCCAGCTCTGAAACCGTAGACCTACATTCAGTGCAGTAACAGAGTACCACATAATACCCTTGGGATGACTTGGAGTGACGCTTGTGATCCAGAACTAATCGTGCAACAACATTAACTGACTGTTATGAATGCTCTTGTAGCTGAGCGCCATCAAATCCTCATGATGATATAAAGCCTTCCCAGGAGAGCAGAGGTTGTTACTACAACAAAGTGTATGCAATTTTTTCATAATACCTTTGATTTCACATGAAGTTGTAATGAACATTTGTCCAAAAACATTTGTACATTAAATGTATACATAGAGCTGTTTGCCTGTGGTCACATCACCCAAGATTTGACATGTTAATGCCAGTTGCAAAAGGGATTTCTATAATTTACATTTACAGTCAATACAATGTGATTCTAGCACTTGTTAGTCTGTAACTTGCAAAGTGGGTTGTCATGTTCTGAGTAAATGGAGACGGTGAAAGACAGTTATGTATATCCGGTGTCGTCTTTTCTTGAGGGAATGGTGTCCTGGTCCTAATTCTGCAGCACAATCAAGTTTGACTTTGCCAAATTGTTGCCACCCACTCAAAAGGAGATTGGTGTTACACCTTAGAATTATTGGGAGAATTATGTTGTGACTGAACACATTATTTTTGTTTGTTTATTTCCCACTCCATGTTACCATTTCTCTGTTGTGACCTCAACAGCCCTTTAGGGTGAGCCCACCAAAAGTACAATCTCTATTAAGTAAAACAACCCCCTGGGCCCTCTATACAGAGTTACATTTTAAAACATCATGTCTTCTGCATTACACACATACCCACACATTCAAATGACACAACCTTGCTCATTGGATTTTGTCATTTCAAATCAACACATGCAACTACTACTTCACACAGTGACCGTATTATTGTGCATTATCTCTTAACAATATCTGCTGCTATTGTTAATATGGTTAATACTGGCTAAAACCTCACTGTCTTTTGGTCCTGTCCCTGTATGTAAAAACCTAAAGCAAGCATCTACAGGAAGGTCATGGAGCCTGACCACATAACTCATCCTTCCTTAAGAAGTCTTAACATGGAAGTTGGAGATGTGTTGGTGGAAGGTGAGTGGTCAGTTAATGTATTATTTCCAGCTCTGATCCTGAAGCATCCCCTGTCCTGCAAATCTAGAGTTCCCTGCTCTGATACACACACTTTTACTCAGGAATGTCTTATTAATGATCTGATTAGACTGACGTAGATATGCTGCAATTTTAACACGAGACATGAGTTAATTAAACAGTAATACACACAAGAGATGGTGTGCTGCGGTCATAGGCACAAGGCCAATTGGCTGAGAGACGTTCCTGGAGTGGCTTTAATGCACGATTATAGCACCCTGACCGAAGCTCTTCTGGTATCACGCTGCAAAAAACACGTAACCTAGCAACGAGTCCCTGCCCTTAACAAGACATGGAGGCAGTGGATGTCTGATACCGCTCTTCCACCAACGTGTAACTTGTTCTGATCCAGTTCACAGGCCTAATTTTAAATAAGTCTGTGCACTTCCACGATAAAGACGTTCAGGAACTGGAAAGGTTTGTTCCCAGATGGAACCAAAAATAGTAGGTACTGGCGTGAAATGGCGAGTCGAATCAATTCTAGAAAAGAGCACGGAGATTAAATACTTATCCACGGCTCAGTTGGCCCGTTCTCCGCTCTTTGATTTGTAAACGCAAGAAAATGATCTGCCCGTGTGTTTTCAGGAGCTGTGGTCAGTGCGAGGCGCGGTTGGGTTTATTTTTCTCCGCTGCTCTTGTTCACAAGCTCAGCAGGAAGGCTTTGAACTTAGACGAACTCGGCATCATTTACACACGTGGTTAAATGGTTTGTGGTTAAAACAGACGGCAATGACGCGACATTGGTTCCGTTAAATTTGTACAAACACGAGCTGCCTCCCTGGAAAACACCAATAGGGTCAAATAATATTAATGTAAACAGTGTTTGGTCGAAAATGGCGAAATGGAATGTGCGAAGGAATTGAAATATTTAAACTCGCGGAGGGTTGATACACATTATTTTGTCTGTCATCTGTATCTTACAAACTAAATATAAATGCTCATTAGTGAACTGTAGTATAACGGTGGTGGTAGATAGGTGGTGAGATATTGACACTTGAGTAGGGTGACCAGACCTCCTCTTTAATCCGTACATGTCCTCTTTTTTAGACTTTAAAATATGTCCGGGCGGAATTTCACAAACGTCCGGGATTCTATTTTTCTAGAGCTTACATAGAACTTCGAGAAGCGTTTCGTTCACAAACTAGTCCCGCCCTCCCCTACTCCGATTGGTTCGCTTGAGTGAGAAGGGGGCGTGGTGAAGTAGCCTAAAATCTTCGGATTGGACGGTCAGACTGTAGAGCTACCGTTATTGGTCGATAACCTTCTCTGTAAACCTTTAATTGGTCAGTCTGCACGTCAGTAGTCGTCCACCCCCGAGACGTGTCCTCTTTTTTACCATCTGGGATCTGGTCCCCCTACACTTAGTTGATTTTGACCCGAAACACACCGGTGCTAATAACTCACCGCTCCCTCTCGTGTTTGTTTCATTAATGGTTTTAATTGTTTTTATTTGTAATTAACTGGACAAGAGGCTGCAGACAATGAATGAATGATTCTATTTTTTGAAATGATAAAATAATGATAAAAAATATGATATAAAAATGTATGAAAATTTAAGTCAAAATGCTTATAAACTTTTAAACATAAAATATAATAGGTTTATTACTCCTATCATTTGTGAATGATTAAGTGAGATATTGCTTAGGAACACATACAGAATACCCTCTTTGGCACTAAAGCTTGATTGCCCCGTCTGCCTTTATACAACACTTATTTCCAAGAGGAAGGAAGCAGCAGAGAGACTTTAGGTTCAGTCCTGAACAGCAGCCAGATGAAACAAACCACAATATTTGTCCTTTACTGAAGACAGAATTCTAACTGCTATTTCTACCTGGGTACCCTGCTTGCAAAGGCTAAAAACAAAGTCTGCTTGAGAGGTAAGTCTAAAAAAACAACAACTAGGCATTCATTCATTATCTGTAACTGCTTATCCAGTTCACCTTCGGGGTGGGTCCAGAGTCTACCTGAAATCATTGGGCGCAAGGCGGGAATACAACCTGGAGGGGGCGCCAGTCCTTCACAGGGCAACACACACACACACACACTTTTGAGTCACCAATCCACCTACCAACGTGTGTTTTTGGACTGTGGGAGGAAACCGCAGCACCTGGAGGAAACCCACGCAGACCTACTCCTCACAGCAGTCACCCGGAGTGGGAATCAAACCCACAACCTCCAGGCCCCTGGAGCTGTGTGACTGAGACACTACCTGCTGTGCCACCGTGCCGCCAACAACTATGCAACCATGCAGCGTCATTTTGTCAAGTCAAGTGCCAGTCTTACTGACCCTGCTAGCTCCAGGGACTTTCTGATTACCATGAGACTACCTGCAGAGAATGCTTTCCTTTGGCATGGCTAATTTCACTGACAGGTTATTGGAGGGTTTACTGCATTTCGAAAACATGCCAGTTCTAGTGGAGTCAAGAACCCATGTGTCATCTCATCAATTCACGTAAGCAAGTTGCTTCATTGTTAACTGTTCTAAACTTGAACGCGCATGAGATCGACTGGCAAGCCTCATGGACCATGATTTTTAGAGTTCTTTGGAAATTCTGTTGTCTTAATGAAAGCATGTGGCAGCAAACTTCTGATGGAGGTTGAGTTGAAACTGGAAAATATATATTAACCCACTAGATAATGTTTGATTAAGTAATGATTTCATAAATCAGATTTCTTCTTCATTCTCTTAGCTTTTGTTCCACTTTATTTTTTTGGTTATGGGTAATAATCTAGTGAATAAAGTGATGGTTAGCCATCTTGCTAGATGCAGTGAATGTCCATCAATGAAAGAAACTTCACTCATCCCAAATGGGGAACTCTTCTGAAAGTAATAACTGAAACTTGAAATACTAAGGTATCTGGTTTGAAAGAGTGTAGACATACAAAGCGGAACCAGATGCTGCACATTAGGACGAGGTTGCTGTTGTGCCTTTAAAGAAACACTTATCAAAATCAAACTAGCCTTGAGGCTACCTGGATTGTTCTGTCTGATGAAATATAGAAATGAACTGCAAGTGTGATGATTATAAAGCAAAACTTGGATCTCTCCAGTGTCTTTTGATAAAATGAGAAGGTGCACACAAACCCTGCAATATAGCAACTAGTGGAAGGATGGCCTGCTCTTTCAGGTATACTTTGCTGACTGTCCTACATACCCCAGCCTTAAGAGGAGTCCTTGTAATCCTGGGACATAATCCAGAAGGTTTGTTCAAGGCATGCTTTGAAAGATAGGTTTCTTATTGTAGCGAGTGTCAACTGAGTCAGGAAACAGCCATTCTGCTAAACCGAGCTCTTAATTATGCCTTAAAAATGACATAGGAAACAAAGGCACAAAGCAGGGAATGGCATTGGTTTGCAGCAAGAGCGAGGTGAGTCTTATTCAGTGCCTCACACCTCTCCAAGCTGGTAGACAGGCTCACAAATACCTCTCACTAAACCAGCCACCCACACACACAGACAGATTATTACAACAACAACAATAGGCACAATGATGCATTCAGTGTCCCGCTCCAAATAACACCCAAACAATCCTGAACAGTACAGTAGTCAAAACACTTTGTAGAGACAGACATCCAGATATGCTGCGGATAGGTTTAATTAATATCGTTTTTTTTACTGACCGCGGCCCTGAACCCGATAAGCGATTACAGACATTCATTCATTATCTGAAACCGCTTATCCAATTCAGGGTCATGGTGGGTCTGGAGACTACCCGGAATCACTGGGCGCAAGGCGAGAACACACCCTGGAGGGGGAGCCAGTCCTTCACAGGGCGACACACACTCACACATTCACTCACACACTCGCACCTACGGACATTTTGGAGTCGCCAATCCACCTACCAACGTATGTTTTTGGACTGTGGGAGGAAACCAGAGCACCCGGAGGAAACTCACGCGGACACAGGGAGAACACACCACACTCCTCACAGACAGTGACCCGGAGCAGGACTTGAACCCACAACCTCCAGGTCCCTGGAGCTGTGTGACTGAGACACTACCTGCTGCGCCACCGTGCCGCCCATGAATTAATAAATAAATGTTGATATTTCCTTTTCTTGCCTTTACTCTTTTAAAAGTCAAGGAGGAAATATCAGTAAAGGCCCAGTGCATATGTGTAGCTTAAGACTTGTACGAAGCAATGGCAAAAAATCCTATTTGGCCTCCAAACCAGTATTAAGTGTTGATTAATTGCTGTTTAATTAAACCTTTTGGAGTATTTTACAGGGATCCAATTTAGATAAAATATATATTTACAACATAAGAAAATACACAATGTAAACATCAAATGCTGTGTTTGGGTAATTGGCCAGCATTTATTAATCACTATATTTGGTTTTGCTTGTGTTCCACACACTTTTCTAGTTTCTGGGTTTTGAATCTCTATAGCAAATAACAACTTTAGAAAGAGTTGTGCTCTTAAATCATTTTCAGTGTTCTTAAAAGCCATGCCACTGATTAACAGCGACGTACCTGCAATGTAAAATTGATGTGGTAGATGCTTACAATGGACAGCATTATGTTTTTTCAAAGAGCACAAGACTTGTCTGATTATTCATTTCATCTGCATTTATAAGAGTTGTACTCTTGCTCTGCAATGAATGCAGAGTGCCATTAAGTGCGCTACTGCCATTACACCACAGAGAAAATGGCACCTTAATCAAATTCAAATTAGAACCACACAGACTGAGATCACGTCTTAGCAGCACAATGTACCTGTCCATTTTATACAGGCATAGGTCATTCAAACTGTGCTTTCAACAATAACCTTCATTTGCTGTTTGACTCTTTAGAACTGCTGGGTCGAGCTACTTGTGCAAATGAGATTTTTTTAATAATGCAGCTTTATTTATTTATTTATAGCTTATTATTTTGAATATTCCACATTTATCTAGCTTTTAAGCAATCACCACAAAAGAAAAAAAACTCTTATAAAATACAGGGTAGAGCAACTAGAACACAGCATGTATACATATATATATTGTCTATGGAGACTTTAGAGTAATTATTGTTATTATGCCAGAAGTAATTTTACTAGCAGTTGTGGAACATAATGTGGAATATCCGAACATATACAAATATTTGCTAGTTTATATATATATGTATCATAGTGGTGGCTTGTTTGCCTGCTGGCCACATTTGTGGATCAGGCTGCATTTTTATTTGGATCGGGTGAAATGTGAAAGTATAGTCTCAAAACCCAAAAACCCATGAGAGGAAACAAACTAATACACATCACTGAAAAATGAGTGACTTGATCCACAAACGCAGATTGAACAATTTACAAATGCATTATAAATTCGAGACTTCGACTTTACAAATAAATGCACTGTACATTTAAACAAATCTATTTATTTTCTTATAAAAGTGTGCTATGTCTAAGAAAACCAAACACGTGTATTTATGAATGTAACTGTATTTGTACAAATTGCAGTCTGTGAGAAACAGATTGTGATGTATTCATTTGTGAACAGTGACACATATTTGTGACTTGTATTTAATTTGTGGATTAACATTTACACATTTGTAAAGTTTTCTGAGACTAATCTCTCTCCATAGTATTGTGTCAGTAATTTCATTGTAGAATAACATGACCTCATATATTTGTCATGGATTTTGGTACTCTCACTCACTGTTCAAAATGTTGTGCTGCAGACAGGTTTGTATTACTAATTCAATTAAATGTTCCTGTGAAATCTGCACTGTTGCAAATGTGTACTTTTGAATATATAAAGTAAAATCTAACTTCTAATCTTATCTCATACCTTATTGTCCACCCTGCCATGGCCTTGTCCATTCCATCTTCGTTTAACTAAATTAATTTAAAAAAGCAATTATTCTTCACAGGGAAACAAAACATAATTAATTTCATTAGTATTTTATGCCTTATTCCAGTTTGTGTTTAAAAGTGTTTGCTGGATAAATTTCTATGTGTGTGTGTGTGTGTGTGGGGGGGGGGGGTTGTGCTAATGTGTAGTGAGAGATATTCATGTCTTCACCCACTTTGATGGATGTGAGGCTCTGAATAAGTCTCACGTCGCTCTTGATGCAGACCGATGTTAATGCGTGCTCTTTGCCCTCATACCCTATGCCCTGTTAAATAAATAAATAGTCTTTTTGAGAGGAATGGCTATCTCAACCTGTTTTTTGTTACTCATTACAACATAATGACTAGTCAAAAGAAATAAAAATCTTAAAATAACATTTTTTACAAGGGCCTAAAAGTTACAAGGGCCAACAATACAGTAAACTAATAATGAACCTTGAACCATGATTAAGCCCCTAAAAACATGTCCATCAGAAACCTATGCCTTCATCCAGTATCTTTGAATATTGCAATTAATCTTTCATTTATCTCTGCTTATTCATGTATATTTATCCATTCATTATCTGTAACCGCTTATCCAGTTCAGGGTCACGGTGGGTCCAGAGCCTACCTGGAATCATTGGGCGCAAGGCAGGAATACACCCTGGAGGGGGCACCAGTGCTTCACAGGGCAACACACACACACACTTTCACTCACGCCTATGGACACTTTTGAGTCACCAATCCACCTACCAACGTATGTTTTTGGACTGTGGGAGGAAACCGGAGCACCTGGAAGAAACCCATGCGGACACAGGGAGAACACATAAACTCCTCACAGACAGTCACCTGGAGCGGGAATCAAACCCACAACCTCCAGGCCCCTGGAGCTGTGTGACTGCGACACTACCTGCTGTGCCACCGTGCCACCCTTTATTATTATTGTTCTATATTTTTATTGATTATATTCATGTTATTTATCATATTATCTGTTGATAGCTTGAAAGTCTCCCGCATGCTGACAGGATTGGTTTCTTGGGTTTGTGACATAAACTTGACTGTTTGGATTTGCACATTTGATATTTTATTGGAACACTGCTCAGAGGAGAAATGCTGATGCTTGGTGTCGCCTACATATTTTGAGGGGACATTTTTCTATGGGCACAAAAATCATGTCCTCATAACGTAAATAAACGTGTCTTCTGAAAACTCGGAGATGTGTGTGTGGTCAGCTGATCCGGTGAAGCACTGTCTCCACAAAATTGAGGCTCAGTTTATATTCCTTTCTCAATGAACGACACTGTCTTAACAGTGTTTTTAGAAAAAAAATCGCACTAGTATTTCGTACGTCACAAGATGGCGGTGTTTCTCCAGCGATGGAAACGTTTTTGCCGCTGAGCATCAGTTTAATACTTGTGTTTATTTTCTCGAAGGGTGACGTTGTGTGTGTGATTACATTTATATCACTTCGTAACAAGTCTGAAGAGACTAGGATAAAAACAGCTTGTGGTAATTTTTGCAGTTGGGCATGTACCACCGGTTTAATTAATAGCTTTTTAAATTCACCCTTGGAACATATTCTGGAAATACCAATGTAGCCTAGGCCATAGAGAAAGAAATGCAGTCGCTAAATGCATCTAGTTTTGTTCAGTTCGTCTTATTGTAGTGTAATGATCACCCAAAATGTACATCTTTAAGAATTCTTCTGTAAAGTCAGCATTAACAGTGACCACCTGAATGCATAAATAAATTGTTTAATGGTCAGTTCTTCACCAGTGAGACACTAATGCATTTGAACCTATGTTAAGATTTGTGAGAGGTCCGAGAGCAATAAACACAAATTAATTGCTGAACTGATCCTTGTTCGTTCTATTACGACGATGATGAACATTATTATCCCAGTAAACAAAGAACGTCCCTGGACGTTCAAAATAAGTCTAAAAGTAGTCTGTCCGTCAATTACATATTTTAAACGTCAGTGGACGTCAAAAACGCGTTTTATACAAGTAATTTATTTCGGGACCAATTAATAACGTCAATGGACGTCCAAAATACGTCTAATAGTCGTCTTTTCAATGTCTGTGTTTGGACGTCTTTTCCACTTTCATTTTCCACCTTAAGAGAACGTTGATTAGACGGCTGTCATTACGTTATCTCAACGTTGAATCAACGGCTAATTGTTTACTGGAATTGTTATTATTCAGCATATTATACTCTTACAGCGTGGAGCTATGTTGTCATTTTTAAAGATTAATTGTGGCTGCTCTTTTGGTAAAACTATAAACACTAGCAACCATGTGCATGAATGAGAAAGAGCAAAAACATGTTAGAGAGAGAGAGACAGAGAGAAACTCGCACTGAACAAGAGCGAGGGAGAGAGGATCACAGATATATACACGCTACTAGGGTGTGTGTGTGTGTGTGTGTGAGAGAGAGAGAGAGAGAGAGAGAGAGAGAGAGAGAGAGAGATTCTCGGTGGGAGAGGCGGTGTGTAGCTACTGAGGAGCAGTAGCGTGGACGCGCGTGCGAGCCAGAAAGCAGCGCGAGAACAGAGCGGATTTAATACAGAACCAAGGGGGAAAGGGAGAGAGAGAGGGAGAGAGAGAAAGAGAGAGAGAGAGATTCCTCACAAATGAGTGAAATGGCGCGAGTGTAGTGTCTGTGCTCTCTGGTCGGATGCGCGTGTGTTCTCCTGAGCTCGTTGTTGTTTGTGGATTTACGGAGCGGTGTTAAACGGACCCGATGGCCGCGGATGGGCGCCGCCTTTCCGCGCGGCTCCTGGGAGTTTGGCTGCTGACTGTGTTTGGTAAGTGCTGCTGCACCATGACTGATGCTGGGGGTCTATAAGGGGGCTCTCTGTGTTTGTGTGGAGATATATATTTTTGGAGTCGATTCTGCTGGACGTGAACCTGCTGACCTGCTGCTGAGGAGCGGGGACGCTCCAGTGCTTTTACGTTCACATCCATTACATCAGCAGAGCTTTCTTTCTACTGCTGCTTACACAAGCACCGGAGTCACCAATACCTGCAGGTTAACCTACAGCCTGCAGAACTCGGAAAAAAACCCAAAATGAGGGACTATCCCTACATTTAATGTCCTAACTTAATTCTCACACTGGAGTGGGAGATACTGCCCAAAATTATATCACAACACATATACATGATATATGTAAACAGTGCATATTACAATATTTTAAGACATATAACATTGTCATTTAAAACTCACAGTTTTTTAAGGAAAAGCCTAATACTACAAAGTATCTTATGCATCTCACACACACATTCACACTCACTCACCTTTATCAACATTCTAAAAAAGCGGGAGAGTTTAGTTCTTCGCATCAATGACAAATGTGCCCTCATTTAATCTAAATTTCACACACTGTACAGCACTTAGCCCAAAACAGAACTATTTATGCTCTGTTGTAATGAAACCTGCATTTCAGAGAACCATAATTTTGATTGCAATAACGAAACGTCTGAGTAATGATGTAACAAAAAGTCATATTTCTACATGTCTGATTATTTTTATACAAATGAACACAGGGTGTACTATTTTACCACTGTTAGATTTGTTAGAAGGTTTTTAGTCAGGTCACTGAGGTGTGTTGGTATCTAGACATGTGAAATGAACAATTTATTTTAACTGCTTTAGCCCCTTAAATGTGTGGGAAACATCAAAATCATATCACACATTGAGTCAATTACTCCGAGTGTAAACACTCCTGGTCTCAGTTCACTTCTGAGAATGGTCTTTGATGCGTTACGGATGGAAAACTCCTCAATTGCTGTGGGTCACTTGATCATTTGGGGTAAATTTCCCAGATCCTAGATCTGGACTGCAGTGTCAGTTCCTGTCAGAATCTCAGAAGATCTCAGAATATTTTGTTTCCCAGTCTTAACTGGGTCATAGTTTTTTGAAGGACACCTAGTTTAGGAATAAACTGCAAAGTCAAGGGAAATTCAAAATTATATTAAATTCTATAATTAATCAAACAACATTATATAATTAGTTCAAAATTACATGAAGTAATGGTTTAATCTTAATTTGGGGCTAGCAATCTGTCCATTAATACTCTGAGCCAGGGTCTTTCTGGTTTTGCAAGTTGTTTACAGTTGTGACCATAATAACGTTTATGAGAATAATGTGGTAATGGATGTGTGTGTTTGTGTCATGTTAAAGGACCAGGGAGTTCTCTGCATGTGTTATTGTTAGGCTTCCTCTTTTGCATCTTCTCTGGTATGGAAATGCAGCCTGAGATTGATGGCCTTGTACGACTATATTTAAAGCTATATTTAAAGTCTTTTGCTCATGCTCTTCATATCATATGGTTTCCAACTGCAAGATCTCCTTTCATCTACGTTCTTCCCTCGCTTTGGCTGTTTATGTGCATTGTCTGCCATTTGATCTGCCCTCACACGTTCCTCACTCATGATAAACACACAGTTTATACCAAGGTGTTTTTTTTTTTGATGATGATGATGATGATGATGATTAAGAAGAATAGGAAAAGAGTAAAGATATCAAGTCAAAGCCACATACATGTGTTTTTTTTTAAAAGATTTCCAATCGCATTAAGTGCTGTCCGTGCAGAAATATGCCTCCTGTCTTTTGGCTCTAGCAGTTTGTGGCCATTATCTGTCAGAGGCTGCCAGGGGGCTTTGATTGACCGTCTGTTGGTGTAGTTTGGAGGGAGGGGAGTGGTTCAAGTGAAAAGATGAAACGTGAAGGCTTCACTTCTCTTCTTTTTCACATTTTTCTGGCTTCTTTGTTCACCATGATTGACAGCCAGGGTGAGCAATGTGTCAGGCTTGGCTTTACCCATAAGGACCCTCTTTTAAAGTAGTGTAAAGGTGGATGAGCCATAAAAATAAACCTCATAGTTTGCTCAACTTCATCACCTACTGACATGATCCTGAGCCATGTGCTCATGCGCTGTCGTATCTTTAGCATCTTGTGGCCAGCTCTTCTGTAACTTCTCAAGTAGATGTGCTCAGAAAAATACATCATTTGTGTTTGCAGCACTGATAGACTGTCAATAAGGCAATCACACGCAGTCCTGGGTGAAAGAAGTGGGTGTGTTGTCACATCAGAATTTTTTTTTCTCTCAGATGCAATTTGTGCCCTATTTTGTAAATGTGCTCCAAAATTACAGGTATCAAGAAACAGTCGATTTACTGAAATGAATGCGCATGCATGACTGAAACATTGAACCACACAGAAGACGCTGAGAAAGGCATCACCAGTTGCTGAATTTGCTTTAATGATAAGGAACAGCAAACCTCCTCACATAAGCTAAATTAACCCCTTTAGTTGCAGGCCTAATACTCAGTTATTATCTCTTATTACGTATTATTCTGTAATTACTGTAGACAATTCAGTAGTATCAGAGAGCGTACAGAGATACAGAGACCACTGGGTATTTTTAGTATGTCAAGCTATGTCCAGATATTGATTTTTGTAAATTACACAATTTTAGCTATTGCTTTATTCACTTCTGGACAGTGGTATTTATCTAAATGAATACCATATTTTTAAAGTAATTTCCTGCTCAGAACACAGCGGTAGCATTGACAGCTTTGGAAGCAATAAAACATCTTTAAATTGATCTCTCTTTAAATCATCGAGAAGCTAGTACCCCATAAATTCATCATATATGGATATATCTTGCCATTTAGGGATTTGTGTATTCACAGATTTTCACTGATTCACAGAAACGTCAAGCCTCTACATTCAAAAGACAGACAGAAACAGAGAGAGAAGTAGAGAAAAGGGTAGAGTCAGAGAAAGAGAGTGATAAGTCCTTCGTGGGGCATCGCATAATGAGAGCACGTTGGTAAAGGAGCATCTGTTCTCAGCATAAAAAATACACTCTTTTTATTTTTTATAGAAATACACTCCAAGTCGGTCGAGCTGGACGAAGGAGGATTCTGCTTATCTGAGGTGATAATTGGACTGGGAGGCTTGTTCTTTCCTTCAGATGTGTGTAGAATTTTTTGTCAGTGTCAAGGCTGTTGTGGTGGTTTGATCCGAAGCGTTAGCTGCATGACATTGTTTGATTGCAAGAGGAACTGTAGGCTTATTATAGATCAATACAGAGAGCAGAAGGGGTGCCCTGCTGTTGTAGAGAGGTGAAGGGCATCCCATCCTGCCGGGAGACGTATGTGTTTAAAGAGGCCGAATGGAATCCCATCGATTAATAATTTACCTGGATGGATGTCTAGGAAAAGGAAAACAATGTGCTGCTGCCGGTCTAGACATTAATGCATCAACACACTGGACTGTTGTGGCTACAAAGAGCTTTTGTATGCAGTCCACTTTATTACTAACACCTACTTGCCAGTGTGCACTTTGTGTCTATAATTCACCTGTTTCCAACACTCTAGTCCTTGTATGTTGTTTTTGTGTTCTTGTGACTGTTCGATTGTTAGTTAGTTTTCCTTCATCCTTCAGACATTAGTGAATGGTTAGTTTTTAACCACAAACCCATGCTTTAACCCTTGACTGGAAAATTTTGGTCGGTTGATTTTCCCAAGGCTAGCAATGCCACTGGCTTATGTAAAGACACCAACAATGCTCCTGTTCCTTATGCACCCATACCAGTGCCATATAAAGGACAGTACAGTAGAGAATTCAGAAACCTACCTTTGTTAAATTGATTATCATTCAAAATGGCAATTTTATATTTGTCAGTGAAAGGTATAGCAATCGTAAAACATATTCAACAAAATAAAAATAATATTAAAGAACCTTTTTTTTTTAAATCCCCAGTGATACCTCAGTCATCCAAAGCCAACTGGCCATGCTCTGTTTGGGTGAGAAGCATGGCATGCATCCCAATCACACAAGCACACTGCTGGGGAGTGCAGGTGCCTGTTGGCCAATGTGACAAACCTGGGCAGTTGGCATTCTCCTCCAAGCACTTTCATTATTAAAGAAGTATTCATTCATTCAATGTCTATAAACACTTATCCAGTACAGGGTCTGGTGGGTCTGGAGCCTACCTGGAATGACTGGTCACAAGATGGGAACACACTCCAGAGGTTGCACCAGTCCTTCGTAGGGTGACACACACACACATTCACTCACACTCTCACACCTATGGACACTTTTGAGTAGCCAATCCACCTACCAATGTGTGTCTCCATGGGAGAAACCCACACTGACACAGAGAGAACACAGCATTTTTATTACAGCTTCCAGTTTTTTTTATTAGATTTGCTTTTCGAAGGAACTTCAAGGAGAAGTGTTTTTCCACTCTATGGTATAGAAGCTGGTTTCATTTTCTGCTTTAACACATTCTTGATCAAGGATGTTGGGGTCTGACCTCTGGGGTGTGCTGTGCATAGTTCATTTTTGTCACTTTCCTTTCTTCAGTAAATGATTTGACTGCTGCACATTTTTAGAACCATAAGTTTGAGTTGTCGTCACCCAATGGAAGGATGGACAGGAACATCCTGTCTATTTTTTTAGGGTCTGAAACAAGAATGAGGTTTCTCAGATTCTCAGTTTATTTTTGTATAGTCCCATAATTGGAAAAAGAGATTGGCTAACGAACTGTCACTACAAAAGATGAGCTTTATTCTGTTACTGGGCACACATACAATGGACTTGTAAATTTAGTGCAGCTCATAATGTTGGCAGTGAATGGACAAGGTTGGAATTACTACTGAAGTTAATTTTGAGTTGTTTTATTATATTTAAATACTGAAGTAACAGACTGTCATTCAAACTGGTAATAGAAAACCTGTTTGCTTGTATTTTGCAGAGCTTTTTTTGGGGGTGGTGGGGTAAGGTTAATGAATGAGGCTTGGTGATGGGGATCAGTGTAATATGATTTGGGCCAGTTTCTGTGGCCTTTCACAGCATCAGGATTAGCTGCTGTAAGTCCTGACAGGAGTTGAAAGCCATGCAGCAAGCAGCCTGACAAGCTGGCAGCCTTCTAAACAAGAGCAGTCAAAACAAGCCACCCCAATGGCAAAAGGACTGTCAGAGTGAATGCCTGGGAAGAGGGTGTGGGTGTGTGTGTATGTGTGAGTGTGTGTGTTGGGATTGAGCTATGAGGATGACAAAGTGTGTGTGAATGTGTATGTTTTGTTTCTTTTCATACATATTTCAGGCCAGAAAACGTCCTGACATTGTGGGGAAAACCAGGGCTGACCTACAACATTATGGTCCCTGGTGCTACCGGTCTAATGTGTTTATGAACTCCCAGTGTCTATAAATGGGTTAAAAAACCAAGGGTCTTGGTTCGATATGCTCACTACAGAGAACCGGCATCTGGAGATGTTTATAAAATGAAGAGACCTCCAAACATTGGAAATCATGAACCAGGATTAGGACATTGCTCTTATTTTTTCTGTTTCAGATTACTTAAGTAGGAACTGACTCAGGAGACCACTAACTGCATGAAAGGAAAGGCAGACATAACTAAACAACTCGAGTTACAAATGAGATTCTGTGGTCCTTCAAACAGTGGATTAGAACTTAGCCAAACTTCAGCCACCAACAAACAACAGTATTTTTTTCCTCAAACATACCACTCCACCTTAAAAGACATGGATCTTCTGAACATAAACAAACCAGAGAGAACAGCACTTCCCTAGAATAGTTGATGTTGTCAATTTATATGTGATTACAAGTATTTATCTACCACACTTTATTAACTTCATTATATTATTGGCAAATATATTATTGATAGTCCATTTGCTTAATAACAGTTTTCATTCTTTCCTGGAGATCTGCTTTAAGTTTTTCATTGATATTTAGGGATATTCCACACTTCAGAAGTGCAGTCTTAGAAGCTGGCTGCATTTCCTGCATGTTATGATCCAAGGAATCTCAAAAACTGATGACTTTGAAAGCAATGATGTTGAGGCAGTGTTCTGGGAACACCAGCATCTTCTTTGATAAGTATCCATTTATCTTTTCTGTGGTGTGCTTGGTCTTGTTGTCTTCTTGTAAAATATGTTTCAAACACTTACCAGAGTGTAATGCAGACAGAGGACAGAAACAAATGGATTTTTTTTCAGATCTGTAGAAATGTGTTCCATTTAGTTTGAGTGGAAAGTATTTAAAATGAAAGGTGAGTATCAGCTGTATGTGTGTGTGTGTGTGTGTGTCAGTCAGATTTTAGAGAATGTGCTGTAGTATGTCTCTGACTCAAGGTCATGGAGGACTGCAGGGATGGTATTTCCACACAGCTGATATTTTGACTGAGGGTTTGATTGAATTACCGTGCTGAATGGATAAGAGCAGAAGGCCAATGCAGCTTGCTCTACTCTGTTGCTGCTTGTGCACAGCTGGATAAAAGCACATACAGAAATTCAGTGATGTTAAAAGGTCCTGAAATGCCCTGTCAAGGCTTGTAACCAGATTTTATTACCTGGAAAATGTCAGGAGCAAAAACAACAGTATTAGACAAGCTTTATTAAAAGTCCTTAATATTTGGATTGATTGCTGTGACAAAAACAACCTTTGCTAACCACAAAAAGCATTGTTATTCTTATAACTTTGCTTTGGATGACTGAGCTTGAGATTTTTTTCACTATTGTTTTCTGTTAGGTAGAGCTTCAAAGGTTCTGAGTAAAAGGGCCCATAAAGAAAATCATATATATATTTCCGCATATTGTGAATGTACTGTACCAGTGAACATCTCATTAAATGTTTTTTCTTTGTTTTTTTTTTATTATTGTCTACATTGTAAATTAATATGGAAGAAATTAAAACTATATGAAGGAACACATATGGAATTATGTAGTAAACAAAAGTGTTAAACAAACCAGGATATGTTTGATGCTTTATATATTTCAAAGTATTTTTCATTTGTATTTATTTATTTTTTAATGAAAATGATGTCACAAAAATGATGCAAACATCAATTTAGGCCACACATCAAGAGTAATTTTTACGGAGGGTTTTTGAATGGCATAAAGCACAAGGTAGCCAAGTAACTTACAGTAATAAAGGCATAGTATGTTGAAATAAAATTTACATCTGGTCAATGCAAATACCAATTGAGGGTAGGGCTGTGCCATATCATATCATTCACAATAATATCGTCATAATTTTTAAAACGATAAAAAAAATCATTATTGTGATATTAATGATATTCAGACTTGTTTACATAATGATGTCATGCAGTTACACATAATACGGCTTAAGTTCTTTGCATGAGTCATTTAACCCCAGTGAAGTACAATGGAAAGCAGCTCTGAGGTGGAGGAATTTGCTTGTGGAGGTGGTTTGATTATATAATATCAGATGTATAATAAACCATGATATTATTTTAGATATGAAAAAAAAGGCCTTTAATATTATCAATATATTAAATATATTTAATTTAATAATTCGTATCAATATTACATTGATTTTGTTGCAATAGTCTGTTTTTGAAATTAATACAAGTATTATTCAGGGTTTTGTCACATCGCCAAAAATATTGTTATCGTCAAAATCATCATGGTCAAAATCATATCGCCTGAAATATTTTGATATCATTTTAGGGCCATATTGCCCACTCCTAATTGAGGGTCTTGAGAGTCCCAAAAACCTCTACAGTTTATGTTGTTTCTGTTTACAAACTGTTCTTTAGTTTGTAAATTCATTGTTAACAAGCTTATGGCCAACCTCTAAATTGTCAAAATGTTTGTCAGCACCTGACAAATGAAGGGAAGGTGGAATGGAATATACATAACTTTTGTCCATTTTTATGGTTTATAATGTTTTTGTTTATCTTTTTCTATTCATTCGTATTAAATACATTTGTTGCAATAATCTCTGTTCTCTCTAAAACAACGCTCCATTTGACCTAGAGCAGATATGTGAAATAAGGACATTTGGTCATAAAGTATGCTTTTAGCAGTTCTTTGTTTCTCTTGTGAAAACACGTCTGTAACTTCAACACATGTATAGTGGTCCGTTTCAAGCCAAATGTAGAAAGACACACAAATCCACCATCCACCATCCCTGTGGAGAGAGGTAGATAATTTGTATCTTGTGTACTTCATCCCTTCTTTATAGCCTCATAACCCCCATTGGGAGTCATGTACAGTCTCGTAATAAGATGGAATTATTGGGCAGACTTTACAGTTTCAGGAAATGTTTGAACCATATTTTTATGCTGTTATTACAAAGATATTCATAAAAATGTCAATTAACATTAAATTTGCCATGCATGCACATTCATAAATACCAGAGTGTTAAAAAGCATCATGAATATTTTAGCACATTAATTCATACATGTTAGAAATGTACATGAAACACACCAAAATACAAGACGAGGTACATGATTCAGCATTTACTGCAGAGGTTCCATGTAGTGTCTTTATCTGTTTGTTTTTATCTGTATGGTGCTGTGGGTAAAGGAAAGACAGGATGCTGTATGTGTGTTTGTGTGTATATGTTTGTGAGTATATGTGTCTGCCATGCTGCTGTTGGAGCAGCACAGTGTTAATGCTAAACCCCAGGGTGTTTTTCCCTTGTTTAAACTCAGTTGAAAGTGCTGGGGGTCATGTGAAAATGTGTTTAAAATCAGCTGTAAGTATAAAGAGCTGCTGGGTAGCTTCTTCTGCTCTATACAGCTGTGCTCTCCATCGTTGTCTCCATCTTTCTCAGCTGTCGAGGAGCATTACTCATCGCTATCAGCACCAGACTGACACATTGCTGCAACTTTCAAATTACACTCTATGGCCAAAAGCCTGCTCTTCTACGAATGACTGAAATTGTCAATTATTAATGTTTATTAATAATGATATGTGTCATTAATGATCTGTTAACTTTGACAGCATGTTCTCTGTTAAAAATCAACCAGGACAACTACCCAGTGTTTTAATATAGAACTGAATGGTGTCTGGAATGGGACAGATATGAAAGATAAACAGTACAGCTCTGTACTGTATATAGGCCTAATGCCGTAAATGGATATTTTTATGTGTAGTCTCTAAATGTTCTCTATACTAGTATTCTGTTGTCTGTAAATATAAATATATCTTCCTCCTACCTTGCCTGAATTGAATTGTAATTGTTTACTTAGAGATTACATAAATGTGCTGCAGTCAATTCATAATTGTACTGATTTACTTCTATTGCTTTCTACATTTATGTACTATTCTTTGACCTAATGTTTTTAATAATTGGCAAAAACTCTGAATCTTAACTGTCTACCTCTAAGCAATCATGTCCTCTATCTCAAACAGTGAGAGTATCACTAATAGAAAACATGCTCTGAAATGAAAGTTTTTTCCTGAAACTGAACCCGAACAAAAGTTAACATTTGACTGAAGGCTGAATACTGAATACTGAACACTTGTTTTTTTCACAGTGTTTCATTAATCTTTCCACTTTTTCACCACTGCATAGATTAAATAGGCTAAATATTTTTTTCATCTGGTTTTTCAAAGAAAAAAATTGATTAACTGCTATTTAAAAGAATTTATTTAACACTGAATATTTTTAACATCCCAGCAATCACAACAACAAAGCATAATATGACTTAATATAAATTAGCAAAAAAAAAGTAAATGTAAAAATAAAATATGTGAGTGTGACTTAAATAAATTATTCATTAATTCATTGTCTGTGTGAGTTTGTGTCTCCCCACCATGACCCTGAACTGGATTAGCGGTTACTCACCAAATATGCATTGGTAGGTGGATTGGCTACTAAAAAGTGTTCATAGGTGTGAGTGTGAGTGAATGTTATTTTGCCTTGAATGCTTGAAAATGAATAAAAGCTGGGAAACTACAATGTGTTTTGGTGGGACTTGCTGGCAAATAATAACAAGTTAAAGTGGGTATTACCCTGGAGCAGTTACATCTAACCCTGAAGCTAAGGAGAAGATTTCCACTCTGTCTCCCACCTATGGCCAGGAACTAGAAAAATGTAACACTGCATTAAAAAGTAATTATTCTGTATAAATGATTCAATTTTTTTTTGCCATTTTCAGCTAAATAATTTTGATTCTCAAATGTTTGGTGCATCCCTAGAATATATCACAGTGGTGAAACATTATATTATTAGAAACATTCATATTATTCTATATATTTGAGTGCTATTTCAGGCCTGGAGTGGAAGGTATAATACATCTGTCAAAAGATTTAAAAAATTCAGTGTGAAATTTAATATCTTCTGGACTGTTCAAAGATCATTGATCGATGTAATTTGGGTCATCACAAGTCACTTTTAAAATGATAGCTATACATAACTTGGCAACATATAAAATAATCTCTCCAAAAGCTCTCCTTCAAACCAGATTTTATGATAAGTTTTGATGGTAGCTTGTAGACCTCTCCTTTAATACATTTTCTGCCTAGATTTCAGAGGTAGCTTCACACTGAAAATATTATTAGCCTAGATTTTAACAAAGAATCATTCTCTGGTAAATTTAGCCTAGTTTATTCAACAAAGAAACATTCTCTAGCCTTCACACTGACTAGCATCTTATAAGGAATTTATGCTAGCAGTTTTAGCATAGAATTTTAAGATGAAGTCTTAATGGTAATAAAGTAGCCTAGCATTTTAACAAAACCTTTTACTGTGACTGTCACATAGGTCTAGCATCTGCACAAGGTAACTGTACTCTGACAAATAATATAGATACATTTCTGTAGGTGATATGCTAAATATAAATAATGCACAGTACCTTATGTTCTGCATGTAAGCAAACATTTTGTGTGCAGTTGCATGTAATTAATGGGTCACGGGTGTGTTGCATTTCTTTAAAATACTTGCATAACATTAGGGATGGTCGGCATCCACATTTTTCAAACTGTCATACTGTCTCAAGATATTATCGCGGTATACGGTATTAATGTGGGGAGGGGGTGCTCTGTCGGGCTGTGCTGAGCCTTATATATATGCGAGCACAAAGTCAAGTGGATTTAGTTAAACATTGCCCAACAGCGCACACTGACACACGTGTTGACGACAAAAACCCATTTCTGAAAGAGCGAATTTCAGTGAATGATGCTGGAGAAAGAGAAAAGTTTTAAAATAAGCAAAATAAGATTGTTCTACACTGTTTAGAAGCACAAATGGCCCTTACAGGCACTTGTGGTTTAGCACAGCCCAGCAGATTTTTCAGCAAATTGAGGCTCAAAACACATATTTAGAGGATAAAACCATATACCTGTGAGCACAAAGTCAAGTGATTTTCTGAGTATTTTGTCTTTTTACAGCTTTCTTCCTCTCTCTTTTAACCCAAACTCTGCGCTAAACCTACAGACGCAGTTGGCACTGGGCTTGTGTTTTGCTCCAACCATTTTCAGACCGTGACATCAGCATTCATTGAGCTCCCACAGCGCCCCCTCCCTGTGGCTCTCTTAAATGCACATGAACATTTTAGCTGCGTTCTTAAATTTGAGACAAATAAATACCGCTCTCATTTTGAGGTACTGTCCACATTTTTTAATACAGTATACAGTATTATCTTTATACAGCCCAACCCTACATAACATGTCATTAAACTTCTAACAGTAGTCATTTGCTTTCTTTGTCTTTATTCTTACTCTCTGTTAAGTTTATAACTTTACGCACTGATATTCTTTGAATTATTACCTGAAACGAAATGCAGTGCTACTGTGTCATGTTCAGCACTAGAAAGAGCTGATCTCATACTCACACCAGCATGAGAAGAAATTACTTTAATAAACATTTCTACTTTGTTCAGCCCTGACACCAGGACATGTTTTCCTTCTTGTGGTTTTGGAGAGAAAAAGGTGATGAATTAGGCAGAGGAAGCAAAGTGAGAGGATGTAAACAGATTGAGGCCTGTGAGTAGCGGAACAGTGTATAGCTGAAATCCCCAATACCTCAGTGCTGGAAGGATTGGGTTTCAGGCGCTGATGTCAGAGAGCATTAGCAGCCCCTGCCCTGAGGCCCAGGAATCCAGCCAGATTGGGACAGGGTCCGGGAGGGGGCAGGGATATAGAGGGGCACTACAGGAGGGGTCAGCCTTAGAGGACCTCCTGTGTCATCACTCACATTCCAGTCCCTAAAATATCAGGCTTTAGGGGCTGGCCCAGAATGCACAGATACATTCGTCCTTGAAGATCGGATAACAGCGGAGAGTGAGAGGAGGTGGTCTGGCCAGTCATGTGAACATTGGTGTTCTTTGTTATATTCTGATATATTGCATTTTAAGCTGTTTTGTTACAGCGTGCACTAGAGTTGTGTTTTGTAATGTGTAATGTTGATTTTGTACCATCTAATGTGCTCTTGCTCTCAGTCCTTCAAACAAATATTCTTTCAGACTTGAAATATTAAGTTGTTTGTCATGAGTCTGAAGGGTGGACAGAAACTTCTCAGAATACGTTTTTTTTTTTTTTACAAATTTGAAGGAAGAGTGCATTGGTTTTAACCCCCCTCTCTCTCTCTCTCTCTCTCTCTCTCTCTCTCTCTCTCTCTCTTTCTCTCTCTCTCTCTCTCTCTCTTTCTCTCTCTCTCTCTAAAAAAAAAGCTTTTGTATTAATGATGAAAGTTAAGGTGGTCCACTAGGTCTTACATGACTGTTCAGAATCCCATGTTCTGAGTTTACTGAACATACTGAAAATGCTTAAACGTAATTTTGCCATGAAATGAACTAAATGAATGGTGGCCTCAGAATTGCTGCTTGTCTTTATTATTTTTAATGCTTGTCTGCCATTATTAGACACAGCTCATGCTGAGATATTAATGTCTGCGAATAGTTAAATGTTAAAACAGTAAGAATAGACAGCACAGCTCTTATGAACCACTTGAAGATCAGAACAGCATGGTCTGATGTAATCACAGCTCTACATAATATTCAGTAATGAAAAACAAAAATAGAAAGAAAAAATCTCTAGAGCTCATTTAGAGTTCTGAGAGGGATTCAGAGAAAGAGAATTTGAGGATCAGTGAGAAAGGCAGATAGGAAAAAAGACAGAGAGTGAGTGACTGAGTGAGAGAGAGAGAGAGAGAGAGAGAGAGAGAGAGAGAGATAAAGAAGTTTCTCAGGAGTTTTTATGCTTCATTTTTTACTGCCTCTGCTGTAAATCTGTGTGTTTTTCTCTCTCTTTGTTGGCAGGATAGAGACCACCGACACTGTTGTGGGAACCTTTCTGTTTCTCACCATAATTTACAGTTTTTTCTCATCCTTTTGTATGTTTCATTTTCTCTGTCTCTCTCTCACTTTAGCATGCATGTTTCTCTGTCTTTCTGTCTTTCACCTTTTTATTCTCTGTTTATATTCCACTCAACTAAATAATTTATTTTTTTTGTATTTAACATAATGTGACTACATTTTGATTAAAGTATATGCTCTGGTTTACTGGGATCTTAATGACCTCAGTGCAAAGAGGCCTACCTCATAGAACAAATATCTTTCTTGTGTAACAGCACTGAATAAGCGTTTTCTGATGCAGATCTCAATTGCCATTCTGATTCCGAGTCCAATTAAGGGCGAGGGTGAGATTCTGCAGTACTTACCCAAACAAAGATACCAAACATGGTCTCAATGATTTAATCACAAATAATGTTTCCGTGACCTTCCATTGAACAGACACATTAAATCATCTTCATATACAGTATGTGATATACAGATTGAAGCTGGCTTCTTAATCAGATTATCCCATTCCACATTAAATAGTAATGTAGACTTTTAACAACTAATTCTAATTTACTAATACAATGAATATTTTACTTATCTTACCCTCTGAGACCCAATTCATATGTTTCTCCCTAATTTTAACCACTAATTTTTGAACCTAGTTGGTACCAGTGATTGATCACATAAATAAAAAGAGAGAACCCTCCTCCATCTCTCTCTCTCTCTCTCTCTCTCTCTCTCTCTCTCTCTCTCTCTCTGTCATACCTTACCTCATGCTGTCTTCACCTAGCTACAATCCCTAGCAGAGAGGTGTTATTCAAAACATGTAATTTAAAGGTCATTTCGTGGCCTTTTGTAAACTATCCGAGGCTTGTGGAATTCACCTCATCCGTTCAGGCCTTTCTTTAAACAAGCATATTTCTGAAGGCTATCACTTCTATATGAGTAGCACACAAACACACATATGCACACACACTCACACAGGCGATAATTCATTCAATATCTATTAAAACCAGGATCTTTCAAGGAGACAGACATAGTAGGGTAGTAGCTCAAGACATTTTCATCTCTGTTCTAAAGCGTCTTGGCAGTCCATAAAGAAAAGTATGTAACCAATCATATATGACATGAAGCATTCAGTTCTTCTTTTTAGATGACTTGTGTGCAGATTAAGTCTTCAGCTATTAAGTAGTCTTGAGTAGAGGTGGGTACAATATCAGTATGGCGACACTCATCATAAAGTGATGCTTTTATAAGACTTAGTATGAATGGCTTAAATATAATTCTGTAGAAAGTAGATTCCTTTACTAATATACTAATATACTTGATTAGAAATATATGTATTAAGATTTCAAATTACAGATCCATATACTATATGTGCTTGAGTAAGTGTAAGTAGTTACTGGTTCTGTAAAGACTTGATACATACAAAAAAGACAAAGATACACAGAAAAAATATAAGCTCTTTGTGTGACACTATATATCCAAATGTTTGTAGACTTTTAACTAATTAATTAAAAAAACATTTTAGGGGACAATTTACCTTATTTATATGTATAACTTCTATATTAAATGGGGCACTATGCTGATGGGCATAAAATCATTATCTCCAATTCCACCATGTCCTTGAGAGGTTGAAAAACACCCCTGAATTGGAGTGTGGAGCAGAGAAACTGTGGAATTAAACTATAATCTAAAACCTTTTAGATGATTTGGAGTGTTTGTGATCCATGTCTGATCATTCATCAGTATTTTTTGTAATATTTTTGTATTTGAATGCCATCAAATCCTCACAGCAATGTTCCAGCATCTAGTATAAATCCTTCCTGGAATAGTAGAGGCTGTTACTGCAGTAGAGTGTGATTTGGATGCTTGGCTGTTTTAGAGCCTACTGTGTATTGGGCATTGATTTGTTGTGTGCTGTGAGGTGGAAAAAGGATTTCCCAATCATTTGCAAAAATGTGTTTGTGTGTTTTTTTTCAGGTTTTACTTCCGGAGCTGAGCTGTCATTCACACTGGAGCCTACTGACATCATCGCAGTTCAGCAGCAGCCACTGATGCTGCACTGTCAGGTGGAAGGAATCCCCCCAATCACCACACAGTGGAGGCGCAATGGAGCTCTTCTCCATGAGGGCCAGAACTACTCCATGTTCATCAATGGCTCACTGCTGATCAGAAACTTCCAGAGGAGCAGGTCTGATGGTTCGTCTGATGAAGGAGACTATGAATGCGTGGCCCAGAATTCCTTTGGGCTGGTTGTGAGCCGCAAGGCCAAAGTACAAGCTGCCAGTAAGTAATATGCTCCCAACTTACTCACTATTGCTGCGGGTAAGATGTACATGAGATGTATGTGTGAATGCACAATGCAGAATGTGCTTTCATTGACAGCTGATCACACAGTCTGGGCATAGGGCCACCAAAAGTGTCTATTATATTCACATAGTTGTTTTGAATCCTTTTGGTAAAATAATAACTAGTAATAAAACAATAAAAATAACAACTAATCATTTACAAAAATACATACACAAATAGGAGGAAAAATCATTAAGCATTACCATTTCATTAACCTGAAGTAAATATGTGCATACAGTACCAGTCAAATGTTTGGACACACCCACTCAGGGATGGTTTCCTTTGTTTTGGGCCATTTTGCACATTGTGTGAATGTCATCATCTGATTCAGTGTTTTTTTCTTTGTTTTTATTATTTTCTACATCTGAAATTAATATGAAAGACTATAAAACTATGAAGGAACACATATGGAATTATGTAGTAAACAAAAAAGTGTTAAACAAACCAGAATATGTTTTATACTTTAGATTATTCATAGTAGCCTCCTTTTGCTTTGATGACAGCTTTGCGCACTCTTGGTGTTCTCTCAATCGGCTTCATGAGGTCGTCACCTGGAATGGTTTTCAGTGAACAGATTTGGCCTCATCAAGAGTCTGCTCGCCTTTTTAATCTGTTTGAGACCATGACTTGGGTTGTGCAGACCTAGGGCTGGTACACAGTTCTATGCAGTGAATAGCCCTATTCCACCAATGACTAATGTGAAGTTGTGTCCAAACATTTGACTGGTACTGTACATATTTTCATATACTACAACAATACATGTTTGTGCAGATAAAATGGGAAAAAGAAAAAAGAGAACAAACAGAGGTAAATCTTAAAACAAATAAAAAAATATTAGCAGTTATTTATTTCTTTTATGTTCTTTTATGTCTATACAATTTTTTTCCTCACATATTTATTTTACTTGCGTAAGCTTGTCATACATATTCAAGTATTTTTTATATACATATTATATTCAGTGCTTATACATAAGTTGTGAAGTCCTTACACCAATAGCTTTTACATTAAAAAAGGTAGAACTTTAAATTGAAAATCTCATGCTGCTTCAAGAATCCCAAGATAGTTTACAAGTACAGGATTGCGGCTGAGCGTCTGATGCATGGGACAATGTGGTCTTTCTTTCTCGGGAGATAAATTGGCTTGTAGGACTCAGGCTCCTTTTGTGCACTGCTTTTCTGCTCCTGTTCTTGCCTGGGTGGTGATTAATATGGCTAAATCTTGCGCTCTGCCATTGACCGTCGCCATTAAATCCCCGCATGCTGGGCTACTTTGGCTGCGCTTTTGTCCAAGCCGTGATAATCTGGACCGTCGCTGATGGCCATCTCTCCGGTGGCTGGCACTGAGGCGTTCCGTTCCTATTCTGCTGCCTCTGTCCCGCCGAGTGAACGCATGAATCGCCGCTTGTTCGGACCGATGCTGGGGGCATTGTCGTGTGATCCGATTTTCACGTCCACAGCTTGCGTCTAGATGGCTTGAAAAACACAGCGTTGCGTCATGTGATCTTCCTGGTGGCCTCCATCTGAAAAACAGCTTCACCTTTTTGACCCCAGTCTCAGCTGCAGATGTGAAACAGGAGAGAATGAAACAGAAGGCATCGTCTGGAGGACTGTATTGCTCTGGTGGGAGAGAGGAGGAGGCGAAGAAGGGTTGCCACTGAAGCCAATAGCACAGCGCAGGGGGTCGTTAAAGGCTTTTGCAAGGCGTAGCTTATTAATTACAAAGCTCATGGCGGCAATCATGTCACTGCACATATTTGGGCTGCTGACAAACACGACAGAATGGGGAGCAGTTTTTTTTATGCTCACTCTATGGATAAAAATGAAGCGTATAAATAGGTAGTTGGCCCTCCTTTGTGGTAGTAACAGCGTCTGCTCCTCTAGAAAGATTTTATACTTGAAATTAGCACATTTCTCTGAGGATTTGATTGCATTTATCTGCATAAAATTTACTGAGCTCAGGTATTGCCAGTGCACATGTCCTCAAAGTCAATGTACTATTGCAGAGCATACTATTCTACTAGTCAGTGCTTTTCTATAAAGATTGTACAAACTATGTCTGCACTATTGAGCAGCTGTTTATTGGTTCACATTATTTTAGCTGAATTCACCGGCTACATTGTGTACAATAATTACAAGAAATCGGCCCCTTATTGGACAGAAGCATTCAAAATTACCCAATAAAAATCAATCATTACTCACATGTGATGTGAGTATGTTAAGAGCTATGTTAAAAAAGCAAAGCATGAGGCTTAACTAGCAAGAGAACATGAATATATGACAGCAATTTTAATGATTTATAATCTTGTCTTAAGCTTGTGACCCATACATCATGCAGTCACATGGGCTTGCTACTGTTCTAACTCTCTTCTGTGGAAAACATTGATGTTGGCTATTGACTCCTTTAAAAAGCCTCTTACACATCAAACAAATCAAGCAGCCACACCTCTGTTCCTTCACAAAAAAAAGCCATCTTTGCCTGCGGTCTTGTCAGATACATAAACCTTGTACAAGTCACACACGTATACACACTTGCGGGACAGCCCACGCTGTGGCGTATCTGATTCCAGCTATCCAAGCTTTGACCTCGCGCTGTTGAGTGTGTGATGTTACTGTATCCCATGTTGAAGAGCTCACACACATGCAGACACACACACAGTGAGGTGTGACTCCTGCTCTGTGTGAGTAGACAGCACACTGCTGAGCTGTTACACACACACTGGCTCCAGTCTCAGCAGGAAAGTGGCGGCTGCTTGTCCTCCGGAGCCGTCTGTCCACTCTCAGACAAGGAAAAGCAGCAAAGCCATACGGGACAGGACAAAGCTCAAGTCCCTTTGAAATGAAAAAGCAGTAGTCCTGTGTGATCTGAGTTCAAATAATTGTGTAACCCTTTCTAAATAATTATATTTAGAGCTTAGCGATCAAACATACCATATATAATTGTGCAAAGTACAGAACATGAGCTAAACCCAAGTATATATTAATGGACTTTTGAACTATTAATGAAATATATAGCAGAAATAAAGCAAAAAGTTTGACTTAAGGGTCAAGAGCCATAAGAAAGCCTGGGTTCTCTGGTGTCAAGGCAAAATAAAACAATGAAAGGATGAATCTGGGGCCTAAGATAAAGCAGAGTGAAGAGTCAGGAGCAGCAATGTGCATGTAAATAGGTGAATAGGTTATATCTTGAGCTTTGGTGCTTTGTTGCTCTTTGTTAAAAAATTATTTTAGCAGTCTACAAAAACCTATATATGGAATCCTTGAATATCTTCTTATGGGGCAGGTTTGTTATGTCAGCAATCTGAATTGTTTCACAGAGCACCGAGTGTAAGAGCAGTCATCCCATTTTCCCAAAATATTTTAAAGGCTATTAGTTAAGAATGTGGTCCAGTTGTTTACATGTACATTTCTTTAAATAGATGAAAAGGAAAGTAATGAAATCACTTGACCAGGGAACAGAATGGGTGTAGCCAGTGATGAATCCAGGAGGAGCGGCGCTGGAGATGGAACAAGCACAATTGAGTACCTTTATTTCTGTGAAGCTACTCCAGGCAGATCAGTACATAGAGACTTTTTATAGCGCCTTTCAATTTTAGATTGAAGGCAGAAGAATGGACTGTATAAACTGTCAGATAATGAATAGTGAATGGAAAGGGCATGCACAGTCTTGGACATGCAGGCACTTACATACAGCCACCTTTCTGTGGTGGTGGTGGTGGTGATGGTTGGGGAGGGCACGCCATTGGAAAGTCCATTTGCATAAAAAGAATATTATCTTTTCCATTTTTTTTATTTGATTATTTTCATTCCACCGCAGTTACATATTGCTTATTGTCATCTGCATTAATGCATATCTATGCATCTCGCCATGGCTTTTTAGCCATCTGATTTGCATTCAGTAGGCGAGAGGAGTGTGTATGGGTGGAACGGATGCGTTACGGAAGGGGGAAAAGCAAGATAGAACTGAATTATTAGGTGAAGAGGTACAGCAACATTGTGTGAATAATTTAATTGTTATTACGATGTGAAGTAGATATGAAATACAATAAAATGAAAATCTGGCTGAGGAATTATGTGTTCATGAATAAAGATGATGGCTTCTTGTGACAAGGGAATTACATCTGAATGAGGCTCTTTGGCAAGAATGAGCGGAAGTGTACGGCCCTGGACTCTCTGGAGAAGGAAAACTGATATTTTTCCTCTTTTCAAGTTCAACCTCATGTCCAGAGCAACCCCTTTCAATGCCACATTCTCTGTAAATAATGGCCAGGGTTCACATTTCTTGTTTGCCGGGACCTTTCGATCCTTGACTTCTGGTTGAGGGTTGAAGCATGGAAATACAGATACATGTTAATGAAGTGTGTGACAGACATGGAAGGAGTGGTAGTCTGTGTGTGTTCGGAAGGGGGGGTTTGTAAGTTTTTGAGAGAAGCGTTTTTATTTACACTTATTTTAGTAGTTTTCAAGATCCAAATTATGGTTGCTTTCTAAAGTTGGATTCTTTTCATTAGCACAAAAGGTATTCCAATGCTACATAGTAGCAGTTAGCACAGTGTAAAATTGATCACTACTCATATTGATTAATGTGGAATCTTGGTATGGAAAATGTCACTTTTTTCCAGAATGTTACACTTTATAGGTTAGAAAAAACATTTTTACAAAAGCATTTGTGGTAGATTTTTTGGGGTGTTTTGGATTTGAAATGAGAAGTCAGCCTGTGACAATAAGCTAACTTTAGCCAGGTAGCATCCTGATTATTTAAACATCAAAATTTGGATCTAAAAGGGTAATAGCCTGCCTATAATGTTCATTTGTGCTAAATAGAAAATGTCTTTTCTTTTTAATTTTGCCAGCAGTCAAGGTAAAAATGACATTAACTTGGTTTTACTAATGATCTTGTAGTTCATGGCCTGCGCTAATAGTTAAGACACTGTAGGAATTGTGAATGGTTATATGTTACAGTATTACTAAAATATGTATTGTATTCCCTGATGAAAGGTCATTCTAACCAATGATTACAGTCCTGCATACAGAATAACCAAAAAGTAGTTTCTTATTTGTTATTGTGCCTTCTGTGACATACTATTATTTATAGAAGTAGACATTTCAAGATTGTTACAACTACTATTTCTAACCACATTTTCCTTAGACACAAGCTGAAATATTTGTTAGCTACAGTAATTTAAGAGCACCAGTTTATAACTAAATAAGCAAACTTTGGACATCCAATATATTGGTTGATTGGTTACATTTAGGGTGTATGATTGTAAATTAGAATTCTTACTGAGCTGTCACTTCAACTGAACTCTCACTTCATTATGGAAAAGCAGTGAAAGCATCAGGGACAGGTTATTACTCAAGACAGCAGCTCTACGAGGAACACTCCAAACATCTTCAGTAAGGGCCTCCATGGACTCCTTTATTGGACTGTTCGTTCTCTTTTGTGACTTGAACAAAGGCCTCCAGTGAGGCTGTGATCTTGTCTTGTTCTGTAGCCGGCGGTGGTAAGGGATCGGCTCTACAGTCTCAGATTCTCCATCTCCAATCAATGAGTCTCTAATAGCACCTCCAGGTGTTCTGCTCAAGATGGAGTTTGATCTGTGGATCATTATGTGTTGTAAGGCCTCTTGTACCTCCCACCATGGGCATTGTTAGAACATGAAGCAAAATCCATATTTCCTTTTAAAATGCTGTGGACGGTCGCTCTTTTTCATCCTGTCATTTCCCTTTGTTGCCTTTTTTCATGCCTATTTCTTGGTCTCTAACTCTCTGTCTGTGTGCGTGTGTGGTAGACCCTGGAACACTTTGTGCCCCAGAGTGGAAGGCCAGATAGGCAGTCTACTGAAGTGAGAGGACAGGAAAAAGAAAATGGACTTCCTCCTTAGCCCATGCCAAAACTGCAAACAATATCATACACATCATCAGATCATAGCATAGTCCTACATAGCTGTAGTGATCTGCCATGCACACATTTTAGTAAGTTAAAACCATTTTAATATTCTCTGAAGTCTGATAAACTATGTTGATGATATATGTCTCTATGTTAAATATTGAAAAAATGTAGTTAAAAATGTTATACAAAAGTTACATTTGATCAATTGAGTTGTGATAAATGAGATCTGCTTTTAGTGCATACTAGTTTGTTAGATGTGTTTTTGTAGCTTCATATTAAAAAGTCTTCCCTTATATGTCAAACAAAGACAACGGTCCATCTAAAAGTGGTCATGTTCAGTTCACCAGACTCCCAATGAACAGAAGGCAGCCTTGTGTGACTAATGCCACTTCAGCACTGCCACTTAGCTTCCCAAATCTTGCCCCCTTTTTCCCTCCCATGGTCACGTGACCTGTCCATTAACTCTACCTTTTTATGTCTCTCTGTGCTTATCATTTAGATGATACCTCTGGTCATCTCCTTGTTTCTACACTCTCTCATTCTCTAAGCTTCACTGACTGTACAGAAGCACTTTGTCGATCTACAGTTTCAGACTTGAATTCATCTGTTGCACTGCATGGTTAGTTTGCCAGGATTTTAACAGGATTTTACCACAGAGTAGGTATGATTTGGATGGTGGATCAAACACAGCAGTGCTGCTGGAGTTTTTAAAAACTGTGTCCACTCACTTTCCACTCTCTGTTAGACACACCTACCTTGTTGGTTCACCTTGTAGATGTACAGTCAGAGTCAGTAGCTCATCTGTTTGTATTGGCCATCCTCTAGCCCTTCATCAGTGTGCACTGGCCACTGTTGGCTGGACATTGTTGGTTGTTGGACTTTTCTCAGTCCAGCAGTGACACTGAGGGATTTAAAATCTCCAGCATCACTTCTGTGTCTGATCTAATAGTAAGAACACAGCACATACTAAAACATCTCCACCACCGTGTCAGTGTCACTACAGGGCTGAGAATGATCCATGACCAAAATCATACTTGGTCTGTGAGGTTCCTGAGCATTGAAGAACAGGGTAAAAGGAGGATTCAGAACAAGAGATGGAATCTAGTCTGTAATTGTAGAACTACAAAGTGCACCTGCCTGGTCAGTGGAGCTGAGAGAACAGATAGTGAATGTAGAAACAAAGAGGTGGTCATAATGTTATGGCTGATCAGTGTAGTACATCTCAAAGCAGTATTTCAGGCTTTCCGTTTTTGCCAGAGCCTAGCATGGAAAGTATGACGGGGAACATATTTTTGACCATACCTTCAGCAATACTACAGTGGTGTTGGCCATGACGTTCATTTAGCTAGCAAGCAGCTGAAGTCGATAGACTTTCTGCTTAGCCTAGGGGTGTCCAATCTTATCAACAACGGCCTGCGGGTTTTCTCTCAATTCAAGGAAGAGCACAGCTGATTCCACTTGTTTAATCAATTTGTCTCAGTCCTCAAACAACTGTGCTTTGGCTTTGTTGGAATTAACAAAACCACAGCCACTTTTGTGAGCAAGATTGGACTCCCCTGCCTCGATTTATTAATCAGACTCTAAGCTCTAAAACCTTGATTACATTATAAAACAAACATGAGCATACAAAATAAATCTCATTTGAAAAGGCCTCGTAGACCTAGGCATTTGACAAATGCATGTTTTCAATAGGCTGAATGGAACATTATGCTGAAAGCTTGTTCACCCTCGAAACAGTAGTTTTCGAAAGAATCGAGAATTTGTGGGTGGAGCGTGGACAGGTCAATTGCACCCGTCCCTGCACTGTAGAACCCCCTGTGTCAGTGCAGCCTGCCAGGCGTGTAGCGGGCCTCCCCTCATCCTAATGGCTCACCACCAGCTGGGCGTGTTTAGCATTTAAGAAGCCTCACCCCCCCACCCCCCAAGCCCCCCCTCCCACTCTAGCTCTTTCAGCCTCTCTAGAGCCATGCCGCGGACCGCTAGTCGGGCCCTTTCTCCTGCTTCCAGTGAAGTGACACGGATCCGCTCCTCGGCCTCCAGCTAGATCAAAGGGCCTCATCCTTTCTCTGTCTCTCTCTCTGATTCTGTCGCCATTCCTTTTTTCTTTCTTCGGGTTTTGTGCGCGTTTTCAGGGGGCTCTTGCTCAATTTGTACTGCTGGGTAATTTGGGCCATTACGGGACCCCTGTTACATCAGCGAGGAGAGAATGCGGCAAAGCAGGGTGTGATTAGTGAGGGCTCTTTACAGCTTCCCTCAGATAAAGAGGACCCCTGCACACATGCAAGCCCCCTCCTCACCCATGCTTGCCTTCCTCCATAAATCCCACTTCTTATTTGCTTGTCTGCCATTTTTGTGGGCGCACGGTCGGGTTTCCGCTTGATGCTTCGCTCCCCTGCTGGCCTCCTTCAATCACCCGGCCTTCCCAGGAAACACTTATCTTTGTGAAAGTTATTCCTTTCATGGGTTTTGTCCTCTTTCTTGTGCTGTGTACCTTTCCCACTTCTCCTGGCTGCTTCCCCCCTCTCTCTCTCTCTCTCTCTCTCTCTCTCTCTCTCTTGCTCTTTCTCTCTTGCTCTCTCTTCATTTGCGCCTTTAATGGGTGAAATATCTTTGTTATGTAAAGGTCCTTTAGACTTTAAAAAAGGTTCTTCACACTTGCATATGTCTTTTACAAAACAAAAAAAATTAATCATAATCAAGGGTGTTCTGTCTTCGCTAACCTTTGCAGCTGAATTGAGCAAATTCTTTAATCTTTCAGGTGATGATAAATTTGCCAAGCTATATAGGATGATCAGTAAAAACACCAGAATTGTAAGCTAATGTGTCAAAATAATTTTTAGAATTGTTATTTTGCATAAAGTTTGCTAAGGTAACTTAATGTGGTTAGAAAGGTAATAATAAGCTCATTAGCATTTAAGCTAGCATCAACATAATAAATATTTTTGCTTATATGTTAGAAAGAACAGCATCATCTTTGTCATTATTCTAACATGAAATTGTGTAGAAATGGACACTACATTATGTAAGCCCAACTTGTATTAAAGGGAACATATTAGACCTCTTTTCCAGAAGCTATGACAGTCCCCTGGATTCTTATTGAAATGTCTGTGAGAAGATTAAAACACAACAGCAACATTTCCCCACTATTGCTTGGAATAAAATCTTTTTACATTGACTTCCATTGAAAGTTAAAAAGGTTTTTTTCCTTCTTCGGTAAAGTTACTAATTTGGGATATACATGTTTTTAATTGGACATTGACAATGTTATAAGACTAACACTACTAATTTGGCACTAGTCCAACAAGAAGATTATGAAGCTTATGGCCGATTATAAACAATTTCATAATTCCACATGCGCTTTGTTAGTGATTTTATGATCTAGAGTGTGCACTATAGTGGATGTAGGGAGATGTTTGGGATTTAGTCGATCTCTCAATGCAGCAGTAAAAGTCGACTGGCTTTTTTCTCCTTCTCATCCAAATCATGTGCAAGCCTTTGTGCTGTTTGCTGTCCTCCCAAAAAAATGTGATCCACACATGAACTACTAATGTGTCCTTTTTTCCAGTTTAATACAGGGATTAAAATATGATGTTTTTATTGTTTGTGAAGCAGGTGACATGCTAAAACGTATCAGTGCGTGGATGCGTGACAGATTTTTTCACATTAAAAACAGATACAAAGACAGATGCCCTCTTAAAACTATCATTAGTAGAAGGAAATATGAATCTAACATACGTGATCAATCTGTCTTGCCTTAATATGCAATCCAGTCAATCAATTGGACTGGAACGGAATTAGACCCGCCCACTGACGGATGATGGGTGATGTTGACAGGTTTAATTATTTTATGGTGCAAGGCTACAAAGTGCATGAAATAAATACATAAAAAAATAATTAAAATACAATCTACATTTAAAACTACATTTAAATCATGATTAAATAAATCATAAACATTATTTAGGCTTTTATTTCCTATTTAAATTATTTAATGAAACATTTTATTAATTAGTCCTCCTTTTAATTTATTATTTCTTTATTCATTTAATTATATAATATTGTCACAAAATACCCTCTATACAGGACCACCAAATCTGATCTGAGCAAAAAATATATAAATAAAAAATCTGAGTTGATGAAAAAGGCTGGTAATGTGAACGTAGTAAGTGAAGTGAACTAGTAAGCAACACGGCTAATTAACAACAAACTAGATTAAATGCTTCTTGTCATAAAATGACCAAAAGTTATGACTTTTTCTGACAGGTGGAAACTGAGTTAGAATTAAAATATTCTGTTTTCTCCTGTTATTTTTAATTTAAAGTGGAAAAATGTCCTTCATGAACCAAAATGAGTTATTTTACATCACAGCTGTATTCCATTTTGGGACCTTTTTAAGGAGTGTATATCTGTTCTAAAAAAGCAAGTAGATTGCAAATTATTTTCTAAAGGTTGATAAGGAAAAGGCCTCTTTAATCATCATCATCAATCACATCATATGTGTCAGGGCAGTTTACTTTGTGCACATTAATTTGCCAACTTTATTTCTTTACTACAGATGGTTTCTGTGCAAACATAAATGGATAGTGTGCTACCTATTCCTGTCTATTACTGACATGCTATAAGTTCTTTTCAGTATTCAGATACCGCCCTACTCTCTTTCAATCAGTAACCATATTTACCTCCCTCTTTTGCCCTATGACTATGCCTCTCTCTTTTTCTTTCTCACTCTTTTTCTGCTCAAGGTTTCTCATTAGCTTGGTCTCAGGAAGCTTTTCATCATCTGAATGAAGCATGGTGACGGTACAGTGGACCAAGCTGTGCTATCCCTGCCTCCTTCACACACTCGTCACCAAGCAACTGGACACGAAATATCCCCCCATCCCCCCTTTGGCTGCCCAATTGCTTTCAGGGATCTGCCGATGGACAAGCTTTTGTTCTATTCTTCAGAAGTAATTGGAAAGAGTTTAAGCTTTGTTAAGTTATAATTTACCTTCTCTGGCTGTCCCGTCGAGCATCTCACTGCGTAATTGACCGGGGCAGTTCTGTGGGGGATTTGCAGAATCAGGACTGAAGTAGTTCGCCTCCCCTCTAGTAAAAAAGAGAGTGTGTGAAAGAGAGGATTGTGAGGAGAAATGCAGCACTTGAATAGATGCGGATGGCTAATCGCAGGAGTGTTTAAGTGTTTGTGCAGGGTTAAACTGCTGCCTGATTTGGTGGATGGACTAGGCTGCTTTTCTGCAGAATAGCTTGCAGTTTATGATCTAATCAAGGCAGTGAATTTGGTGGAGGGTCTGCTAAATGCATTAGATTCTGAAGACTGGGTTAGATGCAAAAGTTAATTTGGATGGGATCTGTTTATTGAGTGTTGATTTGCATGACTAAGTTTGTTGTAGTAGTGAATTGGGTGGTCAGGGTTGGTTATGGTTTAGAATTTGATGGTCAAGGGTGTTTCAGACAGTGAATTCATCATTACATTTGGGAAATGCCTGGGTTGGTGGAGGCGAACTTTGATGGCTAAGGTGAGCTCATATGATGAATTTGATGAGGAAAGATGGTGGAGATGAAAGATGGTGGTCAGATCTGTTCAAGACCATGCATTTGATCAGGTTTGGTTGTGGTGGTGAGGTTAGTGGTGTAGGTTAGTGGAGGCAGTTGAATATAGTTTGCGTTAAATGAATTACATGGCATATTTTGATTGAGGAAGAGTACTTATTAATTTTTTTTTTTTTTTTTTTTTTGTTAGGGTATATACATGATGGTTATCGTTGCTGAGGCTGTGAGTTTGATGATTTGGTTTGGTTGAAGTGTTAAATTTGGCCTGAGTTGGTTGGGTTGATGAATTTTATGGTCTGTGTTGGTTGAGGCAGTGAATTTGATGGTCAGAGCTGGTTGAATCACTGAATTAAATGGTCTGGGATGATTGAGTCAAGAGATTTAAAGGTTGGTTTATGCAGTTAATTTAATGGTTGGGACGGTTGAGACAATTAACTTTATAGTCTTTATAGGCATTTTAGCTTAGTTTTGTTGTGTCTATTAGCACTGTGAAAATGGGCCAGAAAAGACATTTGACTTATTCTTCTTAAAAACACTTGAACCATAATTTTCTTTCTACAGACAAAATATGAAGTGTGGGGCTTTTCACTTGCTCAGTGCTCTGAGTTTGTTACCTTTTTTCTGGCTCTGATTCCTAGCCAATTTTCTTTAATTCTAGTGACAGAGCTACAGCTAATTAGCTATAGGACAATACTCATTGGCTGTTGAGTGTTCTGCAGCACTTATGTGTGTATGTCCAGTTCTGTATACTCCAATCCAGTCTAACACAAAGCAAGATAAAAATCAAAGTGTGGAAAAACTTTGGTGAAAATGAGGCTAGCGCTAAAGACAGTGGCAGAGAAGTCTAACAGGCTGATTACAAACATAAAGCACTCTCCCACACCAAAGAACACTATTGGTACACACACATGCACACCAACTCCCCAGCAGGTTGTGAAGGTTCTCATGAAGCAGCCAGCCATATGAATGCTGCTTTTTTCATAATCAAATATTGATTTTTCACCAGCAAATTATTATTTTTTTTTATTTGGTTATAAATACATTGCCATTTTTTAAATATTTATTGACATCACAATTGTCTTCACACAGTTAATGAAACATTATTTTCTTGATTTAATCATTTTAATCACTTCAAAATTTATAAAAGAAAAGATGGAGCTAAAAGGAAAAGAATATGAAAATGAGCAGGCTGTTAACCTTACATTGTGCAGTACAATATCTCAAGCTGTCATTGCAGAGTTTGAAACAGATGTTTCAAATCAGATTTGCTGTGTTGACTGGCCAATAACAAATGTCTGTACAGGGCTTTACCTATTAGCTAGTCAATGCCAGCCTGGACCAATACATAGACATCAAAGCACAGGCAATTGTGAAAAGAGTGGGGGAAGGTGTCGCTTTTTTGTCTGTCTCACTTGTTCTCCCTCTTGTTCTCTTTTTCTTTCTCTTGCTCTTCCCTCCTGTTCTCTCCTCTCAATGTTTATATTTTCTTCCATTTTCTGTTTCCCTGCAAATTGACTCTCAGCTTGTCAGTCAATTGCAAATATCCATTGTCTTTGTCTGAAGTGATGTCCTAACCCTTATCCCTTCACCTCTTTCTGTCTAGCTGCCAGCATAATACCATTAAGCTGACACTGGACCTACAGTATAGGCTGAACATCATAGTGAATCAGTGTGTTAGAGCAAAGGGGATGAGAGAAATGTTCATTAGGGTTGTACAGAGTAGGCAAAGCCTTCAGTTTCTTTGTAAGGACTCTCTTTTTCTCCACGGAAAACTGTAAAAGAATGAGGTTTAGTGTGTATCTGAAAACCAGCCTGTTGTGAATAAGTAATCAGACGTAAAAAAAACATTGATCTTATTATGGGTCATGGATTAATTTTACCAGTTTCCAAGATCTTAACAAGGGACTATTTAGGCCTGTATATTAGCCACTGTGAAATAAAATGTAATAGTCAATTTCCTTGTTCCAGTAGGTTAATTACCCATTTAAAGATATACCGGGTCATATTTCTATGCTATGCTCCTAAGCAGTATATTACTGGCTCACATCCAGACATATGGATGATAAACTATATGGTGAAAACTCTCCAGTGTTTCTTGTAAAATAATGATTATTAATAGGTAGTTTGGTCCTCCGTTGCTCAAGTTCTGTTCTGGCAGGGCTTTCATGAGATGTTGTTACATTTCTGCGTCGTTTAGATTGCATTGAGCCCTGAGAACATATCAGGTAAAGTCAGGTAAAGAAGATGGATGATTAGCTCTATATAGTGCTGGGCAATATGAGCGCAAATCAATATTACGATTAATTGTAAATTTTTCCACAATTACGATGAATAAACAATTATTTTGTTTTTTCACCCTAATAGTTCAGTGACGATGCTCGCACTGTAAATATGCTCCAGTATTAAATATGGGAATGTTTTTCTAATTTTGCTGGGAGGTTGTTTCTCTCTTGTTTTTGAGCACTGATTATATTTTAGTGTGTGATTATGCTTTGGTCGCTGAAACAGTTTTTCTCAGCGTTCACATTTTACTTTTTGTTCAGTGTCGTCTTAATTAAAGTCAAAACACAGCACGTCCAAACCACAGACGCTGTGTTTTTCTTTGGTACTAGCTACTCAAGTTGCTCGGTCAGCCTCAGTGTTTAGGTTGTTTCCAAGTGGCAGACAGGGGCAGAATTCTGTGACTACAGCTTGCTAGCATGGTTTTAAAAGGAAAATACATGAACACACAGTGGGGAAATAACAGAATAGCAATAAAAAAAAGTTAAAAATAATTGATATAATCGATATACACAAGATTATGTTGGTTTGGAAGTTCTGAATGTCGATTTTGATTCATTTTTGACTAATTGCCTTGCCCTAGATCTGGATTACAAACTCCATTTTAACTCCAATTCAGACAATCCCTTTTTAGTAAATTACTTTACAAACATTTGAACATAATATATGTGGCTATAGATCATAGTATGGTCAACAATACAATTCAATTTTGCCTTAAGGCCAAATGTAGTTGATTAGCTAAGATATGACTTGTGTCCAGAGTTTGCATCTTTAGATTTGAGTTCTGAGTGTAATATAGATGCAATTCAAAATCCTACCAGCTTTTAAGCAGCCTCAGTGTGAGGCTCCTTTCTTTACAATACTTGCCATTCCTATCTCCACTACTTCTGCCTTGCGCTGTGAATACTCAATTTCAGTCCCTTTTGCTTCTTTCCTGTCCCTCACTCCCTCCTCCTCTCCTTTTCCTTTCTGCCAGCATTTTCCCTCTCTCTGTCTCGCTCTTTTTCTGTGAGATTGCCAGTTTTCAAGTATAATATTATGATATGGCTGCACTACTCTCTATGGGTGTTTGAAGCTGTGCTCTCCCGCTGCTTGATAATGTGCCTCATGTCCTCCTCAATCCCTGGATAAGTGCCGGCTCATTCATCCCCAGTTCTCCACTGTCAAAGGATAAGTAGCATAACAACATATACAGGTACTTGGGTATGGTTTTGCAGCAGCACTGCATTTTATAGCTAGGGTGAGCGATGTGGCCTCTGGGTTATTACACCTCATTTTTCAGGATCTGGGTAAATCCATATGATATCACAAAAGACATGATAAAATTTACTAAATTGTTCTTAGCGCTGACCTATAGAAGGGCTTCTGTAAAAATTCAGAAAAACAGCAAAACTGCTTCTGGTGCCATATATAATAGAACAAATGTAATCAAACTTTCTTTAACTGGTTAATTTAAAGAAAAAAAGCAGCATATGACAATAAAATCTTCCCCTCTTTTTTGTACATATGAACAGAACACTTGCTCCTGGTTTGGAGATTTTTCACCTCATCCATGGGCCCATAAGCAGCTTAAATTCCATCATGCTACATTTCGCATTTGGCACTAATTTAAAATTATTATTGTTATGGATATCAAATAAACTAATAAATAAAATAATATGTCAGAGTGTGAAAATAAAATCATTTTTCATGACATGTTATGAGTTGTTTACATATCTCAATTCACCTTTGAATACATTTGTTGTACAATCATTGCTTTTAAAGATTCATGTGCACATGTTCTATTATGTCCAAAAAAACATTAACCCCTCCAAATTCCAAATTCATGTTTTGCTGATTGTCCACAGCTCCGGTTTCATCCCACAGTCCAAAAACACATGTTGGTAGGTGGATTGGTGATCCACAACACTCCAAAGGTGTGTGAGTGAATGTGTGAGTGTGTGTTGCCTTGCGAAGGACTGGCACCCCTTCCAATGTGTGATTCCCGATAGGCTCCAGTCCCACCGAGCGATCCTCAACTGGATAAGTGGTTACAGGCAATGAATGAACAAATGAATGCTTTTCTACAGTGATTTTCCAGAGACACACCTCTGCACATTTTAATGCACAATTACTGTTTATTTAATTAATTAAACAACAAAATTTTTATATATGTTAAACTTAGCATATAAATAGAAATAATTTGCTAATTTATTTTGCAAAGCATTTTAGCATCACTATCTTTACTGAAAACCCATTTTAGGGTACAGGAAACATCTAATTACATATAGTGGCTGTTTCTTGACACTTACACATTTTATTTACAGCTGTGCTCTTCTAAAGACCCTTCCACTGAACAATCTCTTAAAGGGTAACTACAACCCCCAGCTTTGTCTAACTCTGCATCTGATTGAAAAACATGAGTGGCACTATATAATGTTTGGGGCTCTGCTGTGTTGTTTGTTTCAGTTCCATAATGACAAATAAATGGCCATGTGGCGAGGAGACCAAAGCACTACAGTGGAATGGTGTGAGAAAATGCGTAAGTGGAGTCTATGCTGCAGTACGAGCACTGCATGAAGAGAGTGTCATTAGGGGGAGGGAACAGTGGCTCGATAATTTACATACTGTGACGTGGTGCTGTTTTTCAAGATGCAGCTACGTCATTCACATTTACAGCAGTGTTGAGCCTGACAAGCACTGCCATTGCAGAACTGTCTACAATATTTTTTATTGCTTAAAAAATATATATGCAAGTCTGGTATATTTTATTATTAAAAAGCAATACATTTCAGCATGACAACAGGTCTAAATGTGTAGTTGTGTAATGATTCTACCATAGCACTGCACCAAGGAACCCTTTTTGACCTGTTTAATTTTTTATGAGTGACACCAGGGAACACAACACTGTTGTGGTATCAAAGAGGAAAATGGTATCAGTATTCAATAACAGAACAGTCACCATGTATCAAAGAGAAAGTCTGATGGAGGTAGAGCTGGATTGTACAAAAATGAATCTGTTCAGGTCAGTGACCTAGAAGCATCTGACAGTCTTCTTTGTGTTATTTGTATTTCTATGAATAGAAACCTCAACCTGCATTTCTCTCTTTTCCCAGAAAGGCAGTTTGTTTGGCATCTGTGCCTACAAAAAAAATAAATAAATAAGAAAAATAAGACATGAGTCAGGCACACTCGAAGCATCAGATTTGCCAGCTTTGTGAGGAGACATCAGCTGTGACAGTGACACGCGTTTCTTCCTGCTTGTTCCAGGACAAACAAATTACACATTGATTTATGTGGAGCTTGGCGATCTGGACAATGGTGTTTCAGCACGTCTGAGCAGATAGTTTCAGTGGCCTTTTGAGCAGAGGTGCATTCACCTAGATGAGTGGTGGAGCTCTGCAGACCAGCTCTCTGCTGTAGTTTCAGCCCAATTAAATATAAGGATGCACCATAATATTGATGCCATGTCAGCTGGTGGGTAATTGCTTAAAATTGATGGTTTTCTTTATTGCTGCTGCAGTGTAACGTAGTGCAGCCAGAGGCTGTAAGCTGCTATTGCGAGTTAGTGCTAGTTTCCATGAGGCATCGCCATTGAAAGCAGATGAAACAACAAAAGGGCAAATCCCTCCTCAAAGACCAAACACATGGAGAACAATATAGACACTACACTACTACTAATCAGAGAATGCCTTGCTAAAAAATGCATGCATGGATGCATGTAAGGCTTCAGTATCAGTATCACTAAAACTAGGAATTCATATTGTTGTGTGACCCCAATGCCAATATTAGAAAATACAAAATATATGATGACAAAAACCAGTAGTCGGATCAGGTATGATGGCGAATGATTACTTCTGGATCACAGATGCCCTCCAATTCATCAGCTGATGCTTGGCATTGTGCATGGTGTTCTTGGAGCTCATGTGCAGCTCCTTCAGAGAATCTGTTAGTCAGTGTTTCTGTATTGAGATGGATTTAGAAATTAACTTGCTTTTGTTCTCTCTGACGTCTACCACAAGCAGTAAATTTCCAATTTTGGTAGATTTCGTTGTTCCGTCACATTTCTGTGTCTTTCACTCTGCCGTTTTAATAAAGGGTGAGCTGAAATGCTGTTGATTGACAGTCTCTGGTGAGGGGAAGGCCGAGCAGCTGTCACTCACAGCTCTTCCTTGCTTTTCCCTGCAGCTCACAGCTAATGTGAACACGAGGTGCAGTATTTTCAATTCCGCTTGGACCTCAGCTCTTTGAGGTGTGCCCAGTTTCCTTGTGCATTTACAGTTGTGTTCAAAATACGGATTAGACATAAAGATATCTCATCCTGTCAAGTGCAGCTGACATGACCAGATATCTCAAGCAGAACTCAGAAAAGGCATGAAAAACAAGTAAGTTCTTATTCCCAAGCACTCGCAAGAGGTTCATGTAGCCAAGCCAAAACCCAGCATGCCACACTTCATCTGACTAGATTAGCAGGCCACTAAAACTTACATAGCCTTAAAACTTATTGAAAAATGTGCTTATCTTTTTTTTTCTTCTTCTTCCTTGAGATTATTTGCAAGCCCGAATTCTAGGGTTTCCTCAGAACCTGTAAAATGCAGTTTATATCACATACAAATGAGCAAATCATCCTGTTGAATTCATGATTGTTGAAGTCAGTGGCATTGACCTTGACCATGGATTCCAGCCGTCTGGCTGTGGGTTTGCGTAAGGGCTATTGTGAGGGAGGCTTGTGTAGGCAATGGTAGGTGTTATTTTGGAGGGGGGGGGGGGGGGGGGGGGTTGGTAATGAATTCTGCCTTGGTCTGAATGTCTCCAGACCACCCCTGCCTTTTTCGAACAAACAAATGAAAAGGGGGCCACAGGTCCCTCCCCAGACGGAGAATGTGGGATTTAGGGCTCACTGGGGGGAATTCCACAGTAATGGAGGTCAGAGGCGAGAGAAGCAGGGTCAAAGGAAAGGCCACAGGTCACACTGAGACGGAACAAATTTTCCCCGACCAGGTTTTGGGGCTTTTAATTTCTGCTGGTGTGCGTATATATGAGGGTGTGGGTATGTGTTTGTGCCCACCCTTCATGCAGCTATAGGGCTCTCCATGCATTCCTTTGGTGGAATTGTCCTTCTGGTGTTTGACCTTTACTCTCAAAAGAGTTTAATTGATGAAGAGTGGGCATGTGTGTGTGAGTGTGTGTGTGAGTGTGTGTGTGTGTGTGTGTGTGTGTGTGTGTGTGTGTTACTACCATACCACCATCTTGCTTTCTGCTGTGCCCACGTTCGTGTGTGTGTGTGTGTGTGTGTGTGTTTATTCACATAGAGTAACGGGAGGTGAATCTTTGACATTTGAGAGAGGTCTACCTGCTGCCCCTGTCACCGTGCTCCACTACACTTAACAGCTCCTTAACCACAGCCAGCATAGTTAAACCTGCTTTATGGGGTCCGGACTATCCACCAGTAAAAACACCCTCTTCCTGTCCACCCTTCCCCCAACCTCTACCCCTCTATTGCTGGATGTTTTGAAGGAGCAGTGAGATTGGTCTAGACATGTGACAGAGCTGTTAAAAACTGTTGTCCATTTTAAGAGTTACAGTGTGAGGTAGGGAGAACCAGATTTAGTACCAGGGTCCAGCACTATTTGGTGATTGGCTTGCTCAAACATACTGAGAAATTAATCTCATAACCAATTGTATTTGGGCAGGGTAATCACCAGTCTGTACTGGATTAAATCCCTCAAGGACTGGAGATGGACATCATTGTATACATGTAATTGTAGGATTAGGATTCTGGACACTTGAGTATTCTGTAGGGATGAGCATTCTGACACATTTAAATATTCACATATAAAATATTTGATATGTTTTAAACTTACTTTGACTGAAATGTTTTGTCCTTTTTGTCATTTTCACTTGAAAGGTTAACTATAAGCTGTTTCCAACTGAAACATTTTAGGGGGCACTGAAATGTTGGCCTCTTAGTTGACAGGTTGTAATGTGCTGGCGCCTACGGCCTTGGATGTTTGGTGCAAGGTCTTAGGGAGAGTGTACAAGATCCAGTGTGTACTGTATCAGTTGTAGGGGTTGTTGTGCAAGCTGTTAAGTACAGTCATATCTGTAGGGCAGGAGTGTCTTATTCCTGTTGTGAAAGAACAAAGTCAAGCACAGTACGTGAAGTTCCTTGCTTAAACCCATCTACATTGTATCTAACTGCTAGGAATCTTGTCTCTCTGGTAACTAGCCACTGTGTTCGAGCTGTGTGTTATGCATGGAACTCACCATACTGTGCTGAAACAAACTCCTCCAGGACCAGAGCTGGACAATCCCCCCACCCCACCCCCGCCTCCAACCACACCCCCTTGCAAGCTGCAGGATCTATTTTGCTAGTTTCTATGTGTGGAATTGTGTTGGGTGTTGGTTGTCACTCAGGCAGCCAGTTTCTCCTCTCCCTGCTGACACATAAGCTGACCCACTCGCCTGGCCCCAGCCCCCTTTTGTCATCTCTTGCTTGTCTCTTCTCCCTCTGCCACTTTTCCCTCCTCCACCCTCATTCTCTCTCCATCTCTGTCTTTCAGTCAGCAATGGCAGGGTCATAGGTTGGCCAGGACGTCAAAGGGGGAGGGTAGGCGTGACCTTTCTGTGTGCATTGGGGCATAATGCACCCCCTGCTTTCCAGCCTTTCCCCATGCACTTCTCCCCTCCCTTTGCTCTCTTGCTCTTTCTCTCTCATTTCCCAGCCCCATCAGATGCCCATCCTCCCCTCCCCTCTCTTGGCCCCCAGGGGCCGCTGGCAGTGACCTTGGCTTTGGCTATGAACAAATGAAATCTCCCAGGCTCTGTGTCTGTCCCTAAACACCAGGCGTCAACGTTCCACAGTAATGCAAACACACACAAACACACACACACACACATATACACACACACCCCAGGAAGAGGTATAGACTGGGCATTGGGATGTTTGAGAATATTCCCAGTGGGTCATTGAATTTTTTTAAACAGCACATATCCCTCTCTCTTTCTCTCTGCAACCACCCTCCTCCCCACCCCACCCCATTTCGGTCTCCAATTAGCTACATCCTTTTAGCTTAGTCAACCTGTTAGTGGCTGCTAATAACAATTTGCCAGAGTAATATCTTAGCTACCTACAGTGCTGCTGATTCTCACTGTTTATAGTGTAACAAATACTTTTTCTATCTAAAATATTTCTGATTTTGTGAAATTCATTCATAAAAAAAATTGTTTTCCTAAAATCTTTGCAAACACTGTCATTGTGTTTTTACCATTAAAGTTATACCTTTTGTATTTTTACTCAGGATACATATTAGTATTGTTTTTTAACGCTTCTTATGGTTCATTGACTTTATGTAACTACTCTTTGGGGGTTTAGTATTCTTTTCTTAATAGTATATTTTTCTGGTGTTTTCACATGTGACATTTTGTATTTTCCAATAGAAAAATACTAATATTATTTATTTGTGATGCCTGATGAGCCCAGCCCGTGTAATATCACTGACAGGGATATTTCAGAATTAGTTTTAAGTATAAAAATCAGCCATTTCATTATGAACATTTGTGATTTTGTTGACTGATCACTTTAGTTGTAATCCACACTCTCCTAGAATAAAGGCTTGATTTGTCATGCTGTCAGCAACGATCTGTTTCAGTGGTTTCGTGTTTCACCAAGCTGGAGCTGAGAGCTTGGCCAACGAGGGTAAATCCTCTTTCAAGCACAAAGGCATCGCCTCACGCGTATCGCCCCCGGCAGAACGCAGCCCTTTTCTTATGGATGACATCACCATCCAACCAGATTTTTTCTTTTTTTTTTGTTCCAGCTTTATTAAGACGGTTAACTTGAGATCTTTACAATCAGCATGTCCTAACACTGGCTCTTGTACTAAGCGTATCCTTCTCTTGCCCGGCTGAGAAATCCTCCATTGTTGCTAAACATCTTTGTTCTGATGAATTAGTAGGTGACGAACGGACCGTGTCTGATACAAAGACAAACAAGAGAGAGTGGAGATGGGAGGAGGGAGGAGAGGGAGGGGAGGGGTATTTTCCCCATTTGCTTGAAACATTTCTTTGATTGGATTCTTTGTCACGTGGGGATAATGCACCTGAAGTGGACGAAGAGGGTTAAAAGCCCCGGCAGAATGTGGAGCGGGCCGCCTGGGGCCCGAAAACGGAATTCCACAGGAACCAATTAGATGGAGCTGCCGGGGTTGGAATGTGAGCAGGGGATGCTGGGAAGGGCACAACAGTCCCGTTTCATCTGCACCGCCTCAACTGGACTTCTGTGTGTGTGTGTCTGTGTGTGTGTGTCTGTGTGTGTGTGTGTGTGTGTGTGTGTGTGTGTGTGTGTGTGTTTGTGTGTGTGTGTATTTACGTTTATGAGAGGTGACAGTATGGGGGCAGTTAGCATTATTTGTGCTAGAGATTTTATTTTTGTGCTGATGATTCTTTTTTTCCATGATGTGCCCGTAATTTGCTTTTGTCTGGTTCCATTACCTCCTAACACACACCGCATGATGAAAAAGCCTTCTCGTTATTTTCCAGAGGCGGCACAACATGGATTGGATGGGCGGAGAGCTGAAAGAGTGCGTAGTGGTCTTTGGCAAAGGGAGATGAAAGAAAGAAATAAAAGAAAGATAGGATGGAAGAAGGGAGGAGGGAGAGAATGAGGGAGTGTGCAGACGATTGAAATTAAACTGCCATGTGTTGGTGGTCTTAGATGCTTTCAGGGCCTCTATTGCTGTGCTGATCATGGACCTTGAACCTGGAAGGAGGTTTCCATTCCTTCACGCTCCTGAGACCTATTGACCTCAACGCTTCTGTTTACATATATTTTCAAAAGCATCCAGACACCTCTTCTAATTAATGAATTCAGTTACTTTAAGGCGCACCCATTATGGACACAGGCATTCAATAACCCACACCAATAGATTGTCAGAATCTGAAGTGGCCATCAAGTCTGTATTCTTAAAATGACCACTGCACAGAGAATTTAAAACCTTCCAGCTCTCATCTGTAGAGCAGTGTAACTGCCTGGAGTAATAGAGCACCATCATTTATAATGAGATGGAATAGAGTTTGCAATCTACAACTAATCATCCAACAGCCTGATGTGTTGTATGTAAGTACACTTTAAACCAGCTCATCATTAGAAGCCTACCCCATGCAGTGGACCTCTCATAGTCAAAGGGAGGTCTGAGAGCAAACATCATAATAATTAGAACAAATCACAGCCAGGGGAAGATCTAAGAATAAACAATGCATTATTTAAGACCAATCAGAGAAGAAGATGTTGTTTCGCTTGTAGTGGCTTGAAGCTTTCCCAGAGATACACAAACTGTTACTGCAGTAAATTATGCAAAACTCTCTATTAATCTCCTTGGTTTCAGTCGATATGTTGAAATAGCAGGTGTGGACAAAGTGTACAGACATTTGGACACCATATAGTCAAACGTTTGAAGACATCTCCTAGCCCAGATATCTGAAATCATCTGTGTCAGTTTGGGTTAAGCCCCACTTAGCTCAATAATAGCCACATTAATTCCGGAAATGATTTTCACCTAATGTTGGATCATTTTTGTGGAGATATCTTGGCTTTTAGTTCCCCAAAAATGAGGTCCGGTTAGTGAAGTCAGGTACTGATGTTTGATGATTAGTTTTGGATCACAAACACCACTACAACTCATCCCAGTGGAATTGGACTGTCCTCCATTACTCTAAAGACTGCAGTTCCACTGTTCAACAGCTTAGTATTGGGGGCGCTTATTACCCTTATAGATGATGTTTGGCCTTGGGTACCTTAGGCACAAGTGTGTGATTACAAACTGCAGTTGATTGCTATGTAGCAGAAACCACTCACTAGAAGAGGTATCTACAAATATGTGGGCTCTTTTATATCTTGAAATTGAAGGTAACTTTTAAAATTTGATCCTTGAATGCTCACACCTGTTTAAAATGTTAAGTCTCCGGTGTATTATAGGAACATATCATGAACGTGTAAGGATGAATGGATCAATAGAAATTGTACAAAGATATAGTACATTATTAGTCTGATATGAAGTAATGTTGTCTTCATAGGAGAGGATGCATTTGGAACCGTCAGAATTGCATTAATTGATTGATTAATAATCAATAATCTGTTGATTTTTCTCCAGTTAATTGATTAGTTGGTTTATTTAAAAATGTATATAAAGACACAATCAGTATATAAAGCTAAGCCATTTAAGGTGGAACGTAGGAGGGCCAGAATATTACCAAGCACATTTTAAGGTGGAGAAATGCTCAGAAGGTCTTCACAGTTTAAGGTGGGAGTGTGGAACATAGCACTGAATTGTGAGAGCCTGAACCATAATAGATGGATGGAGAGTTTGCAATACCTATTTGCACAAGACCTGTTCTTTGTCATTAAAAATGAAATCAAATGACTGAACCATGTGGTAATTCACAGGTCGGTAGACAGCGCTTCAGCAGTATAATGCCTCACTTTCTGTATTAGATAGAAAGCAGTTTTCATGACATGGGGTGGTTACTGGCCCTTTCCTTTGCATTTCCTGCAATCAAGCTTTTCTCTGATAACTGGTTGCTCCCTCTGTTTGGATGGAGAGTGCTGAGCTTGCACCTTCTGCCTTCCTGCTCTGTAATTTTGCCATGAATTTTTCTATGAGATCCTCAGCAATTCTTTTATCAGCTGCCGGTAGAGGTGCCAGAGGCAGTCTTACTCCAGGAGGAAGATTGGTTATGATCCTGTGCTGGGTGCTTGACCTACATGCACCTCAAGCCAGGGAGGGCTTGGGGAAAGTGGCTGTAGTTGGGTAAGGAGAAAGTAACCCAGTTCTCCCCCAATCACATGATTCTTCCAATCTAGGAGGGTGAAGGATAGAATGTTACGTTCAAGACATATGAAGTCAGCAATGACATTTTTAACTTAATTTAATTTTTAATTGTAACTGTGATTAACAATTTTATTGGAGAAGAATGTTACCACGCACAGTTCTGTTATTTTAATTTTAAACACATTAAATACATTTTCTTTATGGGGAAACAATTATTGCACCGGTTCTGTTTATCTGAGTTTAACATAGAAAAAAACATATATGTGATACGTATGTTATATGTATTCATTCATTTACCCAGTTCATGGTCAAGGCAGGTCCAGAATCTAATGAATACACAACCCAAAAAAGCTATTTGACCAGGGACAACCACACATTTGCAACCTTAACGCATACTCAGCAATTTTTCTCACACACAGGTAATACTTTGGTGGGATGCCAAAGAATATAGACACCTGCCTAAATATGTTTCGTTTTCCATTAAAAATGTTTAGATTTTTTTTATGAATTAACAGAACACACTTTGACCCTGTTGACATTAATTTGGATGATGTATAAATACAGCTTGAGCTGTTTTTTTGACAGCAGTTTTGAGCTAAATGCTTGCTTTAGCTGCATGTGATAACAAGCTGATGAAGAAATAGGAAAAGCATTCAGAACAGTAAAATAAATCAAGTTTGGCTTAAACAAAATATGATCTACTGAGTACATAGATGCATTTGCAGATGATGTTTGGTGTGTATGTTCAGAGGGATATTCGGCACACAACATCGAATATGCCATTATGCTGGAAAGGTCCACTTTATGAGTTTAAGGTGTAATTTTAAGGTAAGGCTTTAATAGTTTAAGCATAGCTGAGCATGTCTCGGATATCCTATTCATTGTGCTTGGATGAGAACACTAACTAGCCTATTCTGTTATGATAACCAACAGACAGTCACGTTGACTAGCAGTGCACTGGGGAAGGGGGAGGGCCAGCCTACCCCATATAATTATATAATATATATTTATGCATCGAGATTATTTCACAGCATGTCTCATCTCTTATTTTGACATGTAAATAAGTAAATGTAATTAGTGAATGAATGTGTGTTGGTGACAGTTATTGTTTGGTTATAATGTACATTATAGGTGATTATATGATTTGTTTTGTGTGGGTTTAGTCATATGCTGATGTAGGCTATGAATGGCACATAATATGGGAAGAAAGAATCTCTCTGAAAGGACTGCTACCTTTACATAAAAGCATTTGAAAGCATGGCTGAATAAAAGGTTGATTTGTATCCATATAATGGTCTGATCTTGTGCAAATGGAGCTGTGTATTGACATTGCTGTGGGTTGGTGCTCTTGGCCTTGAAAAATAGAGTACCAATTCTGTATTCAAAGGTTCAGAGAGGTTTTCTTTATTGTCACTTTTAAGGCATAGAGTCAACATGTGTGCACCATTACATTTCATCATCCAGAAGTACAAAACAACACCTGCTTAAAGAAAGTGTCCTTGCCAAATGGATAGAAAAAGATAGGACAAACGGAACATGAGTTATAAGAGACAAGTTCATGGAGAGTAAAATAAAGTTCAAGCTTGGTGTAAATGATCAGCATCCTGGCTTTTTAGGCAGTGTAACTCAGGAATGAGCCACAGTGGTGGGAAAATGTACTGTATCTGAGTTTCCTGTAGAGATATGTAAGGCCACAGTTTACAGTCTACTAAGCTTCTTTGTGCAAGCAAATATTCTGTTTCTGAATTGGTCTACATGAATTGATTGTAATGAATAAAACTGTTTTTAATCAGGCTAATGTAAGAAATTTAAATGTAAATGTTTCAAATTAATCACCACTAGATTTGCACTGCAGAAATAACCTCCGGTTAGCACATGTAATTGACTGCCACTAATATATATCTTGTCTCCTTAGTTTACAATAACCATTTAGGAAAGTATTGTTTTCATTATCTACACTGGCTTTGAACTGATTTTAGTTTTTAGTAAACCAATTCTTCTCTGCAGGCAATGTACTGCTGGTCATATGTTTATTATTATTATGTTTGCTTATTCAGACTATAGTTCAAGTCAATAACTAAAAAGAGGACATATTATATCTCCTTTTAAACACATTAGAATATGTCTATGGGCTGTACAAAACATGTTCATGAAGTTCTTAGCACAAAATCACTCTCACATAAAGAGATATTTCCAATTCTATTCTTGCCAGTTCCAATCCCTTTCAGAATGAGTGTTTAAGGGCTCTGTCACTTTTATGCAAATAAGCTGCTGCTGGTCACACACCACCCAGACTGCATTTGCCTGATTCGGTAACAGCTGCAGTCCTTCAGGTGTTTAACGAAAACTTCAAATATGCCGGTGTTAGTGTGACTATGTAAATATAGCATCAGCATTTAAGGTGGAACTGAACTTTTGAAGAACTCAGCTTAGCACTTGGAAATAATTACGTCTTTTTTTAATGTGGTATGAAATAGTAAGCAATTTTTAGACTGCACTAGTATGTTTGGGGACATTTAAACAAGTACTACACAGTATAAAAACATCAGCATATGTTCACTTTTCAGCTTCAAAGTTTGGTTCACTGGTTTGGTTCACTGAGCCATTGTGAGGCTTTTCGGGTCGTGGAGAGCAGCTGCGCAGTGCATGCCACCTTGCGGCTATATACATAGACTATCATTTATTAAAAATCCAACTTCAAGAAGAGCAGTCACAGGTTTACCTCGCAGCTGTTCCCGAAGCTCACTCTTGTTGAGTGTTTTTTATTCCTCTTTTCATTTCCTGAAGGATAGTTTCTCTTCATCTTCTGATTATTTACAACTCTCCCTAACTTGGGATGAGGGGGGCCATCAGTAATAGGCCGGATCATGCGTAGTGACTGTATAGGGCGGTCCGGCTCTGCCTGCACAAACACCTTCATGTATGCCAGGATGGTTCAATGCAAATTTGCCTTGTGTGACGCTACAGTAAGGGAGCCCTCCAAATGGCTCGTAGAAGCATATGACACAAAACTCTCTGAGCATATGACTCAGAAAACGAATGGATGTTTTTTTTTTTTTGCACTTGGAGTGTTTATAGCAGTAGAGACCCAAGTGGAAATACAATAGCATTTAAAAGTTGCACTACAAAGAGTTTTGCATAATATGTCCCTTTTAATATTGTTTGCTTGTTTTATTAAATAATAAAATATGACTGACAAGTGATATTTTCCTAGTAATGTGTGTTCTTTTATTAAAAATATATCTCAGTGATTCCGGGTAGGCTCTGGACCTACCGTGACCCTGAAATGGATAAATGGTTACAGACAATGAATGATTTAATTAATTAATGATACAGCCATATGCAGACATTGATTAGTAGAAAAGATGAGATACAACGACAATAATACCAACTTTTCAAGTTTTAAAGGGTTCAGACACTTACAAAACAATATCATAAGACGTCATAAATAATTATCCTCTCATGATATATGTAGTTGGTAAGTGTTAATGAACTACAGACCATATTCATGTTCAGAACTGCATATTATTGTTTAAAAATACTGATTTTCTTATTGCTCACCTTTAGCCAGATGTAGTAACCTTAACACATTTTTTATACTGTGAACATATTTATTTCTCATTGACAGGAACATTTGATTGACTGTTCTGTGTTTCTCACATTGGAAGGACATACAGACTGCTTTGCCTGAAAAATTGAGTGACTGAATTGTGTGAGTGTGTGTGTACTAGTGTGTTTGCATGTCACTCATATATCATATTTTTCCTCCCAAGCCCAGAGGGCTGTGTGATATGTCTTTGGCTTCCCAAGGGAGAGTGGTTTTGCAAGGGCAGGCCTGGTCCTGTGCTTTGTGTATGTGTGTTTGTGTGTGTGTGAGTGGGCTGGGCACATTTACATTAGCATGAATTCATATGGATTAGATGGTAGGCTAGGGGCTGGGGCTACAGGTCGACCCTAGAGATGATTTCCCTGGTGCCCTCAATCAGCAGGAGGGGGCCTGGGTGGAGAGGGGGAAAATAAGGGATGGGAAAGAAAAAAGAAAATAAGAGAAAAGCTGCCAAACCAGCTGTCTATAAGAGATGTTGATTGAAGAGAGGAGGGAGGAAGAAAAAGGAGGGGGTCACAGGGCTAGGCCCCCTTGATTGCCCTCACATAACATACACACACCTACAATCAGAGCCCAATTTAACAACAGTGGCATAGTGCACAAATGCTCAGGTACTGATCTTATTGCTGTCTTTTTATTTGCAGACCGAATCTTTTCAGCTGCAGCATTCAGCACAAATGGCATCATGTTTACATCCCACTGACCCTGTTTGGCATGGCATGTGTGATATTTCTGCAGTGTGTGAAGACACCAAAGAGTGGCTTGTCACTTTGTGCCTGGTGGTAGGTGATTGATGTAACTGGATCACTTACTGAACGATTTGGGACAAAGGAACATTGTGTGTCTTGTAGTTTCACACATTATTTCATTTTTAAATTTTTTATTTTTTTTTGGTTACCATAACATTGTCCATTGGTTTAACAATTAATTTTTTTATGCAGAGATCAAACTGAATATTATTAATTAATACATTTTGTGTTTGTGCCAGAAATCTTTTTGAATGGATTGATTTAACGATGTCATAAAAATGATACATTTACAATGACTGTCTTTCCATTGTACTGCAGTGCAGCCCCATCCATTGTGAATGATGTCATAAGGAGTATTTCAGCCTGGTCTGCATTTTGAATGGAACACAATGCAGGGCATCTAATCCATACAGAAGTTATTTACATATACCCCTCTTAAAGTCACAGATTTTGGCTTGTTTCTGTTAAAATAAAGACAAATGATTGAACATTTAGTGACAAAGACAAACGTAGAGTGTGGCTCATTTTTAAATGTCTCACTATAAAGCAATATGATTGCAATACTGGCATTTCCTTCATAGCATAGAGCTTTATTTATACAGCCGTACTGGGAGAATGGTACCAATGTCCTGTTGTGTTTTCTACTGTACTTGTGGCTTCAGCTCTAGGTTGGTGTTGTGTAGATTCCCAAATCTCGTTCTCTTATTCTTTTCTTTTTCTCTTACTGTCCCAGAGTGTTCATGGCTCTGATGGCTGCACACACTCTCACACACCCACACGCACATGAGATGGCACCATGTTGCCCTAGATTGTGATTAATGACCACAATTCAGCCCGAAAAATTCCCTCGAGTGGGTGCCAGTTGGCTTAGGCTGAGAGGAGGGGAGAAGAAGCTCATTAATACTGTCAGTTCAGCTGACAGAGCAGCCAGAGTGAGTGTGTGTCTGTGTGTGCATATGTGTGTGTTGTGTTGGTGTGTGTTTATGTGTGTGTGTGTGTGTGTGTGTGTGTGTGTGAGAGAGAGAGAGAGAGAAAGATAGAAGGAAGGAGAGAACCAGGGTGTGGGAGTGTGTGTCTGATGGAGAGAGGGGAAGGGCGTTGTTCATGTGTGTCAGTGAGTCTGTAGGCTTCCTTGCATTTCTATCTTGTGTGTGTGTGTGTGTGTAAGAGAGAGAGAGAGAGAGAGAGAAAGATGGAAGTAGAGAATCAGTGTTAGTGTGAGAGAGAGGGGGGTGTGTCTGATGGAAGGAAGGGAAGGGCATTGTTTAGGCTTCCTTGCATTTGTGTGTGAGTGAGTGAGTGTGTGTGTGTCCATGTGCTTTGTTGTGTTTGCAGGGATGCTTGGGTCTGTGATGAAGGGCGGGCATATGTATGATGGAGAGACAAACGCACACACACAGAAAGAGAGAGAGAGAGAGAGAGAGAGAGAGAGAGAGAGGGGGGTTTGTTTTTGTAAATACACTCCCTCTATATCTGTATGTCTCTCTCTCTCTCTCTCTCTCTCTCTCTCTCTCTCTCTCTCTCTCTCTCTCCAATCTGTTGAAGAGACATAGGAGTGTATGAATATGAATGAGGGGTTATTTGTAGAGGGAATAAACTGACTGAAATAGTGCCTGCGTTTGTTTAGTCTTGCAACACTGAGGTCAAGGACTGTCAACGGATACAAACTTACAGTGCTAAGTTGTTATCTCTTTTTCCCCTTTGCACCAAAATATCTCTGGTTCTTGAACTGGTTCTGTTCAGGCTTATAAGAACTGTGGTGCTTTTCAGCGAACCAGCCCGATTTTACACTAGTTTTAGTGGAACAGAGGATACATCACAGAATACCTCATCAACAGAGGGTGTAGCAGTGTACTGGCAGTAAACAGAAGAGCGAAAATGGCGTAGCGTATGGACTACCTACAAGTAGAGCTGGGCAACACGGCCAAAAATGTTATCACGATAAGTTTTGCTATCTTAGGACATCTTAGTAAAAATATGGATATAGATCCACTGCTATATATATATATGCCTATTACTTAAATCCACAAAGAAAGATTTCACTGGAAAAATAACATTTTCTTACCACAAAAAAGTAATATCTATGTCTTGTGTCATGACAAAAGTCTTAGGGCATTACCACCTCAAGAGTTTAAAGAAGCAGAAAGAGTAAAAAGATTGATTAATTAGAGTTTAAAATAATAAATTCATAAACATATTGCAACTAACCCATTAGAAGGCTTAGAACAGTGCTTGTAATGGTGGGAAAGCCAGAATGTTTTCACGGAACACAAATGAAGGTTTTTTGAGCTCGATTAACCAAAACTCATTGTTATCGAGCAAAAATTAATCATTAAACAAATCAATATCGTTTTATCGCCCAGCACTACCTGCGAGCTTTTTATGCTGTTGTTAAAGACATTTTTTTTCTCCAAAAAGCAAACAAAGATCAACTTTTGGCCATAAGAATACGTAGAAGACTACACTATAAGCTCTTCGTGGGTATTGCCATTGCTTCTTGCTCTTGTAGAGTTAGACATGCCCACAGATGTCGTCACTGTTTGTGCTAAAAAAAAAAAAAAAAAACATGCCTTTCTTTGGTTCCAGCTGTGAACAAACTTTACGGGAACCTCTTTTGTTGGTGAAAATGGTTCAAAATTTTGTTTTATGAACTGGAACAGAGCCTGTTCCACATTGGTGGAAAAGCGCTATTAACACATGGCTTGCTTCAGGGTAACATACTTGTATAACCTCCGTATCACTATCACAAAAAGACATACACCAGTCAAAATAATTTCCCATTTTAAAAAGGAGGAAGCAAAGGAAGCCAATAGACTGCTTATATTCGCTCACATGACCTTTCCCACCTTTTTCCACCCTCTTGTCCTCAACTGTGCTCACATGTGGCAGCCATGTGTTTTCAGCTCCAGAAATTTGAGGAAAATTGACATTTACTTGAGGATTGTCATGAATTAAAAATATTTTCACAATTTTGGGTCAGTTCTGATTTAATTTTCATCCATTGTATATGTTTTTTTTTTAAATAAATATTTTGTAAATTGATAAAATAGCTATGTTGCTTGAAAGCAACAACGTGGAACAGTGGATTGAGGATTCCATGTTTATATTCTTCCTAGCAATATGCCACACAGATGGCAGAATACTAAGAAATATTGAAATTATTGTCAGTATATGCCTTTTTGGTGTTAAATAACTAAATTCATGATATTTGTTCAGTTTGTACTCATCTGTGCATAGGCTAAGATATGTTGATGCTGTAGGTTTGTGCGCTCAGTGGGTGTGCATGCATGTGAGACCCCACACACATTGGTAAATTCATTCATAAATTCAGTCTTTGATCTTCAGTACTTTACAGCAGTGTTTTGAACAATAAAAATTTGGTTTTGTGTATTGTTGGATATCTTCACTTAAAGACTGGACTGAGAATGAATAAATACAGTTGATATTCTTTTTTTGCAAATTGTTGCCTCCATTAAAATGACAGCTGATATTAGCTGTATTATTTTATCAGTAAAAATTCTCTTGTTAATGTAGTTGGTTAATCAATTCCTTCATTGAATATGATTAGCTATAACATAAAAACATATATCTTTTAGTAAAATGCACATTTTCAATGTATTACTATTATTCAATGTTGTTGCGCCAAAGTAACATACTTAAATCGACCCCCTATTATCATTATTTTTTAACATTACTATTATAATTGTTCATTGTGCTCTATTGAAGGTAAGAAAATGTGTGCAAATATTTTTTACTGCATTATTTCATATATCATGACATAGAGGGTTAAAAGAACACTAGGTGAGAATTTGTAATTTTGCTCCTGGGCTCCCTCAACAGTTGCAGAGTGTAATTCATTTTTACAGCACTGTCCTGAAATCAAGGGGAAGGTGGGATTTAGTGTGTGTGTGGAGGGGGGGGCTGTTGTCCAGATGAAATATTTCTTTAAAGTAAAAACATTTTGTCAAAAAAGTCTTATTCCTTCTCTGTGGCAAATCTGACTCAAGCATTCAGCTAAAGTTTAGTCGATGTTGGGTAAAAAAAAATTGAAATATTTTGGAAATAACAAAACAGGATAGTTGATGTTTCATACCTCTAAACATGACCAGACACAATAACTAAAGGGGTCAAAAATGTCAGGATGGTTCTCATGACTTTAAAAATGAAGTAGTACTGACAGTATGCAGTGAATACATTTGCTAAATATGTCTCAAATACTCACAAGGTAGTATTTTTTTTATTTTAAATTACAGCTTCAAAATTGTTGTGATGCTTCACTGACCTGTAAAAGCGAAAATGAAAGCTTTTGTTGTTGCTATTCTGGGTTTAGCACCAGTAATGCTACATGTTAATGACAAATACATGAAAAAATATAAGAATTAAAAGTGACGATGCCTCAAGAATAGTTTTATACACATCATGGGACCATGGATGGAAATTCAATCAGATTGTGTACTTTCGTAAATAAATGTCCAATGGCTTATTGTCTAAGTTTATTTGTGTGTTTCTTTTACTAAGTATTGTGAATTATGTCGTTATTTGTAATATACTACAAGTGCAAAAAATAGTTGGACTCTCTTTCATTTTATTTCATTTCTTTCTTTTTTTTTCAATTGATCAAAAACAACAATTTTGACACCTTTTCCCTAGTAATTATTCATGGCAGTGTATGTGTTTGCAGCTTTAAAAGCTTATTGGCGGGTGCTGTTGTAACCGTTGAGCAGCTTTGAATGCATACATACAACATATGATTTAACCTCTGACTCGACTGATTTTCTTTGAGCGGTTTGTCTCAAAATACACACTGTAATAATATACTCAAGCCCACCATGCCTGGATTCACAGTGTATGTGGAAGCACGTCTCTGTTGGTTTGAGTTTGTATATCACAGTGTAAACAACATCAAACATGAAAAATATCCGAATCCTTTTTTTTCATGAATACTAGTCTACACCTTGCAACACGTGGCAAAAATGAAGAGGATAAACATTAAGAATCTTTAGGTGACAATGTTATTCGTTTTTGACTGACAGGGTAGACAGGGACATTGCTTAAATTATGAGCACTCACACTTCAATTTTAGAGAATTTAGTTGTAGTGATGCAGATGCAGAAGTTCTTGTTGTCTAAGTGCTAATCCCACAAAAAACCGATTGGTCAGTTGATGTCATGGTGCCAGCATAAATTATATTCTATATTCTATATTCTATTCTGACTTTTGAATATATCCTATTGCATTTTATATTTTTTATGGCAAGTTACTTTTCTCTATAACCTTGAAACTCATAAAACCGAGTAAACAGGTCATAAAATCTCTCAAAGTATTTTCTCTTAAGTATGAGAAATATTTAAGGATGGAGATGTTGACTGGTGTTGCTGGTCTCTTCTGTGCCAGCCAGAACTGGCATCTGTTAGCTGATGTGACAGATCTGTAAAGTTTGTATTCTCCACTGATATGTTTAGTTTTTCATTTGTTTTTCTTTGAAGGCAGGTAATAAAGCGTTTCTCAAGGAAGAATGTGTTTACCCAAACCCAGAAAAAACTATATTATACAGCATATATATTTATTATTAATTATACGTTAGTTATTAATTAAAATCAGATTAAATTGAGCCTGATTCAAGTCCATCCCTTTTTAACCTGTTGACTCAACTATTGTAGAAGTGTCTCTAATGGACAGCAACATGACATGTTTTCAAAAGGTAAAATGGTGGTCTTAAAATCTATGGTGTGAATCAATTTAAACTGAAAATGAAAAAAAAAATTAAGTTGTTTTTGTGGAGAATTTATTAGCACCTGGCATATCTTATCTAAATTGTGGTGCTCTATTTTCCATAAATACAGTGTCACATTGTATAAATGTCACTGCAGTGTATGTCATTTCAAAATCACATGGCTGTATGCATTTAAAAATTCTATTCATAACTTTGACATGACAACCTGCAGATTCTCTGTCATCTCAGTAATATTTTACTTTAAATTAGCTTGGCTGATGTTTGTCACCTATAGGTTACAGCTATTCTACTAATTTATCCTCACACTTCAAAACATGAAATTGTGAGCTAGGAACTGTAATTATGCAGCGAAAAAAAAAAGCGACATAGATTTTATGTTCCACTGGCTCAATGCCAGCATTACTGAGTGGTATTGGAGTGCCTAGACTGTCTTTGTGTGTTTGTGTCTTTGTGTGTGTGATTTACATGGTCATGTCTCTGCATTGAATGCAATATGTTCAGGCCATTGTCAAGTGCAGTCCACTGAAGCTATCCCGCCCCATCTCCCTAACACCACCAGATGTGAAAGCCATCCATCACCTCTTAATCACCCACACACGCTCAGTAGGCAGAAAAAACATGGCTTATCAGCTGAGCACCAATGTCAACTTCAGTTTCAGTGCTTCCACCAGACTTCTTTATGTGCCTATTTCATGTTATTTCATCATAGCTAGACTGTTCTTTACAGGTAGAGTTGTTATGCACAGGCAACAAGGTGTAAAAAAAAAAAAAAAAAGTTCATAGAAGAGATGCTCCAAATTATTCAATTAATTTCAGTGAATATACAGTATTCATATTCAGTACGTATACACTATATTCATATTCATACAGTATTCATAAATTATATTATTTTTTCATATTTGGAAACTTTTATACTCCACCAGGATTCATGAACATGCTTTTGGATTCTGGACATTTTTATATTCCCAGTTTATTTAATAGACTGATTAGAGTAACTATTTAATATTATTACATAAAGCGCCACTCACGTATGATAGCTTTGATGGCTTTGTAGGTGGCTTTTTATGCTCCATAGATATGGTGCTCCAATCCGAGGTGGTCAAATTTTTTAATTAGATTTTGTACAAAAGCTGTGATACATCATTTAAACAAAACATTTAATCACAAAGGGTACTTAATACTTAATACTTAATACTTAATACTTAATACCAGTACTTAATAATAAATATGGTATTAGGCTAGAAAATCATATCATACCCCGTGTGAACTAAAGTCACAATACAGCCAAAACTCTCTGATATAATTCCACAAAGTTTATGCAGATAAATCAGCAGAAGTTATTAAAGTGGTAGAAAATTTTAACAAAAGACATACATTAATTTGGGTGAGGTTTTGACTGTGGAACGACATTCTGATTAAGACGGTCAATACATTAATTGATGGCAGATTGATGAGACAGGAGACAGAGATTGACCCTCAGATCTCTCCCTACTCCCTGCAGAATGTACCACATTGGAGTGCATAGCCATTTAGATCTCAGAATGGTTATTTAAAGGGTTTATCTGATTTTTAAATAGAAATAGAAATATACATTTTTTTCACTCATGATATAAGCCTTCACATGAATGTCAGTCCTACAAAATGAACTTGATTTAATTCATGAAGCAGTTCAAATAAAATTAAAATACATAGAAAAACAAAGATTTAAATGTTGAAATTCTGTATATTCACTGTTATCCAGGCAAACAGAAATACTTATTATCCATCATGATATAGAATGTATAAACTTAATCTGTTTGCTACAAATCAAAGTGGAGATTTTGATTTAAAAAAAACTGACCATATAAAACAACCAAAGTAGAAGTAAAAGTGAAGTAAAGCTAATTACAAAATATAAATAGTATTGTTTATATGGTGGTATCAAGAATTAATATTCAAACCCTGAAAAGATGTAAAATGCTATTTGGGCCAACCTTTTACAATCGAGTTATGGTGTGTGTGTGTGTGTGTGTGTGTGTGTGTGAATAGGTCTTGACAGCAGAGCACTAATGAGGGGGAAGTAATTTTGCTGAGAAGTACTGGGACGCCAAATGTCCGTTCACTTTGTTATTCAAACGCAGAGCCTGTTTGGCCATGGCGAGACTTTTGCGCCTTTCATTTTTGGACCTGACAAACCAGAGTGGGAACAGAGGGAAAGTAATGACTCTTCCATTTGAATTTAAATGGTGGCTCACCCCCAGCTGTCCTGGCGTTTTCAATATTTGAGCGTCTGTAAAAAGAGAGCAGAGCATGGGCCATTTGTTAACCTTTCCCTTTGTTGGTGAACAGGCAGCTCTTACAGTAGCTTTGATTGACTGGAATTTTCTTCACAGGAGAGCTAGAGGAACGTACTGAGTGAAATCATAGCTTTTTACTGAAATTGGGCATAAAACATAGGGACGCATGTATGTTACACCCAGCATCAAGGCTTTAATGAGGATTGTCCCTTAGTAGCCTAGCTGTGACATGTCTTACTGATATAGTGAAGTGGTATAGCCTGTTCAAACCCCTAGCATTATGCCCAGCTCAGTTTTGGAAGAATCTTTTTATTACAATTTATATAGTTCCTAAATGGTATTTAGGAATATGAATGAGTGACTTTAAACCCAGATGAAAAATAATCATTTCTGTTACTGAAGATTAAGGACTCTTAATGTGTTCTTTTTAATGTAAGTGCTTCTAATGCTCTAATTTGGCAGGATTGTAAAACCCATTTATTCAGTTTTTACATTTTTATGTGGTTTTGTATGTGTGTATTTTGTGTGTGTGTATGTTTGTGTGTGTGTGTGCACACATGCATGTGAAAAAATCAAGGCATGCTGGCAGTGCTCAGTGCCATGTTGGATATAGGTTTATGGCCAATGGAAGTGCCGAGTCCGTGCAGCCTGGTGCAAGAAAGCGAGATGTTTACCAATAGCCCGGCTGAAACCAAGGCAGAAAAATGACATATGCCAAGACCCCCACCCAGAGACAAAACATTGTTTGAGTTCCGTCCCTTTATTTCACTGCTCTGACTGTGTACTCTGATACAAAGAGGTGTTTGCTATGAACCTGTGACTGTTGTACTTAAAAATACATGGTAATGAATTGAAATACCAACAGATTACACAAGATTATCTCAGGTTTTATTGGGTTCAGCCAATTCCTAGTCTGTGATGGAATATTATTATTATTACTATTATTTATTTATTTATTATATCTACTAAGTCTACTAATAAATGTAATATTAAATTGTGTTTTTTTAGTTAAGAAAGTTTGAAACGGTTTATCTTTGGGATGAAAATATTTGTGGTTGACTATATTTTCTGTTTATAAATATTCACAATATGTCTAAATCATGGGGCACAGACATTTTCATTGTTCTACCACAATATCTCTAACCACTGCCAACAAAATGTATCACATTTGTTGATAATGGAGAATATGGACATTTCTAGTGAGAAGTGAGCACAAAGAACACCTTCTTTTGCCTTCTGGTGGTGTTTGAAAGTGGGGGGCCCAGAGAGGCTGGGAAAAGAGGAGGGATTAGGTGATGCAACGCTAATGAGATATTAATGAAGTGTCAGAGACGGCCTACTTTCAGCCTGGTACTTTCCTTTCAAACACAGACCAACAGGGAGTGAGAGTGTGTGAGAGAGTGAGCGAGAGAGAGAGAGAGAAGGGAGGGGGCATATGTGGCCTGGGAACAGGGTAGACAAGCAGAAAGAGAGAGAGAGACAAAGAGAGAGAGTGAAAGATGTAGCTATCGAGAGCAGCAGGCCCTTTCAGATGCTTGTTATTGGGATTTTTCTCTGAAAAAAACAGCGGCTGCATTTGAAGCACAGTAATGAGCGTGCTGATCTGCGGTCAGTCCATCATTAAAACAAACAAAAGCACCTCTCAGAGCATTTATTCACACACCCACACACACATACACACAAACACACATCTGAGTTGTGCAATGTCTGTAAACATGTAATCATGCATGATTTTGGAATTAGAATGGGGTTTATTTTAATAAGACCAGTAATAGCATTCAATAATGTCATAAAATCTGTTGTTACAGGCCATATAGTAAAAGTAGATCCCTATTCTATGGCTAAATTAATAGACATTAAGCAGACATTAATTTAATATAATTTTTATTCTACCTCCAAAGTACTTAAGACTTAGTTAAAATGGAGACTGGATGAATTTTGAATCTCTAAAATGTTCTTTTCAATTAATCAAATTCAGTCATTATACCAGGCAAGGCAGGCTTGAACTCACTGTCGTTCACCTACACATAAAGAACCCCACAAACTTAAAAATAGGACCAACAAGTGCAGCTATTGTACAGACACCCAGGCTAATTAATATCAAATCAGGTTTATCAGATCAAATCAGGTTTATTGTGACATCACATAACACAAGTGTAAGGTGAGTGGAAAAATGTAGCTGCATAGTACCTCACAGTAGTAATACATTAAAAAAAAAATATATATATAAACAGTACAAAAGAAACTATTTAAGTACAGTAAATACACAGCTTAAGTACAGTACATACAAACGATTAACTTACATTTATATACATTACAGTATACTGTACAAACAATAGTGCACTGTTGAAATATTCGTGTTATTGTATATAACTAGAAAATGGGTAAGAGTATATATTACTTAACAATAACAATGAGCACATGGGTGAAATTTGGAAAGTATCCAAAAAGTTCAGTTGTTACAAGGCTTATTTTGTTTTTTCCCTTTCTTTCTTTCTTTCTTTCTTTCTTTCTTTCTTTCTTTCTTTCTTTCTTTGCCCACCAATCTCCTAACCTTGCCTTGCCCTTGCTGAAACGGTCAGCTCAGTGATCCTGCGCTGTCCACAAACTGCTGTGTCCATTGTAATTACGACAGCATGCTGTTGGGTATGGGGAAGGCCCCAGGGTCACGGCAGACGAATAATAGCCAGGTCCTCTTTCTTTCTCTCTCTCTTTCTCTCTCTCTCTCTCTCCCTCTCTCTCTCTCTCTCTCTCTCTCTCTCTCTCTCTCTCTCTCTCTCTCTCTCTCTCTCCCTCTCTCTCTTTCTCTCGCTCTCTCTCTTACTTTCGCTCTCTCTCGCTCTTTCTCTCTCTCTCTCACTCTCTGTTTTACCTTCTCGTTAAGCAGATATGAGATACATCCACATTGACACATTACAATATTTTCATTACCAGAATGAAAGAATAAAAAAAGAACCTCATTCACATTCTCCTCTGCTGCTTTGCAAATACAAAAAAAAAAAAAAAAAAAAAAGCTGAGCTCATTTCAATGAGGTGTTAATTAGCTGGCTCTCCCATGATGCCTTGCTCTCTTAATGGTCTCGCCGAATGGCGTGTTGCACCCCGTTGATGCATTGCTGAGGCACAGGCCTGCGTCCTCGCGACAGTAATTTAATGATCTTTTCAGCGGTGTAAAAAAAGGACAAAAGCTCGCCCTTCGCACTGTAGTGCGGCTGTAGCAGCTCATGCCAAGTCCATAACAGAATGGGATTTCTATAAATTAGTCGCTAATTAACTTAGCTTTGAGATTTCAGGCAGTATGACAAATAGAACAGGTCAGAGTCCTCAGATCTGAGACGAGGAGAAGGGACAAAGACTATATTATATAGGTGCATAGGTGTAATGGGGTGAATGTGTGAATGTGTTATATACACTTATCAGCCATAACATTAAAGCCACTTCCTTATTTCTGCACGCATTTTCCATTTTACCAGCTCCTTTGACCATTCTGGTGCACTTTGTAGTTCTACAACTACAGACTGCAGTCCATCTGTTGCTCTGCTTGGAGCATTTTTGCTCCATTCAACCTACTATGTTCAAGGGATGTCATAAATTAAAAATCCACAAAAATGGGAGATACAGTTTTTTGTCTTTGGACAGCGACACATACAAGTGTACATGCGGATGGTTACTGCTGTGCACCTGCTGATAGAGGTTCACTGACGAACAGAAAGCACATCAATATCCCTTTATTTAGAATAGGCTGTAGGGTTTCCACTCTGTCAAATTAATCAATATGAGCTTATTTAGAACAGTATATCTGAAAGAGAGACTTTACCAGGCAGCAGCAGGGAAAAAGAACCGATTCGATGCTTCCAGGTGAGAGGAAGTAATGGAGTGAATGAGACAAGCAAGGTTTTCTATAGAATCATGTGGCAAATAGACACTATAGGCTAATTGTACATGGGGTGTATATAGGCAACTGTAGCCTGCTCTTCTCAAAATTGGCAAAACTAGCAAAACTGTTCTTGGGCCTTATAAAAAATGCAGTTGACTTGTGTAAAATGCAGTTGACTAAAAAATTCAGTTGACTGTGGAATGAGTGTGTTATTACTTTCAAATTATAGTTATTTCACATACATGGCTCTTCCAATTTTGATAAGCAGTTTGATGCGAAGCTATAGCTGGCTTCAGATGTCTCAGTGGTGGCCTTCATGCTCCCTGGTTGTTGTCATCACATTATTGGAGGAGTGAAATGGCTTCAAAACAAAAAGCTTGAATCAGTTTTTTTTATGTACTATGACTACTAATATATTCTTTGTTGTTTCCAACCTGCCTACATTTGAATAGCTAACAACGCTAGCATTTGTAATTCAGTGTTATGTGGTAAATTACTTTAATTTGGATAGAATCTTTATGTTTTATAAACGTTTGTCCAACCTTGCAACAGTGGATCTTTAAGAACATGTTTAAAGTGGAGCATGGATAGTTCACTAAAAAGGTTGCTAATAAGCTTATTTCGCACAGATGTCTCTTGTAAACCAAAACAAGCTTGAGATGTGAAAGTGTCATGATGATACACTAATTCTAAATGTTTTCTGTTTGACAGTTTTCCCTGAGGTCTCCTTATATAATTTACACCATTGTTTTACCATTACCTTCGGGATCCTCTAACCTCAGTCTTTTTATTTTTATTTATTTATTTAGTTTTTCAAATAAGATGGCAAATGTGTGAAATAAACATGTTGAGAGCATAGTATATGCATATTGTACTAAGTGTAAATGTAACAAAAGAGCCAGCGAGGACTTCAAGTATGTTCTTTCACATTTAGATATGACCTTGCAGCACCTGGTTTTATTATTAATGTTTATTAATGATTTAGGAATGTATTATTCATTAATGAATTCACTATGAGGTTCATAGAATGGCCCTTGTTCTTTTAAGTATGGAGATTTAGGGGTTGACAGTTGATACTATAGTTAGAGTAAATCATAAGCTAAAGCTAAGCTTACCTTGAGCTTATCCATAATTATGACATTTAATAATTTATAACCTTTAATAGAGAAAACAGTTCCATTACTAGGAAGAGTTAAACTTGTGCTGTCAATGTTAGCACTTTAGCAAATACTATTAATGTAGCATTTTTAAAGGTTCATTGTTTTTAATGGAAATTAATTATTTTACCAAATTTGCCCTAAACTTTCTCTCGTAATTCACTCTTTTTATAGTGACAGTGACATATTAGTGGTTTTATTTTGTGATGTGAACACAGTGTCACTATTGTTGAGTTCAGATGGTAGGTTACAATTTATTTATGCTGAAATATGTATTAAATATCATAATTAACTCTCACTGTCTTATCCCAACATCCTGTTCTTGTTCCCTCTCTCACACACACTTTCTCTTGTTTGAGCCACAAATTGTGCTACAGTAGCATTAATTCCCCACATTAAAACTACTGTGTCTGAACATGTCATGTTCAATGCTAAAGCTCTCCCTGAAAGCTTTACTCAGCAAATTAAGGGATTTTAATGAAAATATCAGCAAAATTACACTGAGATATTAAAGTAAAAAAAAAATTCCTCTAGCTGGATTGTCATACATACCACACTACACATTTAATTGTTTTTTTCTCCCTCCAACTCTAAAGAAATACTAGCATTTTAACTAGTGATTAATCAAGAGCTATCAAAAATATTGTTGTAATTAACACAATCCAATTTTTTAATATCAGACACTGCTACATTGATAAATTGATTTTATATTTAAATATTTATTATTAAAAGCTTAAGTCTTAAGTAGAAGAAAAAAAATGCAATTAATTGTGATTAATCACAGCAATCTGTGCAATTAATTAGCTATTTTCTAAAACTGATCGACAGCGCTAGTTTAAACACCCCTGGTGGACTTTTATTGAACATGGTGAGCTTAGGTTAATGGACGCCTGCTCCGGAGAGTCCTATATTATGTCATGATTTATATCTAGATTATAAAAACTGGAAGTCTGTGTACTATGGATGTACCTTAGTAGCTGATTTCACTCCTTTAATGTGTATACACACTTGGACCTTACCTTGACATTCTTGTTCTTTGATTTTGATTATGGATTTCCTTAGCAACATATATCTGTAACCTCTTATTCAGTTCAGGGTCGCGGTGGATCTGGGGCCTATCCGGAATCACTGGGTGCAAGGCAATAACACACCCTGGACAGGGTGCCAGTCCTTCACATAGCAACACACATGCACACATTCACTTTGGAGTTGCCAATCCAACTACCAACATGTGTTTTTGGACTGTGGGAGGAAACCAGAGCACCTGGAGGAAACCCACATGGACACGGAGAGAACACACAAAACTCCTCACAGACACCGGGTGCGGGACTTGCAGGTCCCTGGAGCTGTGTGACTGGACACTACCTGTTGCACCGCCCTGCTGCCCTTATTCCGGATATCATTTATGAAAAAGCCTAAGATACAGAGTGCCTCATGCACCCATTAGTTAAAATGTCCATTCTATAACAAAAATAACCATGAAAATTTGTGAATTTACTGAGGAATGCTATAAATGCAAAGTTCCCCCGTGTATTACACGTACATCTACATAAACATGCATACACATCAAATGTGATTTTGATGGAGGAAGAGTTCCTCTCATCAAAGCTCCATTAAATGGGAACGCCAGGCACTTTCTCAGATGTGGAATTCAGTGGAGATTTCCCGGAATGAATGAAATGAACAAACAAAAAAGCAAACAAATAAGCCAGTAAATAAACAAATGTTTATAGGGCAGAGTTAAGCAGATGCTCCCAGATTACATATCCATCAACTGATGTCAAAAGGTCAAACAGCTGCACTTTTCTGACAGATGTGTTTCAATGTTGTGACTCTGTAGACTGCTATGTATTATGGATGTTATTATGTGTGATTAGCAACATTCATATGTAAATGAATGTGTATTACTTGGCACATTTATTTCTTGTATGCAAGGAAATTGTCAAAGCTTTATTGATTTGACACTGTCTTAACACTGTCTTAACTGCAGGCAAGCATTTAGATTTTCTATCACTTAGCATGGGAAAGCCTTCAGCATGTCTACACCCAAAATATTAAAGCTGAGTGTTAAGTCAGAACGTAAATCAACCACAAAACGGCTTCATGGGTGATTATCCAGGTGGAATGTCAGAGCGGCAAGACAAGTCAGGAAGAGGAACAGGGTGTTAGTCAAAACTGGCACGTCATGTTTCATGCCAGTGTAGACATCTGCACTGGTTATTATGGGAGCACTCTTTTTTTACATTGTCACACACTTACATCACTCTTCCAGTTAGGGAATGGTATTAGATGAAGAGATTGAGAGTGTGGGAGAGAGAAAGAGTGAGAGAGAGAGAGTCTATAAAAGGTGAGTTGATGAGTGTTTTGATGTTTAGTAGCTCAGACACTCCATCATGAGCTTTGGGTGGGAACCCAATCATCAGAAAATGAAGCAACATTGGAAATTCAAGAACGCTGACTCAGTACTGCACATTACTGATACCTGTATTTCTTATGTAAATAACACACCACACTCAGTCACCCGGTGGGGGACTCAAACCCACAACCTCCAGGTCCCTGGAGCTGTGTGACTGCGACACTACCTGCTGCGCCAATTATTCGTGCCAATAATTATCAATAAGCATCCTTGGGTTTGTAAAAGGCACTATATAAATTGAACTAATTATTATTATTAATTATTATTATCAAGACCTACATTACATTTATGCACCATTTATAGACACCAATTATAAAACGAGAATTCAGCTATTTTAAGGTGCGTGCATTGTGGACATAGGCATTCTGCAGTGCACACATAGATTGTTTATGTCAGGTTTCCTCCTCGACTTCTTTGTTTTGGTTTTGTTTCCATGTTTCATTCAGTCGCTCTTGTGGTTTTCCTTGTTTTGTTGTCACATGTTTTCTATTCTGTTTACTTAGACATGTGCTCCTGTCCCCTCATGTGATCCCTTGCCATGTCCCCTCATTTGTATCATGTGACTTGTGTTCACATATGGCTCTCAATTCTGTCTGTTTAAAAACCCATTCCCTTATCTCTGTGTTTGTTGAGCATTTGTGGGTTTAGTTATAGAGTTTCTTTAGTTCTATCATTTCTAGCTTTCTCCTTTGTTCGCTTTCTCTCTGGTCTCTCTCTCTGGTCTCTCTCTCTTGCTCTCTCTCTCTCTCTCTCTCTCTCTCTCTCTCTCTTATTCATTGTTATTCTCATGTCTATTGCCCTGTATGTTCTAGCCTGTCTCTGCATATCCTTGTTAGTGTTCATCTTAGTTTGTGTTTTACTCCTTTAGTGTCTCTGTTCCTTGTTTACACAGTTAGTTTCTGTTTTATTTCTTCATGTCTAGTCCTTGTGTGTCTTCCCTCAGTACATTATGACATTTTAAGTTTAATAGTATAGCCTTTGTTTCTCTTGTTCTTTCATTATTCCTAGTTGTTTTTTTCCCCTCAGTCTCTGTTCTATCCCTGTCTTTTGGTCCTTAATTTTAGCAGTATTTAGTTCAATATATTCAGCTTTTTTTGTGTCACCTAGTCTTATATTCCGTTGCTTATGTTTCTCTGTTTTCGTTCTTATGCTCAATTTCATTCCTGTTTGTGTTCAGTTATTTTTACTCTGTTTAAAATTATATATCCATGTTCACCCTTCAGTAGTATGGGATGATCAAAAGCATTTGGACACGAGACTAAGGCCACCATGCCCAATGAAAAGTGTAGGTTAGAAGAGTAAACACCTCATAGATACTGGGCTACTGAGCAGTCCAACTGTGTCTCTGGAACATCAGCGCTCCACCTACTACCTTGTGGGATGAGTCACTATTGGTTCCATGGCTGAATATTCCAACATAGTCTTGAACCTTCCCAGAAGCTGTTAATCCAGAAAAGACAGCTACCTCTTGGGACCTTTTCAGTTCAGAAGAATTGTTGGATGAGCAGGTAGCCATAGAGTGTACATCTGGATGATGAAAAAAAATATGTGAATTTGACAACCATATGTTCAACTAACCATGACCATCCCTCGGGCTAATATGCTGGTGCTTGTCATAAAAATCAGTAGGTTGACCTGTGAGTGCAGTGGACGATGGGAGGTTTGGTCACCTCGGTGACTAAAGGATGGGAGTGTGTTAAAGTGATGCAACATAAAATACGGAGCAAGCAACAGCCGGCCCCTACAGAGTGATCAGCTCCTGCTGCGAGTGCACAGATTAATCACAGGTGTGAGGGCTGATGGGATGCGATGTGTGTGAGTGTGTATGTGTGGCTATAAAAAGCACATCTGCATTAAAATGCCATCCCCCGGCTCCCGGCACTGAAAATGGTATTTCAGTGCGACTATTTAAAGCCCGTTGAAGCGATGCCTCTCTGCGCTCAAATAGCATCATATACTATATGCATTATTTATAGCCTCCATTTCCATTATACTGGCCTATTGGGAGGGGAAGGGGGAGGGGGGGGTTGAGCAACAGCTCGCTGGTATGGCGAGTGCTGAGTGATGTCACGTGGACAAGAACATAGAATCGCACCATTTAGCTAACAGGACAGGACAGCGTAGTGTGTACTCAATTGACCTCTCCATGCTCCGCCCTTAAATATTATTTCATGGTAATAGTTGTGAGCTTAGACGAGCTTAACAGAATTATGTTGACACTTATGAGATTTTTTTTAATTGATTTTAACTGACACTTTGACTTGTACTTTGAAAGGTTACAATTGTGGTCAAATTTGCATAAAATTTGACTGCCTTAAATTTGTGGTCACATGCAAATTTTACTTTTCTTCAGGAATCAAGGATATTAATATCATCAGATTCTGTTCTTTTTGGAAGATTTTACACAAAATTTTGCAATTTTCCTGTGAGGTTTTTAAGGCTTTAAACCACAAGTACATTGGTCAGGTCAGGTCAGGTGTTTATGACGGATGATTAGTTCTGGTTCACAAACACAACTCCAACTCATCCCAAATGTGCTGAATAGACCTCCAGAGGATGGAGTCATGCTGCTGTTCTGCTCGATGCTGAGGGGCTTTACGTTCCTCTAGTCCAAACTTGACATTGGGTTTTGGTATGAGTCACTTGTGCAGTTTCTCCAGTGTTCCATTTTATTTCCTGCTTTCCTTGAGCTCCCTGTCAAACATTATGGAATTACCAAATATAGAGGATATTCACCTCGCTGTTGTAAAAAGGGTTTCCCAATTTCTTCCTCTATTTAATTTGGAACACGATATGCCATTATTTCAAACAATTGTATAATTTTTTAAAGGTATTTTTATTCAGTGGCAGTGTTTAGCTATTAAACATATAATTTTATGTCATATCTGTGACTTGTTTATTTGCTACAGTCTACAAACGTGTGGGGATTGCATAATTTTGCCAGGGTTTGTGTGGGGATTATCTAAGCTCAGTGTGTGCACACTTGAATGCATTTGTCCAATATGAGGGCCCTTTAAAGAGGCTAAATTCACTAAGACTATCTACTGCTTAGCTGTTTATGTGGAAAGAAAAACTACATTTTTCACCCAGTTTCATCTCCAGTTCCAAATGCCTACATTTTTTCTTACAAACACCACAGCACAGAGCCAGGAAAGTGATCCAGTACATCTCTCTCCCTCTCTGAACACCCCAGCCAGGAGGGCTAATCTCTCAAATTCAGCAGCACAGAGAATTAGCACATCAGTCCCTGACAGAGGCAGAACACCCTCTACACTCCAATCTCTCCTCCAGGCTACTGACAACATGTACTCGGCTTAGATTTAAACCCAACTGTAGAGGGCACCTCTGTGGAGGCACACCACCACTATTTATGCGATTATGAAAAACGTGTTATGAATTCTGGTTGCGTCATGTGAGGGAGTGCACCAGCAGGACGACAGAAGGGCATTCCAGTGCTGGACAATCATGAAGCTGGACAAAAGCTGAGCCATATGTAGGTGGAACAGCATAACAAGGCAAGGTACATGTGAAGCATATCCTTATAAATTGGTTGTTAATTGTTTTGAAATATTGTCCTTGGTGATACTGAAAAACCAGCTCTAACTAGACACTAATGTCTTAACCTGTCATGTCAGCAATTTTCAGATTGCAAGAGCTAAAATTTTCATTGTTGGTTACGTTATACATAAGATTTAAAACTAAGGCAATCAAGCACCGTGCTATGTACAGGACACCAATCACAACTAATGACAGCATGGCACTCCATATTCAGGGTTTCAGTATTAAAGCCAGATCTTCTTGGTTGTCTTGGTTATAAAACCAAGCCTGGATCTAAATTTATAGAAAAATAATTGCAATTTAAATCGCTACCTTTATATTGGTTAGATCATTCAGCACTACTATATAATAACTAATCTCAGATGATCGCAGATGATCAAGTATTAATTCAGGATATGAAAAATGACATTAAAGGTTGTTTTTTATATATTAATGGCAGAACAGTGTGGCGCAACAGGTAGTGTCAACTTTCACACAGCTCCAGGGTCCTGGGGTGTGTTCTCCACCATGTCCATGTGTGTTCCCTCCAGATTTCTCCAACCACACTTTGGTATTGTGGTGGCACTAAAGAACTCTTTTTAACAAACCAGTTCATCAAAGTTCTGCCTGCCGGATCTGCCCTGGTCAAGTGTAAGTGCTGCTTTTATTAACTGGAATTGCCAAATAGGAACAACAACTGCTCAGCTGCCAAGTGGTAGGCCACACAGGCTCACGGATCACTGAGAGCTGAAGCATGCAGCGTATAAAACTTGTCTGTTATCATTTGCAACACTCACTGCCAAGTGTTCCACAGTGCCTCAGGAAGCGATGTCAGTACAACAGCTGTTACACAGAAGCTTCATGAATTTGGTTTCCATGACTGACCATCTGCACACAAGCCTAAGATCACCAAGCACAATACCAGAGTGTCTAGTGTCTACTGGAGTGGTGTAAAATGCAATGCCATTAGACTTCTGAGAAGTGGAAACTCATCACTCTGGAATAATATATCATGCTACGCTACCTGCCAGTGTGACTAGCAAATCTTGGCTTGGCATACATTATACCAGGTTCACACTACAGGATTTCAGCCACGATTTTCAAGTTGCCAGAGATCGCTGACCCTCAGGTTAGAGGCAAATTGGGATTCACTCTGCACCGGCTCAGATCTGAAAGCCTGCAGAATAATCGTCGATGCCTCACAAATGCCCGACAGATATCTATCAGGTTTGATAACTGGACCTGTCGGCGACTCTAACTCTGGTGAAACGTGTTTTGACTGGCAGTGACTGTGAAGACAAGCTACAGAGGGGAAAGAGAGGGAGTAGAACAACACTGTCTGTTTGTTGTCTACTGCTTCTGTTCTTTATTTATATTAAATATGTTTTATATTAATTCTTAACTACAGCACTATATTTTCCGTACTTTGTGTGTCGCACCATGGTCCTGGAGGAACATTGTATCATTTCACTGTCTACTGGAATATAGCTAATATGACAATAAAACCCCTTGAACTGTAATATGTATTGGAATACATGTGAGCACACACACATTTTTAAGTCATTTTAATTTCAAAAGTATTTATTCACTTCCAACTCTCTCTGAGGAACAGACAATCCCTGCTGGCCCTTGTGCTTATTCAATTTCTCATTCATATACTAGCAGTTTTCTTACATTTGTTTTCACTGCAAATCACAGCAAAAAACTGCTTGTTTCAGGGTGTTTTGGAAGAAAAACAAAACGTGTGTTGCACGTGGCATCTTATCAATTCTCATGTGTGAGAAGGCTTGTTCGACTTAACTTGGCGCAGACTGAGGGAAAATTAAGGTGTGGCACTGTTCTTCGTTGTCTGAACTGTGCATTTTAGTTCCTGGGGAAATCTTAATATCATGTCTTGGTTTTGTGTTTTGTTTTGTTTTGTTTTTCAACATTTTTTCCGGTTCACACCGAAAACCATTTTTTAATTTTGTTATGATATGAATTTTTCATGCCGTGTCTGTTGTCTGGAGGTACTTTGGGTTTACAAGGTCGGAAGTGGACCAAACAAACACTTACTGCAGATGCTGTTGAGCTAAAGTATCAATAGACTTATTGCTGGGAGTTACACATTATTACTATTTATGATTATTGTTATTGTTTATTTCTTGAAATATTGTTATTTAATGAAGATATTTCAGATTTCTTCAGTGCAGTACAACCATTGACAAGCAGCCCTGGCTAGTTTATATCTAAATACCCCTTATTTGTTTATATTTGTTGTAAATTAATGAAGGTAAAGTTTTCTAAAACAAACCAAAAACACTGGTGAGAGATTGATAACATTAACAGAGTGTAGCTGGTTTATATAAGTTGTGAAAATTAGCCTATAGTTTTGAAGTTGTCTGAATTTAGTGCCACCCTCTGAAAACTGATTATGACTGTGGGACCAAGCAAACTTGTATTACATGTAATACTAATGTGGAAATGTTTTTTTTTCGTGCAATGTTCAGTTCTCATGACAGTGGAGTAGCGTACTCTTAACCACTCTGCTGCAGAAATTCTTCTTGCAATCAATGCAGTTAACACATCATGCATGGAAAAAAGTCAAATACAGTGAAACCGATCTAATATTGAAAAATACAGTGATATAGAATTTTGTTCACACCGCCCAGCACTAACATGACTAAGACCTCATGCTCAAGGCAGTGTCAAAAAGGAAACAGTTGGCTGAGTTTGGTCTGGAGCCTGACTGCCCGGCACATTGTTCTGAACTCAACTCCATCAAACACCTTTGGGATGAATTGCAGCCCTCACTCTGAGTCAGACTACTCTAGTGGAAAGCTGGAGGCAGTTATAGCAGCAAGGGGGAAACAAAACCTTTATGAATGTGATGCCCATTTCTCAATGTAATAAGGCCAGTACCAAAAGTTGTGTTGTGTGTTTGTGCTCATTTCTTATGGCTGCCCCACTGGGATATACCCCAAGAAAGATGTGTGTGTTAAGGGTGATATTGTCAAAAAGAAATAGTGTCTTGGAGCAGCACAGTCTTTTATTGAGGTGGAGAAGGAAATGTGTTGTGTGTGTGGAAATGTGTGTAAGCTGGGGCTGGTGTATGTGTGTGAACACGTCTGCCTTTACTCTGTTATCTGCATGTCAGCCCCTTTTTGGCACTCAAGCCTTATCACATAGCTGCTCTGCATTCCTTTATTGGCCATATACTTGTCACATGAATCTATTGTATGGGAATGGACTCTAAATCACTACGGTTTCCTGGTGTCTCTGAGCACTGAATGCTCAGAACCAAAACAGTAGACTCCTAATGCACCGTGGAGTCTTTCCTGGTGTTAACAGAGTCTGGTGCTTTATTGGGAAACAATTTCAGCTCTCATAATTACCATTTAGAGATGTATTTGGTTTTAGATTGGGTTTTCCTTTGTTGGGAAATGCATTCTTAAAGTCGAACACCAGTTTACATTGGAAAACTCATATTCAAGCCTGAGTAAAGTCTTCTATTTTCACTTTCATTACATGAGTTCACAAGTTCTGAAACTATAATTAGCACTGATGAACCAATGAATAATAGGACAACGTTTAAGCGAATAATGTAGACAATCTTGTAATAACCTTTCCACTCAGGGGCAGCTGGAGGTTGCTAGGGTGGTGCTCTCCCTGCTGTAAATATAATAATAATAATAATAATAATAATATTTACTTTTAAAATAAACATATTTCTATAACCATAATCTACATATTTTATATACATATATACATATGTTACAAATGTAAAATAAGTTGTAATATATTAATAAAACAGAGTATCCTTTTCATTTTTGTTGCTACTGGATATTGTTTCGGGCGGCATGGTGGTGCAGCAGGTAGTGTCGCAGTCACACAGCTTCAGGGACCTGGAGGTTGTGAGTTCGATTCCCGCTCCGGGTGACAGTCTGTGAGGAGTTTGGTATGTTCCGCGTGGGTTTCCTCCAGGTGCTCCTCCCACAGTCCAAAAACAAAGTCCAAAGTCCTCCCAAAGTGTGTGTGAGTGAATGTGTGAGTATGTGTGTGTTGCCCTATGAAGGACATACGTCCCCTCCAGGGTGTATTCCCGCCTTGTGCCCAATGATTCCAGGTAGGCTCTGGATCCACCGTGACCCTGAACTGGATAAATGCTTACGGATAATGAATGAATATTATTTCTAGAAGCACTGCCAATCAGAAATTGTTGCCAAGAGAAAATGCACAAGAAATAGCAGCATAAATTTAGCCAATCTGTGTCCTTGAAACTGATGATTCCAGCAGCCTCCATATTCAACAAAGTCTGTCTGAGAGGAGAACTTTGGTAAAAAAAAAACTACAAATCAACAAATACACACACACACACACACACAGAGGGAGAGAGAGAGACCAGTGAGTTTATAATATATGTATATAGACACAGTATGACCCAGCAATGTATGACAAACTAGACATTCCTAATTGCCTTATTACTTTTTTGATAATATTTCTGTGTGTTTCTGAACTGGTGTGTAATGCTTTAATGTAATGATTTATATAATGTAATGTGCCTTGTATTACATTCGTAGGACATTAGTGCCACTGTTTTGGATCATAACTATATTAACATTTATAATTATTATTCTGCTGATTTGTTTTTAAAATTAATTAAAACTACTTAGGCCGGCACGGTGGTGCAGCAGGTAGTGTCGCAGTCACACAGCTCCAGGGACCTGGAGGTTGTGGGTTCGAGTCCCACTCCGGGTGACTGTCTGTGAGGAGTTGGTATGTTCTCCCCGTGTCCGTGTGGGTTTCCTCCAGGTGCTCCGGTTTCCTCCCACATGCCAGTAACACACGTTGGTAGGTGGATTGGCAACTCAAAATTGTCCGTAGGTGTGTGTGTGTGAGTGAATATGTGTGTGTGTCTGTGTTGCCCTGTGAAGGACTGGCGCCCCCTCCAGGGTGTATTCCTGCCTTGCGCCCAATGATTCCAGGTAGGCTCTGGACCCACGGCGACCCTGAACTGGATAAGCGGTTACAGATAATGAATGAATGATAAAACTACTTATATTCACAGACCATTGGTGTCCATCCCATTGTATTGGAATGGTTGTTGAAACTGACAGTGTGGCACAAACAGCCCCGCCTAGAATATTTTTCACCAGTATTGTCTCCAGTAAAAGCCTGGGATAAACATCAAAAATTGCATTATAGACTACTGTACACTCACTGTAACTCAATCATTTTTCATTCATTCCTCCCTCAGATTATATACTACTCTTTGTTTACAAGCTGCTCGTTGTTTGTTGTTTCACTATGGTGTTGAACAGAGGGAAGATGAGTTTCTATTTCGAGTCTTGGTTCCTCTTCTTCTTGGTTGTTTTTCTGAGGGAGTTTATTCTTGCCACATTCTCATCTTCTTGCTCAATTGGGGCTAGGACCCAGGATCCTGTAAAGCTGCTTTGTGACAACAGTAGTTGTAAAAACATTCTATAAATACATTTTTACTGAAAATACTAGCTGAAAAGCAAACAATAGTTTTTCATATTGGACATAGTGAATGTGAGAGAAATGGACTGGTGTGATTGATTTTGACAACAGCCAGACTTTTACGGCCTAATGATTTAGACCTAAATTGTGAGGAATATGGGGGTGAGTAGCTACTGACAGGCTTCTCTTAAACATGTAGATCCTGCCATTAACAACAGGAGATGACCTAGAGTTAGTAGTTTCAACGGTACAGAATTGGAGCAAATTCAGGCAGTAAATTAAATCAAGTTGGTATATTTATGGCCTTTAGAATCCTAATAAAAAAGCAGTAGTAGCAGTGATAGATGCGGGAGGTTGATACATGGCTTGAAAGTGTGTGTGTGGGTGGGGTGTAGGGGTGAGAGGGGGGATGCTGGGGGGTTGTGAAGACCTGCAGCAGTAAATCACCATTAGCAGCAGGTCAGAGTTTTGATTTCCTCTTTGTGTCACTGTCTCCTTGGCGATTGTCATTGGGAAACTGACCGCATCCAGAGCTCCACCTTCAAGCACAGACGGATCTTTCTTTCTCTCTCAGTACCCCCTCTCTGTCGTTCTGTCTGCTTTTTGTCTCTCATTCTCACACATGCACACGCATGCGCACACATTCTATTTGTTTCCCTATCTTACTGTCTGTCCTGGTTCTCTCCATTTGCTCCTTCCCCCCCTGTCTCTCATCTTTCACTTTTTCCTGGTTCTCTCCATTTGACCACCCTCCCTCCTCTCTGTCTCTGCGTCGTCTGTTTTTTTTTTGTTACAATTAATTTGCTCCTGCCTCTATCTATATTTGTGTTTATCTCACCTAATCTCTAATGTTCATGTGTACAGATACTTATTTTCTCTCTCTCTCTCTCTCTCTCTCTCACACACACACACACACACACACACACATTCTTTCCCTGTTTCTGTATCCCCCCCCACAATCACTTCTTTCTTTTTTCCCCTCAACCCCCCCCCCCTCCTCCCCTTCCCTCTCCCCATTTCTCTCTCCTCTCCTGCTGAATTAGATCTGGTTAATTTACACACTGGGCTGGCTGGGAAGAAGCGATCTGTAATAATGTGAGAGTGGTGTGTGTGTGTGTGTGTGTGTGTGTGTGTGTTTGATGAATAATAATGAAGGCTGTGAAACAGCTATTTGATACTGCTGACTCTGTAATGGTGGTGGATCTAGCTGTGGTGTAACCCTGACCTCTTGTTTATGTAATAGTATGTTTGTGTAAATACGATCAGTAGTAACCTTTATGGACAAAACATTGGAACACTTACACATTAGACCTACAGGAGATTCTATCTCATTCTAAATCCATAGGTGTTATTATAGAGTTTGTCCCGCCTTTGCTGCTAAAACAGCTTCCACTCTTCTGGGAATGCTTTGATATGCTGAAGCATTAAGGGTTCCCTTCACTGGAACTAATTGGCCTAAAAAATATCCCATAGCAATATACCTCCTCCACCAGATTTTATAGTTAGCACATTGTGATCAAGCAGGTAACGTTCTCCTGGCATTCCCCAAACACGGACCCATTACTCAGATTGCAAGACAGAGAAGCATCAGATGCTTGGCATTGTGTTTAGTGATGTAAAGCTTGCTGCAGCTGTTTGGCTATGGAAACCCATGCCATGATACTCCCAGCTCACAGTTTTTGCTCGGATGTTAATGCCAGAGGAGGTTTGGAAGTCTGTAGTTACTGAGTCAGCAGAGCATTGGCAGCCTCAGCACTAAACAACCCTGCTCTGTAAATATAGATGGTCAATAGATGGCTGAGTTGCTGTGGTTCCTAAATGCACATTTCAATGAAATCACTCCCAATTAATCATGGAATGTCTAGGAGGGAAGAAATTTCACAGTCTTGACTTGAATTAAACAACTGAAGTCAATGACTAGGAGGTGTGTGTAACTCATTTTGTCTATATAGTGTATTAGGGGCAGACATGGCCTAATGGCTAGGGAAGTGAACTTGCAATTGAAAGGCACAGATTCAATCAACTGGACTAGCGGGGAAAAAACACTTTCTCCTTCCTTTACATCCTTGGTTCAAATGCCCTTGAGCAAGGCACCTAACCCCCAAATTCTCCCTGTGGTTTAACCTCAGCTGAGGCGTCAGTGTTCACTGCTCTTTGTCAGTAGTGTGTGTGTGTTTTCACTGACACTGATTTTTAAATGTGGTGTTCCAATTTAATAAGTCTGCTGTGCAATTATAAAAGCAAGTTTCTTTCTATTTTCATTTAAATTACTTCACAGTGTGAATGTGTGTGTGTGTGTGTGTGTGTGTGTGTGTGTGTGTGTGTGCGTGTGTGCATTCAGTGAGCTAGCTAGTGAGAGACAGTGAGCTAGCCATAATGGCACCAGAAAACGGACCTCTCTGGACTGCATGTTTTATGCATGAGGGCAGAGGGCAGAGGCCCAAGAGAGGGATGTGTGCATATGTTTGTGTGTGTGTATGTGTGTGTGTTTATGTTTGTGGGTGACCCTTTAAGAGCTGTTGACTGTCCACCATTCATGTCTGTGCTGTCCAGTGAATTTTACTGCCGTTCCCAAAACACCAGTGTATCTGTGTGTATTCTGTCTATATGTTGATAATTATAACATTATAGGAAAAAGGGAAAGGTTCCTCACACTGCTGTGAGGCTTTGATTGCATACACATTAACATTGGTAAGGTCTGGTTCTGATGTTGGATGATTGGTGCTGGACCACTGATGTCACTCCAACTCATCCCAATGGAGCCCCATCACTCCACATTCCATAGTTCCATTGCGCCTCTACACAATGCTGTGGGTGATTTATACACCTGACACTTGGCACTGGACATGGTGAAATTAGACTTGAGTGGCTGATTATTATATTGTATTATGTTTTACAGTGTTTTTACCATAGAGAATAAACCAATGTGTGCCAACATAGTTTGCACCTTGAAGCTGAACTCAATAGCAGTGGTGTCTACAAACCTCTGGACATACGGTGTATGTAAGTGGTAATGTGAGCCTGTTCGCTACTGAGAGAGTAAGTGTGTGGTCGAGAGTGCGTTCAGAAAAAAAGAGGTAGGCTTTGATCATGTGCAGTGTGTGTGTGTGTGTGTGTGTGTGTGTGTGTGTGTGTGTTTGTGTGCACTCCCCAAGAGCCGCTTCTCTCTGTCCACCCATCGCTTTGCCTTGTGGGTAAAATAGCCAGCCATTTCCCTTTAGCCATGCTTTTATGGGTGAGTTACTACTCAGTCCTCAACGCTCTAGGAGGCTGTATGTGTGTGCGTGTGCTGGTAATACATCACAGTGTGGCGACCAAAACCTGCTTTAACACTAACAAGCTGTTCCCCAAATCATTAAATGTTAAAAGGTAGACATATTTTAAGGTTGTTATAAGGTTAGGGCTAGTAGTACTTAAGGATAAACTAAGGGGATGCTATATAATCACCCCATAATGCATGAAAACCAACATGTCTTTGTGTGTGTGGGTTTTTGTGAGGTGCACTTTAATAATAAAGACTCCATGGCTACCACTCAACCCACCATAAACCCCATATAATGCTGCATTTAGATCAGTTTCTCTTTAATCATAATTGACTTAGGAAAGGATTAAACTAACATTTATTTTAACAATTAATTGATTCATTAAGGATCGTACAATCAAAATGGAGTCCAACACAATCTGATTGGCTGAGGAGCTTTCTAACCATGTTGATAGTAGTGGTAACAGCATGGTTGTCCATATTAACTGTATCAGTTAGTTGAACAGCGGTTGCTTAGGAACGACTCAGTTTAACCTGCAGCTATTGGTAATACAACTACTTTTTCTAATAGTAACTTTTAGTGCATACAGAAATACAAAGTCAACAGATTAGCTTTGTAACTTAAATAATGTTTTATTTGACGCTAAAATAGCTAAAAAAGTAGCTTAGTCAGATTCTAAGGAAGGATGTGACAAGTTTACATAAGCTTCCACTTAGATTAAAAGATGTTTTTTTGTGACAGTGTCATTGTGCTGCCAACAAGCACACAGAACTCTTGCTTGGAGACACACACTCCTGATTCAAGTATGTAGACTGTGTTAATGAGATAAAACTTGTCCTTTACTTATTACAAAGATGAGGACTTTTATTTTATTTAGATGTTTGAATAACACATACTTAACAAGTGTATTAAAATAGCGGTGGGTGGAAGGACACATGGAGAAAAACATTTCGATTTTGCCTGAATTGCTGCATGTGATTCAGAGACATTTTCCTAACAAGTGTTTGCAGCTTTTTGATTCTGTCACTGTAATTGTAATAAGACTAACCTGACAGCTGTTAAGAGCAAATTGTTAACTGTTGAGACTGAAATACAGAGAGAGAGAGAGAGAGAGAGATACACAGACTGTGCTAAGAAAAGAGAAAGAGAAGGAGAGTGATCGAGAAGGCTAAGGAGTAACAGTGGATGATAAAGAGACTGATACACTGTAGTCAGAAAGCAGCATACCTTAGAGTACTGTAAAAAAGAGAAAGAGACAGAGAGAGAAAAAGGTAGAAAGAAAGCTAGTGAGAGAGTAAGAGGATATTAATAAATGACAGTGAATGGTAATAGGACAGATATTCCATGGTGAGCTTAGGATGAGCAGAGAGAAAGAAAGAAAGAGAGAGAGAGAGAGAGAGAGAGAGAGAGAGAGAGAGAGAGAGAGTTTGTTAAGAGAAGGCCCTCATTGGTGCCTGATCTGTCTCTAAGAGAAGATAGAGGCGAACTCTCAGATATGTGTGTAGTTCATTTATTTTTTTCCCTTCTCCTCAGAGATTTCTTTCTTTCTCTGTATATGTGTGTGTGTGTGTGTGTGTGTGTGTATGTGTGTGTGTGTGTGTGTTCCTTTCTCTCGCTCTCTTCACCCTTCCGTCTTTGTCTGGCCATTTGCGCAAACAAAACAGCCCATTACGGAGGCATCTCTTCTCTGAGGAAGCTTAACTCACCCAGATCCCCCTGCCAAGTGTCCGGCCGAGCGCTAGAGCTAAGCTAAAATAATCCAGACCAGTCGGAAGACAAAAAAAAAAAAAACGCGGGATAAAAAGGCAAGATAGAGAAAGTAACGAGGAGGGGGTCCTTGCTCTTGTTATGCTAAGAGTGTTCCCGGACGGCCCGCTCGGCCTGAGTTAATTACGGCTGACATTTGAAGAAGGGCACTTGTGGCGTGGGCTGTGAAAGAGCCTGGCCTTGTGCTAATTGAGTTTGTGTTGACAGCTCCTCCCCCCATGTCACTTTCCCTCACCCAGAGACAGAGTGCCAGATCCAGGGAACACAACCAGATCCTCCATGTGCTCTGCAGCTCAATTAGTTTTGGGTAGGTAGTACTCTGTCCTAAAAACTGTCCCTGGGATGGTACCATTTACGCCACCACATTTTTATTGCAGAAGTCTTACCTAAGCACTCAAAGATGTTTTTTGAGGAGTCCTTAAAGGCACTCATCAGGGTGTAACACCCAGTGAATCTCAGACTGAATATACAGGAAAGCAAGAGACCAACCACTGAAATAACTGTAACACTTTCGTGGTTTCTGGAGGGGGACATATTACATTTCCTTTTGATAAGTGAACAAAGTTCCTGTGGGAAATGTTTGTATCATGCGTCTGACAAAATACCACAGGGATCAAAGAACAGAGCACTGTTTCCACCTGCCAGGCCAGCCCTCTTCACAATGAAACTTTTTGGTGCCTGTCCTTTAAATGAGAATGAGCCATAGATCAGTTCAGCACGAGACAACAGGAGTGAGGAGCAGAAACACATGTTCTTGCCATTTTCATTAGATTCATTTATTTAGTTATTCATTTAATTAGTTCTTGTTTTCAGCATATATTGTCAGTACACTTATTCTTCTACTTTCATTGTGTTTGTTCTGCTCCATTTAACCCCGTCTTTGTGCTTTCACATCAATGCTGGTACAGTGCTATGATATGGTGATACACAGAAGAGGAGGTGGGACAATCCTTAAGTATCACCATCTACATTGGATGCAGCACAAAATCAAATCAGCTTGTTTTATTCCATGTCCTCAGCTCACAATATAATGTAGCATGGACTTGTACAGCTCAATATTTTATGAAATATAAAAGATGTTCAGAATTATACACAAACTCTATATTACTATAACCAATATAATAACCAATGAATTTATAATCCTTAGCCAAGTAATCATCTCCTAATGGATACAATAAATAAATATAAATAATGTAAATGTGATAGTTAATACCAGACATTAATGTTATATTAGTCTTTTTTTCAAAGCTCCTATGTGAATTTCATTTACACAAATACACACACACACACACACACACACACACACACACACAGCCATGTTCAATTTCATATTGCTGAGCAAGGTCACATTAATTCACTTATTTGTTTGATGCCTAAAGCTATATAAGCATGATTCAGTTATGTTTTCCAAAGGCTCTGCACACAACAGCACATCATGTTACATCACAGGAATCACAGAATATTATATTCAGAGATATTCTTAAATATAAAATATATTTCTGCACATTTCAGTTTCCCTTGAAATTCAGTGAATAAACTGTAATTGTAACTGTAATCAAAATGTAAAGGGAATTGTGTGTGTGTGTGTGTGTGTGTGTGTGTGTGCGTGTGTATTATTTTGGGGACGAAAGCTTCTTTCCACACATGATGGGGTCTTCACTTTTGTGGGAGCCACAGGTTGGTTAGGGTTAGGTTTAGCGTAGTAGTAGTTATGGATAAAGTTAGTGTAATCACCATGACATTAATGTAAGTCTATTAATGTAAGTCTGTAAGTCTTGACACTTCGTTAGGTATAACAGGCATATATGTGTGTGTTTAGGTGGGGAGGTATGGTCATGTGTGTATGTGTGCATGCGTGTGTGTTTGGCAGGGAGGGTCTCCACATGAGTCCCTCTGCCTCTGCATCACTGTCTCAGACCCACCTGGGTTTCTTGAGTTTGGTTAATCACAGACTACCTTTGGGGTTAATTGGCCTCAATCCATCCAGTGTGTGTGTGTGTGTGTGTGTGTGTGTGTGTGTGTGAGTGAGTGAGTGAATGAGTGAGAGAAAGAGAGAGAGAGAGAGAGCGAGAGAGAGAGAGAGAGAGAGAGAGAGAGAGCATCTGTAGCTGAGCAGCTTTGTTATTACTCTTTCTATTTCACACACATATGGTTGGCCTTTGCTTCCAGATGACACCCAAGAGTCTTAGTTGTGTGTGTGTGTGTGTGTGTGTGTGTGTGTGTGTGTGTGTGTGTGTGTGTGTGTGTGTGTGTGTGTGTGTGTGTTGGTTAGTGGGGGAAGGGAAACTTGAATACTAGCTCCCAGTATTTATCATAAGAATAAAATGTTGACACAAGTCATGAGCATCTGTTGTTTCACTGGCTAGCTTTAGATTTAATGTTAACTACTAGTCAGTCTGAAGGGGAAGCTTTTGTTAATGCTCATAAAGCTTCATCAGGCAGTGAAAACTGTTTGTTCAACAAACAAATGTTGGCTATTTTTAATAATACAATTTTCTGATGCTATTTCGTAAGCACATTAAACATGACGTTAATTCACTAGGATTGGGCTTTACACATCCTCTAACTGTCAATGCTATACCATGATCAATAACACCTGTATTAGAGAAAACTGTTCATAATGTTCTGTACCTATTATATTCATTACATATTATACATATATTTTACTCTAATTCTCTCTGTTTGTTGTGTTGTCTTTTTCCAGCTATGGCAGATTTCCATGTTCACCCACTCTCAGTGCGTGCAGATTTGGCAGGTGTTGCGCGGTTTCAGTGCCAGATCCATGGGCTGCCCGAGCCAGTCATCAGCTGGGAGAAAGATGGACGACCAGTGGACACTAGCGACGAGAGGTACCACCTGGCTTATATTAACACAAACAAATGTACACCTCTCCCTCTTTCAACACATATGTGCAGGACAGGAGCACTTATAGTTCTACAATTACAGACTAGTCCATCTGTTTCTCTTCATACTTTGTTTGATCCCTTTCAACCTGTTCTTCAATGGTCCAGACCCCCAGAGAACAGGTGTGAATTGGGTTGTTGACCATTCTCAGCGCTGCAGTGACACCAATGTGGTGGTGATGTGTTAGTGTGTTGTGCTAGTATCCGTGAATCAGACACAGCAGTGCTGCTAGAGTTTTTAAACACTGCATCCACTCACTGTTCACTTTTTTAGACACACCTAACGCGTTGGTAAACTACATAATGCTCCTGTTTGCTAAGTAAACCCAAGAGAATGGACAGTGAGTGTAGAAAAAGGACAGGTGGTCAGTCGTAATATTATATATGATACTATACAAAACACGTTAAATGGTCCTGAGCCACTGTGGTCCAAGTCTACAGTGCTCTCTTCCTCTCACACACACATGCATACATTTTTAATTCCTTAGTGACCTTTCTCTGTTTATCTCTTCTGTGTTCTCTCAGGTACACTCTGCTGCCCACAGGTGTTCTGCAGATAACAGGTGTTCGGCCTGAGGACAGTGGGGTGTTCTGCTGTGTGGCCCACAACAGTGCAGGAGTAAAACACAGTGCTGGAGCCCACCTAACTGTCTCAGGTCTCAACTTGCACTCTCTCTCTCTCTCTCTCTCTCTCTCTCTCTCTCTCTCTCTCTCTCTCACACACACACACACACACACACACACACACATTTCCTGTGGTATTGTATTTTGTATTAATTGTAATTGTACAATTGTAATAATTGTACAATTGTAATAATTCACAATTAATTTTATATTGTACCATGATTGCGCTTAATGAACGATTAATTTGTTTTTGTATTTTTGACCTTCGTAGTTAAGTGACTTCGTAGTTAAGTGACGTAGTTAAGTATGCTCCAGTATTAAAGCTGGGATATTTTTTCTAATGCTCCTTTGCACTAATGTTTTTAGCACTATTTTTGTTAGGTGTGTGATTTTGCTTTGGACACTGAAATGTTTTTTTGTCAGTGTTTACATTTGACTTCTTTTTTTTAGTGTCATCTAAATTAAAGTCAAATAACAATGTGTCCAAACCACAGGCAGTGTGTTGTTCTTTGGTACAAGTTGCTCAAGATGCTCGGTCGGACTCAGCATTTAGATTCTCCTCCATGTTGCTTCCATATGGCTGATAGAGGCAGAATCATGTATCTGTAGAAGGGTAGTGTGGTTTTAAAGGGACAGTACATTAACACAAATTGGGGACATGACAGAATTTCAAAAATAATAAAAAAGTAAAAAAAAAACTTGATATAATCGATATAGACAAAATTATATCGATTAGAAGTTCTGAATACCGATTTCAATTCATTTTCGATCAAATGCCTAGCCCTAACCAACGTAAACTTTTGCAAACCGAAATAAATGTAAAATGCTTTGCATAGGCTTATATTTGTTAAATTGGTTGAAATACATCTGTTTACATCCTTTCTTTCACTTACCTGTCACCTCTCCCTCTTTCTCTCCAGGCTCCCAGTCTTCTGTTTACAAAGACCCAATGATCCTTGTTGGCCCTGAAAACCTTACACTCACAGTTCACCAGACCGCCATCTTGGAGTGTGTTGCCACTGGCTACCCGCGCCCCATTGTGTCCTGGAGCCGACTAGGTAAGCCCTGAGATTTTATCAGAGTAAGAGGATGTTCACACATTGAAATTGGAATGGAATAGATCATGACGACATGGTGCTTGTATTATGAGTTTTCCACACACAATAGAAATGTCTTCTAAGTCAGGAGAAAATTTTGCTTCCAATTTTCCTGTTGATATTTATTGTCATCTAGCTGTACTGTGCCAAATCATACTTCTTACATTTCTCCTCTGGTCTAAGTGTACTTTAAGGAACAAGATATTTTTTCTTTAAAATTACTGCTTCAAAATCATTGTGATTCTTTACTGAACTATACCAGGGAGAACAGAGCCTCTGTTGTTGCTGCTCGGGACTCAGCACTGCAGAGACTGCACTATGTAACTTTTGGAGTAGTAGATTTTAGGACAGTGCTGTAAAAGTGAATTACACTCTGCAACTGTAGGGGGAACCCAGGAGCAAAAATACCAAATTTTACTTAGTGTTCCTTTAAATACTAAATCAAATTGGTGACAACGGTGATGTATCTGGTCCTAAAGGGTTTGGGGATAATGAGATGTGAATGAACGTATGGAGTGTGTTTCACTTTGTTGCATTAACTGTCTCTATTTGTCTGGGATAACTTTAGACTAGATGTTACAACACTGCGGTGAAGATGTTTTGCATCCAGCCACGTAAGCATGAGGGAGGATGATTAGATCTGGCTCACAAATGCTACATTTTCCAATGAGCGGATACTTGAATGCACTTTAGAGTAGCAGAAATCATTTCAAGGACTGTCTACAAACATTTGGACGTAACATGTTTTTTAAAGTAATATTTTAACCATATCACCCACTCTTCCTATCCTATAGTTCTTTTGGTATTCCCATTATGGCTTCTCTTTTCATTTGAAGCTGAAAACCCTGGAGCGCCAATATATAAAACATCTCAGGGGCAATAGCGGAGACCAGCTCCAGCTTTTCATATTTTAATGAAAACATTTATTTGAGGAAAGTTGTAATTTACATAGGCTAACTGAATATTTCACATCGGTTTGAATCTGGAAAGCACAGTGTCTTAATTATCGTAATAGAGCGAGGGGGAAAAGAAGATGGAGGTTAAATGTCTGAGGAGCAGGATTGCATAATGTGATAATATACCAGTATTGCAATTGCATTGCTTCATACTGCTAGTGCAATCCTCTTTAGCCAAGAGGATTGCATGATAGGGATAGAATATTATGCACTGCGATTGCATTGCTACATATTGCGATATGCCTTGCAATATGCATTATTTGGACAAAACTTTGTGGACTCTCTACAATAATACTCGCCTACATTATATGGATGTTTCTCCCTTTTTGCTGTTCCTGGAATGATTTACACCAGATGTCAAAACATTTCTGTGAGATGTTGATGCATTTCAGTCACAAGAACATTAGTAAGAGAACTGGTTTTGAATGATTAGTTCAGGATTACAAATATCACTCCAGCTGATGCCTACTGCATTGGAAAGGGCTCCGCTGCTCAGAGCATGTGCTTCATATTGTCACTGTCCAATGACAAACACGTATCTCATGTACCAATAGAAATTCTTTAAAGTTGCTATTTTGGAGATATATGTGTTTAATTGGACAGTGAAAATACCTTTTTAGCCTATGCTTGGCATTGAGCAAGGTGCTCTTAAACTCATGAGCTGCTCCAGAGTAACCCATTTTATTTGGTGAACCAGTGTTTTTACATGAGTAAGGATTAGACTGAAGTTCATTTGACCTTGATGGATATCAGACTTTACATGTTGGTTTACATTAATTCCTTAATTTATCAAAACCTATAGAATACTTTCATTGAATAGTATGTACATAGTAAAAACATAGTGATTGGGTGGAAGGCTCATTTTCATTTTGGCAGTATTGTGATAACAATGAACAAATGGAATGTAGTGCAGCAAACAGTGGTCTATTTCAAGCATTTGTTTCTTTTAATGTTGATGATTATGGCTTACAGCCAATGAAAACCCAAGAGTCATTGTCTCAGAAAATTTGAATAATCAACACAAAACACCTGCAAAGGTTTCCTAAGCCTGTAAAATGCTCCCTTAGACTTTTTCAGTAGGCTACACAATCACAGGGAAGACTGCTGACTTGACAGATGTCCAGAAGGCAGTCATTGATACCCTCCTGCTCAATCCAAGTACATTAATGGAAAGTTGAGTGGAAGGAAAATGTGTGGTAGAAAAAGGTGCACAGGCAACAAGGATAACCACAGCCTTGAAAGGATTGTCAAGAAAAGACCATTCAAAAAAAAAAGGAGTGGACTGCTGCTGGAGTCAGTGCTTCCAGAGCCACCAAATACAGACGTATACAGGATTAGGTCAACATTTCTGTATTAAAAATAATTTTTTAAATTTATCTTATATAATATTCTAAGGAAATAATGACTTTTGAGTTTTCATTGGCTGTAAGCCATAATCATCAACAAAGAAATAAATGCTTGAAAGGCTATAGAAATATATATAGAAAGGAATCTATATATATACGAGTTTCACTTTTTGAATTTAATTACAGAAATACATGAATTCTTTGATGATATTCTAATTCACTGAGATGCACCTGTAGAACACGACTGTTACAATGAAAATAGAAAGCTTATCCAAGACGAAAGTGTTATTGCTCAAAAGTCATTGGCTTTATTTCTGCCCTTTTGTTACAACATGGATGTCAGCTGTGAGAAAATGGTATTTGTTTGTTGGACGCTTATAGCTTTCCGAAGCCATTAGTTTTTAAAACAGGGAATGGTTCGTTGAGGAATTTTAATCTCACCGACCTTCATATAAATGAATGCAGAGAAAACGCAGTAACTGCCCTTAAGGTGACATCATGCCCTGATGAGGTGCCATTGTGTATATGTGAGTGTGTGTTGGTATATGTGTGTTTGTTTGTATGCATGCATTAGCATGTGCGCACATGCATGTGCTGATTTGGCGTCTCAACCATTTGTCTTCTTTGCCCATGTATCATTAATGGAGTCTATTTATCACCATAAAGTGGTGTTTGACACCTGAACATACATAAGATAGAACAACATTTCTCTTCCTATTATCATATTAATAAAGAGTCTCCCTCACGTCCATAAACTATAGTGATCTACACTATATTCCAACGATGAGTACAACCTCAACCTCAACCTCATCTGCCAAGTAGAGGGCGGTTTATAAGTAAGTGTAATTTACTTTAATGATATAACACTCTCATGACAAAACCTTGATTATCCATTTTTGTGTCCATTTTTCCTTTTTGCCCCAACTGGAAAATAGCAGCAATAGTTTGTATTGTTTCAGAATTGCATAATGAATTAACCTATAAAATTCAGGCAAAATTGTTTGGACTATTTTCCTTTTACTGTTAACTGTAATAGAAATTTAAGAGTTTTTTTAGTTGTTGATATAACATATTGATTTAATATAAAACTACATTTGGTGTTTAATTTTTGATGATTGCTGCACATAGTATAAAAAATCTATAATAATTTTTACATTAGATATATATTAGAAAAGCAAATTAAATGTTTAACATTTAAGTCTTATCCTATATCTTTCTTGCTAAATGTTTTATTTCTTACTGTAATATGTGTCAGATTTATTTCATTGGGAGTCAGATTACAGAATTTTAATGTTTTGTCTCTTTTCTTTGGTTTTTATCCTTTTTTGCGCTTTATCTTGTTTTTTTCCTACCATGTGCTCTGTGTTTGTTTATGCCAACCATGTGCTTATGACTCCTCATGTGATCTCTTGCCACACCTCATTCTGTGTCTCTTCCCTGCATGTTTATAAACCTTGGTCTTTAATCTTTAGACTGTTTGTCATGTTATGTGTGTATCTTAATCTTGATCTGTTTCTTCCTTAGTCTTGTTCATTGTTTATTCTCTGCCTTAGTCCTGTGAAACTTTCTAGGTTCTCCTCTGTTTCTGTTTAGTGTTTAGTTCTTTGTTGATCTCTAGTATTAATTTAGTCTGGTTTTGTCATTGTGTATGTTATTAAACATTATAAACATTATATATTATATAGATACACAGGAGAAGGATAAGACTTGCTGAGATTTTTTGATAACGTCATTTTAAAGGTACATTGGGCATTTTAGTTGCATACTTTAAAATATGTAGAACATGATTAAAAATAATAATTTTAGTGCAATGATATCAGTGCAAATGCATTCTCTGACTGAGAAAAACTGTTTGGAAGACATAGAATGATAATGAGGTACAGTATGCAGCTGTATGCACCATGTTTTTGTGTTGAAATAACTAGCATGGTTTGGTTCATTTCAGCATGTTTGTTTATGTCATAATTTATTGATCATGCAGGACTTGATAACATGTTTATAATATATTTTCCCATTACCTGTTTATTACCATGCAGAAAAAGCATCAGAACCTACTTCATGTAGTTTTTTTAAAGGGGCATAAGTGATTTACAAATATTAAAATGACCTCTGATTGAAAAGATTTGATGACAACCAAATTACATCTTAAATACATCAGTAACCTATCCTTTATTACAGCAATCTGTAATATATCTGTAATAAAATGAATTTACACAATTCCAAACAGCAGGCAGTACATTTCTTTGTGTTTTGTAGACTTTCGGTCTATCTGAGATATATAATCACATCTATCCGCCTGTTGTCACTTTCTAAGAAATAGATATATATTAACGTGCAAAGGTTTTAGGCACCAGAGATTATGAGATTTAAAAAGCTATTTATCTGAGAAGTTAGTGTTTATTTGCTAAAAAACAAACAAACACACAACAAATTACACCCAACATTAGAATAAAACAAAAAATAACATTATTCCAGTGAGTGTGATATTCTGTCTGTGAATGTGTTGGTTTAACTTTTTCCAAATCTCTTCTCGTGGCAGTCCGTATTATTTGAGGTTATCATGCAATGCCTAGTTTTACCGGTTAATAAATAATTATTTTAAATAATGTGTGCTGTTGATTTTACAAATTCATGCAATCAAGGAGAATCTGAACAAAACATTATTCTTTAAACTCACTCACACCTACTACTTTATAGAAAAAATATCTTATAGGCACTAAAGTGTTTTAAAAAAGCCTGATTGTATCTTTAACCACACTAACACTTGCAGGCCTGATTGCATCTTTAACTGTTCTTAGCACAACCCGCAGTGCGTTTAGTTGTGTGCTATCAGATCGAAGAGTCTTTTCTGGTCATTACCTGATCCAATTTACTTGTTGAGAATGTAAATGCCGGGCCCCTTGTGTAAGCAGTGTTGATAATCAGATTGTGGATATTGCCTTGCAGAATGTTGCTGGAATTAAATGCTAACAAAATGGGATTGGATTTGGCCATATTGGATTACACAGAAAGCGAGAGGTAGAAAGGGAGAGATGAAGCTAAGCTGTATAATGCATGTGATATCTGTATGTAAAGTCATGCTTAATGTCAAACACGCAAAGTGTGTGTTCTCTATTTGCGTGCTGTGTTAAGGAACCAAAATAGCACGTAAGATATGCGCCTACATGCTCACATCCACACATGCATGATTTACATCTGTACAGATTGTAATGGTGTATTACAATCAGAAGACCTCAGAATCTCATCAACATCATGTACAGAGAGTGGCTACATGATAGTGTTTATTTACATTTATTTCCATATGTTTGTGGACATATGCTCATCCAATATGCCTTCTGAAATGACTATTAATAGGGAGTCTGTTCCCCTTTTGCTGCATTTATTGCATTTCTGGGTAAGACTTTACACTAGATTTTGGAAGACTTGATGGTATTCAGCCGTGAGGGAATATGTGAGGTCAAGTACTGATTTTGGGTGTTTAGCTCTTAATCACAAAAACCACTCCATCTCAACAAATATGATATTAGATGAAGCTCCATCTCAACAGAGGACACACTCCCTTCATCAATGCCTCTACTGAAATTACTGAGTGAATTTCTAGCTCGTGCAGGCATATGAGCTGTCCATTGATGTTGCATCGGCTGTAGCCCAGAAATAAGTGGTGTGTGGCTTCACATGCCTTGGAGGAAACTTATGCAGCCTTTACTCTCTCAGCTTTGTGGCACTGAGTGATTAGTGAAGACAGAGTTAGTGGATGTAACGGGCAAAGACTAAAAATTAATTCATTCATTCATTGCCTGTTACTGCCCATTCAGTTCTGGGTCACGGTGGTACCAGAGCCTACCCAGAATCACTGGGCACAAGGCAGGAACACACCCTAGAGGGGGCGCCAGTCCTTCACAGGACAACACACACACACTCACATTCAGACTAAAAATTGGTTTGGTAAAATTTGGTGTAGGCTTGAACAGTAAGGTTTTGGCTCTACACGTATAAACACTGAACAATCACTGGATTATGAAATCCACCGACTCCACAGACCCACGATAGATAGAGCAGGTTTGATTTGGGTAGTGGATCATTTTCAGCACTGCAGTGACACTACAGTTTTTAAAGCCTTCTGTGTCACCGCTGGACTAAGAATAGCCCCGCAACCACAAATGTGTCCTGTGTCCACTGATATAGGACTAGATGGTGACCAACACAAATTGTGCAGTAACAGATGAACTACTGTGTCTGACTTTACATCTACAAGGTAGACCAATAAGGGTAGGTGTGTTTAATAGAGTGAACAATGACAGGACACAGGATTTAAAACTCATGCCTGCTCTGTAGTGGTCTTGTAGGAGTCCTGACCATTGAAGAACTTTCAGTTCATCCAATTCATTACAGTAACAGGAGGCTTGAACGTTTAGCTCTGTGCTCTGTCCGTACAGGTCATCAACATGAACCTTCCATATTTGCCATATTTTTAGGCTCCTAGTGTGGAACCCTGTGGCTGTAGTTGGTCCTGTAAACTCATCTGCTTTGTAAATCATGGCTCTCCATTTGGTCTTTAGTGCTCTGAATAGGCTATTAGGCCTCTGCTCTGTATAACTTGACTTGGCAGATGTCAGACAATTACGGCTAGTCATTCTAAATTACGCTCGGCTAACGTGCGCCTGCCAGGCATCTTAATGTGCGGCATAATAATAACACGGATATAGAGTGGGTGACAGTGATCACTGTGGGGTGTGGGAATAAAGAACTCAGCTGGGCAGCAGTGCTGGTGTCTGTAACAGTCGAAATATTAATGTCCAGCCTAATTTGGATCTGTTCACATATATAGGGTCAACATTTATAATTGATGTTCAGATTGAAGGCACTTTTAAAAATAGCACAAACTGACTAGGGGCCCATGGTGACGCTATTAATAAATTCTGAGTAGAACTGTCAACACCGATTTTATTAGCACTGATTCTTTTCATTTTAATTATTTTGATGAATAATTCACTAAATGATAAAAAAGAAACAGACAAAGCAACAGTCATATGATAATTTATAACATATTACTAATTATTGCCTGTTTTCATATAATTGTGATGTCCATACAAGACACTGAGCTCAGAAAACACATACACACACTCTCTCACACACTGAAGGTCCCAGTTGAGCTGTAGTGTAGTGTTCACCCCTCACATGACCGAACATACAAGGTGCTGCCATGGCAACGGAATTCTCCTGCGTCACTGCCGTTTGTATTTTTCACATGTCCCCCCTCACTCTGCTCCTGCTCCAAGCCCCTCGCTCCACTCAACCCCATTGTTCTCGCCATGGTGGTCACACAGTCTGGAAGCATGGCAGACGACCACTGCTCTGGGCACCAAACCTTAAAGAAATAGTTTGGGTGGCTCATTGCACTTCATGACAATATGCAGTTAAAATTTGTATAATTTTGCCTTTCTAGGATAAATATGCAGATTTGCAGAAGGGGTCTACTACAGATTTCAGCAGTAAGATACTGTTAGTTTTATTTTTAACATAATTTTATACATATGAGACCCATACTTTACCTTTGACATGGTGTGAATCAATGTGATTTATAAAAATGGACAGAAGTATTTATCAATTTGATCAAGTATGGCAGGTCATCTACTGAGGCTTTAACAAACTTCGATCTATTTTTATAAATAACCTCAGGTCGGGACTAGTGTCAGAAACCTCATATGCAATTCTATTTTAGATTACAGAACTGTTCAACATGGTTTGAGGCAAGTGTGTGATGTTGTGGCCTGTATCAGTGGCAGCGGGCAGTGACAGAATTGTTAGAGTGATATAAATTGCAATTATTGTCCACAAATGAAGGTCAGGGTTGTTATTTTGACTTAGATGACAAGCATACCTACATCTACTGACTTAAAATTTGAACACTTCCAATTACTGCCAATTAATTCATCTATGGGCTATTCACAAGCTCCAAAATATTAATGTACATTTCTTAATTAAGCTTTAAACAGTGACAATATTAAGGATTTTTTAAAGATTAGCCTTTAAGACTGAGCTGCCCCAGCCTGAAGAATTATAGCATTTGTACAATTTTTTTTAATATCAAAACCCATACATTTGTAGTCCCTGAATGAACCAATTAATGCTCCACAGCATGGATCCCCCACATGAAAACTTCTAAAATATGTTAGTACAAAATCTCTGTTACACCCAAATCACTAGGTGTTATTCTGTGTGTCACTGATGTGTGTTCTTTTCCCATATCTGTCTTACATTTCTCTCTCTCACTCATTCACTCTCTCTCCTTCCTTGTCTCGCTCTCTCTCTCTGACAGACGGAAGACCAATTGGAGTGGAGGGTATTCAGGTGTTGGGAACTGGCAATCTGATGATTTCTGATGTCAGAGTGCAGCACTCGGGTGTTTATGTCTGCGCAGCAAACAAACCTGGCACTCGTCTTCGCAGAACTGCTCAGGGGCGACTGGTGGTACAAGGTGAGTCATTATTTTACACACTGATTTATACACTAAAAGTCCAAAGCTGTGTGAGCACCTGCTTTTACAACATTTCTTATGGAATGGTGTTAATAGGTAGATGTCCACCTTTGCTCTACTCTTCTTGGAAGGCTTTACACTAGACGTAAGAATGTTTGTATGAGGGTTTGATGGTATTAAACCATAAGAACATAAGTGAGTTTTATGGCTCTAAACATTATCCCTAAAAGCTAAAATTTGTCAAGGTTAAAGCACATTTGATACAATATTCGACCCTACAGAAGACTTGGAGATATGGATTTAAGTCTGTGAGGAGTTTGGAGTGTTCTCTGTGTGTGTGCATGGGTTTCCTCTGGGGCTCAGGTTTCACCAGTCCAAAAAAAAACACCCACTGTTATGTGAATTGGCTGTGTGAAATTACTCACAGCTGTGTGAGTGAATGTGTAAGTGTGTGATGCGCTGTGATGGACTGGCACTCTTTATTGGACTGGTATTCTTTATTTTGCTTGTCTTGTTTTGCATTACTGTTTTATAAAAGCAGTACAATGTTTAAATAATCTTTGGTATTATCTTTGGGTCAGGTTTTTGGGGACATTTAGGTGGCCTATTAGGTTAGTATTGAGTGGTCATACATTTCTAAATCATATCTGATTACTTTCAAAATAAAGGTGCCATTCTTTGGCTTCTTTCTGCTTCCACTGATCAATAAAATGATCACAGGCATTGACACACAATTAACAGCATGGCTCTTCCATCTAAGAGTTCTGTAATGCAGTGGCCTTGCCTCCTGCTGGTCAGGAAGATTAAATGGAGTATTGACTTGCTTTTCTATCAGTCCTTGCTTTTCTATCAGCTTAGACGGGGAGAGTGCTCCAGTCGATGTTTCCTGCTATCATATAAATACACAGCAGCATCCTCTTATAGAATGTTCTCCCAATTCACATTCGTGTATAAGATTTTCCTGCCATTTATATGATTTTAATGAAAAACATACCTCTCCAAAAAGTACATTTACAGAAGGAGAAAACAAAACATTCTTAATTTCAATGGAAGTGAATGTAAAAAAATTATGGAGCATTACTATTGGTGCATTCATCATGAAATTTTTACAGTGTGAAAGACAGCAGTTGTGTTCAAATGATGCAGTAGAAATTAGAAGTAATTGACAAAAATGGAAATACAGATTTTTGATTGAACTGCTATGATATAAAAAAGCTTTTTTTTTTAACTTACCTTAAATTTACAGCTTCATATTTATTGTGACGTGTCACAGACCTGTAAAAAGGAGAACAGAGCCTCTGTTGTTTCTACTCTGCGCTCAGCACTGCAGAAAATTTGCTATGTAATATTTGGGGGAGGGTAGGAAAGCACCCCACCCCTCCCCCTTGATTTCAGGACAGTGCTGTAAATTACACTTTGCAACAGTAGAGGGAACCCTAGAGCAAAAAACTGAAATCTTACCTAGAATTCCTTTAATGTATTAATTTGTTCCACTGTTAGAACTGTTTTCTGTATGCTCTACTGTGTCTTGTGTGATACATTACTACTATTACTACTATTGGTACAACACACACTAACACTACCATCATGTTACTGCAGAGCCAACACTTGGTTGAAAGTTACTCCAACCAAGAATACTTTAAAAATTTTGCAGAGCAACAGATGGACTGCAGTCTGTATTTGTAGAACTACCAGGTGCATCTATATGGTCAGTTGATCAGGTAATAAAATGGACAATTAATGTAGAAAGAAGAGACCATTTTAATATTTTGGTTTACATAGCAACTGAAAGTTTGCCCCCCCCCCCAGCTTTCAGAGGCGGCAGTGGGCGAATGCTAAAAGGAGTTAATGATCATCAATCAAACGTAGTTAGCACATCCACGCTCAGGCACATTGCTGTCTCAAGCTGCTCTGATGCTGCTCAAGTGGTGGGAATCTTAGCTTGGTAGAAGCTACTACTGAACGCTGTGGAGAATTGTGTGGCATTGCTATGTAGGTCAGAGTTACAACTGTATAGCTGCTGTGATTTGGATTAATGTATTTGAAGGAGATATGAAGTAGCTTCTCTATAACTTCTGATTCAGTATGACTTTTTTTTTCACTTTCTACCTGGTTGCCATCTTTTTTCTTAGTACAATATTGTCCTAAAATCAAATACCACTCTTAATTTCTACAAAAGACACATTAACCAGTAACTTATTAAATGGGCATATTTAATCAATTCCACAGTTTGGGCTTTATGTGCTTCTCACAATCCAAGTGGTCTCAAATACATGCAGTGATGTCAAGGCCTAGACTTAGATGTGGTTACTCTGCTGAGGACATCAACAGTTTTTTATGTTAGATTGAGCTATTTCCTTTACTCAATAATTGTTTCTTGACATCTTCACATCAGTTCAGACCAGCAATACTGAGTTTTCTTCTCACTGTAGAAGGAAGTAGGGTTTTTTTAATCACACTTCTGCTACAGTTCATCCAACACCTGCCAAAATCAGCAGCATTTGAACTCATCCCAACACACGAGATGTCAAATGACCATCTACACGCTCTGCTATTTCTGCAGCATTGTAATGTACAAATGTGTTGTTCACACAATTGGCTGCCTTGCAAATATTTAGCATTTTATTTAGAGTTTGTTACTTTTATATTGATTATTCAGCAATTTTCTGTCATGGTGATTGTGCATGGTAATTATTGTGTGATTAATATCTTTTTAGACAGAGTTTTGATTCATTTGCTATTGATATTGATATTTCTACATGTTTATATTGTCCTGCTCCTGCGGTCACTGGATTGGTTAGCTGCCCACTCCCGGTCAGGAAACTGACATTTAATCCTGTGCAAGATAACATGACGGAACCTGGGAGTTCAGTGGGAATGAAGCTAGAAGGACAGCTTCAGTAAATATTATGAAAATACAAAAACATTGTATTTTAATTGATATGGAACAATGCAGAGTTCTAATATGAACAAACCAACAAGGTCAACATTTTGATATTTATTTCATCTTGACTTTAAAACCCATGGGAATTAAGCAAACGAAGGGTGATCTCTGAGTTTGCACCATACTGTATGACTCTCTCTATCTAATATAGCTCATACTTAAAGACATGTCCACAGCCTTGCTGCCAAGATCACATATCTCTTGTACTGTAAGGATGAGAAGTTCAGTGCATTAATCTCTTTTATAAGAGACCCATCTCCACTAAACTCCCTCTGATGGGCTTCTAATGGTGTGGCCGCCTTCGCAAACCAAGCAACTGTGATTCTTGTGGTGGAAGGCACATATGGGGTTTATGGCCTAAATGATTAGGCCTATCACAGTACGGACGTCAGCCTTGATGTATCATATAATGCAGCTGTGGATACAAATGATATGGCAGTAATTGCAGGAGGGGAAATTGCAATATCAAGGCTGTTGCCACTAATCGGCCGCTAATCACAAATTTCCAGCTAAACTAAATGCAACCTAATTAAGAAGTAATCGTTTATTGGATTAACGGCAACTCTGCATCAGTTACAGCTAATAGAACATGGCTGAGGAAAAGGGCAACTCTGCATTAAGACTTTGGGGGTCTCTCCATAGGCCATGCCAGCTCACTTGAAGTGTTAGTCACATGACTGTGAAGCAGCCCCCACTCTCTTCAGCCTGAAACCTGCTTCTTTGTCACTTAATCTCTTGCAATTTACACTGGAACTGGAGTGTAGATTCTCTGTTCTACACTGGAGTGTAGATTCTCTTCTGAAATCTGTTTTCCTCTGCTGTAATAAAGTTAATTGGAGGCTTAGACTCAGTCTTGCCACAGTAACAACATGCTTATAATATGATCAAAATATAGCAATCCTTAGAACTGCAATTTTACATTCTTTTTCTCTTGATTGCTCCCTTTTGTTCCTGCCCTCCCACTCTCTTTCGAGGCCTGAGTTGTTCTGAGTTGTTCAAACACTAACAATAGTAAAGCAGCGTGAATACAGTATAATTAGATTGGATTTAATGCTAAACAGAAAGTTGCAGAAATATACATGTATTGTGAATGTCATACTTATAGGATAAAATGAAGGTGAATAATACCTCTCTCTCTTTTTCTGCTTTCTACAGCTCCAGCAGAGTTTGTCCAGCCTCCCCAGTCTATAGCACGGCCCGTGGGCACCACTGCTATCTTTACTTGCTTGGCTCAGGGAGAGCCCACCCCTCAGCTCACCTGGCTCAAGAATGGTCAAATCCTGGAGCCTGGAGGTCATGTCAAACTTAGGAACAACAACAGGTGAGAGCAGAGCATTACTGTTAATATTACTGTTTTATGAGGAAATATTAAAAAGTCATGGGACTTCACTGTACTCTACTTATTCCCACTCATTTGTGTATGTGACTTTTCATTGAGCTGATCATGAATGCTAAAAAATATGTAAAGTTGAATTTTGGTGCTGAAAGCCTGGTCAGCTTTCATCCAAAACCTGTGGAGTGTTTTGTTATACCCTTTTCATGTCTCTTCATTTAGACTGTCGTTAAAGCCAATGTTCACAATTGTATTCAAAAAACACTTTTTATAAAACTCAAGAAATGTTTTCCTGACAATTTGTTAGCTCTCAAACTTGTTAATAATTATGAAGTCCAATGTCAGTAAATTAGATTACTTTAGGTGGAAATATCTCTAAATTCAAAAGACAGCTAACAGCATAATAGTAAACAGACCAAGACTACAATTAAACTAAATAACTCAAGTTACAAATGAGTTTCTGTGCTAGTTCAAATAGTGAGTATAACTTGCAGGCAAGTTAAAATTCAGCCACATACAAATTCTTAACTTTAAAAGATGTGGAGCTTCTAAACAATCCAGAGAAAACAGCATTTCCTCACAATCGTAGACATTCCCTTTAAGCTGTTAATGCTGTTTTTGAAGGCATATTTATAAATTCTATTTTTATGATGTGTTGTGGAGAAACTGAAGTTGGCTTCTTTAAGGCTTCTTAAACTTCATACTTAAAAAGTCATACTTAACATTCCACTTTATATAGGACAGCAGTAATGCTGTGGGCCCTGCAGCCGCTGCAACATTTAGGATTTTTGAAATTATATTTGTTAAAGCATGTGTGTTGTCTTAGTCTGGGTTGAGTTATTGTCATAGCATCTTGCCCTTAATTTGCACGAATATCAGCAATAAGGACTGTTTTTTGTTCACAAAACACTAATATCTCTAGCCGGGATCCGTGTTTCTAAAAATATGTGTATGTGTTGCTGTTTTGTTCTGGTAAATGATGCTTTTGCTTTTTTTCTCAAATGCAGTGTTAATTTGTTTGCATGTCACAACACCTGGGTGGACATTTGCCCGTTGAGACATGATGGTTAGATTGTATCCGAATCACACTCTCTGTAGCCACGGAGTGAGAATTGGATTTCTATCTGTGGCTGTCCAAGCCTATTTGATAGCTCCTGGGTTATTAGGTTAGCCAGATATGGTTGAAATGGGATATTTCTGACTGTGTATTGCGCTTTGAGTTGTTTTGTTTACACCACACATGGGAAATATGGTAACAGGTTTAGTAAAGATCACATCATCTCACAACAGAAGCTTTTTTGTGAAGTTTCTTGTGCTGTTGCTTGTGTTTGATGGTCATGATGGTGGGGGCTGTAGTCCCGAGAGGCTCAGAGTGTTGCTGTTTTCTAATAACGCTTCTTGAGGTAAGTGGGACAGGAATGTGAGCAGATTTTAAAAAAACAGTCAAGCCATTGCTAAGAGAGACTGTACCCCAATCTAAAATGTTCCATGCCAAAGCATGTGCACACTCACACACACACGCACGCACACACACACACACGTTTCAGCAGTAAAGGGGGTATAATGTGAATCGATTGCTGGTGCTGGTGTAATGATGCAAAGAAAGAGATATGAACCTTTGAGTGTATTGGATCATATGTCTGTCTGTTTCTCATTTGGTTTTTCTATCTGACTGACTTTGTATCAAGTCATGCATCCATCCATTCATCCGTCCACAGTGTGTATCTGTAATCTATATGTGTTTAGCTGTCTACCCATTCATTCATTCATTGTTCCAACCATCCATCCATCCATCCATCCATCCATCCATCCATCCATCCATCCACTGTGTACTGGTACATGTATTATGGGTAGACATGGCCTAATTGTTAGAGAAGTGTGCTTAGAACCGAAAGGTCATTGGTTCGATTCCCACAAAAATTGCGGGCAGTGGGAGTGAAGGAACAGCACTATCCTCCTGCTTGAGCAAGGCAATGAACCTACAGCTGCCCCCTGGGATGGCTGCCCACCACTCTGGGTGTGTGTTCACAGCTTCTAGTGCACTAGTGTGTGTGTGTGTGTGTGTGTGTGTGTGTATTCACTGACACAGATAGGTGAAATGTGGATTACACATTTCGTTGTATGTTGTACAATGAAAAATAGTGGCACATTATTATTATCATATCTGTCTGTCATCTACATCTTTATCATCATCCATCCATTCATCCATCCATCCATTGATCCATCCACACTGTGTATCTCTAATCTGTCTAATCTGTTAATTCATTCATCCATCCATCCTTCCTTCCATCATCCACACTCTATTTCTGTCTGTCATCTATGTGTTTATCTGTTTATCCATCCATCCCATCATCCATCCATTTACAAAAGTCTGTAGCTTCTTGGTTAATATTAATATTATTGTACCGAAGACTTATAGAAAGTGTAGTACTTTGTACTGTGATCATTGTTTACTCCAGTGAATATAAAATTTGAAAGGCATGTCTTTCCTAACAGTGGAGCTGACGGCATGGACGTGATGCTCTTTGTGTAGGTGTTTGTGTGGTCATTTATTTGTGCACTCATATAGCTGACCTTCAGGAGGATTAGACAACACCAGTGAATGACAATCAATTGGGCATGTGCACACATTAATCATGGAGCAAACACACACACACACACACACAAACCAATGTTCACTGATCGGCCACAGGATTACAACCACTGACGTGTGAACTGATAACGTTGATTATTTTGCTGCAGTGTCACCTGTCAAGGGGTGAGATATATTAGGCAACAAGTGAACAGTCAGTTCTGAAGTTAGATTGTTGTAAGCAGGGAAAATGGACAAGTGCATGGATCCGACCCAATCAGACAAGGGCCAAAATTCTGTTGGTTATAATGTTTTGGTCGGTGCATGTCTAAATCTGTAGGTCTATTCGGGATGTCCTGGTATGCAGTGTTTATAATTCTTGAAAAAATTGTTTCAAGGAAGGACATCTAGTGAATCAGCTTCAGGGTCAGGGATACCCACAGCTTGTTGCTCTTACAACTCTCAGACATAAGATACTGCACTATGGGTTCAATGGGGATTGGACCAAACAGACTTGTCTTCCCTCCCCCCACACACTGAATATATATACAATTATTGTTCCTGCTGCTATAAAAAAAGAATACTTATTTCTTCATCTGTGTCTTTTTCAACCCCTCTCTCAGAGTGGGAGGACATCAGCACTGGCCTTGACCTCTGACCCCACTGCAATCAGTTATCTTCCCTAATCTTAGAGATACTGTCCATGCTCTCTCTCTCTCTCTCTCTCTCTCTCTCTCTTCTCTGTCTGTCTCTCTCACACTCTCACTCACGTTCAACCTTTTTCTTTTCTGCTTTTTCTCTTTTCTTCTCTGTCTCTCTGTCATTATACCTCTAACTCTTTCTCTTTTTCTGCCTCTTTTATAGTATATTAAGAAATTATCATCATTATAGCCACATAAAAGAAAATTTATAGACAGAAAAGGGGAAAAAAGATAAAATGAAATTAGAAAAGATTTTCAGTGTTTTCTCTGAATAACTCAATTCTATTTTGTAAATATAAAGAAATTTAGAATTTGATGCCTGCAACACCCTCCAAAAGACCAAAGGTGGGACAGAGGCAAAAATGAGTGAAACGTTTCTTGAACATTCAAGATACATCTGCGTCAATAAGCAGGTGACTGAATAACAGGTGGCTCAGCATTTGCAAAGATGGTTGTGGCTGACCACTTTGTGTCATACTTTGTGAGAGAATTGTCAAGCAATTCAAAAACAATGTTTGAACTGGTCAGTGCAAGGTTTCAATATATTTCACCATCTACTGTACATAATATTATAAATCCAAATCCAGAAATCATTAAAATGAATGATATTTTTAGCTGTCATGAGAAGCTGTCATGCTACCATGATAAATATTGCCAAATGAGCTTGGGGGCAGTTTGGTGAGCGGTGGCGCAGCAGGTAGTGTCGCAGTCACACAGCTCCAGGGGCCTGGAGATTGTGGGTTCGATTCCCACTCCGGGTGACTGTCTGTGAGGAGTTGGTGTGTTCTCCCCGTGTCCGCATGGGTTTCCACCGGGTGCTCCGGTTTCCTCCCACAGTCCAAAAACACACGTTGCAGGTGGATTGGCGACTCGAAAGTGTCCGTAGGTGTGAGTGTGTGAGTGAATGTGTGTGTGTCTGTGTTGCCCTGTGAAGGACTGGCGTCCCCTCCAGGGTGTATTCCCGCCTTGCGCCCAATGATTGTAGGTAGGCTCTGGACCCCCCCGCAACCCTAAATTGGATAAGCGGTTACAGATAATGGATGGATGGTGTTGTGGGTTCAAGTGGTGTGTTCCCCTCGTGTCTGTGAAAGTTTCCCCAGAATGCTCTGGCCTTCCAGAGTCCAGAAACACAATGCTGGTAGGTGGATTGGCTATTGAATGAGTGTGTGAAATCCTGTGATGGACTGATGCCCTGTCCAAGGTGTGTTCTTGCCTTGCATCCAGTGATTCTGGGTAGGCTCCAGACCTACTGCGACCCTGAACAGGATAAAGCAGCTACAGAATATGAATTAATGAATGAATGAATAAAACAGTCTGCCATTGCATCAAGAAATGCATCCAGACCTGCTATTACTCAAGGAGAAAGCCACACATCAATTTAATGGGTAAACACTGAGTTCTCTGAGCCCAAGCTCATCTCAGATGGTCCTCAAACCAGTAGAAATATATGATGCAGTCACAAAAAAATGGATGTTGTGTAATATGTTCTAATGACACCATAAAAACAATTATACATTTATGAGAACATTTTTGGGAAATTAGTGTTTTTTAAAGAAATAAAAATAAGAAGAGAGGTCAATTTAATATCAGGTATGCGCTTTAATAGGCCATAGGTGAAAATAGCATGGTGCTTGAAGCAGGTGCTCACAGCAGCTCTCTGCACTTGAATCGGTAGGTCAAGGAGGTGTTAAACACTGTTTTAGGGCTCTAATGATGCAAAGATCTGCCACATTGTTTTCATTCAGCTGAGCATTTTCTTCGGTTCTGTCTTCATGTTTACAGAATTCTTTCTTTGTTTCTCTTTAATTTGCGTCTGGATTCTAGGGTATTCTCAGGCTTGGTCTTGACTTGTTATTCTCATTTCCGCTTTGCCCATTTATAATAGAGCCCAAATTGGTCACATCTGTCTCTAGCCTTTGCTTACATCCAGTAAGCAGCTGAAACTCTTTTCTTTACATGGATTTTTAAAAATACTGTGGGTTCGCTTTCCCTGGATGGAAATGTTCCATTGAAGTGGAGGTGAACATGTGCTTTCATCATCTGTATATTTAAATTAAAACATTGTGGTCTAATAGAGCTCATGTTGGTAGTTGGATTAGCTGTGTGAAATGTGAGAGAGTGTGGGAATGAGGAGAGTGTGTGAGTGAAACTCCCTCTCCAGGGTGTGTTCCTGCCTTGTGCCCAGTGAATCTGTGTAGACTCTGTAACCACCTTGACCCAGGATCGAATGTTTACAAAAGATGAATCAATGAATGAATAAATGAATAATGTGATTGTGTTTGTGTGCAGCTGGTATTAAATGGTATCTCCCTGCAGTTCGTAGCCATGGCAGCACACCATGAGTCCTTTGCCCACTCTGTCACAGCCAGCTGGACAGGTGTTGTCTTCATGTGTGCATGCACATATGTATGTGTGTGCAAGAATAGAAAAGCCTCCCCGTCCCTTTAATTAAACAGAATGAGTGAAGTAATGAATTCCTAATGCATCACACCAACTCAATACCAACCTAACGGACAGTAAGTCCCCAGCCTCCAATGAAGTTGCTATAAATTGACCCTTACTAGACTCTCAACAACAAAAAAGTGAAAGACCCTCAGCAGGGCCTTTGTTCACCAGATCTGACTTTTAATTGTTCACCCTTGTTTGTGTTGGTTGCATTTAAAGTTGTTTTTTTTTCCAGTATGTTCGACTCAGCAAGTAGCCTGCAAAGGAAGTGTGTGTATGCAGAAAACTGCCATATATCCCATCTCTATAGAGGAAAAGAGTGAGGAGCGAAAGAAAGAAAGAAAGAAAGAAAGAAAGAAAGAAAGAAAGAAAATAACTAAATAAAGGAGCTGAAGTTACTCCATAAACTCTCTACACAAACATCATTGAAAAAGAACACAGAAAGAGAAAGTGAATCAAATGTATAAAGGAATGAAAAGGCAGTACATGACTTCAGGTGAACATCATTCAGTTCTCACAAAGACTACATTTATTCACCAGTACAGTGAGTGAATGACAGAACAAGTTAGAGTAGCAAAAGCAAAGAAAGAGAGAGAGAATGAATGAATGAAGAGAGAATACCTGAGGTATATATATGTACATAGTAAAATGGTAGAAAGGAAACAGAGAAAGAAAGTAGGAGGAGAAGAACAAAGACAGAAAGAGAAATGGACAGTGAACAAACTGAAAGAGTGATAGGGCAAAAGATTTAGAACATGGGGAAGAAAGAAAAAATGTCGGAGAGGAGCAAAATAAAGGAAAGTAGAAAGAACGCAGAAAGAGAGAAATGGGAAGAAGGAGGGAAAGACAAACAGAAAAGTAAAAAGAAAGAAAGGGAAACTAGAAAAAAGGAAAGAGCTCCAGGGACTGAAAGGAAGAATTGAATGAATGTGGAGGAGACGAGTGAGAAAGAGAAGGGGGAAATGAGAAAGAAAGAAAGAAAGAAAGAAAGATCTAAAGAATGAGAGAGACAAAGAAAGAGAGAAAGAAGAGCAAGTGAGTTAGAAAGAGATAACTGTAGGAAGCTGACAGCTCTCATTTCCATATTTCTGTATTCTGCACGTTTAACTGTTAAATGTTTTATTTTCTCATTGCCGCAGGATTAAGAAAAGAGTGAGAGAAAGAGAGAAATACCTGATTACGTATTCAGCACTAATAATACCCTCCAAGACACACACATACACACAGAGAGAAAGAGAGAGAGAGAGAGAGAGAGAGAGAGAGAGAGAGAGAGAGAGAGAGAGAGAGAGAAGCATGTGAGGTGGGGGTAGAGATAAAAGGGAGATGGAGGGTGGCAGAGAGTGTGAGTGGAGGGGGACAGAAAGATGGCAGGACGGTGGGGGGCTGTAGAAATAGAGTGGTGGGCTTTGGCAGATGGGTGTGGTAATGTTCCTGAATATTTTGGAAAGCTCACTGATGGATTCTTTCAGTGTTTTTCTGTACTGTTCTGTCATCTCCAGTGTTCAGAGTGTGTAACACAAAGCTGTCACACCTCCCATACAGCACACACACACACACACACACACACACACAAACACACACACACACACAAACACACACACACACACACACACACACACACACAAAGGCTCCATTTGGGTATATTTTCCAGGCACAGGAAGCTTTGTGTGGGGTTTTTGCTTCTTTGACGGTGCGTCTGTCTGTACTTCTTACAATCCCACTGACTGGCTTTCTCCCTCCCTCTGTGACAAGCTTTCTGCCTCCTTCTCTTCCTCTTCCCTTTCTTTCTCCCTCTCTCTTTCTTTCCCTTTCTAGAGCTGTAACATTATCCTCACGGCTGTCATTACACAATCAATGGTGTTGATCCAAGCACAGTGAACACATCAAACAATATCCATCATCAGGACAGGGTCAGGCCAGGCCTACATAAAGGGACTTCCTTTCATTTGCATTTCCACAAACTCCTGCTGAACTCCAGCTGAAATACTGAAAGACATTATTTGAGAAGAGTTTAGCTACAAACCTGCAAAGATTATCATAACCTGATTTTGGCTTTTTCAGTACTGATATGCAAATGAACCATCTAGCTACAATGGTTTAGTTGGTTTGTTGTGTATTGTTCTGTTTTGGGTTGTTTGTTTAGGGATTTCTACCAAATTATTGTCCCCACATTTAGCCATTAAAAATTCTATAGTATATGGGTCTTACCCAATCACAATGCTTCCAAGCTGAGAGGATGAAGGCAAGCATATGCTGCCTCTGAAATATGTGAAGCCAGACAGCATATCTTTTCAAATTGCTGCTAACACATCTTTGAACAGCTGAGATGTTTGGAGGAGAACATTGTTGCTTTTGTTAGTTTGCTGCTCATTGATTTTTGCATAGCGCTTCTGTGAGCACTGTCCTGCATAAGTTTTCAAAGTATCATCTGAAAAAGGGAACTAGAGAATCCATCATAACAAAACACAGCACATGAGCAGCTAGGTTTCAAGCTATGCTGCTACTACTGGTGGTTTGAAAAATGAATTAACAGCATTAAAATAAGGACACGGAAGCACTAGATAGCACCCCTTGTGGAGCATTTTATTTATGTCTTATGTCATGAAAGCCAGGACATTTATTAATAAAAAAAAAAAACAACACACCCTAGAGGATGAGTGGGATGACAATAAAAACAGATTTCTTTGTTATGTTGTTATATTGTCTATATTAACTGTAAATTGTAAGCATCCTTTGGGTTTTTGAAAAACAATTTATAAATGTAATGTATTATTATTATTATTATTATTATTATTATTATTATTATGTACTTATTATAATGCATTTTAGGGCGGCAGATTTGACCTAATGGTTAGAGGAACGGGTTTGAGGGTTCAATCCCCAGAATTGGCAAGAACATCCATGGCTAAAGTACCAGTGAACCCCCAAATGCTCCCCGGGCGCTGGGGATGGCTGCCACCCACTCTGGGTGTGTGTTCACAGCCCCTAGTGCACTAGTGCGGAAGGTACATTTCATTGTATGTTGTACAATGACAAATAATTGCACATTTTCACATCATTATTATTGTTATTATTAATAAACAAAACAAAACACTGCTGAAAAAAATTGCTCGTAATAGAAGAAGAGGACAGAATATGATAATGATAACGGGTCAAATTTCTGCAAATTTCTGTACCACATCTGTCGAACTGTAGTAATCCTGGTGCGATTTAAATTCACTCTGTGAGCTACATGAGGCACATAGGTGTGATTAAAACTTGCTCTTTGAGTTCTGCGATAACACCAAGCACTACCCCAAAAACTTTTATTACTTATACACTGTCAGCAAAACTGTGACTGTGATGGTACCTTTTGCCTTTGTGGAAATGCACTTGTGGGTAAATTTCAGCAACTTCATTTACTTAAGAATTGTAGATTTTTAAATTGTGTGATTTCATATGCCCAATTTAATCTCCAGGACCTTTATAATATTAGTTTATTTTAAACACTTCTATAATTAAATTTTTTAAATGTTCACTGTATTCCCTCTCTCTCTCCACTTGCAGTACCCTGACCATCTACAGCATCAGTCAGGAGGATGAGGCCATATACCAGTGCATCGCAGAGAACAGTGCAGGCTCCTCTCAGGCCAGTGCTCGTCTAACTGTGCTTTGGGCTGATGGGCTGCCGGGGGTCCCTACGGGTGTCAGAGCTGATGCTCTGTCACCGTCTTCCATCCAGGTGTCTTGGAATGAACCTGCGCAAAACACACAGGACATCATTGGCTATGTGCTACATATTCGCAAGACTGCAGGTACGTGCTTCTTCAAACCTTGGATTTTCAGGACATTTACACTTTGCATTCCAGGCACTTACCAGAAGCTCTTATCCAGAGTGACCTACAGTTTAAATCATTCATTCATTCATTGTCTGTAATCGCTAATCAAGTTCAGGGTCTGGGTGGGTCCGGAGCCTACCAGCAATCATTGGGTGCCATTCCTTGGCAGGGTGTCACACACTCACACATTCACTCACAGTCACACCTATGGACACTTTTGAGTCGCCAATCCAAATACCAGCGTGTGTTTGTGGACCGTGGGAGGTTACTGGAGCACCCGGAGGAAACCCATTCAGACATGGGGAGAACTCCTCCCAGACAGTCACCTGGGGCTTGATCCCACAACCCCACAACCCTGGAACTGTGTTACAATAACACTACCTATTGTGCCACCGTGCCCCCCTAATTTTAAAAAACCAATACCCAATTTTACCTACGTCAGTAAATACTTAATTATGTTAAATCAAGTATGTTGTTGGTTTAATCAATCCATATGCTCAATGAGAAAATCTGGAAACAAACATTGTTCTTTATACTAGCTGACAACACGTCACAAATTTACTACCTTTTAGGAAAAAATCCATTTACTTTTATTGTATTTGTTTTTATTATATATCATTTATATAAATTAATTGCAATACACATATTCAGAACATAAATTATTTAAAATAAAATAATACTTTTGTGCCCAAGATGTTTGCCCAGGACTGTAGTTAAAGCTTTGCCGAAACCTTTAAGGAGATCCTGAAACTTTCCTTCCAAAAACTGCCTGACAATCAAACCAGCAGAATTTACAGAATTTTGTCTTAATGCATACTTTAATGTAGACAATTAGCCAAAGTTTGTCCAACGTTGGCTTCTCGAGTTCTGTGCTGGATCAGCAAAGCTAATGTGGCTAACAGGCGATGGAGGCCTATATATAGACAGATTAATATAATGAAAAATGCATGATGAAATCACCACACAATCACATCAGACATGGCATGCTGTTAACTCAAATAGTTTTGCTTATGTGGTTTCTGACACTATAATATGTACTAGCTTGTATAATTGAATTCTTTAAGGCAGGGACACGGCTGTTAATAACGCAATGTCTAAATGTTGTTTCTGCATTTCTTGGATACACATTAGCAGCAAATTAATATTCATCAGAAAACCCATGAGAATATTTTTGCTTAAAAGCTACTTACCTTTTACTCATAAGTATATTTCATAAGCTTCCTATTGTTCGGTTCTGTAGCTCTCTTGCTCCCTTGCAATACTAAATGTATTCTCCTGATTTTATCATAGGCATCTCAAGCTCTTTAATTCAACAAAGCAAAAAGAAATGGAGATGGAAATCAAACGACAGATGGCATCCACGAACCTGGGACTTGATATGAATCAGTGATGAACCTGTTGTGAATTTTTTATGACCCTGTTATGAATAACACTTTGGGCAAATTAAAAAAGCATGTGCATTAGATTTGCAGAGCTATAGCAGCTGTAGTATGGTAGCTTACTCCCTCTGGCCCATTAGAAGCCCCCAGCAAAAATCCCAGCACAGTGGGTTTCTGAAATTCACTGGATAGGTGACATTCTTTTGCTGTAATCTTTTTGTAAATGAAGGAGAAATTAAAAAATTAGTCTAGGTCTATTAAAGAATTATCCAGGAAAAGATCTTTACAAAATACAAAGTCTTTATGAGCAAATTTGGCTTGAAGGTCACCACCTTCTGAAACATGTATCAGTCAATAATCCAAAACTTTAAGAACAATGTTACGGAATTAAAGCTTATACGGGTTTAATGTATTTCACCCTATATACTTATAACTAATTACAGCTTTCATGTTTGTTTCTCAGACCCAGTGGAGATGGAGTATCAGGAGGCGGTGAGCAAAGTGACACTGCAGCAGGTGGTGGGGGATTTGGAGCCTTCCACCAGTTACAGCTTCTACGTGAAGGCTTATACCTCGCGAGGAGCCAGCAAAGCCTCAGCCATGGCCCAGGAGAGCACACTGGGAGAGGGTGAGTGGAAACACACATTCATTCAATCATTGTCTGCTTATCCAGTTCAGGGTCGCGGTGAGTTCGGAGCCTACCTGGAATCATTGGGCACAAGGCAGGAACACACATTAGAGGGGGCGCCAGTCCCTCTCAGTGCGACATTCACTCATACACTCACACCTCCGGACACTTTTGAGTCACCAGTCCACCTACCAATGAGTGTTTTTGGACCGTGGGAGGAAACCGGAGCACCCGGAGGAAACCCATGCAGACTCAGGGCAAACACACCAAACTCAGAAAGTCACCCGGAGCCGGACTTGAACCCACAACCTCATTCTTTGTGATGTAGATGTTCAGGTCTGACATTTGTGTCTCTTTGTAAGGTGTGTGTAAGTGTGTGTATGGGGGTGGGGTATGCAAGATTATGTGAGTTTAATTTAGTTCAGGAGTTACTAATATGCTGAAAGGGATGATCCCATGCCATGTAGTTAAAGACCTCCACAGTACAGTATATTTCAATATGGGTTTGTTGGAATAAATTTGTGTAATTCTGTAGTTTTCACTTAACTCACTTATGGAAATATTCCATATTCACTTATGGAAAACGGTAGGTTTTGAGGCATACTCTTCATGAGTAGATTTGACTGGTACTGTATGTCAGTTTTAAATGACTTTTTAACACAGAAACTCTGAAAATATATTTTCTCTCCTTAAGCATACTTGTTATACAAACGGATGGCTCAAAATGAGTGCCACACATGCCTCCTTTATTAAATGATGCAAGGATGTGGACCCTCTAAACAAATAGTCAATTATTTTATTAGTACATAATTATGTTGCTTCCAGCCACATGGGATTATTGTAGCAGCTCAGAATAAACAACAGGGAAAAAGCTCCAAAATGCCTGTCGCACACTGTGTGTGTCGCTACTGTAGAAATCTGTTTAACTTTATTATTAAATAGTGGAAGAGATTTTATTTGCTGCAGGATATAAAAACACATTAAAGTGTATCTAATAACACCAGATACAGCACTTAGCACTCTCAAATAATAATCACAATTAACAACCAGTGTATTCAAAGGATTAGGTTAGGAAGGAGGTAAACACATGAAATAGAAATGCTCCAAAATTACATGGAAGTTAAGGTTTTTTCCTTCTGTTACTACTTTAGAGATATATTTGTTATGTTGTATTTTTATATTTTAATATTGTTTTAATATTGTTATATTTGTTATGGCCAGTGGTGACATTATTAATAGATTTTTATTAAACAAATGACACTAGCCTTCATTTATTTAACTTCTAGTCAATACAAGCTTTAAATAAAATGTTTCTCTGTTTAATCCATTTTTCTTTATCTAGTATTTGTACTTTTTTCTTTTATATATTCATTAGTGCTAAGGCTGGGGTTCTTAAGTGCACAAAGCTGAATCCACATGAATGATGTGTAGGCATACATAATGTGGCCTCCTGACACATTACACATCCTAAGCATGGCAGGTACTGGAACCAATCAGCTGTAGGCATCATGGAACAAATGTATGTAACAGTACTAAGAATACTTATTGTGAGATAAAACATCCACATCGTGTTAACAGGTCATTTCTTTGTTACAGCTGCTTTACCACATACTAGAGAGACTGAATTTTCTCATCACTTCTTTAATGATTTTTTTTTATTGTTTTATATTATCACATTAGAACTCAGGTGTCTGAATCACTGTATCCTAACACTCACTGTGCTTGCTGACTGTGTGTGTGTGTGTGTGTGTGTGTTGGAGTGTAACATTAGTAAGGTGTTATTCTCTTGTTTCTGCAGTTCCAGCTCCACCAGGTCTCTATACTAAGGTGGTGAACTCCAGTGTGGTGCAGGCCATGTGGGAGCCCTCCACCAAGATGGGACAGCATGATGGATTTAAGCTCTTTTACCGCAAAGCCCACACCCCCCAGTTCACTGGACCCCTCACCTTCTCCCGCAATGTCACCCATTACAATATCTCTCTACCTGGTGAGTACTGTATACAAGTAATCAAGCAATTCGTTCATTATAGCATTCTTCTCTGTAAGTACATATGCTATTATATACACATACTCTAGACACTCAGTCTCTTAAGCACAAGTATTATCTGCCCAAGGAAATCATGTGTTATTGTATACACTAAAATTTTATAAGAGGGAGATGTTATCAAATATTGGCAATGAGTTCTCTGATGTCAATGTTAGACATACAATAAATGCCTGTGATGCATTGGGAAAAGAAGAAGCAGACACAGTCGCAATAATATATGCTGTTTGTCACTGAAAGAGTACTAGTTGCAGTTGCACTTCTGTCTTGGAAAGACTTAACCCTAGACATTGGGCCATTGGGATTTGCTGGTGGCTATGAGAGCATTAGTGAGGTCAGGTATTGATGTTAGATGATTAGATGTGGATCATAAATACCACTCCAGCTCATCCCAGAGGTACAGGATTGTGTTCCATCATTCTAGAAAAATGCATCTGTTCCACAGCCGAATACTGGGAACTTTTATAACAATCTAACCCAGAATTGGCATTGAGCATGGGGCCTGAAGCTTATGTACAGCTCCAGCTTTTGAATTTCTGCTTTTCAACAGAGATTATACAAGCTTTGTGTGCACAACTCATCATCTGTGTTCCAACTATGAGAAACTGAAATCCGCCATTGTAAAAGGGTCCAACAAACCTTTGGAAATAAAATAATAAAAATAACAAAATAAGGGCGGCACGGTGGCGCAGTAGGTAGTGTCGCAGTCACACAGCTATAGGGACCTGGAGGTTGTGAGTTTGATTCCCGCTCCGGGTGACTGTGAGGAGGTGGTGTGTTCTCCCCGTGTCCGCGTGGGTTTCCTTCCGGTGCTCCGGTTTCCTCCCACAGTCCAGTGTGTCTGTGTTGCCCTGTGAAGGACTGGCGCCCCCTCCAGGGTGTATTCCCGTCTTGCGCCCAATGATTCCAGGTAGGCTCTGGACCCACCGCGACCCTGAATTGGATAAGCGGTTACAGATAATGAATGAATGAAATGACAAAATAAGCAGACATCAAACACCAAATATTATTTGACTGGTCATGTACAGTTGGAATATGGGGAAATTATATCCTTTTTTGTGCTGATCTATTGCTTAAGGACCATATAAAAATGTATTTAATATGTTGACATTTTTTCAGGAAATTACCTAGGCTTAAATACTTGTCTTTGCTTAATATCTGGCTCATATTTTTGTCAGTTTTTATGTGTCAATATCATAAGTAGGTGATTCCTTCAGTTCTGCAAACAGAAAAATCTAAAAGAAGTGAAAATGCAGGATGAGGTATAATACTCAAACTTCAAAGCAAGTTGCTGGCTGTGAATACTCAGATGAGAAATCTGAACATGTGCCAAATCTGAGATATATTTGAGAATTGGGCTCAATGAGCTTCCATAAAGTGCATATGTTTCTGAAGATTCCGAAGTAAAAGGAAGCATATAAATGAGTTCATGCACTCATTCAGAATACAAATTAAAATCTTTCCATAATTGATTAAAATATTTCAAATACAGCTTTAAGGAATATTTGAAGTTCAATACATGCAAACACAAGCTGCCACTGTCTCCATTCTTTCCCATGGTATGTGCTCAACAGCTCGAAATGAGCAAGTCCCTCTTCATTTTCCTGCTCACTTCATCAGTTATGCAATTTGTGTACGCACATTAAGATTCATCGCTATTCAAGTGTGATCAGGGATTTGTAGCACAATAAATGAGACGTGTGGGTGGCTGCAAGCATGCTTAGAGGCCTTAGAAATGAAAAAATATACATTTGTCCACTGAGGTTTATAGTACTCATATGGAATAATGAAAAACCCCTGATGTATGTACAGTGTGTTTGAGATTAATCCTGTCTTGTGTTTGTTGTTGTTCTTGTTGTTTTCACATTTATTGGATTCCTGAATAATTAGAGCAGTGATATTAAATTTGAAATTTGTTTAACGAGTCTGACAAATTAAGAAATGTATTGCATGTGCAAAAGTTTGTAGGCTCTTATAATCAGTGAATAAAAGTGCACCTATTATGGAAAGATACAACTTGTGTTATGGCCATAGAAAAGCATGAGACAAAATTAGGTAAAAACAGTGAACCATAGTGGAACTGTGTCCTCTGGAGTGTTGGAGCACCATCCTTTATGTAGTCGCATGTTTGACCCTAAACTAATCATGCAACAACAATACCACCCTTATGTTCTTGAGGCTGAATGTCATCAAATTCCAGAGCAATCCTCTCAGAAAAGTAAAGGCCCAATTAATAAAATACTCGATGTAGGTTAGGGTTACTGATGTTGCATGATTAGTTCTCAAACATAATTCCAAACCCAGGGAATGCAGTTTTTGTGCACCACAGCTCAGTGCTGAGAGGCTTTATATCCAACTAGCTGACACCTGGTCTGGTGAGTTAGACTAATATGCAGCTGATCCATTGTGTCAGATACTATCTACTGTGCTTTCACTTGAGAGCTTGTATTGCTAAAGTCAGAGCAAAAATTCAATTCATAATAAACCACATTCTTTTGTATCTACCAAAAACAGAAGATTCAGAAAGTTCAGCCAAGCTTGTAAGCTATTTTTTGTTTCTTTTTTCAAACTATCTCTTGCTTTCTTTCTTTAGATCCAGCGGAGGTTTATGAAATCAAGGTCCTGGCATTCAATCAGCATGGAGACGGCAATGCCACACTGCGCTTTGTCTCTTTGAAGGAACAAGTGGAGAAGTCAGGTGCACAACATGCACACAGCACCAACAGACATATGCGCATGAAACGAATCGTTCGTGGTACTTTGTGAATTTACAGCCAAGGCATATTTTGTGTCCAACAAGTACTTCTTTGTTAATAGAAGTAGTAGAAGTAGAGCCTCATTATTTCTGTGCTTAAACAAAGTTTAAATATAATGCTTTGGCTAATTGACTATGTTTGCAGTAGAAACTATATATGTTTGTTTTTTTCAATTTTTTAGAAGAATCTGAAATCAGGACTGGCCGTTTTAACATTGTCAATTCACTTTCCTGGGCAGATAAAGCATGATTTAGCATATATAAGTTAAAAAGACTAAATTATATTGTTCTCACACTGTTTGCTTTAAGTGGAGTGACTTAAGCCCACCTCTTAAATGAGATCTGATTACATCACCAAATAACAGGGATCTGACTACCCTTCCCCCATACACCCTAACCTACCCCCTACTATTGTTAATTTATAATAAAAAAAACTAATTTAATTTTAAACTAGTAATATGGCCAACAAAAATCTGCACAATGTACATTTCAGATATTTTTATTCTGAGAAGTGTTCCTCAAGTATTTTCCTAAAACTAGCTGCCATGCTGGTTGGTACTGCTGTGAGTGAACAGCCAGAATGTCACCCTGTCAACATTTAGTAAAACATCCTTCTGATACTGGATTGAGGAACAGGCTGAGATGATAATTTCATTGAAAACTCCTTGAATGTGTTTAATCAGTTCTGAAAATAGTATTTAGTTTTTAAACACTTTTAATGCCTACAAGTAATGTACTTATATGTATGGTGTCATAACAGCATTTTTTTTCCTTTCTGTGTACAGTGCTGAATACTCCCTGTAACTGTCTGAAAGAGGAGCAGAGTAAAACCTCCACAACTGGCATTATCATTGGTATTCACATTGGAGTCACTTGCATCATCTTCTGTGTTCTCTTTCTCATGTTCAGTTACCGCGGCAGGTAGGAAATCACATAGATGCACCATGCATGCTCTTTTTTTATTTGTTTCTGTAGAGGTTCTTCCCTTCAAAATAGGCCTCAATCACTAAAGGTATAGCTTTGGAAATTTTCAGGTGAACGTTTGTGTCTCAGATACTTTTTATGGCCAATAGTTTGAAAACAATTGCTTATCCATTTCTGGGATAGCTTTATGCTACGTATTGGAGCATTTATTTGAGGTCAGGTTGGATGATGCTGGATGATCAGCTCTGAATAACAAAAGCTTCTCCAACTTATCAAAGGTACTGGATGGTGCTCCACAAGCCAATGCTGGGGGCTTTATATCTTTCTGGGTTGCCTTTGAGCATATGAACCTTAAGCTCAAGTATAAATTGCTTCACAGTGTCAATTTTTATTTGATTGATTATCTATGGACCTTATACAAACTCGGTGCACAGATAAGCGTGTGGCAATATGTACCTTAAATAACTGAATTCTCTCTCTCATTCAATGTCTACCTACACACTCTGTCCCTCTCTGCAGGTTAATGATGTGTAAGACAGTGCAGGCCACCCCTCAGGTTGGAAGGAACCCAGCAGCAGCAGCAGCAGCAGTGCTGGAGTCCTCCATGTCTCAGCAGGCAGCAGTGGCCCTCAATGGCCTGCACAGCACCAGCAGCCAGGTCGATGGGCCCATAACCACAGCCAAGAGCCTGGCCAGCTCTAGCCAGAGGGAGAGACTTGTCTCAGGGTCAGCTGATGCTGAACATGCGGTGAGTACTACACATGCTAATGACTGGAGAAAAAAAGTGTCCATTTCTGTCTTTAAATCTACACTTCTGCTAATCACTTAATTTCTGAGTGCTGTTGTTCTGTTCATTTTACTATGCAAATACAGTGATGGAACATAGCCAAAAGTCCTAGGATTTTTAATCACAAACTAAATTCTGGAACAAGAAAACACATGAATAGGAAAAAAGTAAACCATCAGTCAGACTTCGAGGTTGCTCTATTAAAACTGGTAAATAATAAGCATTTACCAATCTGATCTGGGCTCTGAATGAGCTTCCATGCTTGCTTAGGAAACAAGTAGTACATCCAACAACAAAACCAACAAAAGTCCTATGCATATTTTATACAGTTTTAAATACACAGTGGCACTCATGGTGAAATTGCTAAAGTAAGTTGATATAATAATTTTCACCATGCTATATTACACCACCGCATTAAATCTTGTCAGAGATCAGAGGTCAGATCTAGGACCACATAGGTCCCCACATTTTTCAGCAAATTTTAGTGCACCAGTTTTATGGAGCTTCAAAGATCTGTGTATGTACAGCAGCTGACTTGTCTACTGACTTAAATGTATTTACACATGAATGTTTCAGATGGAGAGCTTGCTGGTCTCCTGTTCTCTCAATGAATCACAGATTTCCACTCTTCCCCTGGACTACTTCAGTCTGATAGAGAACCGTGAGTCGCTTTACCCTGGGCGACCCACAGGGGGCCAACTTGATGAAGGCTGACCATCTCCTGAAGGAGCTACAAGCCCTTCAATTCCACTCAGACTACTCTCCCTCTCAGGTCAACTGAAGTATTTCCTATTTTTTTGTCCCCTTTTTATTGTGCAGAGTTTATATATGTTACGTTCCTCATGTGGGAATTGCTGGACATTGTAACTGGGGGGCCTGCATGACTTAACTGTGGGTGTGGTTATCTACCATATCTTCATTGGAAGGTGAATGAAGTGAGACAAATTTTTTCTTTACTACTCATCAGAAATGCGGCAGCAATGTTTCGTTTGTTCTCAAAAAATCCACAAAAAATATTTTTCTTTCCTCATTCCAATTTTTTGTTTTTGTTTTGGCCACAATTGTTCTGAATAAAGAAAAGTCCTGCTGCCTGCTCTCAGCCTACCAATGACTTTACAAACCCATCCAGCGAAGACTACGGCCTTCTTCCAGGGATTAAACTATTACTCTGTCTCAGGATGTTTTTTCTGTGATATCGATATATATTTTTCTTTAATCAGTCGTAAGCCTTTGGGCTCTAGGCTCGGCTAACCTGAACCCTGGGATTTGCAACAGAAACCTACCTCAGCCGGAATGAATGTGTTATGGGAAGCCTTTTTTTTGTGGGATCTATGTCTTCTTGTTTGTTCGGTTTTGTTAGATGTCGAGCGTTCGGTCAGAGAAAGAAAGATAAACAGGTGCTGCGCTACCTCAGATGTCAAGAATCACCACTTTCGTCCTCATCGAAGTGAAACGTGAAACAAACAAACAAAAAAAAAATCCAACATATAGCACTTCCATACATTGAAGTCAATATTCTACCTCAAGATAACAATGCTGTTGTTGTTGTTGTCGTTGTTGTCTTTTTTTCATAATGAAACAATTTTTTTTTTTGGTGAGATCCTGGCTTCCCAATGTTGATGAATAGCTGTGTTTGAATATGTCGGTACCTCATGCAAAGCTGACAGATGACATCATATGAATTCTGCTTGTAAAGATCTTTTTTAATCATAGTTTCCATAGTCTAGATTTTATTTTTTTTATGTTTGTTTCCAAGTATTATATTTTAAATCATAGTTGCTTTAGTTTAATGAAAAGACTGTTAGAGATGCATTGCACTGCTACTAATGATTTCAGGATAATTATTCTGCCATTTCACCATGTTTATTCTATTCACATGGAGGAGAAGGGAGGGCAAGACACATCAGCATTGAACATGCACTGAGTCATACTTTATGTATATACAAGCATCTGTGTGGTGGACTTCTGTAAATGTACTGTGGCAGAGACAGCAGAGGGGGTTTTAATTTAGTATACGTGTATATATGATGTACTTAAGAGATATAAGCACAGATTTATCATGGTGCCTGTCTGGGTGTCAATATTATGGGGTGGTAATGTAGATCTGGTGGAAGATAACTGTGTTCTGAAATAGCAGGACATCATTGTAATGTGATTTTCATGGTGGGGTGTCGTCAGTCAATGCAGCAGCAAGATATTTCAACAGAAATAAAAAATCCAATCATCCTGACCATTTGGGACTCTTCCGACAGAAAATACAAGGCCTGTCCATCTATTAGCACACTAGCTCCTCCCTCAAACACCCTCCTAGGAAATAGCATAGGGCTACACAACCATAACCACACAGAGTCCTGTACTACTACTACTACTACTACTACTACTACTACTACTACTACTACTACTATTACTACTACCACACACATGTATATATGTCAATACTGCAGCCAGACCAAAAGGATTGGGAACTCAGAAATGTATGATGAATTTTTACATTGTGTTTTTCTGCATTGCCTGGCCAAAATTAAAATTGTAGTTTGAATTTAAATAAACAAATTCTCGAGCACCTGTGATTGAATGATTACAGCTGATTATTTAAACTTTAAATGATGCAGTGAGTTGTTTTGATTTCCTAGCCAACCATATAGGTACATCCTGAGGCCATGAAAAAGATGTCGAATGTGTTTCAGAAGGGTCCAAATATTAGTCTTCATCAAGCAAAGAAACTACCTAACAAGATACTTTTAAAGACTGGAATTGGGTTCAGAATTCTCTGACCCCTTATTAAAACCTTTTGTAGTGTTGGACAGTGAAATGTGGTCAGAAAAACATCCTGAATGACCATAATCACATAAAGGCTTGGTGAAGTTGAATCATAAAATCATCAGTAGTAGAGCTCAATTAGAAAACAAGGCCACAGCGTATGTGCACTGTAATCAAAGCTCCAACAAAATAGTACACTACTAAATATTAGATTATTAAATTGTTTTTGGCCAGGCAGTGTTTGAGAGAAATTGTATATTTTATTGTATTCTTTATCTGTGACATGTTTTATTTTGTTCAATTTATCTGTCAGAGACTTTGGCTTTGATATAGTTCTGGCTGGTATTGTATAAGGTAGGCTACTTCACAGCTTCAGCAATGAGGCAGAAACATTTATGGCATTTAGCAGATTCAAAATGTGTGCCCATAGATTCATTATGGTATAGTGTCATGTATGTGTCCAGGCTTGGAATTGAACTGTCATGTAAAAGGCAGTTTTATAACCCACTACACTGTCAACCACTGGTTTAAAACAGACATCAAAGTGTGCCACCCCTACTGGAAACACATAGAAATTAGTAATTTGGACTGAAAAAATCACCAAAAAAACTACACACACACAGTGTAACTACCCCTCTGTGCATTTCAAATGTGTTGAAAACAGCAATTAACGCTGTTTAATTAATGAAATAGGTAAATTGAAAGACAATATTGTATTGATATTGGTGTAGGTTGATGCACACATTTGACACATTGTGTTAATGTAATGCATTGCATTATTTATATTTTTGGTTTTAACACCTGTGCCACAGGCATTATATGACATTTACAACCTTACATGGCTCCCATTTAGGCCTGGACACACTTGGCATAGAATGTAGGTGTTATGCTTTACTGTTCTATAGCAGGTTAACTTTTGATTAATTTTAAAGTCTAAACTACATTACATAGACCAAGACATGACTAATCTACACACAAACTTTGCCAATACATGACAAATATCATATATTTAGTTTACCTGAAGTTACAAAGAAAGTCCATTCAATGCTTTGCAATAAATAAATAAATAAATAAATACATGTAAAACAGAGTTATTTTTAGTAGTAGTTATATTTAGAGGCAGCACACCACATGGCCTTGTAACACACTCATTCACTCACTCACTCATTGTTAGTTTAGCAGGCTGAAGAATCACCTTAATGGGTGCTGACACACCTCAAATCAATTAGCAACAGTGACACTATGTGTCCTTATTTAATTCAACATTTGCAAAAATTTGCTATATTAGAATGGATCTATTATATCCCTTGAGAATTGTTTTATAGAACTTTTCATGATTAAATAAATCCATCCTGAATGTTGCATACACTTAATAAGACAATCCATAAACTGCTATTTCTCTCCTTTGCCACTCTCCCTCTCATAGGTCCACCTCTGAAACTCTCCTGTTAGTCGGTGCTATTCAGTGCTCTATGTGCTTATATTTTCTTGGAGTTAGTTCTTCTTAAGATGTTTCTTTTAAGCAGGAGGCAACAGGTAACGCCATGCTGCACCCTCTCTATCCTCCAGTTCCTCACATTGCTCTGGTGCTTATTTTCCTTGTTCCTTTTAATAACCTACCTCAACACAGCTGTCATACTCTCAGGTCATTCTCCATTGGGGAAGATTTTTTTTTTTTTTTACAATAGGTACGCACACACTCACACAGTCTCTGAGCATCTCTTTATGTCCTTTCACTGAATCTGAGACACACACCGTTTTTCATACTTTTGTAACTTTTGTGTGGATGTGAATGTATGACAGATGTTGTTGTCTCTTTCAATGTTTTTTTCTTTGGGTTAATGCACTGTATCTTCACATTGCCTCAAAAGTCTGTGAAGTGACACCTCTGTAAAGATGTAAGGGAATATCCAACATTCATGTCAGACACTAAAAACTGTTGTTGTTTGCTATCAACATTGATGATTACCAATACCGGCTTCAAATCTTCGTACATTAAAATTACAATGAAGTCTCAAATATACATTTAATTTTACCAATGATTAGGGATGCATGATGATATTGGATTCATATCTGTGTCTGCAGATACACTGTATGTCCAAAGTTTTCAAGACACCCCTCACCTGAGATTTACCGATTGGTGACCTAATTGAAAATAGAATGTATCCAGTGCCTGGGCACATGATGCTTGTGACCGAATGCAGTCAAATGCACTCACATCAGTTTTACAGCAACATCATATAATGAAAATGCTTAGCAGATGAATAAATGTGTTACTGCAGCAAAGGTAGAATAAATTTTGGATAAGTGTCTATAAACTCTTGGACATGTAACGTATTTGGTCAAACAAGGACACATACTGTCAATGAGTAGTGCCCCTTGTGGAGCAATTTCTAAACATGAGAATGTAAGTGAGTGAGTATGTATGTGAATGAGTCAGTTACAAGCCAGGTCCACAAGGTGCTTTGCATTTAAAATATATATCATCATTGGACAAATGTTTGTATTTGAACTATATTTCAAAACAAATGTATTTCATTGAGATTGGGTCACATTTCATTTCTTATTCTGTTGTATTTGTTACCCTCTGCAAACAAATGCTACAGTTCTACATAATGCCAATCTAATGCCAAATAAGTAATAATTTCTGCATTTTACAAAGATTTCTTTATCAGCATTGGCGAATATCAGTGGCACTGGCCCAGTATTCTCATATCAGTGCATCTTTTTGTAATGATACTGAGCACAAAACAAAAATTTGTATAGAAAGTAATTGGATTATGTAATATCTGAAGCATTGTGCTGTCTTCAGGCAAACGTGGTGGAATGTTCAGTATTCTCTTTCTTTGTGTATTAAATAGCTGAACGGATCTGTCCATGTGTAATAGACTTACTTAAATGAAACAAATCTGGGGGATATGTGGTTAACTGTGCTGTAAAACCTTGTCTTTGTTAATGAGAAATTCTGTGTGAAATGTCTATTGTACAATACTAGTGCACATGACATTTGGAGGATTTTCTGTGTTCATTTTGTTTTTCTTTTGTTTTTCCTTCATAAGATTCAGTGAGTTGTTTTTATGGTTGAAATGCAGTACAGACCATTGTTGAATGACTGCGGTGCTATGATTCTTGCAGCATTTTTACGAACTTCAACTTCAATCTTCTGCAGTAAGCTTGTGATTTCGAATGGCATTTTCCTTATGCATTTTTCTTTTGTTTCTTTGCTTTATTTTATTTTATTTTAAATTTTTTGTCTCAAGATGTATTAGTTTATCTTGTGTATGTTGTAAAAGGCCGTATATTTCATTACACGTGTTAGATTTCGGTGACGATAGAGCTTAAACTAGCAGAAGGGTGCCATTGCGTTAATGGTGTATTTATTAATGTTGCGTACGTTGTGTATTTATTGACGACTCCCAGTTGTGGCTGTGTATTACGTCTCTCTGGTGCTCCTGTTTTATTTTTTCAAAAGTAAGATGGTTGCTCCTGTTGCTGGATGGAGTATTTCCAGGGGAAGCTGCAAGTTTGGGTGGAATTTAGGATTCAATTCCAAATTGGTCTTTCCTGACCTCTGACATTCTGACAGCTTTCACTGCCAAATAGTCCACCTTATTTCAGATTAGTACATGGGGAGATTGCTTATTTTTCATACCATTTATACACCAGCGTACGGGCTGCTGGGTTGGCTATACCGCTCCAAACTGTGCTTACAGAATGACTGCGTCAAACATTCGCCTCAGGAGATTACATCTTACTTTTTCCCCCTTCTCTTTCCCCTGGCAAGTGGGCCTTCAGCGGTCAGATTCCCATCCACTGTATACTGGTGGTGGAAACAATGCATAGGCTTTTTTGGTTTATATGCTTTTATGTGATTGCTCTCAGGGAAATATCAGTTTGTCTGTTATTCTCTATAGAACAAAGACTAGTCACCCTGTGTTTGTCTTGGTGTATAAAGATCCTCAGTCCTCCCTCTCTCTGTCTCAGATTTGCAAAAGGCAAGCAGTGCGAATGCACAGCTAATCAGTGTTGTTTCACACGTACTGAGCGGCTGATCGTAATCCCCAAGCGCTGAGAAATCAGATAGAGAGCCATCTGAAGTAGAGCCGCAGCCTCACCAACGGACCCCCGCTCCTTGGCCTCTCTTTTGTTTTAATTCAGCGTGCCTCTTTGTCAATGGCTATATAATCCATAAGAGAACAAAGAGGGTATTACCTTCTATCCTGATGGCCCTTCATCATACGAGACTCCCCTCCTTCCATCCAACCCCCCACCTCCAACACCCACACATCTCTGTAAAAGAAAGGCCCATTTGTCAGAGGGAGACCCTTGCCCCGGAATTCCCAACGGAGACTCAGGGATGACCCATTACCATGTAGCAGCATCGGCCAGCGCCTGTACTATGGCAACGCGGCCCATTCCGCTCCACAGAGACGAAATCAAACTCAGAATCTGTAAAACAAACATTGTTTTTGTGGGGGAAACCACATGCCTCCATCTCAGTTCTCTAAGCCCCATTCAGGGTCGGGATTTAACGGAGGCTTGTGCCTGAGGGGTGTCCCATACAAGCCTGGTGCTAAACACTTTATTGCCCTATCTCACACAGGTCTCTCCCCATGGGAATTTGCCTTTTAGCATTCATCACAGTCCGGCGTTCCCCCACCAGCACCAACAATCAGTGTTTATAGATGCTAATGCCCAAGCTCCCCAGCTAACATGCTCAGCAACAGCACTAAGGTGAATGTTAGTTAACTGTTGACTTGTGAGAGAAAACAAATTCAGTTTGCAATATTAGACCAACTGTGCTCCAATATGCATACTTGTGATCTAGCTCCAGCACTTTGTAAATAAAATTTCAGGATCTAGTATACCAGGATACACTTGAAGAGCAGCAGAATATGCAACAGCTGTCTAAAATTTTCAGTCCCAGAATTTCAGTAAGCATTATGCCAAACACAATATTTGGTTTAGAAATGTAAGATGAACTTGGTTCCCCTGTATCTATGACCATTTGAAAAGTGGATTTTGACACTGTGCTAGCATATGGCTGAGACAGTAATGACTCCATATGAGTCAGAGCCCTTGTTTCTCACTGTACAGTGGTGGTAGTTTTTACAGCAAATAGCTTATAGCTATATCATTTTCAATGGATTCGCAGATAGAATACTTGTAAGAAAAGACTCACAGTGGATTCCATTTCAGCACTAGCAGACTGGTAGGTCCCTGCTATAATGCTGAGCTAGTGTGAGTGGTTGAAGACTTTTAGGTTTATGTTAGCTATGGCTCTCACTGCACTGCAATAGCTAGCATACCAGTATGTTTGTGTTCTTACTGGGTAGTGCACCACTTCTTAGAACAGAAGTATGCTGATTGGAACACAGAAATAACTGAATGATCTTTCTCAGTGTCACAATTAATTATAATTTAGCCTGGTTTTCAGTGGATTTCATCATCAGTTATTTTGCAACAGGAGTCACTGCCACAAATCTCGCACCTGAGACCAAGAAAACTGCAGTACACAAGTACATTAGCACTGTAGATATAGATCATAGATTTTTAGCCCAACAACAAAGCACTGTGCATTAATATATATGGGACCGGTTTCTATTCCCCATATTTTTTGTCTTCTTCAGGTGTATCAGACACTCTACCCACTAAACGTGAAGTAGAATTGTATAGTATTCCTGTTCAAAAGCATATCTGGCTGTAGAAACTCATAGCAAACATTTCACATGACTGAATAAAGCATGACCCATTTACGAATCACACTAAAATCTGTATTATGATGGTGCTGTAGTGTCAATCTCCATAGCAGCCTTCAAAGTGTAGTTAAGAAGGATATTTTCCCTTGGATAATTATCTGAAGACATTGAACTCCACCACTGATCCAGTGAGTGATCATTTAATCTGTATTATATTTAAAGGCAAAAGGAATATTCCCAGAGCCAGATGCTTCGAACATTCTCCGAGCACTTATGAGATTGATTCCCTGTTTAAGCATTGATTTGCTGTCAGAAACTGTGCTTGTTCATTAAGTAGAATAAGGAAAATGATGCATTAAACTCTCAATGGAGATGCGGAATCCTGAATTCTAATTTTAGATCTATTGGCGAAGCAAGGCTTCATGGAAATACACAGGTGCCCACACACTTCAATCAGAAAGCGAGTCACTGAGTGCCAGCCATATCTCAGCCCACACTTAAGTCCTATTCAAGATGGATTAGCCTTTTTCTGAGTAGGTGCTGTAATATAAGTGATTGCACTCTTAAAAATACAAGGCACCTAAATGGTTCTTAGCTTGGATCTTTAATTTGTATAGGGCCAATATGTGATGTGGAGGTTCTTTAAACTTCACACAGACATATATAGAAATTATTTTTTAAACCTTATTTAGTGAAAAATAATTTAGGAAGCCAAAATTGGATCTTCTTATATTGGCAATTCCGCCCGCTAAATGGGAAGCTGAAGACTAGCACATATTTTCTCTGAGACAAGTGAAGCCAGCCATCACTTCTTTTCAAACCACCTATATTGCAACATAATTGGAGCCAACAGATTTGCTAGCACCCAGAGAACAAAGCCAACTAGACCGTCATGCGGCATCTTTATCTATAATGAAATGATGAGATCTGAGATTCAGTCTAGTTACGGAGGACATGGGTGTGCATCTGGGCCGTGAAACTTCAATTGGGATTGTCTTTAAATTCCTGAGTTATACTACAGAAACTCCTCAGTAAAAAGAATTAAGCCCATGTTAACCCATATTTGGGTCTAATTTTGCAAACATCTGCCCTCTCTAGCCACAGAGCTACCAGCCATGGCCTCTTCAAATCAGTCATGCTAGCATCCCTGTGATAATGAGCACCATGGTACCGTGTCAGAAGCTGCAAGGTTAGAATGGGGATCTAACCAAAACAAATGCCAGATCCACCACGCACACCAGTCTGTGTCACCTGTCTATACTTCAGTCTACGCTAACTAGAACCACTATACATATGTACTACTGTTGGTGTTCACTCATGGGGAGAGCACAGTGACAAAGGATTCTAAGTATGAAAGTGTCTGATGTCTTGGTTCTCCCCAGGGTGACCCACAGCCTGAATTATGATTTTTTTTTCTGTTCAAATTAAGTTTATTTGGCTGTGTTTGTTTTGGGGAATGCAATCTTTCTGCAGTTTTATCTGTGCTTCTCCATGTTTGATATCTGTAATTAATTCTGACCTCTGTCAGGTCGTGATTATCTCTGCTTATACAGATGTACATATGCATATGCGCTGTATGTGTATATGTATATGCATATGGAAAAACATAATAGACCGTTTTTAGTGGTTTGTATTGTTTTAGGGTTCCTTGTGCAACATTGTTTAAAGAAAAAATACATCAATGATGATAATAAACTAGTTCTAGTAATAAAAGCATCACAGTGTCTTTCTTCGTTATTGAGTTCTGTGTACCTGTGTACCCCTGTGTTTGTCTTTTTTCCTGGATGTAAGTTATGTTGGATTTGGCCCAAAACAAAAAATATAATCCACTGGATCGAGCTGGATTCAAATGAATTTTCCAGATGGTTCCTATGCAGTTTCTGAACCAGTAAAACAATCCATATTTCCAGGTAATAAGTGGTTGAATCTCCCAACTTATTGTATCATTGAGATCCCTGACGGAAATACTGGCATTTTAGGGGAATTTTGCAATTTATTATTTATAAAAATGTATTTAAAATACATTAAAAAAATGTGTTTATAATATTTAAAATAGGTTAAATGACATTATGACAACATGTTTATTTATAACATAATATAAACATGGCATAAAATTAATTACACAGCGTTTAAAAGTGCCATAGTATTGACAATTATTTACTTTGGGGTGATTGAACAAGGAGAGTGTGGAATGTGGATCTGACATACCAGGAACTTTCAAACACTGTTGTCTCCTGCTTCAAATAAAATTTAAAAAGGCACTAAAATAGGACAATGCTAAATACTAAACTGTTCCAAAACAGGGGTGACTCATTAATATTTAGGGTTCTGTTATCCCCTGGTGGCGCTATTCCTATATATAATTTATGATACACAAGGAGTGTACAAAATTCTGTTCTATAGAGCGACGGAGCTCAATTCAGTACCTTTAGATATCATTCATTCATTCATTCATTCATTATCTGTAACCGCTTATCCACCTTTATATATCAGTTTTGATTAAATAAATAAATAAATAAATTAATTAATTAATTAATTACTTAATAATAATAATAATATTAATAATAATAATAATAATAATAAAGTTAGTTAGGAAGTTATGAAGTTAGTTAACTGTAATTTTGCTTGAGTATTTCTGTCAGTTAATACATTTTACTCTCTACATTTTCCAAACTACCTCATTACATGTATTTAAATGTTTCATTTACATATATTTTATCTCTATTCATGTATGTATTTTTTAATCAGGCAGTTTGGCTCATGCACCTAATGAAGCGCAAATCTAATTCCTATTGGATTTTAAATGGGTGAGAGATGGGTCACGAACAGTTTCAATATACGATTGGTTCGTTCCACGATTTACAGCAAATACACGTGAAGAGGTGGGAAAAGGCAAAGAGAAAACACACTACAGGGACACATGGACTCAGGAATTAAACTTTTCCCTCTGAGAAAAGATTTCTTCACAGCCTGTGGTTAACAGTCAGTAGTCATGCTGTTGATGGTTGTTGAGGTGCTGTTTGTGGTGTGTGTATAACTTAATCGCATGTCTGACCAGAGGATTAAAACGAGTGAATATTTGCGACAACCAGCTGGGAGAAATAGGAATTACAACTTTGAAATAAAGGAGAAATCCCAATTTCACAGTGACGTGAAACGATTTAAAATAACCTTCACATGTTTGATTTGAAGCCTCTTGCTCAATCCTCTTTTTCCCCATCCTCTTGTTCTGGAGTTGCCACTATAGCTGTAGAAACAGCCCTGAAACCCTTATCAGGTGTAGCAAAACTTCTCAAGAATTCATTCATTCATTGTGTGTCATATCCAGTTCAAGGTCGTAGTGGGTCCAAGGCCTGCCCAGAATCATTGGGTACAAGGCAGAGATACACCCTGGAAGGCCACCAGACATTCCCAAGGCAACACACACACACACAGTCACCAATCCACCTACCAACGTGTGTTTTTTTTGATCATGGGAGGAAACCCGGAGGAAATCTACACAGCATGGGGAGAACACACCAAACTCCTCACAGACCAGCACCCGGAGTGGGACTGGAACCCACAACCTCCAGGTCCCTGGAGCTGTGTGAATGCAACACTACTTTCTGTGCCACCGTGCCGCCCTAGTAAGAATTTATTAAATTATTTAATAATGTTGTTGTTAGCTGTGTTTCTGAACTTTTGATTATTTGTCACACCACTTTTATTTCCTACATTAAAATCAGATATTTCAGAAGAAAATAAAAAGTGTATGGTGTGAATAAGCCTTTTGTGGCACATTGTGCTATTTAATAATGAAGTTGGTTTATAGATTTCTTTTACAGTGCTATTACAAACAATATATTAGGAAAAAAGCATTAGACTACAGACTACAAAAATACATATTATTTAGCTAAAGTTGTTTAAAAATAAATCTTTTACTACGTATATAAAAAACAACAAAAACACACTGTATGTGGATTTATGCATATGCTGTGGTGGAGTGCTGATGTAGGTGTTATTTCTCTCTCTCATGTCCATGGTGTGCAGTTTCTGCTGTCATTCTCTTCACTGTAACTGCAGTGTGCAGTGTATTTTACATGGATTGATTATACTGAATGTGGGGGAAAAAAGGCTCATGAATAATTTACTCACGTAGCCTGGCGCCAAGCATTTATCACCTAAAGCTCCTCACAGCACTTCATTTTTCATTTTCATTGTAAAACCTTCCATGTAGAGTGAGTCAGTGCTACATTAGTAGTTTGTCCACAGACCACTGTTTTAAATGCAGGACTGCATAACTTTCTGCTGATGCTAAAGTGAGAAAAATCGCTTTGATTTGGAACTCTACAAAGAAAAAAAGTAGTCTCTTCAGCAAATTGCCCCTGTGTGTGGTAAAATGCTATTAGCCCATTTAAGCCTTGCTCTTGACTTCACCCAAAGGCCTACACACGTTTGTGTATTCAGCAGACATCATGGAAGTTACCCAGGGCAGTTATTTTCATTCATACAAGACCAGGCACCTGTCTCTTTAAATGGAGTGACATATAAACCAAAAAACTAAAGATAATAGTGAGGTTGCAGAACAATTTTGGTACCTCATTCCATTGTATTTGAACACCATCTGTCTAAACTCTATAGAAAGGCATGAGAAAATAACGTCATTATGCTAAATAACAAGCTTGGGCTAAATGGGAACTGTGTCCTCCAGAGTGATGGAGCTTCCTCCAATATATTTTGGTGTAGAGTTATGACCTGTTCCTGAATTTAATAGTACTTTTGTGCCACTAAACCCTCACAGAACTCTTCCATCTGCTTCAAAATGGGACCCTACCTATTAATATTTCTTATTTTAGACGACGGATGTGCAGGAGCTTACAGTTATATTATACGCAGTGCTGGGTTTTTTCTCCCCAGTTTATTCTGCCTACTCCTAACATGAATATCTCTATGATGAATCTTCCCTCTTACTGCTTTGCCAGCAAGGTGGTTGGTTGTTTTGAAGGGCACGATTTTCCGTATAAACAGATGCCATGTGGGGTGATATCTCATTTTTTTATATTCATCGGTGAACGGACTCCTCCGTTTATAACGTCACTGCTTGGTGAATTTCAGTTAATTTTCCTGACCTGAGCATACTGATCAAGAACCAAATCCACGCCTCCAGTGATTTATTCAGCCTGAATATTTCATTGCAAGGCACAAGCAATCAATACATGATTCATGAATCTCCACAGTTCGATTTTGTTACAGTAAATTTTTGTACTCGCCCCCTGAGTGATCCCCCCCCCCCCCCCCCCCCCCCACACACACATATCCATACATTTAGTTTGGAATTAAAATTGTTTGCTTAAGTTAAGGTTGAATTTGTGCTTTTCTGCACTACTTTACATTAACAAGAAATAATATCTCAGGATATTATCCAGTCAATTGACCCGTCAAAGTAATTACATAATAACGTTATCTGGGCTGATTGTGATCATTTCTTCATATATTTAGTCATTATCCACAGTTGTCAGAGTTCACAATAATTTTCAAAACATTTGTGAAAGTTTTGAAAGCACATATGATCCAATATTTTCTCCACATGCTTGTTGGCTCTAGTTGTAATGTTACAAGGTAACTGTACATGCTAATTTTGTCTTTTTTTACTTTCAGGTCTAACTTTGTCACTGGCCACTCAGAAAAAATCTACATGTTTCTTGGTTTTTGTTTTGTTTGTTTAATTTAGGTTCCCCATTAGCTGTGATCTCAGAATCCCAAAAGACATACTACACAAGACAATGCAATAACAATAATAACAAAATGAAAAAAATGAAGAAAATTAAAAATTACATACTAGAAGAACAATTAAAATAGTTAAAGCTCAAGTATATAAAGGATAGAATCTTTTTATACATTAGTAATGTAATTGATCCTAGCAACAATTTATCAGGGCGATAGATGACAGTGAGTAGTTCGGTGTGTTCTCTTGCCATGTCCGCATGGGACACCTCCAGGTGTTCAGGTTTCCTCCCACAGTCCAAAAACATGTTGGTAGGTGGATTGGCGACTCAAGTGTCCGTAGGTGTGAATATGTCAGTGTGTGTTACCCTGCAATGGACTGGCACCCCCTCCAGGATGTGTTCCTGTTGTCTTGCGCCCAGTGATGTCAGGTGGACTCTGGGTGATTGCAGACAATGAATAAATGAATGAAACGTTTCTAGCAAACTTGCTCAACATGTAATTTTGCTTATAAAATGTAAAGTTCACTAGTGATGCTTTGTAACTTTTTTCATCTGAAGAGAAGAAACTCTGTATTATCTCCATTAACTTCTGACTGACAGTCCATGTGAGTCTATGAGCCGGCAGCAGACAAACAGTAAAATGAGAGAAATAGCCAGGTGTGGCTGCTCTAAATGCATTGGTTTAATAGAATGCTGCATGTGGACTCTGTCCATGTTGTGCTGTAAACTATGTAATCCGTAAAAATACTGGATTGGTTCCCATCAGCTGCTTACCTGCATCTTTTTCAGTAGTGTATTTACCTCTCTCTCTCTCTCTCTCTCTCTCTCTCTCTCTCTCTCTCTCTCTCTCTCTCTCTCTCTCTCTCTCTCTCTCTCTCACACACACACACACTCACTCACTCACCCAAAGCCACACATTCTCAATAACAGGATTAAACTGTTTACCAGCAGCCTGCTAAGAAATGCATTTGAATACAGCCACAATCAGACAAATCAAAACAAGCACAACGCATGAGCATGGTGAAGAGGAACAGGCCGGGAAAACGGTGAACAGTGCAGAATGCCAGACGGAGAATTCTTCTCTCCGAGGAGATCCATGCAATCTGTGATACGTTCCCATCTTTTAATCTTTCTTCCACAGCTGTCACATTCTTATTCAGCTATTATTCTCCCATTCAGGTGGCTAACCACAGCAAAGCTGCTTCATTGTTGACTCCATTCATTGCCTTCACATTGTCTGGTTAGATTTCCTTGTGCTTTTTAGCTAATGCTTAATTACAGTTCATTTTAATTATGTTTCTGGAAATCAAATTTTCCTCCTTCATTTGTTTTCTGTGACTCTGACCATTCCTGAGTCCTGCAGTTTTCTTTTTTTCCGTATTTGTCCAGTGTAAATCAGTCAAGAAAGAAACGTCTTCTATTATAATTAATATTAACATTAAAAGGGTTTGGACCATTTTTGGTTCTCCTTGAAGTACCCACAAAATCTAAAGAAGAGTAGATGTGTTCTTATGATGTATTTAAGAGATATGACCTAATCAATATTGATGATATAAAAATATCTACAATCCAAAAAATTTGTAGACACCCCTTAGTGAATGCAGCTATATTAAGTCACAACAATTGAGGACAAAAATATACAATGGGGCAAATACAATTTGTAAAATTCCCACAGAAAAGCATGAAATAAAATTGGGCACTCTGCCAAGCCTTGGCTGGAGAGGTATAAAGGTCTCCCAGCAATGGGCTGTGGAGCAATAGAACTATAACCTCTTTTAAAAAGACTGACCTATTACACAACTGCAAAAACGACATTTAGGCTTTGCTAAGAATGTGACATTCTGACATCTTGTCCAAGATTAAGGAAGCTCCAGATCCCTAAATGAATGTGCTAATGCACTGAAGAAGTGAATTTTGTTTCTTTGTAACTCACGTATTGCATTGATTCTTCTTCACCATATGAAACAACAGTTATACTGACACCTAGTGGCCTAATTTAATTTATATTTAATATGGCCTTCCCTTTATTCCAAACCCACTTTATAGCGTATGAACTGGTTCATTCAGTGATTCTGAAAGTGTTGCTTTTTAAAATAAATCTACAACTAATAAATAACATTTTTCAAAAAAATATTGTCTAGTTGTTGGTGGTAAAAGACTGATTCTTTTGACTCAAAGTGCTCATAAATGTCTACAAGAAGAAAAAGCTATCTTACTATAAAGGACTTTTTTATGTCTTGAATCTGTAGAGTACCTGATTTCAGAGAAACAATGCATTTGTACTTTGAAAACACACACACACACACACACACACACACACACACACACACGCACACGCACACACACACACTCAGAAGTTTGGAATGTCCATATAAACGGCTGAAACCCAATCCCCAGTTGGCCCACCTCTGTTGGGCTTCTCTCTGCCCCACTGACCTCTGGGTAATTTTGGCCTAATGGTGGGAAGGGACCCCTGAAAGGAGGTAGGGGGGTTAAAAGAGAGCAGAGCAAAAAAAAGAGTGGAGCGGGTCAGAGGCCTCTTATCCTGCCTACAAGCCTCTGAAGTTCTCTCTCTCACTCACTCTCTAAATCTCTCTCACTCTCCCTCTCGCTCTCTCTCTTTTACGGCTTCCAGATTTCTGAGGCGTAACACTCTTCCCAGGTGACTGAAAGAGGGAAAGGAAAAGGCACAAATAATCAAAACCACCTTGTCAGCTCCTGCAGCCTCTCTCGGGTTTTGTGTTTGTATTTATGTATTGTGGCGTCGGCCACTATGTGGATTAGGTGGGCTACATACGACGTCACTACCCATAAACACCTGGGTTGTAAATAGTAGTGTTTTATTGTAATAATTGTTTAAGTGTTTCATTTTATGTAGTGGTTTATGTGGGTCTTGTGCATCATCATTTTAACTTTCATTCTGTATTGTTGTATGTGGTTAATTTGATTAATTATGTGACTTACCATTTTCGTGTTGTGGTAATGTTTTGGTGTTGTCAGCCACTCTGTCTGTGTAAGGGAGGTTTTTATTCAGGTTGAATACGTGTTACATTATTCACTGAAAGAGGAATAATCAACTATTCTGCGTTATGCTGAATCCTTCTAAGCCTCCTTCTTCGTCCACCACGCTACAATTGGTGTCAGAAGTGGCTCTCCAGAACAAGATGGAAAAAATAATGGAGGAGATTGAACGGATGCAGAGGGAGATGGAAGGTGCCCATTGGGAGAGCGACAAAGAGTCCCAGCGGAGCTGTGATGGGCAGGACGGCGCCAACTTGCTTCTGTCCGACCAGCGGATGACGCCAGCAGATACGAGCAACAAGCCCACCAGGCCCTGTGAACCTGTCGAGGACAGAGTCTATGCCGGGAGTGGATGCCACTTAGAACCCGCTGGGAACAGTTAGCACACAGAGTGATGTAAGCTACACAATGAACGGCGGAGCTGTCATAACGGCCGCCACGTCCATGCACATGACGGTTCAACTTCGGCTCCCCAGCTATGACGGTAATGTGGATTGGGCTGCTTTTGAGGCACAGCTGGAGATTGTGGCAAGCTCTGTGGAATGGTCAGACGCGGAGATGGCAGCACACTTGTGCCTGGCGCTGCAAGACGTGTCGGAGTGTCGGAGAGTGTCGGAGTGAGCTGACAGTGCTGAAAAAGGGTTTACGACCTGCTTTGGCCAACAACCCCCAGAGCTGGCGGCTTAACAATTATTGACGAGCCGACGACGTGAACAGGGCGAGCGGATTGTTATCTTGGCATCAGAGGTGGCTTTGTTGGTGCGCCAGGCCTACCCCTCATTCCCGCGGGCAACACAACAACAGCTGGCACTTTACCACTTTCTGAACGGGCTGGAGCCAGGCACGTTACAGAGGCATGTTCAACTGGCAGGTCCATGCTCGTTGGACACTGCAGTGGACAAGACAGCAAGAGCCGAGCTGATCCTATCCGCGACATCGCGGACCAGCTGGCCGACAGCGGCTCAAGGCCCGGCTGGTAAATTGATTGTGTGCTGGAGCTGCAGAGAGTGCGGTCTACGTGCTGCGAATTGGCAGGAAACGTGACCGGAGCTGCCCGCTGAGGGTCGCGTTGGCTCCTTACGGTCAAATTCTACCCTTAAAATTTTCTTCAAGGGTCGTCGGACACAGTGGACAATACATCAGATGTTGCTTCGGCGAGACTTCGGTAAGGGCACTTATAGATACGGGCTCCAGCACACAATCGATTTACCAGCGGAACCTTGAGCCGCTGCCGGCCGGCTGGTCTGCGATGTCGCATCCCAAGTGCAGGTCTGACCTGATAGGATCAGCTCGGCTCTTTCTGCCTCGTCCACTGCAGTGTCCAACGAGCATGGACCTGCCAGTCAAACGCGCCTCTGTAACACGTCTGGCTCCAGCCCGTTCAAAAAGTGGTCAAGTGCCAGCTGTTGTTATGCTGCCCGCGGGAATGAGGGGTAGGCATGGCGCACCAACAAAGCCACCTCTGATGCTAAGATGCCAATCCGCTCGCCCTGTTCACGTCGTCGACTTGTCAATAGTTGTTTAGCCTGTGTCTCTGTTTCAAACTGGTTTGCTTACTGAGGCCTTTGGGGAGCTTTCTGACATAACGTATGAGCGTATTGAATTGGCCACAGTCACCGGTGAGTGTATTAAGATGCTGGGGCGCAGAAATATCACCATCAACTTTGGGCAAGAACCTATTTCACACACGTTTTGGGATGGGCAGATTAAGGATCCGTACATTTTGGGATCTGATTTTTTGAGGCACATTGGGGCCGTCATCGACTTTGAGCGTGGGACTTAATCGCGGGACTAAATGGGCGTTCTGTCAAGGTTTGCGGCTGCGAAATCATGCATAGCGGATGTGAGTTTTATGCCTGGGGCGGGGCAATTGCTGTGGCAAGCGTCGGTCCATTACATGAATTGTGGTAACGTAGCAGCCAGGGGTTGTCTAAACTGCCAAAACTCCGGCTTTGGGACCTGCTAGGTTGATTTAAGTGCATGTTTGCTGCTTCGGAACGGGACTGCACCAGAACGGGGCTCTCTACCCATTCAATTGACACGGGAGATGCTCTACCAGTCTGGCTCAGACCGCACCTTCTCCCATTTTCAAAGCGTATAGTAGTTGAGCAACAAATTCGCAAAATGGCAGCCACTGGCATCATCGATCCATCGAGTAGTCCGTGGACTGTGCCTGTAATTCTTGCAAAGAAAAAGGACGGAAATTGGAGGTTTTGTGTTGACTACCGGCATTTAAATGCTGTTACCAGGGTGGACTCGTACCCTCTCCCATGCGTTGACGACACACTGGAACAATTATCTGGGTCTGCATGGTTCAGTTCATTGGATCTGCGCAGTGGTTATTGGCAGGTACCATTAGCAGACTCAGATAAGGAGAAAACTGGGTTTACGATTGGCACTGAGTTATGGCAATTCCCTGTTCCTCCGTTCTGGCTTTGTAATGCACCAGCCACATTTGAGCGTTTGATGGAGCATGTTCTAACCTGGGTTCAGAAAAACAAATGTGTGGTGTATGTAGACAATGTTTTGGTCCATGCACCTGATTTTGAGACCGTCCTGTCCAATTTGGAGTTAGTTTTGGACCTAATCGGGAAAGCGAACCTAAAATTGAACCCGAACAAGTGTAATTTTCTGCAGCAGTGCATGTATTTTCTCGGGCACATTTTGAGCAGAGGGGGCATAGAAACTGACCTGAGAAAGACAGAGGCGGTTCATGAATTGCTAACTCGCATCCTACTACCGCTGTTTTGTTAAGGGGTTTGCGGACATTGGGGCCCCGTTGCACCGCTTATCGAGGGGTGGAGTTAAATTTCGATGGTCCAACCATGCCAAACGGGCATTTTGTGCACTAAAACAACGGTTGTGCAGCGCTCCAATTCTGGCATACCCTAGACTAGACGACATTTCATTGTGGATACGGATGTGAGTGACCATGGTTCAGGGGCCGTGTTATCACAAATTCAGGGCGGGAACGAACGTGTAATCTTGTATTTCAGCTGCCGCTTAGACAAGGCACAGCGTAACTACTGTGACACGCACCAGGAATTGTTGGCTGTGGTCACAGGCTAGGACCATTTCCGGCCATAAGTGTATGGGGTACCGTTTTTGCTGCGCACCGATCATGCATTGTTACAATGGTTGATGCAGTTCTGTGAATCCGAGGGCCAACTTGCGAAATAAATTGCTAGGCTCCAGGAGTTTAATTTGGTAATTAAACACCGCCTGGGTCACAGCAATGGAAATGCTGATGCTCTGTTGCGCCGACCATGTGAAAGTTCGGACTGCAAGTATTGTTGAGATTGGACAGTGCGTGGTGGTCACACCCGCTGTTCCCGAACCTACTGGGTTGGTGTGCGTGCCCATTGAAACATTCAGTGAAGCGCAAATGGCGGACCCAAGGATTGTGTGGGTGTTGCAAGGGCTGGAGTCATCTAATCAGCTGGATTGGACCACCGTGCTGCCATTTGACCTGGTGGCTAAGGCACTGCGGTCCAGTTGGGACAGTTTAAAGCTGGTGCAGTGCGTTTTGTGTCACGTCTGGGAAGACCCGTCTAATGGGCGTAAAATTACACAAACTGTGGTTCCACGAGCTCTGCAAGATACAGTTTTACGAGCTGTTCATGGTTCACCTGGATCCAGACATTTTGGAATAACAAAAACTATAAAGCGTTTGCGGCAACATTTCTACTGGCCCGGCTGCCGCTCAGACATTGAACTTTTACGTGTACTGTTGCGACGTTTGTGCGGGCAAAGAAAGGATCATCGAGACAAGCATAGGCACCACTTCACCTGTTGCAGTCCAGCAGTCCAATGGAGCGGGTGGCTGTGGACATACAGGGTCCCTTTCCATTGACAGACTCGGGTAATCACTACATGCTTGTCGCTATGGATTATTTTACCAAGTGGCCTGAGCCTTATGCTGTGCCTGACCAAAGCGCAGTTACAACAACTGACGTGCTTGTGAGGGAGTTTTTCTGCCGGTTCAGGGTACCACAGGAACTGCACAGCGACTTTAAATCTGAGGTCTTGAGTGAGGTCTGCCGTTGTTGGGCATCCATAAGACCAATCAACCCCGCTTCACCCACAACTTGACTGACCGGTTGAACATTTTAACCGGACTTTGATTCCTCAAGGAAACCAGCGTAGTTGGGACAAACATTTGCTGACTGTTTTGTTGGCATGCCTCTCTGCGGTTCAGGGAACTACTGGATTTACACCGGCCATGCTCATGTTCGGTCGCAAGTTACAGACACCAGAGGACTTGGTTTTCGACGCACCTCTGAATGAGCGTGGGGGCACCGAGCCTGGATCTGTTTTTATTTCTGATCTATTGTCACAAATGCATGGAGTTTATGAACTGGCCAGATTGAACCAGACCGGGGCATGGACAAAAGGGAAGCAAGCGTATGACATGCGCTGCTATGGTGAGCCTTCATCTGTGGGTTTGAAGGTCTGCTTGTACAACCCACAGCGAAAGAAAGGACTGTGTCCGAAACAGCAGTCGGCCTGGTGACCGCTTGGCCCCTTACAGGCCAAGACTCTTGGGCTCTGCACAGTCTATGGATTCTACGGCACCTCCATCCATCTCGGTTAGCCCAGGACTGTGTCGGCTAGACTGCAAGGGGGGCGGAGGCCTCCGAGTCATATGCAGGATTTGTTTTGGACCCGTGCGGGTAATTTGGTCGCCGGGACGGCTGACCTTTTGTGGGAGTGCTATGTGGTGTCGGCCACTATGTGGATTAGGTGGGCTACATACGACGTCACTATCCATAAACACCCAGGTTGTAAATAGTCGTGTTTTATTGTAATAATGGTTTAAGTGTTTCATTTTATGTAGTGGTTTATGTGGGTCTTTTGCATCATTGTTTTAGCTTTCATTCTGTGTCTCTGTGTATGTGGTTAATTTGTTTAATTATATGACTTACCATTTTCGTGTTGTAGTAATGTTTTGGTGTTGTCAGCCTGTCACTCTGTCTGGTGGAGTCTGTCTGGAGTTCACTGAAAGAGGAATAAACGACCGTTCTGCGTTATGCTGAATCCTTCTAAGCCTCCTTCTTCATCCACTGCTCCACAGTATATATACATGTGAAATAAATCCACTGACCTTTTACATTGGCAGTGAGTGAGTGTGTTTCACATGAAAAGATGTAGAAGAATTGGACATTCTCTTTCTCTCACATGTGCACACACTCACACACAAAAACATAGTTGTTTTCCTGGCTTTGTGTATTCTATAGATTTTTATATTACTATAGAAAACCCAAGACCATCCTTAAACCACACATTGTTATGCAATGAATTTAACTGAATTTCTCATGACATATGAAAGTGGAAACTGTCCAAAAGTCAGTTTGTATATGACTTGACCAAAATGACTGTTAAGTTCAAGTTATCTATTTTTTCTTAGCTGGTTATATAGATAAACATTACACATAAGTTTAAATGTTCCCAGCCTTTGCCTTTATTATAGCTTTCATTCATTCCATTTCATTCAGGAGATTAGCTTGTTTTTCATGTTATTCTGCAAAGATATGTTTTACTCAGAGAATTTGGCTGCATATTCCGCTTCTCACAATTAAACAAGTAATCAAACACATTTAACGTGATTTAATGTCTTAAAGGCGATGGTCAAAACAATAAAAAAAACTTTCTGTAAAATTCAGATGTTGTTTCCTCACCATTTGCTAGCTCACCAATCTGTTTGCGTGCTCAAAACTGGTCTAATGTATTCATTAAGGAGAACTAAAAAAAGAAACGATGTCTGTCCATTTTGCTAGGCTAATTATGCTAGACATGGGAGGCACCTGGAGTTTTTTAGACAATGGAGAGATCTTAACATGTTGAAAATCAAGAAAAGATAAGAATATTGCTCTATTTCTGCTCCATAGGTGGTTAAATGTGAGTTATTTTTGCTGTTTCGCACTGCTTAAGGTGGAAATGTCTCCTAATTTGGGAGGCTAACTGTATTACAGAAGGTGATACAAAACTAAACAACTCCAGTTACAAATGAGTTTCTGTGGTAATTCAAACAGTGAATAAAAACTTACAGACAAGTCCAACTTAAGCCATTTTCAAACAACATTTGTATTTATTACGCTCAAACGCACTGTTCCACATTAAAAGACGTGGAGCTGCTGAATGTAAACAAACACAGAGAACTGTGATGGCCCATGGTCATACACGTTCCCTTTAAATCAGGGGTGATCAGTGCACTATTCTGAGAAAATGATCAGTTTCTTTGACTGATTTTCTTTCTCCCAATAATGGTTACTTCACAGCTATAGTGACATTCATGCTCCTACATTTGCTGGAATTTTTAAAGCCCTTAATGATACTGCAGCAATTCACCAACCAAAACTCCACTGACCACTGATTAAGGACAAAAGGATGACCAACACAAATTGTGCAGCAACAGATGAGCTACTGTCTCTGACTTTATATCTACAGTGTAGACCAATAAGGTAGGTGTGTCTTGTAGAGCGAACGGTGTGCGGGAATAGTGTTTAAAAACTTCATAATGCGTTTTGCTATATAGGTCAGTGTACACAAATGTTTTTTAATATCCTCAGGACATTTGGTCCACTCAATGAGATAATTGCATATGCATACATACAAAATCATTAATTTCACAATCTCCCTATGCATGGTCAAATTTCAAATCCCAATACACCGACACACATTAGAATGTGTGCTGATATCTCACACACACACACATAGTGAGAGAGGGGGAGGGGCTGAGTGGTTCCCTGAGGCTGTGAACACTAGTGATGTGTGAAGCAGGACAAAGCAGGGAGAGGAGAGGAGGATGTGGTGTGGAGAAGAGAAACACCCAAAGACATTCTCTTTCTCTCTCTCTCTCTCTCTCTCTCTCTCTCTCTCTCTCTCTCACACACACACACACACACACACACACACACACACTCACACACACACACACACTCATGCATACACATATGCATCAGCCGAGAGATATAATACACAAAACCATTTACACAGAGAGAGAGAGAGAGACAGCAAGTGTTTTGGATGTTTAAGGGTTCAGGGTTTGGAAAAACAAATGCATATCTGTGCTTGGCTTGTGGGATTGAAATCGCCAGAGCAGTAATGACAGAACGGAATAATAATTCATTCCATATATGATTGAAGGTGACATTTTTTGGTATTGATTTCTTCTAGTCTAATCACACTCCTTTGTGTCAAGGTCAAATTACAGACCCCTGAGAGAGAGAGAGAGAGAGAGAGAGAGAGAGAGAGAGAGAGAGAGAGAGAGAGAGAGAGAGAGAGAGAGAGAGATCAGTGAAAATGACCTAAGCAGCAATAAACAAAGAAAGGTTTGAAAAGCTAGTGAACTTGAGAAAAAGAGAAAATGTGTGAAGTGGGGGGTGGTGGTGGTGGCATCCAAAGGAGAAGGAAGGTAAAAACTGTCAGACAATGTTAAACAGATAGAGGGAGAAAGAAGAAAATGTGCAAACATGGAAGGGTAGGACAGAACAGAGAGAAAGAAAAATCGAAAAAATGTCATGAGAAAGAGAGAAGAACAGTAAACAAGTAAGGAAAAAGATGAGGGAGAAAAAAAAGGAATGGAGAGAAAGTGAAGGTGTGTGTGGGGGGTGTATAATTGGAGCACAGCTATGTTAATTGGGAGTGTGATCAGCCCAGCTTAAGTTGTTTATTAATTAATTGTTTTTATAATTAATAATTAATGAACTAAATTAATGAATTAATTAGTCATTTATATAATTAGGGCATATTTCATTTTATGCTACTTGCTATATTACATGTCATGTGTTTATTTATCTACTTATCTAGGACAAACTGGTTGTGTGTGTGTGTGTGTGTGTGTGTGTGTGGGGGGGGGGGGGGTCTTTGTGTGTGTGGCTGAGTGTGTCTGTTTCGTAGCTACAACTATTACAGTTTGATGTGTGTGTTGTACATTCATCACTATTTATATGATGGGCCATAACCTTTGCGTGGTCATGTGGCCATGCTTTTTCAGAAAATAAGCAGCTTGTATCTTTATTCCACTGTGAGGAATTTTATCTCTTTAACTAAAATACCGGCTGATATACTGTGTAATATGAAGTCTGTACAGAGTGAGACTTTATGGATCCTGTCATCTCTGATTATCCTCGCAATTCTATCATCCTGCTGTGAGAAGACGAGCATGTTAAATAGAAAACAGAAAAGGAGGTGGTTTTAGATAGTTTTTCTTTAAAGAGAAAACAAATCATCATGAATGGCAGTGATGATACATCATTACAAAACTGCTTATAGAACTTATAATGAAAGCTTTGCCCAAAATATCACTCTTAGAGACTGTGGCTGAAGTTGCGTTGCCATAGCTACAATACATGTCCAAACGTTTGGAGACATCTGTTCTCTCTGAAATGAAGGGTATTGAAAGGAAATTTCTGCCTCATTTCAGGAAGGTGTACACTAGATGTTAAGAGATTGTGATAAGGATTTGATAGCACTCAGCCACAAAAACATTAATGAGGTCAGGTAATGGTGTTGGATTAGTTCTTAATCTCGACTACATGGAGCTCCAGCACTCCAGAAAACACAGTTAATCCATGACTCCAGCCCAAAATGGGCATGTATATACTCTTACATTCCATTGGACATCAACTCTAGGTTCATGTGGGACAGCTCCAAAGGCTATACATTTCTATGGGGATAACATAATGTAAGTGCAATTAGATGTCAGTATAATGGCTGAATATTGTATCTATAATAGCGGGTAGGCTGTTATGGTCAACTAAACCTGTTTTAAACATGATTGTGTCCATCTGGGTGACCTGATCTATGGAGTATTAATGGTTTGCTAACTTTTTTGTGGTAATGGATGATTTCTGTTTTCATTTTAATTGTGTGTGTATGACTGTGTGTGTGTATGACTGTGTGTGTGTGTGTGTGTGTGTGTGTGTGTGTGTGTGTGTGTGTGTGTGTTTCCATGCAAATACGTGTACAGATGTTTTTTGGGAGGAGTAGTTTAGAGCCAACTGTTCCCTCACCACCAATCAGAGAATTAAACAGATGGAAAGCAACTACATTTAACCATGTTTTATAGCAGGGAACTCAATCTAGTTTTCTTCTGTCACTGTCTTGTGTTAGTCTGCTTCTGCTGTCATTTTCAAAAAAATTTTCTTATTTACCTTAGTTTGTTTACTTTAGACTTTGTGTACTTGGTTCTACACTTAGTAACTTAGTCTCCAGTCTGATTTTATTGATTTATTGATTTCCTCTTCGTTATTCAGTATTTTTAGTTCTAATAAAACTTCCTTCACTTATCTCTGTTTCTGTTCGTCTCTCTCACACCCTGCGTGACATGTATTAGCAGTATAATTTAGCATTTTACACAACATCTTTACAGTTGATTTCAGAAGGTAGATTACTTTTCATTTCATTAATGCTGAAATATTACATATTTATTTACAGATTTATTTACAAATATTACATAATATGTATTACATAACTAACCTTTTAATCTCTTACCACTCTCTCTCTCTCTCTCTCTCTCTCTCTCTCTTTCACTCACACATACACACACCTGCTGCTTCTGTGCTCCTACCCCGTGTAATCCATAAAATAAAGCTTAGCATTACATTATTCATAACTTTAAACTTAAATACTGAAATATTTACTGAAATAAATATGTTACCATTTTTAGTGGCCCACTATTCAGACGTCTGGTTCCTATCACCACCACAGTGAACAACTGAAAAATCTGTGAAATTGCACTTAGAGATGCTTCTGTACACTTCAGAATCCATCATTGTGTTGCCATTGTTAGCCACAATCAATAAAGTTGAGTGAGTAAATGCTCATGCCAGCGTTTCCTCTCCACACTTTTTTTCCCATTCCATCATTCTGACAGATTTATCCTCAAAAGTTACCACTTTCACTAAAAAAAAAAAACAAAAACAAAAAAACAACAACAAAAACAAACATGGTGTTAATTATTCCTCAAACGTAGCTCTTTGAAATATTCAGAGAAATCCCACCAGAACATTTCTGTGCAATCAATAAAACCTGTCAATAAAAAATGTAAATCATTACTGAACTACACAACAAATAATATTATAGTACTAAATTAAACGTCTGTCTAAATCTCAGCCTTCTCATGGCATTCCAGCTATGCAATGGAAACTGCATGTGTCCTGATCTGCCCTTGCCTTGCGCTCCTCTTTGTCCCTGTGTTCATTTATCCATGTGCTTTTTTTTTTGTGCTGTGCCCTGTCTCTTTGTTTTCCACTAGCTGTGTTAACTCACACATGTGGACTACACTCACATGTTAATTTTCAGATGTAAATCAAGGCTACACATTCTGTACATTTAGTTAGGGAACATAATTGTACTTTATTCTAATTGTAGATTTTAAAGATGTGTTGATAGATCATACGACTGATTTCATCTCCAGGACTTACAGTATGTTCTTTGATTTTATACAGTTGTATAATGAAAGTTTATATATATTTATGGAACAAAACTGAACTTTAAAGCCGAAGTTGTACATTTAAAGGTACATTTCACCTTTAGTGACAATAATGTACCTGTACCGTACCTTTTTTCTGACAGTGTAGGGGGCCGTAGTACCTCTTAAACAGAGACATCTAAACACCATGACCCATGAGAGAAACACAAATGTTTAATCTCAAATCACCCCATACTCCCTGTGTTGCATACTATTCAAGTCATTCATTCATTCATTCATTGTCTGAAACTGCTTATCCAATTCAGGGTATTCTGGGTAGGCTCCGGACCCACCACAACCATGAATTGGAATATTCAAGTCAAGAAATTACTTAATCTAGATCTTAATTATTTGTGCAATATTAAATAATTGTTCATTATTTATTTCAAATACAGTGTTATTTATATTTTTTATATGTGGAAAACTGAAATCTAGTGCTAGCTGCATGTACACTTTAGTAATGACTTATGTAATTCACTGCGTATGGAGTGAGGAGCTATTTCAGTTTCAGTTTATTTCAGAAAATATACATTTTCTTCTTCCACACAAGAACAGGTACAATTTTTGCCTTGGAGAGTATTTTCAAAAACCTCTCAGTGTTTTCAATATTTTTGACCAGTAAGGAGCAATGTGGTCTAAAAATCTAAGAGTGGGGGGAATGACTTACTATGAAACTCCTCCTCTTAACAAATTTTGCTGTGCCAAAATAAAATGGACAGAATTGCCTATGGAACAGTAGAAAGGTGGAACTGCTCTCCAAGGGATAAAAAGGTCCCATTCCATAAACTTAGGATGAGTTGGTGTGGCATTTGTGATGCCAATCTAATTATTCAACATCAGTAACTAAGCTGATGTGCTATACTAGAGGAGTAGAGACAATTACTGCAGCAAACGTGGAAGAAACTCCCTGTTAACACCTTTCATTTCAGAAGAAATCACTGGAGGGGTTTGGTGTAAATCAGTCTGTTGTGACACATGGTTGTAGAGTTGATAATGAGGTTTTATCAGGACGAGCAGGTGTCCAAAAATCATATATCATATATATCGTATAGTGCAGCATTGTTGCCACTTTGAAATCAGTTCCAACCAAATTTTATATTTTATTTTATTATTATTATTTTATTATATAACTTATTATCCCAGTGTAACCAATATGTTGCTTCTGGCACATAGTGAATAATAAAAACAGTAAATAAATTAATGAATTTATTAATCAAGTAATGAAAAGAAAAGAAAAGAAAAGAAAAGAAAGGAAAGCATGTAAATATGAGGCAAAATTAGAGCATGGAGGTAAAGAAAACAATAATAAAGCAGCTTGGCTCCACTTCTGATCACATATTACTCAGTTTCACATGTAATCACACAAGGCCATATGGGTGCACAGTGTGCTGCATTAATTAAACCCCAGGGCACCGGCTGCCTGGCTCCAATCCCCCTGCACCCCCACCCCTCTCTCTCTCTCTCTCTCATTCTTACTTTTTCTCTCCTTTTTTGTACTCTCCATCAGAATCACTCATCTCTCACACACATTGTCTCTATCTCTCAGACTCTGTCTCTCTCACACACATTCTCTCTCACACAAACTGTCACTTTATCTTTCTGATTCTGTATCTCTCTCACTATTTATATTTTTTGTTTTTCTCATTCTTTCTGTCTCTATCTCTCAAACATTCTCTCACTTATACTGCACACACAAAAAACACAAGCACTCACTTAAGGGCGCATCACAGGTGTTTGTTCAAAACTAATACTCCAATTTCAGTAGGGCCGAATGCCATCAGTTTCCCATTTCTCACAGAATTAATGCAGCACCTAGTGGAAAGAAGCTTTCTTACAAGGTCAGAAATTATGGAAGCCCATTTATGCCATATAGACATAAATAAATAAGCAATAATGCTCAATTAGTATGTTGCTATTTCAATATAATGAGATAGTATCTCATGCTGTACACTGTAATTTGCTGAATATTTCTAGCTGTTCACCACTTAGTCAACATATTCCTTTATTGTGCCTTCACCAAAGTAGATTTTTTTAAGATCCAGAGGCCTATTCTGATACTGTGTGAAAAGCTCTACATATTCACAATCTGTGAATCCACATCTCAGTTAGTCCTCAATGGTAGTGTCCATTGCATCTTTACCTGTTGTTTTACCTTCCCCAATACTAGAAACAATCTTATAATATTCACTGAATATACTCATTTATTATCTAAAAATATTGAGAAAATATATCAAAACAATGACATAGTATCTCAAAATGTGATTTGTATATGGTCGCTGGAGCTGATAAAATGTACAGAGTGTAGAAACAAGGAGGTTATTTAAAAGTTAAACAATATATTGTGTAGCAGGTGTGAGGGAAGGGGGGGGATAAATTATTTCTTGCTACCAGAGCTAAAAATACCTCTCACTAGAATACACCAGAGCTGTGTAAAACTCCACTCAGTTTGGGAAATGTTTCTGTTTTGGGGCCTTCTGATCACTGTGCAGTAGAAACAAAACAACAAAGATTCTGCAACCTACATGTTTTTCTGAATTCATGTTAAAACAGCAATTATTCCTTTAGGATCCTAGTTTGTTTATTACTTTCCAGTATGTAGGACACCATTACTGCTGAAAAATTGAGTGAGGATTTATTTTTGGTGCTACAACATTGTGCTACAATTTGCAGAAAAAAAAAAAAGAACTGATCAATTATCACTTTCAAATCAATAAAACCTGTATTTGACCTACCAAGTCCAAGCTGTAAACAGTGTCAAAAGTCACCAAACAGTAGAGTGCTAAGTGAACTAAGGGTCAATCTCAAACACCAGACGGCACCAACTAATTAACTGTTCAGTGCTGCTAATTAAAAAACAGGACAATTGGTCAGTGCTGTTAATGAAACAGTGCCTTCTTGGGTTTCAGAGTAACCATGAGGCATTTCTCCATCAGTCCTTTGGGCAGTGTTTCAAGCCCATTAATCTATTAATCAATTATTTAAATTCAAATAAAAGTCGATCAAGCAAGCAATAAATCAATCATTCAATTAATCCACCAATTAACTACCCAACTGAGCAATCATTCAATCTGTTGGACAATCAGTCAGTAATCTGAGCAGTAACTACAAAAATGAAACAAACAAAAACATAAACAAATTTCCTGGTTGTTTATATAACAAAAGGTTCTTGTTGTGGTCTTTAGTGTTTATTTCATGTGTTATAAATCCAACCTCAGCATATGCTTCAGATGCTGTATCTCCGTCACTCACTGCCTGCAAATTTCTTTGTGATCCAGACTTTAGCACTTGGTCTACAAGCCTTCACTATTACAATGATGCGTTCAGACATGACTTATGCTCTGGCATACATTTCTTCAAGCTGTTTCACTCTCTCTTTATTCTCTTTCACAAAGTAAATCAGGGACATTTCAAATCCATGTAATCAGCAGTACCATCCATTATCTGTAACCGCTTATCCAATTTTAGGGTCGCGGGGGGTCCAGATTGGGCGCAAGGCGGGAATACACCCTGGAGGGGACGCCAGTCCTTCACAGGGCAACACAGACACACACACACATTCACTCACACCTACGGACACTTTTGAGTCGCCAATCCACCTGCAACGTGTGTTTTCGGACTGTGGGAGGAAACCGGAGCACCCGGAGGAAACCCACGCGGACACAGGGAGAACACACCAACTCCTCACAGACAGTCACCCGGAGCGGGAATCGAACCCACAACCTCCAGGCCCCTGGAGCTGTGTGACTGCGACACTACCTGCTGTGCCACCGTGCTGCCCCTCAGCAGTACCAAGACAGTTGAAATGCCCCAGACCATTATCCCCCCATAAAACTTCACTGGTACTATGCACTGGTCTTATACTCTGGCCTACATTTGTTCAATCTATTTGAGCCACCTCTCTCTCTCTCTCTCTCTCTCTCTCTCTCTCTCTAGGAAATCAGGGCCACTCTACTCCCTGTAATCAACAGTGTGAAGAATACTTGAAAAACTGCCCCAGACTCTTATTCCCTCTCCACATTTTACTTGTGCTATGCATTCAGATATGTCTTGTGCTCTGGCATACATTTGTTCTTTCTCTCTCTCTCTCTCTCTCTCTCTCTCTCTCTCTCTCTCTCTTCCTCTCTCTCTCTCTCACACACACACACACGCACATGCACGCGCACGCACACACACACACCAAAGCTCTTATGGAAAATCATGGCCACTTAAGTCTGTGTAATCAGCAGAGCCAGGAAGAGTGGAGAGTCAAACTCTGTTCGATTTATTCAGATGTGTACTACCCATGTAGATGAGATCTGTGGGCTTTGCAATCACTTTTCCTGTGTATGTGTATGCAGGAAATATCCAAACACACAGGGTCACACTTCACAAGTAAAGCCAGTGCAGCATTATAAACAAATACTTTGTGTAAAGATCGGCGAATGAGCCTGATGAAAGAAAACAACACGTTGCCAATATAACTTACATACTACAGAGGGAACACCTGCACATCACATTCACAGGTGCATGTTGATATCTCACTCACAATGCTCAGACGTTATTATGAACTAGTCGCCCTTTATTGCCATAACAGTCTCTGCTAGAGTCTGGAACATGGCTTTGAGGATTCAGTTCAGTGAGAAAGCATTAGTGAGATACTGGGTGAAGCCTGGCTCATAGCCGGTGTTCCAATTGATCCCAAATGAGTTTGATGAATTTGACTCAGGCCAGGCATTTGTATCTTTCTGTGTGATTGTTTTCTTGAAATAATTTCTTCATGGGTCTTACTATAAGCATGGGAGTTTTACCATGTGTAAATCTCTTAACTTTTAGAACATTCTGCTTAAGCTTTACCATCACTAGATAGGTCTAAGGGGCCCAGCCTAACAAAAAATAGACTTTTATTCCTCTTCCACCAAACTTTCCTGCTGGCACCGTGACTTCAGACAGTTATTGTTCAGTCTGTCAGGTCTGTCAGGTGATGAAGCATAATTCATCACCCCAGAGAAGGCATTTCCACTCCTCCAAAGTCCAAAGGGCAGTCTAGCTAATGCATGGCCTTGTGCTGGGGGGCCTTAGGATGTAACTCCAGGGCCACTGGAAATCCAGTTCAGCATCCAATTGTGCTGACATCGCTTCCAGAGGCAGTTTGAAACCAGCAAGCGCAGAAATGTGTTACAGAGTATATACAACATGTCTTATTTTATGAGCATGGGTAGTTTACATTTTTTACAGCTCAGTCATTGCTCATAGGCATTTACACTTCACAGTAGCAGCACTTACACTGGAATTGGGAAGGCAGGGAAGAAAGATTGTTAGCCATTGGTGAGTTAAATTGCTGTATAAACTGTAGCTCATGGATGTCAACTCAAAACACAACAAAGATCAATTTTAATATCTTCATATAGACACTAAAGATATTTATGTATTTATCATTTAAAGGGAACATCTATGATTGTGGGGAAACACAGTTCTAAGCTCTTTTAAGGTGGAATGATGTGTTGTATGTGGCTGAAGTTTAACTTGTCTGTAGGTTTTTATTCAGTAACTCGAGTTGTTTAGTTTTGCAGCACCTTCAGTAATGCAGTTCTCCATCTTCAGAGTTTGATGAAATAAGTCAATATTACCCACCTGTGGAGCAGGAATAGAGCAATCCTCATTTCAATTTGTGCTTTTCAATTCTTGGAGTTCTGTCCATTGTCTAAAAAATACTCCAGATGACTCTACAATGAGCAGAGAGCAAGTGAGAGAGTGCAAAAGAGAGAGAGACTAGTATACTGGACAGAGACCCTTTGTTGCTGGACTGCCTACCGGGCCGGCTTAGAAGAAGCTTTTTCACTTAGGATAGGATAGGATAGGATAGGATCTTTATTGCCACATATAAAGTTATACAAGTACAACATTGCAGCGATATTGGCTTTCATCTGTACACTCGTGTGTGCAACAGACACGACTGCAGCAGGTTACCCGCGCCATCGTGCACTTACTGACTGACAAACTCCTAACGTTGAAATGCGCACGCACATGTAGAAAGTGTTAGTTTAGCCATATTTCATATTCCAGTTTGTGAACTAAGTTTGGAACCATTCGACATAAACTGGTTCGCAAACCAGAAACATTAATTCCCAGCTGGAACCATGTGAACTCAATGTGAACTATGGCTGAATAAAAGGAAATAAGACAGGAACACTCTTAGTTTGTATGTGTTCCTGTTTGGCACAACACCATGCATGTTGGCCAGAGCCTCAGCTCGGCATTGGTTAGCTCCCAAGCTCAGTAGGACGGCCCTGAACTTTGCAACATTTACACATGTATTATATCTCACAGAGAGAGGAGGACTGCTAAATTTGTCTTATTTCACACGAGTGTGTGTCTTTGCCTGAAATATTTTAAAGGGAATTGGTGGGAAGATATATGTGGCATTAGTGTGTTTATAAAACTCCATATAGCTTCACACAGCCTCCTTAAATTTCACATGCTTTAACCTGTTAACCTGAATAAATAAGTAATTGTAATTCTTAAAATCAAAAAAATGCTCTTGTTCTTCTTTGTTCTTTGGTGTCTCTGATGCCAGTGTTATATATTATGAACAAAATTGTGTGCTCCTTTTTTCATTTCTGCATTTATTAGCCCGGCCCACAATCACATAATAAAAACCACATGTAAACAGAGACATTGATATGAAGCAACAAAGCTTCTCCAGACAACTTGAATATGTTCTTTAATTTGTGTGTTGTGAAAGTGTAAAAAAAGACCTTCTTCTGAAGTTGGGGGGTTTCAGCTAGAGTGTAAATAGCTACAAAGCTTTTAGAAAACTATGGAAAAAATATAGCAACCTGATTACACAACAAGAATTCCAAACTGTGTTTGCTTAATCCATTAACTATTCCATTCCATGCTGCAGAAAAAAACGGTCAGTTATTTCTATAGGGTTCTATAGTGAATAGTTACATAGATTACATAAGGTTTGATTAAACTTATTCTAATGAATTAATTCACTCTTTGTTTACAGAGACGTTAGGGATTTTCATTTTCTCTCTTGCTTTCTTCTATTCCTCCCTCTCCTTCACACATTCTCACCTGCTTGAATATCCATGTGCCTCATTTCATTGGTCTTTATTTTTATTCACATTCACCCATTCATGTATTTGCCCTTTTCTTTTTGTCTCTTGGGTTGAATGGCATATTCGACCTCGATTTATTCACACACCAAATCCCTGAGCCTGCTGCAGCATATATGTTTGAGCCCTTCTGTTTGCCATAAGTCTTAAGCATCTAGGATTCCAGCAGTTCACGCCTAGACACACTGGGACCAATGGCAGGGTCACAGGCAAGAGGACTGAGGGATGGGTCACTGTTTGTCCAGCTGTCACCCAGGATGGTTAGAAGAAAAGGTTTTAGGGGGATGTGTTGCACAACTCTGTTTGGATAAATCTGGACAAAGTTAAAACATGAGGCCTATTCAATTCATACAGAACACAGCTGAGGGGTGTGGGGGTGTGTGTGTCAAACCAATCATGTGTCAACTTTGACATTTCAGTGTCTTTGTAATGTAGAGTCTGATGATATGGACAGAAGATAGCTAGTTTCCAGGACAGGAATTAAGCCTGGTCCTGCCTACCCTTCCGTACTGTGTTAAGAACTAGCTTTAATCCCTATCCAGAAAATGGACACCGGAGCATGTTGTAAGTGAAAATAAGATTGACTTTATGATAGCCTGGGCTAGGTTTCCCAGAAACTTTATTGTTTTTTGCAAATATTCACTCATTTTGACATTGAGGCCTGCCACTTGTTCCAAAACAGATGGGACAGGGTCATGTTTACCACTGTGTTACATCACCTTTCCTTTTAACAACACTCAATAAGCGTTTGGGGACTGAGGACACTAATTGATGAAGCTTTGTAGGTGGAATTCTTTCCCATTCTTGCTTGATGTACAACTTCAGTTGCTCAACACTCCAGGGTCTCCACTGTCGTATTTTGCCCTTCATAATGTGCCACTCATTTTCAATGGGAGACAGGTCTGGACTGCAGGCAGGCACTGGGTCCCAACTCTTTTGGAACGTGTTGCAGGCCTCAAATTCAAAATGAGTGAATATTTGAAAAACAATAAACAAAAAACAATAAAGTTTATCTATTTGAACATTAAATATCTTGTCTTTGTAGCGAATCAACTTAGGAGTTTTCCGAGATACGAGCCGTTGCTTGGTCGATTTTTTGCTTTATGATGCGAGCCGAGGTCTGAGTTACGAGCGAGTGAGCTTAAACCACCTGCCAATAGGTAGCCCAGCGAGCGTTCAGTTCACTTGGTTATCTTGCCACATGGACATCGTTAGGCCTGTTTTATGGGGGTTAAAGCTCCCCCAATTTTTTCACTTTCAAGAACGGTTCTCTGTCTCCAGTTAGCCGTTAGCTATCGGTCTGTATTGCTTTCTTGACAGAATACACACACGTAGTGTTGCCAACCGTCCAGTACTTGGAAGCTAAAAGATGTGTTCTGTTTTGAACCGATATATACGACGGAGATTTAGGGCCACGGCATTGAAAAAAAAAGATTCAAAGATTAAAGTCAGAATTCTGAGAAAAAATCTCGTAATAATTCCAAGAATATTCTCAGAATAATTCGCTGCATATAATGGATCAGGACCATGGACCAGGATTTTTTCTCAGAATTATTCAGAGAATATTCTCGGAATCTTGTTTTTTTTTTTTATTTCAACGCCGTGCCCCTAAAACTCCGTCGTAGATATGGGATCGTTTTTTTTTTTTTTCGTGGTCACACTTTTAGATTTGAGACAGAAACACGCTCTCTCAGCCGGAGCAAAGGGCAGATTCTGCATGGCTTCTAAACAGAGAACAGGCTTTTCATTGCACCCACCGTGCCATCCGCCGTTGCCAGCTGAAACTCTACAGTGCAAAGAGGAAGCCATTTCTAAGCAAGCTCCACAAGCTCAGACGTTTGCACTGGGCCAGGGGTCTTTTAAACTGGAGTGTGGCAAAATGGAAGACTGTTCTGTGGTCAGATGAGTCACGATTTGAAGTTCTTTATGGAACACTGGGACGCCATGTCATCTGGACCAGAGAAGACAAGGATAACCCAAGTTGTTATCAACGCTCTGTTCAGAAGCCTGCATCACTGATGGTATGGGGGTGCATGAGTGCTTGTGGCATTGGCAGCTTGCATGTCTGGAAAGGCACCATTAATGCAGAGAACTATGTTCAGGTTCTAGAACAACATATGCTCCCATCTAGACGTCATCTCTTTCAGGGAAGACCCTGCATTTTTCTACAAGATAATGCTAGACCACATTCTGCAGCTATCACAACATCATGGCTACGTAGGAGAAGGATCCGGGTACTGAAATGGCCAGCCTGCAGTCCAGATCTTTCACCTATAGAGAACATTTGGCATCATAAAAAGGACGGTGCGACAAAGAAGGCCCAAGACGATTGAACAGTTAGAGGCCTGTATTAGACATGAATGGGAGAGCATTCCTATTTCTAAACTGGAGAAACTGGTCTCTGTCCCCAGACGTCTGTTGAGTGTTGTAAGAAAAAGGGGGGATGCCACACAGTGGTAAAAAATGGTAAAAAAAAACTTTTTTGGAATTTGTTGACGACATGAAATTTTGAAACAACATATTTTTCCCTTAAAATTATACATTCTCTCAGTTTAAACTTTTGATCTGTGATTTGTGTTCTATTCTGAATAAAATATTAGATGTTGGCACCTCTACATAATTGCATTCAGTTTTTTATTCACAATTGGTTTAGTGTCCCAACTTTTTTGGAATCCGGTTTGTACTTACTGTACAAGGTTTACAGATCAGTAGATGTCACAAATCTCTCAACGAGGGTGAGAGTCAGTTGGAGATTTATTAAATATAATACGTGACAAAAACGAGTATCAGGCAAAAAATCTGAAAAACAAAACCATAGTCTGTTTAAGAAACGTGTCTCAGAATTGCAGAAATAGATCAAACCATACTCCACATCTATGTAGACAAAACAGATTTACCTTTTTCAGCTTCAAATTCATTGTGATGTTTCACTGACCTGTAATAGAGAGAATAGAGCCTTTGTCGTTACTCTCGGCTCAACACTGCAGAAACTCCACTATGTAACTTTTGGAGGAGGGTAGGAGACCACCCCTTCCTTCTCCCTCCCTACAAATTTCAGTACAGTACTGTAAAAGTTAATTGCATTAGGAGGAGCTCCAATAGCAGAAAAAAAATGTTCTGTTCCAGAGAACACATAAATGCTAATTTATGCTTTTGCATGGACTAAATGCAGAGCCTTTTATGCTATTGTGAAAGTTTATACGTGCGCGTTGGCCTATGCATTGCTTTGCAATTGCACCACCAAACCACTAGTGTTAAATTTCAAACATGTCCTTCAATCCTATGTAGTACACAACGTAGTGGTATTAGTTTTATGAATCTTTAAAGGGCACTATTTAGGGAGTGTAGTGTAGAGGAATTAATATTTCTGGACTTGAACCGTGTTCGTCAGACTGCAGACCAATCACAGTCGTGGTTTGTTTAGATGTGATGAGTTACATTTCTGGAGAGGTGCACATCAGGCCAAGCTGCTTACGACATAGGTTCAACACAGAAGCTTAAATTGGGCTTAATACTCTGGAGACAGCGACATCTGTTGGTTTGGAGGGGCAGCACTGTAGGTGTAAGAAATAGTTGATATAACATTCAATCATTCATTATCTGTAACCGCTTATCCAGTTCAGGTTCGCCGTGGGTCCAGAGCCTACCTGGAATCATTGGGTGCAAGGCGGGAATAGACCCTGGTTGGGGGGGGGGGTCCTTCACAGGGCAACACAGACACACACCCACACGGACACTGTTGAGTCACCAATACACATATCAATGTGTGATTTTGGACTGTGGGAGGTAACCGGAGCACCCGGATCAGGAATCGAAACCACAACCTCCAGGCCCCTGGAGCCGTGCGACTGCGACACTACCTGCTGCGCCACCATGCCGCCCTGCACTGAAATTATGCATCTAAATTATATTGCTTTTGAATTTAAGTCTTCAGATTTCCACCTCTGAATATTTTGCTTCACAATTATGCATCTGAATATAATTGAATATAATTGCTCCTGAATAGAACTTGTGAATTTTCAAGAACACGTTTTTACTGTTATTATTCAAGGTTAATAAATTCAGATAAATTCGATGGACCAACTTCAGATGCCAAAATACGAGTTAAAACATTCAGATTACACATCCGGGATACGAAGGATAAGCAATCGACTCTGTCTCCAATCGATCCAACATCCAACCACGACGCTGAAGTTGGCTACTTATCCACCAGTTTCTTATTAGGATTTTCTGTTTCACCTTAAATGGTGCACTAGTTGCATTCTGTCGCCGCTAGATGGCAAAATACGAACACAACTTTCATACCGTGGAAAAACTACACATTTAGCTTCCATCCATCCATCCATTATCTGTAACCGCTTATCCAATTTAGGGTCGCGGGGGGTCCAGAGCCTACCTGGAATCATTGGGCGCAAGGCGGGAATACACCCTGGAGGGGACGCCAGTCCTTCACAGGGCAACACAGACACACACACATTCACTCACACCTACGGACACTTTCGAGTCGCCAATCCACCTGCAACGTGTGTTTTTGGACTGTGGGAGGAAACCGGAGCACCCGGAGGAAACCCACGCGGACACGGGGAGAACACACCAACTCCTCACAGACAGTCACCCGGAGCGGGAATCGAACCCACAACCTCCAGGCCCCTGGAGCTGTGTGACACTACCAGCTGCGCCACCGTGCCGCCCACATTTAGCTTCCTTCCGCGGATATTATCTCTTATTTTGAAAATGTCTCAAACATCTGAAAGGCTCTGCTCTGACTCCAGGAGTTTTCCTTCATTCAAGTTAAACAAAATACTGAGATTTTTTGCAGTACTTCCAACAAACAATGAAACAGAAAGTCTAAAGTAACTAAAAAGAAAGTTATATTGCACCTAATTTTATATATGTTATTGTTTCCTTCCATAAAAATTTCTGGCAGCCAGAACAGACAAACACAAGGGTCTAGGTAGAGCTTTACCAGTTCATGGCATGGTATTTGCATCACATTCATTCCCACCTGTTTTCTGGTAAGCAATTACATTTCTTCTGCCTCAAAGTCACTGCCTCCAGAACCATTTTAAGTAGTGATTTTGCCCATGTGCCCATGGTTTGTTTGGCAACCACAGATTTAACCCCCCAGACCCAGAAGATCTCTGAAACTCCAACTCTTCAAAGGGACTCCTTTGCTGAGGGAATCTCCAATCACGTGGAACAGGGCCACCTTGCCCTAAAGCGAGGGTTCCATAGGGAGCGAGAGGCACCCTTTAGGGCAAGATCACTCTGATGCTCCCTGTTGGCAGGTTTAGAGATATGATGTTAAGTCTTCAGAGCAATTATATAAGAATTAAATTATTTTATCCGTCATATTTATCTACTTAAAGGAAGCTTATGTACATTTAAACATTGAGACTTATTTATTCTTTACATATTTACAAGAAGCAGGGCGAAAAGAAACTGCTATGTTTCTCAAACAGAGAAGCCCAGGTCCCAGATTCCTGGTAGGCAATCTAGCAGCTCTAACATCTCCTCTGCCAGGTCCCAAATGTCCGGTTCCTCCTGCAGCAGCTCCAAAACCTCTGCAGGAAAGAGCAGGTCTGCTTCTTCCTCCACCACTGCATCATCTTCCCTGTGGCTGAGGCGAGGTCTCCTGCAAGGTGGCTCCAACTCTGAGCACTGATCTTTGTCAGAGTGGAGCTCCCTGACTCTCTTCCTCCCTGATTCTGTCTGACCCTGCTCCAGGAAGACACTCTGAGAGCAGCGCTCATCCAGAAACCACTGATGGTAGAGCTGCTGCTGCTGCTGCCAGATGTTCAGAGCCAAAGGATGTTGGACAGGGAACGAGCAAGCTACAAAGAAGGGGTAGAACATACCAGTAAATATCAAAGTAGATAGCGAATACTTCACTGAGCTTCCAGGTGATCAGCTACATGTGTGTTTGAAAGTTTTACGCACCCACCCCACCCTCCATTTTGAGATCAACATCTTATTCTGCATACCTGCAGATGTTGAGATGATGTTGTAAACATCTGCTGGTGCTACAAAGTATGTCAGAGGTGCTGGTGGGCCTAAAACACAATACACAATGTTTTTAGAAGATAAACAGAATGTAATGCAGCAAAAATCTATGATTTACTGTAACATACCACTGTCAGGGAATGCCTCAACTCAGATTTACTCAGTTCTGTAGCTGTTACTTTTAAAGCTTTTCCACTACTGAAGTGTCAAGAATGAATTTACAACATAATAGAACATGTTCAACAAATTTACAGTACACTGAATCACACTGGCCATTTCATCAGAAACATTTACCATTTTGAGTTAACATTAACAGTTTACTTTTACAATTACTGAATGTTACAAATAGGTCTAGTTGCAGATGTGTCGTTAATGTAAACATCTGCAGGTACTACAAAGTAGTTCTGTGCTACTACTGGGCTTAACAAATAATTCATAGATAATTCATAACATTCATAATAATAATAACAAACAACAAATAAAAATAATTCATAATTCATAAACAATAAGCAATAAAAATCTTTAGCAACCAGACAGGAAATAAGATTTATTATAAATAAGGTTAAATAACTCATGTGAAACACATGAGCATAATAGAGGAAACCAATACTGTATGTGAAACTGTGCCCTATTCACTACATGGTGCACTTTTTGGGGTTTCCACCATTTTTTAATAGCATCAAAAAAAAAGAAAAAGAAAAAAAACTAGAACAATCCCTAAAACACATGTACACTGGCAGATTACCCATAATCCACAGCATTGTTTGGTAAAATCACACATGAGATAGTGTCTGAAATCATTTACTATTGTTGAATAGGGAGTCATTTTGGATACAAGGCTAGATACTCAAATCCAAAATTATAAGGCAGGAAGTTTATATGATGGATACATGGCAACCACTGCATTATTTAAAATGGTTGTTTTTTTGTTTATTTTTAAATATTGATTTGAGTATTGTGCTTTTATAAAAAAGATTTTTATCTTTTAATTAAAGCACAATATTTTTATTTTTTTAACTTTTATAAAAGAACTTTACCCTTTTAATATTTGCCAGTTGTGCTAATTGCTACAAAAATTTTTTATCATGTGACAGTGAGACTACATCCAATTTCTAGTACAAAGGATATTAACTTTACATTTTTTAGCGAAACATTTAAATCTACATGAACTGAAACAATTATTTTTTGTATACCATAACTGATGAAAGCAGGTGGCCCCTCGAAGTTGAAATAGTGGTCTTGGATCCTGGGTCGGAAATATATGTGGTTGTAGAAATTCATGGTCATTGTAAATTGGAGTAAAGTTTGCTGACAATTGCAGGAGAGCAGTGAATTGCTTTGAAGCAAAAGTGAGCTCCAGCAGAACGTTCAAAACCAAACACTGTGTTACCTGGCAATTTCATGATGTCATCAGAGCCACATATTTGAACAGAAACATCAAGTGATGCTGTGAACTGAGACGTCTAAACCCAAACATTCTAAACCCAATGTTCCGAGCCAGCGTTCGGCAGCAGTGAAGCAGGAGGACAATGGCTGAGGTGTGCACAGTAGACAGAGACATGAGAAGCTGTATAACACCGTTTTCACAATTTTTTATTTCTTATCATGGCATTACAAATATTGTATTGACATTCGTTTTGATAATGTTATTGTTGCATTAATTGTAGCTCATCTTGTGTGGAAGCTGCACATCTAACTGCCTTGCGAGACCATGGATGTGCTCAGAGCCCATTTACCTTCTTTGGCTGAGCTACCCCTCTGCCCTTGTTGTTGACAAATTCAAGCAGCCAGTAATTGTTAAGTTACACGAAAGTATGGTCAGCCATATTGTTAAACATATACTCTATATATGCCTCCCTGAGACACAGGATTGAGCCTGTTGTCTTCCGCAAAGGGTGGAACATTCTGGATGGTTCCTTACATCTTAGTGGATTGTAGTGGATCAATTAAACCTTTTTTTTAAAGTAAATAATATTAATAAAAAATTATTTCTATTTCTAGTAAACAGCTTTAACAAATTCTTTAATAAACAGCTGTGAAGTAATGATGCCTCTTTGGAAGCTGGTGTTGAAATTTAGTTGAGGTAAAAATGAGGTGAATATTGACAATGGGTATTTGTTTCATTAACAAATCATTTTTTGGAACCGTTTCTTTGATTTGTCATTTGAAATGATTTTTTTTTTTAAATGTAAATGTAAATGTATGTTTTAAATAAAATATCCTGCATCACACTGGGTGCAAGAAATGAGATACAAGAATACAGAAGTAGTGATCGACCAATATGGGTTTTTGATAGCCAATGATGATTTTTAGGCAGCAGTAGTGGCCGATATTCCTCAGGCAGTGAATAAACTAGCGGTAATATCATTGTGTTTTTTACAGAAAACCCTTCAAATTTGTAAAAGAAACCATTTATAGGTCCTGAAATATATATATTGTCTTATTTTTGAAAAAAACAATGTTAGACTATAAACTGAAGAGTTGATGAGTCCCATTACTTTATTCTTTTTTAAATTGTGTCTCCAGGGGTCTACTTTCATCAGGTAAAATTTGGAGTTGATACCTCCTACTGATTTGAAGTTATTGAAGCTGGAGCAGACAGTGGACAGATGGCCTCTCCAAGTGTCTTTTTAGACCCCAAGCTTTCCATAAGGAAAATGCTTACTTTTACTGCAAAAATACAGTGTATATATCTTGTCTAGACCTAATGTCAACATCTTAGTGTTTTTCTTTACTTTCCTTGAGAAACCCGTCTTCTGTCCCTCACCAAGTGGCCATTTGCCCCTCACCAAAAACCCTTAGTTATGGTGTGTTTTATTCTGATGTACTGAGTTTATTTCTGATGTTTACATTTGTTTCTCACCAGGCACTGTCCCTTTTAATGTCTGATGTTTTAAAAGGCGAGAGCTGCACTCTGATTGGCTGTAGAGCAAGGCAACCTCCCCCACACCCGGGCTGCATTTAAATGTCCTCAGTGGGGGAAATGTAACTAGAAAAAGACATCTAAGCTTTCAAAACATGTTTATTGACTTGATTATTGTTTGTGGAGCTTGTGGCTGCCAAACAGAATCGTTTGAGTCTTTCGTGCGGTGTCTGGATCTGTTGGGCGCTGAAACCATATGCGCTCTGCTCCTCCTTTCGTGCGCATTGCCATAACTCTGCCCCTGATTGGTCTACAGACTTGATTGACATGTCGTTGGAAAGCTGAGAGCCTAAGCTACAGGCCAGCCATGGGGATCATATTTTAATTATTTTTTTAAAATGTGTGCTTTTTTTTTGGCCAGTACTCTTGACACGAACATGAGGATTACTCACGAACGGTTTGATGGAGAGACTCAGATTTAGCCTCGTTTTGAAGGGGACTATCTAAGGTAAGCGCTGCTGTACTAACTTTGTGTGAGCCGCTTGTGGGTTCCTCGGGCTTTGAGAAACCGCGGTTTTGTCATTGATGAGGAAGAAATCTGAAGTTTGGAATATCTTATTTTTTTTGTTTTAATTCCTTCGTCCTACATTTTAGTGTATGTCCTCATGATCCTGAGAGTCTGCCCCTTCAATTAGTGTATGATATGTACACATTGACTCAAATATGGCACTGTGAAAAATCTGTACTCTCACTAACATTTGTTCATAACAATTGCCTATAACATAGCAAAAAAAACTTATTTATGAAGTGGGATTATATATAAAATGATTTTGGACCTGTAGTACTTGAGATATACTGATCGCCGCCAACCAAGGCTAAATAACGCTGGGTTTCTAGGTTACAACTATCAGCTCAGTCGTTTATGATGCAGATTATTGAGTGTATGTTACAAAGAGCAGCCAGTAACAAAAAGTGAGAGCTGAAGAAGAGAAAATAATTCATACCATTTTCTCTGATGAGATGTCATGCAACTACAGGTTGGAGGCTTGTACTCCTGTACTTGTGCTCAATGATGTCTGTCTGTAAGATGGCAACATGGATGCAAAGGGCACACTAACAGCCAGAAAGATGGAGCAGCCCACAGCATTGCCTGTGTGCATTGTGTAAATATCTGCCTCTTGCACTAATATCTCAGCTGATGTCGATTATATAAAACATGCCAAAAATCGGCCCGATTAATCGGCCGGCAGATATATTGGTCAATCGCTATACAGAAGTAAGAACTGAGATGATTTTATTACACAGAAATGTTCACACACAACTAAATTTAGAGAAGAGAACAGATACTTAAATAAAAGATAAACCTAAAGAGATTAAAACCAAGGACAAAGGGACCAACAAAAAGACTAAGAATATAAAGCAAACAAACCAACGCTAGGCAGAATAAGAGAACTTAAAACTAACAAGGGCAGAGACAGAACTGAAAAGTAGCCCAAAACTACAACAGTGAGCCAACAGAAATACTCTAGATCAACAACAGAGAAAAACAACGCTTCAACACTTAAACCTTGGGATTGTGAAAGGTGCTATATAAATTGAACTTATTATTATTATTATTATCATTATTATTACACAGAGACAAGGAACGGGATTTAAATATTAAGGGAACATAAAAAACCTGGGGGTAATCAAGACATATGACAGGGGTGTGGCCAAAAGAGCACAATAACCATATGTTAGCTGTGTTCCAATGCCTAGGCTGCGGCTGAGGTTGGACATGTCCTTGGTAGGACTGCCCTATGAAGACTCCTTCTTAGTAACCTAGGTCACACCAATGGAACAGTCTAAGGAGGCTGCGTCGTGACGTCACCAGAAAGATCTTATCTGCCTTGAAGTACTAACATGAGTGTAAGTTAAAATGGAATGTAACCAAGATGGAAAAATCACAGAAATATTCTCTTAATTATGATAATATGACACACTGATATGTTTAATTAATTAGCTCCAAAGTGTATTATATTTAGTTTATAACCACAGTCCATCTTTACCTGTGGGACATCCTTTAGAAATGTCTTCTTTTCATCTGGGAAGATAACAGACAGTGGATATTGATTTTATTCATTTCATTTCTCTCTCTCACTTTTATTCCAAGGGGAAGAGGTCAGAAAGGAAGGATGAGGCAGTGGGAGAGAGACAGAGATTGAGAGCAATGAGAGAGAGAGAGAGAGAGAGAGAGAGAGAGAGAGAGAAGGCTGCTGGGAGAGCTGAGGTAAGCTGAAAGTAGGTTGGGGTCAGCCTCAAATCCCTGGATCAGCTGAGGATATATTGCCCAGCGTTGCATCATCTACATGCATTCTCTTTGTCTGATGCTTGCTGTATTCTGGATCCTTTACTTATTTTTCCTCTATAACAGTCCTTCAACCGAGCTTAGGCAACACTGTATTATCCAAAGATTTGTAGACACCATTTACAATTAGGGGAATCAGCTACTTTATGGTTCATCTGTTGTGTACACTAGGGTTCAGTTTTATGCACAGACTCTAGAATCTCCCAAGAGAATGAGTTGCTCTAGAGCAGCTGCACATGACCCTAAGGTTGTCATGCCCAATGCTATGTGGTAGACCCCAACAACGGGCTGTGGAGTTGTGGAACTGTGTTCTCTGTGTGGGATTTTTGGGATGGAGTGCATTTGTATTGAATGCGATATTTTATGGAAAACATGTTTAAACAGGCACATTAACACAATTAATATTATTTTGTGCATAATGTTCCCTATAATTTAGTTAGTAGTTGATTTGTAGTTAAACTTCACTTAGGAGACATGTGGAAACAACCCATGCCAGCAAATAGAATACGGTGAAAGATAATTCATCAAACAAAATCACTTTTTACAACATCTGGCAATATTTTGTTGAAGCAATTCATTCTGTGTGTTAATCTTTGCAATGAATATTTTATGCACCCTAATCCTAATAATATTTTAGCATATTCAAGAAATGCCGTGGTGGTGGTGTGATAATGTGTGCTGTGCTGGTGTGAGTGGATCAGACACAGCAGTGCTGCTCAAGTTTAAGTCCACTCACTGTCCACTCTTTTAGACACACCTACCTCAGTGGTCCATAACAAACTTTATATTTGTAGATGTAAAGTCAGAGAGGGTCAGAGAGCTCATCTGCTGCTGCACAGTTTGTGTTACTTTTTACAAAGTGGACAAACTGCCTACTAACAATTTTCATTTTTTAAAAAGAAAAAACATTGATTCTTGAAAGTGACTCTAATGGCTCAAATACACAGAATCTGCCCTTTAAACTAGACTCAGCATTTTTGAACTTAAAACACTGGGGGTTAGAAGTTCAAGGCCGTACACTCCAGTGACCCTGGGTCGTTCATGCAGTGGCCAAGAACTTCTAAGCGACAGCTTCGTTCAATACTCATCAAATCTCTCTGGAGATCTCCACACATGGCAGAGGATTGGGTTTGGCTGTTAACACTGGATCAATAGGGAACCTTTAAATACTTACCCTCACTCCCTAGGGATATACATAGACTCATTGGCTTTTGCTCTGATCAATGCACTGAGGCTGTATTTCAGGTGATGGGGGTTGTGAGATGGGTGTTATTTGCATGGGCTATGGCTCAGAAGCTAATGCTGGCCTTTATTTGAAGGCTAGCTCCCCTCCCTCCAGGTTTTTTGGCCTTGGGGTATCTCCCGGTTTAAACTTTCAGCCATGTGGTAGTAGGAGAGCGCAAAGCTGCTAAAATATTAAGTCACGTCCCAATGCTAAGGGACTGAAGACAGCAAAACCAGCAGCTTTCAGAACAAAGAGCAGCTATGAGGGGTGTACTGCCATCTGCTGGACAGCCAGGGAATTAGCCAGTGAAAGGGAAACTTCCACTATTTTGAGTGTAGAAAAAACGAATCCAAATCCAATCCAAACAGTGCAACAGTATATTCATTGCACTAATAAAATTGCATACACCACTAGTGTTCATTCAAACATCCAGATCTTTAGATTGGGATGGCAGAATATTGTTTTGGTGTAATTATGTAGCGTACTAAAGTGATGTTGCTGCACAGTTCCAGGGCCTGGGGATCCAGGGTTTGATCCTTTCCTCAGTTCACCCTTTGTGTGTTGTTTTCTGTATTATCCCCATGGCTTCTGCCCACCCACTGGGAGCTGTGCTGGTCAGCATGCTACTAATGCAAGTCCCAAGCCCTGGGGAGGTGTGCGTCAGGAAGAGCATTCGATCTCAAACCTGCGCAAAGTTGACTGTGCAGATCAATCAGTTCACTGTAGCAAGCAGCAGAAAATGTAAAAATCTGGAGTAGCATGGGGATACAATGAAATATTATCTTCATAAAAGTCTGTCTACTAAAAAAACACAAAAAAATTATACTGCTGTAAAAGACACTAATAATTCTTCCTTTGGCTTTAGTGGATTCTTACTATTTAATATTCCATGCTCAATTATGTAATGAAAAAGTGTAAAGGCACAAGTTGCAAATCAGGTGGATTTTTATTGTCATCATAACCATAAACATTATAGTACACATTGAGATAGAATAACGTTCCTCCAGGACCCAAGGTGCAACATACATACCTGTAGGACCTGCACAATGCTGCCATAAAAGAATAAAGATAAAGGGCAAGGGGAATAATGTCACAGCTATTATTAAGCCTTGATGTCCAGTTAAATCTGATACAATGGTTAATATGTACCACATCAAAATAACAGCCAAACTAAGAATGTGTTCTTCTTTTCTCTGTATTTCTCAGAATTTTTGACTGAGCATTTGGAGGGCTGGCTCACCATTTGACAAGTGTCAGGATGTGTTTTTTGTCCCATGTGTTCCATGATGAATTGGTGTGATAGGTGCATTGACACAGTTCTAATAGAGAGAGAGGATAGTATGTTTCCACACCTTTCTAGAGCCAGTGAAGGCTGCACTGGGCTCAGCATTTTTCTGCTCCCTGTACACACTCTGTGGAGATCCTTATACCCTTCAAATATATTCTACACTGCGCTAGTGCTATTCCACAGCATCAAAGCCAAGTTACACATGTTTACATCTCTCCCTTTCTCTACTCGTGTCTCTCTCTCTCTCACCATACAGAAGCACTGATCAATAAAATGGGACAATTTACAGCAGCTGCATGTGAGCAAAAGGTCACAGTGGTCAATGCCAAGAAAGTACTAAAGGCACACAAAGTAAACAAGCATTGGTCTGTGAAGCAGTGAACCATCTAATACTTTCGTAATGAGCTGTAGGGTAATTTGTTATGCAGAATTAACAATCCGACATCAGTATCTGACTTCAGCAATGCTTTTGTGGTTTTCTGCAAAGTTAAAAAAATGTATTTACGTAATTTCCTATTAGTTTCAAGTGTGATGCTAAGATAAGTATTACTGCTAACTTTAAGAAATGTTAGTAAATATAGTTAGTAAGTATAGTTAGCAAAGGGGGACAACAAACTTACTATTGGTACCTTTGATTCCATTCATTCATTATCTGTAAGCGCTTATCCAGTTCAGGTTCACAGTGGGTCCAGGGCCTACCTGGAATCATTGGGTGCAAGTTGGGAATACACCCTGGAGTGGGCGCCAGTCCTTCACAGAGCAACATACACACATTCACTCACACACACCTACGGACACTTTTTGAGTTGCCAATCCACCTACCAATGTATGTTTTTGGACTGTGGGAGGAAACCAGAGCACCCGGAGGAAACCCACGCGGACACAGGGAGAACACACCAACTTCTCACAGACAGTCACCTGGAGCAGGACTCGAAATCCACAACCTCCAGGTCCCTGGAGCTGTGTGACTGCGACACTACCTGCTGCTCCACTGTGCCGCCAGCTTTGATTCCAGGTAAAGGAAAAAATAAAAATAAAACAAACAGGGCAAGCATGTTTCTACAAACCTTTGGAAAAGATCTCAAACCTTCTCCGCCAAGTCCTGCATGTGTAACACACACTATCACTTTCCCTATCTGTCTCTTATTATTTTTTTTTTTTTTTGTGAAAGACAAGGATGAAACTCTATTAAAACACTGACATAACCACATAGAAGATGAGCTGTCACATTTGTTCAGCAATGTTACCGTTTCTGTAGTCTTCATTAGCCATCATGACATGTAGAATAGATAGACCTGATAGGTTATGACATTTCTTGACAGCATTTAATATCTGTCATGGCATGTTTATGACATGGTAATATCAATGTTATGTAGTAGGGTTGAAGTGAAATACTACCACCATTTGTTTACAGACGTGTAGGAGTTCCATGCAGCGCTGAGAGACTGTCATCATCTCACAGCCCAGCAGTCACTCACCAAGCTGAACTGTGGCTGCCCTCTCGTCTCTTCTCTTATCTTCTTTCTCTTCTCTTTCTTTGTGGGTTTTGAAATATTTGATTGTTCTAGGTGTAAGCATTCCTTTAGATAAAAGCGGGAAGTCTAATATGTGTGGGGAGTGCATGACACAGTGGCTGTGAGGAGTATGTTTATCTTAAAGGCAGTATTTGATGGAAAGACTGGAACATGCTCTGTGTACAGTCACTAAGGATATTCCACAATATACTTATACTTATCCTTTCCGTAGGTGTTTGTTTTAAGACGCCTTTTTATGACACCAACAAACATCACTCATATTTTTAAGAGCCGTTTTCAACCAGTGTCACAAGCATAGACTGTTTTGCCTTTGACAGCTGATGAAGGAATGTTGGAACTAAACTGTATAGATGTCCGTTTAACTTAATGTTAGTTGTGATGTAAGGCTTATGGACATGTCATGTAGCCTTTTGAATGAATTATTACCCATATATATATAATATATATATATATATAATATGAAAACAAGACTTGTCAAATTGATGTCAGTCTTTTTTGGCCACACACAGAACAGGGCTGAACGCAAACTGCGGATTCAAATATGAATTCAGTAAATGAAATGCATTTGGTAATGGCTCCCCAGTGGACAATAACCAGACTAAGGACAGCTGGTAGCCCAGTGGTGAGGCAGGCGATCCAGATCCAGGAGGCTGTCACTTTGAATCCTTAGTTGTTGTTGGACTTGACCAGTCTGCCGTAGTGCCTTCAGGCAAGGTGTTTAACCCTTGCTGTCCCGGGTTGTGCTGATTTAAGAGTGGTCATTAGTGAGAATCTAAAACATAAACAGGTCTTTTATATGTTGAAAATTTGATTTGTAAATTTCTACTTAGAACAACAAGCTATTGCTTTGCTGCATGTCCATTTTAGTAGGAAATTAAGTTAAGGAAGGGAATAGGAAAGGGCAGGCTAGTTGACATTATGTTACACATCTGAAGAGGAATTCTTTTGACACATCCCCTTTCTGCATGTTGCACTTGTGGTTTACTGACATTTTACACTTTAGCAAACCTACAAGTCCCTATGTATATATATATATATAGGGTCAAGGGCAATGTTAAGCTGGGAACAATGTAACAGGTATTAGGTGATGCTGTCATGAATGTTATTGCATACACAAGCAAGAATGATTCATGATATTTTTTTTTTAAGTGAACTTTTCATTTTAAAATGGTAAAATGCAAAAAGCATCTGTTTTTTATTTATTTATAGTTTTTTTCAAAATAAGCAAAAGCAAAAGAGCAAACAATTTCACCAATTTGAAAAGAAAAGAAACTCACAAGGATATAAAGACAGGAAAATGCTCCATCCATATATTTTCTGGGACTGCTGTCAAGGCGATTCAAAGCATGTTCACTTCTGTTGTTTTATTCCTGTTGATCTCACTGTTCACTGATCCACTGGTTCAGCAGGACGGCTCTGGAACCATTATCTGAAATCATTATAGATATGGCACAATCTCCCACAGCTGCCAATGTTGCTGCCACAGATTACTATCTGCCACTGTTGCAAGATTATGGGAAAGAAAGAGTTTCTTTTAGGAGTGGGAGGAAATTTTTGGTCTACAGTGGTTTGAGTCTACTCTCTGTGTCTATCTTAAAAAGTGTTCCTCACAATGAGCAGATGTGGAGAAAAGGTAAAAGTATTTAGTGATGAAGAGTCGGCTTCTAAATCCTTTCTTCATGTGTCTGGAAGTCAGGATCAACACTTGGCTCATATTTCATAGAGTTGAACCAGTTGTCCTGGTTAAAACAGCAGCTCTGTGAAGATTATCTTTAAAAGTGAACACACCTTTAGTCATCTGGAAAAAACCTCCAGAAGAACAGAAGAATCATGTATCTGAGGGCAAATATGGGTACATATAATGTACATAAGGAAGTCTGGCACTTGTTTCTATGTTCTGAACTTGATTCATGAATTTCCTGAATCACACGAGGAGGAATTTGTATGTTACATCCACAAACATTTCCATGCAACTTTGATAAATGACCAATGTGTGTGTTAGATGTTTGTGTTTAGGCCAGTGGTCTTTTGAGTGTATGTTTCTGTCTTTATGTCTTACTTTGTTGAAACACAGGAATGTGATTTTTGTTACAAATTCTTGAGGTTTCTCAGACACTCCGGCCACACAGAGAATTACACTGTTATGTTCTGCTGTGTTTTTCTACATCTCAGCGTGTCTGTCTGCTGTTCCAGCTGGGCCTTGTTGCTGTTTTAATAAAAGCCCAGTTTGGATAGTCAGAAGCTTTCAGCACTTGTAAGATTTTTTATCCTTTTGCTGTTGGACTCTGCTGTTGGCACATTTTCAGCCTATTGAAACCCAGTGGTGGGAATCACATAGAAAATACTGAGCAGTGTGAGTGGGATTCCTGTAGACTTCAGGGTCCAAGTTTCCTTTAGTAATATGGCTGGTTGTAAAGATTTCCAGACTTGTGTATCCTCCTGTGTGAACCATAGGTGTCAACAGCATTTCTCATTAAATGCTTGGAAAATCACCCAGGTTTTGTAGATGTAATTTAACCTATAGCTTTCCTTGTTTGGTCTTTGTACATTTTGGCCATTTAAGTTTGGTTTTGAAAACAGAAAATGTGAAACAACTAGGCTGATTTTTCAGTAAAAAAATTAATTATATTTTGAAATGGAAAACTGGAAATTAAGATTTAAGAGAAGAAAAGAAAATTGCGATAAAAATAAATAATTCACCTAGCATGACCTAACAGACTACCAAGTCAAAAATAGAATCAGCTCTCTAGCTAGTGATTGTTCTCACGGGGAGGAATGTGGGCTTAATCTTATACTTTTATTTTACAGTGATGAAAAACAATAAAAGATGTTTGTCTTTTAAAATATAGCAAATAAAGTTTTAAACCAAGTCAGTCTTTTTCTTACTATATCTTTAGAGCTAGATTGCTGTGATCAGTTTCTACTCAAACGTTTCATATCAAAGTAGCCAACTTACTACTCCTGTTGTTTCACAGTGATAGATGCACTGATGCTTTAGAATATCGTTGCTGTCTAATGAAAGACTTGTATCACTAAAATAGCAACTTTAGAGGAGAAGGAAAACAACTCTTAACTTTCAATGAAATTTTTAGGTACTGTTGTGTGTCTATGCTGTATGGGGAGAGTTATGGTTTCAGATGAGAGGATTGATTCGAGCTGGCTATGCCCTTGAGCAAAGCACATAATCCTTCAGTTACCTATAAGGCACTGTTCTGCTCATGATGCTACCCAGATAGCAGACACATTTTAATTTAATCTGTGCCACTGTTGGCACTTATGGCCCAGTTACCGCACTGGTAAGTGTTGTGTGGGCAAGACACGGGCCAAATGACATGACCTAGACTTGACTTGAATTATAGCTTGTGTTGTGTAGGCCAAATGTCAGTCTTTGTGACTATAATCTTACACTGGCAAAAGTCATCTCAGCTCTATGTTTGGTAGCCCATCAGACAATAGTCATTCTTTTGTAGATAACCATATCTTCTCTAACATGGTCTAATATGTAACATACAGTTTACAATATTTGTACATGTAGCTGCCATGTTTCTTTGTGAAGTCTTGAGGAGTGTTACTGGCAGTTCTGATCCATAGTTTCATGTTCCCTGGTTTCTTTTGTGAAAGCATTAAGGGATTTGTCTTCTTTCTGGACTTTGATTACGGATTTCTCTGTGATTATCCCACCAGCCTGTGTTCTTACCCCTGCTGTGTTCCAATAAATGTACTCTGCACTCACATCCTACCACCCTTGGCTCCTCATTATTACAGAAGCCTTAGCCAACCATGACTGAGTTACAAACTCTAGCGAGTCCTCCAACAATAGTAAGGTAAGTTTGAAGAACAACAACTGGTATTTGCATAGCTGCCCGTTACCAATGCGAAGTCCACATTTTAGCCAAGAAAGAGCTCACACAAGGAACAAGGAGTTCGCAATGCTAGCCATAAGTAAGTGTACCTATCTTTGAGTGTCTGCATGAATGTAAAGCCCAGATCCAACTCTTACCCAAGCCACAAAACCCAGTCCAAACTTACCTGACTGGCTAAACCCACTGACCCAGCAAGTTTTAAATTTGAATCCACCCTAAATCCAAAGACAGATTATCAGATTTTGAAACTGCAACAGCAACTACACAATTTTAAGAATATTTAAGACACTCTACATTTCTCATGCTCCTGCTACACACGTTTTGGGTGAACTTTACATACATCACAACCCTTTCTATCATCATCTGCTGTTTTATTCAGTGGTGCCCTCACCCACTCCACAACCTCTGGAGCTGTTTCAATTGAAAGTAACTTTAAGGAGAATCCCCCAGACCATTACACCACCAGCAGCAGTACCATTGGTTCTTATTGTGAGATGCTGAGTTAGCTTTAAACCTAAACATAAAAGACAAAACCCCTGTCTTTCAAAATGTTCCACTTTGACTCTTCAGTTCAAAATTCTCTTTGGGTCTTGAACGTTTGGTAGGCTGATATCTCAGTACCTTTCTTTCAAATTTTTTCTGGGATTTCCTCGGAATGCAGCATATTTTACTACTGGTTGAGACCTTTTATCCTCATAGAAATTGCTGGAAAAATTCAGCAAACACGGTATTATATTCATTATATATATGGGTTATATTCAGCAGGATCTTTTTATGTATTTAGTCAGGTCATTTCTAAAACAATTCGGCGTTAATTATATGGAAAAATGTAGGAAACGTCAAGAGGTTGATGTTTTTTTACAGCACAGTAGCTATGTAGTTTTACAGATTTTTATAGCATTGAAAAAAGCTAGAAATAGAACATGCATGATGTATTACAAAAGTGTTTAAGTGTTTATCTTATGATATGAAAACAAATACAGATTCATGCATATTCATTTGCATATGCCCACACAAATAGTCTCATATCATGTGCATTTATTGAAGGTGTCAGAGAAAGAGTTAGAAAGAAAAAGAGAGAACAAATGCTTAAAAGTGTGTTTTGATCTACAACCCAATCCCAAGCCCATCTAACTAAATCAAACCTCTAACCAGTTTTTCAACATCTGCCAAGTAACAAGTAGCTTAAAGCCACAACCACTTATCTGTCTAAGCCCTGAAATCCTAGAGGGCACAACTGGCTCTTTTGGTGGGTAAGATGACCCCTTCCTTTCACCCAATCTTTTTGCTCATGCAGGTGTTGGTCAGGTTATGTGACAGCTCTTAGCAGTATGATTTCTCAGATGATTTAAGATGATCAGCAGCGCAGTATCAGCGGCAGTTTAAAGAGAAGTGGCTTGGCCTCAAGTGTTTCAGAGGAAGCACATTTTCCCTTGTCTTGAGGTTATGGATAGTCCAGCCTCCACTGTCCTGACTCCTTCTCTAGTCTTATTTGCCATTATTGTTGTCAGGTCCAGCTCCAGTTCCTACAATATCCAGATTTGGTCCCAGTCCCAAGAAAATAATGCTCTCACTATGTCAATCTGTTTTATAATTTTACAATTCCGTTTTGATAAATAATAAATTCCATAATATTTAATATGAGGGGTAACACAGCGGTGGATAATGAAGTGTTCCTAGGTTCAATCCTTGCCTTAGGTCAAGTCTGTGAGTGTGTGTGTGTGTGACTGAGCAAGTGTGTGATGTGTGATGCACATTAATGGACTGGTGCCCTGTCCAGAGTGAGTCCTTTCTTTGTACCCAATGATTTGGTGTAGGCCCTGGACCCACAGAAACCCTGAAAAGGATTAAGCAGTTACAATTAGTTACTTAATATTTCTTGGCGCCGAATGTCTGGTCAATGATGATCAGTCCAACTTTATATTCTATTTTACAAATGCAGGATAATAATGATATAATAATGATAATGTGCAATTATTTGTCATTGTACAATGTACAACAAAAATGTGTCTTCTGCATTTAACCCATCTGTGGCACTGAACACACACACTAGGGGCTGTGAACACACACCCATAGTGGCAGGCAGCCAACCTCAGTGCCCAGGGAGCATTTGGGGGTTCAGTACCTTGCTCAAGGGCACTTCAGCCATGGATGTCCCTGTCGGTTCTGGGGATTGAACCAACAACCTTCCAGGACCAAGCCCGGTCCTCTAACCATTAGGTCAAGGCTGCCCCTTGAACAACTGGCCCATGAGAGTGTAATAAAGCTTTAAAATATACTTTTACACAGATTGTACCTTGGTGAAAACACATGTATCTGTAGAGTTCCATTATTTTGACATTTTGATTGCTCTCCTTTTGCTGGACTCTGGTCCTCCAGGTTCACAGAAGACCCCATATTTGGCTGGAAACCAGAAAGGAACATCCTGCTTGGAAATCAGCAACCCATACAAAAATCTTGAATGCTTTTTCTGATCAAATGAATTGGGCATACTTCAGAGAGGTTCTCGGTCTTTAATATACATAAGAAATATTTCAAAGTAGAGATCTTCACAGCATTGTGACCACTATAGCTAACGCTGATTGCCATAGGGAGTTATCTAAGAGACTGCAGAAGTCTTATAGAGCTTTAGAATTGTAACATCAACGTGCTCCCAGTAGTGTGCCTGGTATGAAATTGAAAATATCATGTCTCCCTGTGGAGATACTCTGATGTATTCTCTGCCACAAACTGTGCAAACACAGAATGAGCTAGTTGTTAAACTTCATCACTTTTTCTCCCTCAATCTCGCTTTCTTTCTCTCAGCAAAGTCATATATGTAGTCTCCAAGTACATTGATTAGTTATTCTTCAGTGTTATACTGAAAAAAAAAGGTCCAGGACAACCACACGTGTGGTAGTTTCACTGTATTTGGGGTGGTCAGTTTTCGTCATTCGGTGTCACTTTTTTTTTACTGCCCAAAGACAAAAAAAAAAAAAAAGACACCAAAGAAGAGAAAATGGGTAAAGGTTCATTGCTTTGGCCAAATTTTGTGAAAGAATTGTGACACAGTTAAAAAAAGAACATTCCCAAACTTTGTATAAAACAAAAGCTGATGTAACACATTCCTCTGTCCCAACTTTTGGACAGAGGAGTGTGTTGCAGGTCTTGAACATTGAAAAGGTTTTCTTTGTGCTGTTCTCAGTTAAGTAACATTTCTAAGAGAATTAACAAATTAAAAAAAAACTCTTTTTTGTTTGTATCGCATTTTTAAAAATATCCTAATATACCCAGAAGCATGCAAAAAAAATCAGGCATGGTGGCGGAGCAGGTAGTGTCCCACAGCTCCAGGGACACTGGGTTGTGGGTTCGAGCTCTGCTCCGGGTGACTGTCTCGGTGCTCCGGTTTCTTCCCGTGGTCCAAAAACACATGTTGGTAGGTGGATTGGTGACTTAAAATTGTGAGTGTTTTGCCCTGCAAAGGACTTGTGCCCCATCCAGGGTGTGTTCCTTCCTGGCACCCAGTGATTCCAAGTTGTCTCTGGACCCTCTGCGATGCTGAACTGGATAAGAGGTTACAGACAATGAATGAATGAATAAAAATCAGTTGAGATGCAGAGTTTTGATTCGATCAACTGGGGCCTCACTTATCTTCCAGGCCCTATTTTCTGAACTCTCTGGGAGGTTCTTCATTTGAGGTCAGATTGGCATACAGCAGAGAGGAGCATCATAACCAGGCAGATAACACTATATTCAATTCTATAGTCAAATTTTCCTTGGGGGACTCAGAACTAAGGCGATGAGACTACAATCCTGTGCAAATTTGCTCTCCTGGATTCTGAATTATTCATCATGCATATCTTAAACTTCACTACTGGAGATGGCAAATAGGACACAATTGGATTTCATGGAATTCGTTTGCTGGCCTCCTTTTGCCCAAATATTGCAATTTCAGTATTCTCTCTATTATTTTCACAGAAGCTATTCATGTAGCAGAAATGTAAACTATACATCCATCAAAGAGGCTCCAGCTGGGCCTGCTGGCACTTTTTAATATGACTCTGAGATTGCAGGATGTTTTTTTTTGCCCCCCAGGTGTCCAGCATTGCCTTTGTAGTTGCACTGTTTGATTGATGGTCATTGCGAGACATGATTGTGTTTCGCTTCGGGACTCGGTCAGATTTCATGCAGCTTGCTTGGTGCTCTCTCTTTCTCTTTTTTCTTTTTATCTCTATGTCTCTCGTTCTCTCTTCTCTGTGAACACTGCATATATGTTGCGTGCTTCAGCAGCACATGAGACTGGGATCAGTCCCTTGGGACAACACAAGCAACACAAGCAGCCTGAGTATCTCTCAGTTTCTGCCTTCAGCTAAGCAGATTTGACAAGACCACACACACACACACACACAGGTACACTTGCTGGGCTGGCTTGAAATGAGCTACTCTTCATTGATTTAAATTGCTGCCTCATATCTTTCATCTTCGTGGGAGAGGAAGTAGGGAGAGCATCATGCAGCTCTTAGTTGATGCTTGCTCACACACACACACACTCTGACAAACCACTGTTGCCACCTTTATTACTTTCTCATTTGCATTCTGGTGAGTACTTTATTCCCCATGTTGCTGGGGGGAGCGATAATGCCTGTCAAACGTAGCGCAATAACAGACAACAAAGTCATTCTGTGAGCTCTCTCTCTCTCTCTCTCTCTCTCTCTCTCTCTCTCTCTCTCTCTCTCTTTCTCTCCACCTTCATTTAAGGCACCTGAACTGGGATTATGTGTGTGGGCGTGTGTATGTGAATATGTGTGAATCTGTATTTGTTTTCATGTCAGAACATATATACTTAATCACAAGCCAACTGTCAGCTTAGTGCACTGTTCATGTTCTATTTCTGGTTTTCGTTGCTATAAAATCTGTAAAACCCTACTTCTCAGCCACAGTGATATGAAAACTATTCGCCCACCACCTGATGTCTCCTGTATTTCCATATATGTCACATTGATTTGTTTTAGAAGTGAACATAAGACAAAGATGACCTAAGCAGACACATAAAATGTCCTGTTTAACCTAAGCACCACTTTTACTGCAATGTGACGTAGGTTAAAAGGTCACAACCAGCATTAGACCACGCTGCAAATAAAGAGAATTATTTGAGAAATTATGAGAAAGCAATGTGCTGAGATAATTCAATCTAGTAGGTGTTACAGTCTGTTTCCAACGCTCTAGGAACCATTTTAAGGCATTGTAAAGCTGGGCTGAAAAGTCAATTTTGGAATGAGGTGTGTGGGGGGCTTTGCTGCTTCAAGGCCTTTAGCAACTTGCAGCAATTATCAGATACCTGCCATTCCCCAGCTGGCAACCATCATCAATAGATGGTGGTATTTGGTTGAATGGACATCACCAATGGGTTGGCTCCATACCAGAAAATCATGAAGCAGAATGTCAGGTCATTATTAGGTGTCTTGAAGCTCATACACAACAGGGTTATACAGCAAGACAATGACCTAAAGCACAAGAAAGTCCATGTGAATTTAAGATTTTAAGTTTTGATTGGCCTAGTTAAGTTCTGATACTGAGATAAAATAGCAAAGTGCTTAGAAAGATAGTTCATGATTGAAAGTGAATGCAATTTTGACTGGAGGATTGGGACAAAGATCCTTCACAGTGATTTAAAAGTCTAAACTCAATATATCCAGCAATGCTTGATGTAACCAGGTACAGGAGTAACATGCCAGACTGCTTTGGTTCTTCTCGCCTTTTTGTATTTACCTGAATTCTGTGGGGTCTATTAAACACATTGCTCACCCTCCTGCTGTGACAATAATCATTGGCCCAATTACTGCCGTATATTAACTGGCCCCATTTTTTCTAGGTAGGTAAGATGTTCCTCACTTCCCCATCGCCCCACATTTCTCCTCCAAGTGCATTGCGCTTCCAGTGATGTTTTGTTAACACACCAGGTCCCTCTCAGATCTCTTTTTTTTTGCCCTAACCCTGAACTCCTGACCTGCTGTTTCATCCCACAGACATAAAACACATATTTGTAGATAAATTGGCTGTGTGAAATTGTCCATAGTGTGTGTGTGTGTGTGCATGTGTGTGTGTTTGTGTTTGCAATACCATGTGATGGAAAGTCACCCCGACTGGGTGTGTACCTGATTTGCGTAAATGAATTCCTAGTATGCTCACAAACCAACTCTATCATGATTAAGATGATAAAGTTACAGAAAATGAATGCATGAATTCAGCTACTCACTGAGAATAATGTTTTCTTTCATGTTTATTTAAGGACAGCATCAGATTTCTCTTGACTGGTAAGGATTAAACAGTAAATTTCACACTTGTGTCTAAAGACAATGCTTTTGAACAACAATCTAAATATCTTAGTGTGGAATAAATAACAGGAAGTCATGTCAATACCATTACACAAATGGCTTCTGTCGGTAAACGTAGACAGACACGTTAATGTTGGCAGAAGAACTGCAATGCCCTCTAAGGCCCTTTAAGTTTTGAAAACCTCATCCAATATTTTTCTATTTTATTTTATTCTATTAATTAATAATCCACCCCCCTTTGTTCCAGTGTTAGCCTTGACTGTTCGGGGAAGGCTTTACACTAGACACTGGAACATTGCTGTCAGGATTTGATGGCATTCAGGCATAATAGTGAGTTCAGGTACTATTGTTGGGTGATCAGTTCTGGATCAAGTCAAGCACTCCATCTCATTCTAAAAGGCACTGGACGGAGGTTTATTAACACAGTTCCACTGATTTAAATGGCAATATTAAAGAATGTATACTTCAGTTGGCACTGGGCATGGTGATCTTAAGCTTGTGTGTTGAAGCTTCCATGTGCCATTTAATTTAATGATTTTCCATGGAAATTACACAATACACAATACACAATATTTATACACACTGGATAAACATTATAGCTGGTCTCTGCAAAGGTTCAGATGCATAGTGTAGTGCAGTGTAGTGTAGGGCAGTGTCCATTAAAGGGGTAGGTACATTTTAATAAATCCAAACCTTGATTCCAAGACTGTACCAGTTTCATAACTTAGCCAAAACTGGTATGAATTCACATCCTACTGGGCTCAAGCAAGTTTTTCAAGACCTCATAGGAAAACATCAGTTCTATCCTGATGGTTTTTCAGAAGCATATGCAGATCTGCTATTACAGTAGATTGGGCAATCAAAGGGGAATGACGTTTCAGCCTCAATCATCCAGATTGCCTTTGTTTCCAGTGTTCATCCATGTTACAGTATTGCACGGTATTGCAAGGCTCCTGCAGCTGATTGAGATGTCTTTTCTCCTTAGAGCATCCAGGCTCTTTCAGAACTGTGATTGATATGCAGTCAGTACTGATTTACTCTCCATACTTTGATCTTGTGCTTCAAAGTGACCACTTGCCTTTTTCCTCAACCACTAACCAAACATCCCACCATCCCACTGTTTCAGTTATCTCTAGCCGTGTCCACTAAGGTGCTTTATGTGAGTTCCGAGGAAGGACGATGGGTTAACACAGCGTCCCTGGATTAAGTCATGCCCATGAGCTGAGCTAATCGGAATTGATAGCTCCTGGTTTGCGAGTGTGTGTGTGTTTGTCTGTGTGCGTGTGTGATGCTTGAGAGAGTCAGAGAGTGAAAGGATGAAGGAGTGGAGAAGGAGAAGAGGGAAAACAAAGCAAGTCCCAGTATATTCTATAGGCACAAGGAGGTTTGACACAAACGTTATCATTTTCTCTCAAGGTCAGACTTGGGAGATGGGAGGGCTTAGCTGGAGATTCCTCGGGCAATGTTTCTTCATGTCTTACTGATGGATCAATGTTATTCAATACAGCAACACTAACCAAGCACACATACACACATACTTTTCAGGACATAAGGTCATTGTCATATTATATATATATATATATATATATATATATATATATATATATATATATATATATATATAATGTAATTAATTTATTTAGGGTACACCAGCTGTAGTCATAGATGTTCCCGCATATATAATATCCACTGAAAATGCATGAAACAAAATGGGACACTCTAGAAAACAACTGCACCTGGTCACCATGTCCACTGCGTAGTGTCAGTTAGAGGGCTACAAAGCCCCCAAGCACTGGACTGTAGAGCAGTGAAACTGGTTCCCTAGACTGATTTGTGCTCCATCCAATACATTTTAGATTAGCGGGAGTGGTGTTTATGATCCGGGACTAATCATCCAACATCAGAACCTGACCTCGCTAATGCTCTCAGGGCTGAATGTCATCAAATGGTCAATGATGCTCTGAATAAGCTTGGGCACTCACTCAGGAAAATAAAATTACATAGCAAATGTTTTGGACTGTGGAGGAAAGCAAAATGGATCACCTGGAGAAAACCCAAGCAAACACAGGGAGAACAACTCTTCACCGAAGGTGACGACCCAACTGAGGACCCTGGAGCTGTGTGGCAACGACAAGACCTGCAGGCCCACACTGTCACGTCAAATTATACAAGCCAATCTAATTTACTGTGGAAATTTTCATTCATAATGCAATGTTTTTCTTATGAAAGTGACAATATGTGTCCCTTTACGCTACAAGGCCTGCTCATCGCACATCTGCACCATTGTTACCCTTTTTTCTTCTGGGAAGACTTCACATTACATGTCAGAACACTGCTGTCAGGAAAGATTGCATTTAGCCATGAGAGCATTAGTGAGATTAGAAGATTAGTTGGAGATCTTGAACACCAGAGAACATAGATTCACTGCTCCACAGGTCAATTCTGAGGTACCTTATACTCCTCTAGCAGATACCTGCCATTGAGGCCTGTGATGTTAGGTGCACAGGTATGTTTCATAGACTTTTGTTAATTTTGAGGAGGCTTACCTTTAACATATCTATAATTACTAACCCAAACCTTAACCTTAAAACATGTCTTCACCATGAAATGAAACAATTCATTGTGTGTTTAAATAAGTTTAAAAGCATTTCTTTGTGTAAGGGAGAATTTATATAAAAATTCTAGCAGTCTTCCACTGTTTTGTCATTGTATGTTAACAGTAACACAGTATTAAAAGTATTAACAGTATTATAGTCATTTTATTCAACAAAATATAACTGAAGTTATAAGCAATGTGTAAATGGCAAGCGAGAAGTATTTATTTGTAACTTCATTCATTATGTGCTCCATCAAAGAAAAAGCTCTGCAAAACATGTACATCAATTAGTTCTGTACTTGAGGATAACGTTGTATTAAAACGTACGAGTGAGTTTCGGTTTAGGCGTTGATGGCGATGGTGATTTTGATGTGAGTGATTGTGAATGTAGCTTATTAGTACTTAATTTTAAGTCAATAGTCAATGTACAACAATTGTTATTTGTAATATTACACTCTCAGAAAAAATACTGTAGAGGTACATTATTGGTCACTAAATGTACAAGCATAACTTTAAATGTACAGCAGTGGTTTAAAAGTCCAGTCGTGTACTTTATGTACCCAAAATGTACTTTACATTCTCTTCACCAGAAGGAGAGGTGAATATTTGTAATATTTTATTACAGAGCTGTGTAAAAATAAAATAATAAAATGTAAGTCCTGGAGATTAAATGGGGCATAGGAAATCAACACAATTTTAAAATCTACAATTATAACTGAATAAGGTACAATTATGTTCCGTAATTAAAGGTACGGATATGTGCCCTTGAAGGCACCACAACAAAAGCTACCTCCATAGAGACAAAAGAATGAGAATGTTTGTATTTGGAATCTCAATTATATGTTACACAAAAACACTTTAAAACTAGGGATACATTGGGGACTTGCATAATGTGAGTGCGTAAATATGAATTGTTCCCCAAAAAGCTGATTTATTCCTGGTATACACACACACACACACACACACACACACACACACATCTATTCCCTACAGCTAACTTCCTTACATCTTTCAGTCTTTCATCAAGCACTATCCTGAAGAACAAGGCACACTGCCAACCATTTGAACAGACACACATTTTTTGTTCTAAGCATTGTGGACATTAGGTTGATTAACTTCACCCATAACTACAAATAGCCTAATTCTAATCTTAATCTGACCTGAACAATCCAATCTTTCTCACTTCATACCCCATAAATTTACATTTACTGTGGGCCCCAGCTTGTGCTCACCACAAGGAAGACAAGTCACTACAACCTAAGTGGGTATTTGTTCCCCACAACATCAGTGAAACCTGGTACGCACACACACACACACAAAAGAGAGAACACGTGTTTACTCACTGCAGTGCCTTTTTGATATTTATTTTCACAAGCTCTTGATCGCTGTGTGCCGCTTGTAGCTAAATCAATGCTGCAACAGAATGTGGGAGTTAGTTTCCCTCTAATGAGAAAAGCGGTGGGAAAAATATAGCACTCTGTATTAAATATTACTGTGCCACAGACAATATCTGCTTTTGTTTGTGCCTCTTTCTGCACATTGCAAGAAATACTGTATTCAGCAGGTCCAGTTTGTCTACTTCTTTTCTCACCATCAATAAAGCCCTGTGGCAAAGCTCAGAAGATGTAACCAAAAGTCTGTGGACACCTGCTCATCCACCCTTTTGTCTGAAACCAGTGTTATTATTAGGGAGTGTGTGTCATTTTTGCTGCTGTAACAGACTCAATATTTCGTGGGAAAGACTTCACTTGATTTACACTAAATTGCTGTAAATATTTAATTGCGCTCACATCCAGGCACCGTCCACAGTGCTTATACCACTCTGGCGGACACTTAGCATTGATCATGGTGAAAACAGAGTTTTGAAATATATACTGAGAGAAGGAAAGAGAGTTACAGAGAAGGGAGGGGGGAGAGAGAGAGGGAGTGATAGAGAGCGAATGATTGGTTGTGAAAAAGAAAGGGGGAGTGCCAGAGATAGAACGACAGAGACAGAGAAAGTGAGAGAAAAATGCATTGATTGAGAGTGAAACCAAAAAGACTGAAAGAGAGTGTTGGAGAAAGACAGAGATAAAAAAAAAATCAGACATCCATCATGATTAATCGATTGTTTCTGCCTGATCCATAACCGTCCAGAGGATATAAGCTCGTCGCTGAATCAATGCTGCCGTTGACCCAGTTGTGGCATTTGAAACCTGCTGACTCTCAAAAATGCCTCTGAGATCAATTAGAAAAATAGGAGAAAAAAAGGAGGCAATGAAATTGGCAGGTATAAATAATGTGCTTTAATGCTCAGTGCTAATGACAGGTCAGTCACCTGTGGTCATTAATGACGGCGGCAGAACTGGACAGATGCTTCTGGAAAAGTGGGAGAATGGAAATGAGGAGAAAAGAAATTATAATCAAACCTAAACAATAACCAAAGAGGAGACAAAATGAAAATTGAAGTGCAGCACTATTTCTGATATGAATTGTGCCTGTTGATACTCAGCCATTAGTGCTACAGTTCTCTGGAGGTCTGTCACAGTTTGTTTGAGTCAATCTTATATCCTAAGCAGTCTTACAGATGTACAAGCGTTGGTTATCTTGGAAAGATCACTGCGTCGAACCCCACTTTTGCCATCCAAGGCTGAAAGTCCTAGAGATAACCACTGGCTTCACTGTCTGGGAGGGTGGTCGAATAGCCTCACTTCCGTGTGTGTGCAGTATTAGCACAGACCTCTGTGGATGAGACAGATCTGCATTTCTCTCTGGGGTGCTTGAACCATTCAGAGGCATTATTTAACAAGGGTGGCTAGAAAAGAAGCAGCGGCTGACTTCACAGGTCTCAGATGTAGCACGTCCTTATATCCCACCCTCCCTGCTTGATGGCTTTGTGCGTGATTTGAGGAAGGGGGTGTTGTAACTTACAGAGTGGAATAGGCAACCTCTAAATTGGGGACAAATGATATGAAAGCTACTTTTCTGTCTGGTTTTCTACTTTTGTCTCAGATGTAATTCATGCTTTTACAAATAGACAGGCATATGAGAGCAACATGTGGATCAAAACAACAACCAGGTCAGACAAATCAGGGAAGGTAGAAAGAAAGGAAGATTCATGGGTAACAATGTATTGTAGGTTATCATTCTTAAGGGTACATGACACCTACATGTAATCCACCTTCCAGCCTTGACGAATGGATGCAATGAGGTGGGTGTATGAACCAGTGTTCTAGGGTCTGGGAGTAGTCACTAGAAGCTACACACTTAAAAATGATGGTTCTTTGGTAAGAAAAAGAGTTCTTTGATAAAGGAAACAGATCAAAAAACATACCCTGGTAGGTGGATTCATAACTCAAAAATGTCCCTAAGTGTGAGTGCGCTGCCCTGCAAAGGATTGGCGCCCCCTTCAGGGTGTGTTGCTTCCTTGTGCCCAGTGATTCCGGGTAGGCTCCAGACCCACCGCAACCTTGAACTGTAAGCCGTTACAGATAATGAATGAATGAATGAATGAATGTTCTGTAAGTAAATTATCATTGTCTCTAATGAAAAGATTATATATTCATGTTGTTTTGTACGACTTACATAACTATTGTTTTATTATTTTATTTATTTATTTGTATTTCATGTTTGTTACTATATTATCATTGAAAGAGCTGGATCCTGTTTTTCACGTGTTTGTTAGTTTGTTTGTTTGTTTGTTTGTTTGTTTGTTTTAAACACATTTGCTCTTGCTTCACTCTAGAAATATCCAGCAAGCATGAAAAGATTGAGATCTAATTTGGAACCAACTCCAAGGTTTGAAGGTACAAAATCAGTTATGGCTTTAAAAACTAATAGAAGAGTTATAGAGGAATCAATTCTAGAAGAAACAGGCAGCTCTATAAAAACCTATTGAATTTGATGGAGCAAATGCTTTATTAAGCTTTTCCCAGCAGGAAAGCTTGACTCTCTCTCTCTCTCTCTCTCACACTCACTCACTCACACACAGACACACACACACACACACACACGCACACACACACACACACACACACACACACACACACACACTCACTCACTGTGCAGAAGGCTGTATGGAGGCAGGAAAGTCATGCTGAGAGCTGTAATGGTGATCTTTGAAGTGTGACCTCTGAACCATGCTGTGAATGGCAGCGCCTCAGAGAGAACCCCCACCCTACCCCCCACCCCACCCCATCACATATACTGCTCTTCTTCTTTGTCTCACTGTTACACTCTGCACTGTATATGTAAGGAGGATTGACCTGGAACTGGCAACCTGCTGCACTTGCACAATGTAATCCAAATCACCTGAAAGTAAATCCATCCAGGAGAGAATACAGTAGCAGGAGCTCTGACATCTACAGTGTATTCTATATTCTATGTGTCATGTTGTCACAGATTGGTAACTACATGATAGGCAGCCATATGGCCTCTCATCATAAGGTGCATTTTGGAGAATGGACATAAATGCAGGTTTTCTAGGGTAATAACTGGCTAAAGATTCTATTATGAGAAGATTGTGAGTTCAGTCCGTAGGGATGGCTCCAAGAAAAGCACACCTCACATAGTCCACATAAGCATTTGTGTTAATTCACCAACCTTTTTGTTTGGTGAGACAAAAACATTTAGGGCACATTATTTTTAAGGCCTCAGTTATGTAGACTATGGTGCAACAGAGTATTTTGCAGTGTCTCAGGCTAGAAGGTAACACCCAGTCCTTTTTTTCAGCTTAAATCAAATCCTGTTCCTTTCCATTGTCCCTCAGTTTCTGAAGAAGCTAAGGAGGGAGTATTTGCCCATTTGGCAATGAAAAGAATTTGAATTGTATATGAGACCACTAAATCATATAATTCCATCTTTTTTCCTATTTTTGTTCCATTTTTTTCTTGTTGGTTGTATTATTGTTGTTTGTTTACAAAATTGATCCAAAAACATCTGGTATCCTGGTTTAAGACATAATATCTTTCTATTAAAAAACAAAATGTTTAAGGGTGGGAAAATTATGTCAGAGATACTGGAGTATTCTCCTCCCAGCATGTTGAGCTACTGCTATAATGTAGGTATAATACAGGTGTCACAGAGGAGGCATGTGCTAGTAACAAGTAAAACATCCATCCATCCATCCATTATCTGTAACCGCTTATCCAATTTAGGGTCGTGGTGGGTCCAGAGCCTACCTGGAATCATTGGGCGCAAGGCAGGAACACACCCTGGAGGGGGCGCCAGTCCTTCACAGGGCAACACTCACAGTTTCACTCACACACTCACACCTACGGCACTTTTGAGTTGTCAATCCACCTACCAACGTGTGTTTTTGGACCGTGAGAGGAAACCGGAGCACCCGGAGGAAACCCACATAGACTGTGGAGCTGTGTGACTGAGGCCTGCTGCGCCACTGTGCCACCCCGATTTCAGTACAGTGTTGTAAAAATAAAATAAAAGTAGGGGGTGCCCCTACTCTTACCTACTGATGTTTTAAATGGTACTGGCATATTACAAAAAGAAAATCACTTTTTGAGGGCATAAATTAGTTAATTTGGATATATAAACTTACCAACACAACTGTGAAACAAGACAACCCAGTCATAACTCTGTCAATGATCTGACTAAGTCTGAAAACATGGGATTAAGTACCAAATCAATGTCAATGTGCAATTATTTGTCATTGAACAACGTACAACGAAATGTGTCTTCCGCATTTAACCCATCTGTGGCAGTGAACACAAACACTAGTGCACTAGGGGCTGTGAACACACACCCAGAGTGGCGGGCAGCTGTCCCCAGTGCCCGGGGAGCGTTTTGGAGATTCAGTGCCTTGCTCAAGGGCACTTCAGCCGTGGATGTTCCTGCCAGACCTGGGGATCAATCTGGCAACCTTCCGGTACCAAGCCCGGTCCTCTAACCATTAGGCCAAGGCTTTTAGACCTTTCCTGCTTCCTCGTCTATCTTTGACAACAGCACAAGCCCATTTTACTGAGACAGCAAGGACAAGGTTAAGCATAGTGAATCAAACACAGCTAGCACGGAAAATAAATTTACTGGATAAATATGGTGGAAAAAAACAATAATGGCTACAAACCAGAGCTTTCGCTCTTCACCCCTCATTCCTGGGTGGTTTCTCGTTTAAAGAAAAAAGCATTAAAACCAGTCGATCTAAACAGGGCTGTTTAGATGTGGAAAATGTTGCTTTTGTGCTTGGTCCTTGAGATATTTTGATTAAAGCATGTTACAGAGATTTTATTTAGACCCCTGGGAACCCTGATATCTCGTTGGAAACTGGTAGAATGTGTCCTTTTTCATGCAAACGTAATATAACATGAATAAAGTACTGCATTTTGGTACCTTATTATAAAATATTATACGTTACAGCAGAATCGAGACAACAAAATAGTCTTGGCTGAAAAATCATCATTGATGTAAGGAGAACATAGTGGAAATTGGCTTTAAAAAGGAGGAGTATATGTGGGATTATATATGGGGGGGAGAATAAGAGACGGAGAGAGAGATGGATGAAAAGGAAGGGAGTGAGAAAGAGGCAGAGTGTGTGAGAGAAAAGTGTATATGTGTGTAAGAGCTGACTCTATAGTGTGTGACATGTGATGTGCTTGAGGACGATGTAGTAGCTCTGGGAATGTAGTGGGCAGCAGGTGGCCAGAGAGAGAGAGAGAGAGAGAGAGAGAGAGAGAGAGAGAGAGAGAGAAACAGAGGAGCCACAGGACAAACTCGATCAGCTCTCTGCAGCGGGGGAGTCCAGCAGCCATAGACAAGCGAAGACCTGGCAGGACTAATCTCTCAGATAATAGACTTCTGACCGCTCTGAGCTGGCAGGGATCAATGCTGGGTCAAAACCAGCCAAATGAAAAAGGAGACATTTTCCTTCCTCATCACTGACCATGCTCAGCCCTCTGCCCAGCTCATCTCTGACTTCACAGTGGACAGCACAACCGTCCATCATTGCTACTGCCCACAGTAAAGCAGTGGTAGTAGAGCCCATGTATCACATACACACAGAGATAGATATACAGAGGGGTCCAGAACCACTACAGATATGTTTTCATTGTGATATCGTTGCACTTATATAGTGCCTTTCTAGATACACATGGACGTTATTACAGAAGAAATTCACCGAACCTCCATGTTTTTGGACCTTGGGAGGAAACCAAAGACACCGGAGGAAACCCATGCAGCCACAGGGAGAACACGCTGTGTTGTTCAGTTCAATGCACATACAGATACATGTCCTGATGATAAAAAGTCATGTCTGCGAGACCTATGTCCAGCAGCTGGTGCTGGAGGAACAGAAAAATTTAAAATAAGCAAGTTAAGAAATGTTTAGTAGTGTAGCAGGCCATCTAGGCTTAGATAAGTGAGCCATCATGGTAAACACAGCAACACAGTCTGTGTTCCAGCAAACGGACGCTCAAATCACACACATTTAGAAGATAAATCCTCATACCTGTCAGCACAGAGTCAAATGATGGGTTTTCTGAATTCTCACTTTCTGTTAGCTACTGAGCTTGTGGGATTTTTTTTCTCCATTAATTTTCAGAGCGTGATATCACCAGTCAGTGAGGTTCCACTGTGCCCCCTTCCTGTGGCTCTCTCAAATGCACATGAATGTCCTAATTTTGCTTTGTACTTCATTTAGACACAGTGGATCTAGCCAGTGTTAGGCACTGGTTATGGTGATCTTAGAGCCATGGAGATGATACATTTTATTTATTATTTTATTATATATTTATATATGATTGTTATTTTAGGTAATTATATTTTAGGTTCACAATAAAACAGCTTAATTAGTGCTGCCTAAAGTAACAGAAATACTATACTATAGAAGAGGTGTCTACTAACAATTGGACGTACATTGTATCATAATAGTTATATAATAATAATAATAATAATAATAATAATAATACTGATGATGATGATAATAATGACAATTCCCCTTGATTAGATATTTTGGTTGATGAACTAACATACAGGAAACTGGCACACTGTGTATTGAATGGTCCACTCCCCAAATACTATTTGGTCAGCAATGCCACCAGATGGTCTATTTTGTCTCCAAAATGCATCAATATGGTAGGTGTAACCAGGGATTTAATTGAGATGTAGCACACCAGACCAGAGGGATTGAAATACAGAGATTTTGCTTTTTTGCAGACAACATTGTCCTTCTGTCTTCATTATACGGAGATCTCCTGCACACAGCTGAGATGTTTGGTGCAGCACATTTGAACATCCATGTCTGAGACCATGGTTATTTTCTGGAAATGACAGTATGCGCCCTCCAGGTGAGAGGGGAGGTCCTACCCAAAATGAAGGAGCTTCATCTTGTTTACTAGTGATGAGAAGAGGGATTGAGAGATTGACCATAGGTTAGGTGCAGCGTCTGCAGTAATGCAGTCACTATACCAGACTGTAGTGGTAAAGAGTGAGCTGAGCTATCAAGTGAAGCTTAAGTCAGTCAATCTATGTCTCCACCCTCACCTATGGTCTTGAGCTTTAGGTAATGACAGCAGATACAAGCAGCTGAAATGGGTTTTCACCGTCTGAGAGCTGGGCACACGCTTTGTGATAAGGTGAGGATCACTGCGATGAGGAGCTCAGAGTAGAAATGCTGCTCCTTCACATTGAGAGGAGGTAGTTGAGGTGGTTCAGGCATATGATAAGGATGCCTCTTGGTCATTTGGGGATCTTTAGCCTTCCAACCCACTTAGTCAGAAAATATGGGATAAAATGTGTTATTCAGGTTTTGTTCTGCATCTAACATAAAATGCAGAGAATTGAGAAATGCTCCATGTGCTCTTTTCAGTCTCTTCAATCACAATGCCAGATTGCGTTTATGTGAGAACATAAAAAAAAAAAAAAATATATATATATATATATATATATATAAATATATAGTATAAAACATTCTGGTTTATTTAACACGTATTTGTTTACTACATATTTCCATATGTGTTCCTTCATATTAATAATACTGCATATTATCTACTTGGCTCTGCATTTTTTGCTTTTCCACTAGGCAAGTCTTTTACCTGGTACCTAGTACCTTCTTAGTCTCTGCTCGCTGCCAGTTCCAATTGAGCCGAGTAGGTACTAAACATGACTTTTTAACCTTACCGAGTGCTGATTGGCCAGAGAGGCTTGTCAATCAACACAAACTACAGACCTCCAGTCTAGCCATCTCAACTAGCCATCTGTAAAATCTCCTTAGACTACATTTCAATATTAGAATCACTCATGGTGTGTCTAAATTTATTTAGTGGGTATAGCATCATGTACAGACTTTTTTTTTTTTTGGACATAGTAACAGTTTCCTTTCATACTAGGCTTCAACGGGACTTACGTTCAGCTGGTGAAATTGCCTGCTGGACTCTTGTGCTGAAGTGAGATGTGGCTCATTCTCATTTAAAGGAACAAGCACTGAAACTGATTGTTCTGAAAAAGGCTCTTTTGACGCTTGTGGAATTTTGACAAAATCAGATCAAACGGAATAGGGAATTTACCCCAGGGAACAGTTCTAACTTTTGGGAAGGATGTATATTATGTTTCTATTAACCCCTATGATTATTTTGAGAGTGGTTGGAAAGTCAGGTTTTCTCGCCCAACAATTTTGACTAACATCACAAATGCTATATTTACGGAATGGGCAAAAATGTCCAAAGAAAAAATCTTGAGGAACACATTTCCCAAACAAGCAAAGAAAAGAGAAGGCCATTGTGCATGCATGATTTTAACAAGTTTATTCTGAGAGTGTCAGTCACACTTTGAAAAGCTGTCTGGGACATATTATATATTAATACAGACACATGATGTTGATATGTGCGTTTGTGTGTGTGTGTGCAGCAGATACATTGGGAGGTTTTTATGCAGGTTATTCACAGGTGGGACTGAGTTGTGCTGGTGGAGTGTGAATCATAACTGTGTTCTGCTCAGCTCCTGCAGCTGCAGCTGGAGTGACAGCTGGTGGAACAGTCAGCTGCATTTTTTTGCGCTGTCTGTAGTGGGAATATGAATAATTAGAATGCATGAAGCATGAACGCATTTAAAAACAGCAACTGATGATGCGAGAGGTTCCTAAACCCCTTCAACCCTCTGATGCCTTCAGTAAATACTTAATGCCTGCTTATGTGAAACCTCATATATATATATATATATATATATATATATATATATATATATATATATATATATATATACACTACCGTGTACAGCAGTGGAACTGCAATAATGAAGCAACATCCATAAACTTTGGGAGCTGGACAGAGTTTATGATCCTGAACTAATCCTCCAACATCAATACCTAACTTATGTAATGCTCTTTGGTGTAAATGTAATCAAATTCCCATGTTGTGAAATGCTGTTTCAGAAGAGTACATGGTACTGCAGGAAATGGATGCACCTACAAAAGCATCAAGTGTGAAAGAAGAAAATCCAGTCAATCCAGGGCTGAAAAATGTATAAAACATGAGATATATTGAGCTGTTCAGATTTTGTGTATTACATAATAAGGGTATATCCAAACCCAGCATTAGACCCTCTTTAATGCAAGAGCACAGTAGTGAAATACAAGGACCAGAGTGGAGAATGAATAGCACCAAGCAAAAGTGATACAGGGAAATGAGAGGATCAACTCAAATAAGTCAAACGTGGTATAAACTGTAAGACAACCATGTGAATGTTTAAAAAAAAAAAAAAAAGAAATGAGACCTGAGCAAAAAGGAGAAAGTCAGACAAACAGGAGAGCCAAGCAAAAGAGCAGAGGAATAAGAGTTCTAAGCAAACACTTTTATGTCTTCCCACAGATGCTCAATGGGATTTAGGTCAGAACTTTGACTGGGCGATTCTAACACATGAAAATTCTTTGATCTAAACCATTCCACTGTAGCTCTGGCTGTATGTTTAGGGTCACTGTCTTGCTGGAAGGTGAATCTCCTTCCCAGTCTCAAGTCTTTTGCAGCCTCCAACAGGTTTTCTTCCAGGATTGGCCTGTATTTAGCTCCATCCATCTTCCCATCAACTCTGACCAGCTTCCCTGCTGAAGAAAAGCATCCCCACCACATGATGCTTCCACCACTATGTTCCACAGTGGGGATGGTGTGTTCAGGGTGATGAGCTGTATTACTTTTCCGCCATACATAGCGCTTTGCATTTAGGCCAAAATGTTCAACTTTGAACTCATCTGACCAGAGGACCTTCTTCCACATGTTTGCTGTGTCCCCTACATGGCTTGTGGCAAACTGCAAATGGCACTTCTTATGTCTTTCTTTCAGCAATGGTTTTCTTTATGCCACTCTTTCACAAAGTCCAGATTTGTGGAGTGCATGACTCATAGTTGTCCTGTGGACAGATTCTCCCACCTGAGCTGTGGATTTCTGCAGCTCCTCCAGAGTGACCTTGGGCCTCTTGGCTGCTTCTCTGACCAGTGCAGTTGTAGAATAATTTTTCCATTTGTGGCTGATTGATTGAACATCCTTGGGATGCTCAAAGCTTGTGATATGTTTTTATAACCTAACCCTGCTTTAAAATTCTCCACAGCTTTATCTCTGACTGGTCTGGTGAGTTCCTTGGTCTTCATGATGCTGTTTGTTCACTAGCATTCTCCAGCAAACCACTGAGGCCTTCACAGAACAGGTGTATTTATACTGAGACTAAATTACACACAGCTGGAATCTATTAACTAATTAAGTGACTTCTGAAGGCAATTGAGTGTACTGGATTTTATTTAGGAGTAGCGGAGTAAAGGGGGCTGAATACTTTTGCACGTCACACGTTTTAAAATTTTGAAAACCATGTATCATTTGCTGCCAACTATGTCCCTGTTTTAAATGCATTCTTCTGCCTGTTTGAACTTGACATAATTTACACATTTCATGTTATATGACTTTTAAAAAGTATTGTCTCTAAAAAGTGGGTAATCCATCAGTTTATCTGTGGTTCTGCTCCTCTCTGGATTAAAACCAAATAGGATTCATGTATGCAAACTTATAATTAAGTGGAGTCTTTTATTGTGGGTGGCATCAGGCAAATTGTGGGGAAGTGGAGGTGCTGCTAGTCACAGTACACCCTCTATATCTAACGAGGGCTACATAATATCTAGGAAAATTATAATCACTTTTTTCCTGCAATAAAAGAGCTCTGTTAAGTATGTGAACATAGTATATGTTCCTAAATGTACCATCCATTCTCCAGTCTTGAAAGTGGGTTTTTAAAAAGTTTTTTTTTAATGCAAAACAGTGCAGGTAATTAAAACAATGATGATTTACATGAATCAGACTTCAGTCACAATTCAGTGTTTTTCTGTTTAAGGATGAAATGACTGGAAAATGGAAAGTTAGGTTGGAAACATGTTGACTGTTTTTGGTACCTAAGCTCTCACAAAATATAGATCTGTCCTTCAAAGTCTAACCCATGCAGGATGAGTCCTTTAAAAATGTGTGTTTCTTAAAGTAAAAATTAATTGGTTTTCCTCTGCCACTGACTTTATTATAAGCACAGAATAAGACAAATGTTTTAATAGGACCCAAGGCTACCAAACAGTGAGGGTTAGGGCTGAAATATAATTCCTCAGAGACTCTTGTTGAAGATGTTTAGAGGAGAACACAATTGTAGTCTTGTTATAATCATATAAAACATACACACTGCTACCTTTTGTGCTCCATCCTCCAAAGCCTTGCATGGCATTGCTAGATTCAACTTTGCTTTTTTGTTGTTTGTTTGCGCAAGAATCTTGTAAATCCTCAAAACTGTAACATGTTCATTGTTGAAGTTTAACTTGCCCCTAAGTTTTTATTCACTGTTTGAAGTGCCACAGTTCATTTGTAACGGAGTAGTTGAGTAAAGGGGGCTGAATATTTTTGCACGTCACACTTTTTAAAATTTTGAAAACCATGTATCATTTCCGTTCCACTTCACAATTATGTGCTACTTTGTGTTGGTCTCAATCTCAATAAAATACATTTAAGTTTGTGGTTGTAAGGTGACAAAATGTGAAAAAGTTCAAGGGGTATGAATACATTTGCAAGCCACTGTATGTTAGAAACAGTGCTCTTTCTGGTGCCATTCCTAATAGTGAGTGAGCGATTATGAGTGTGTGTCTTTGTCTATATATGTGAGTGAGTAAGTTTCAAACCATTTCCTTGAGGTGCTTTGCATTAAAAAGAGTTAATAATAGACCCTAGTCCAGGTCTGCTAATTGCCAATGTGGCATGTCATTTAGTTTTAAAGTCATTTTAAATCTAGTAACCTGCCATGATTTCCTATTATTATGAGGCCACAATGGATGAAAAACCACTTAATACCCTTTAAAGGCCAAATAATTACTAATCTGAAAGGTATTTATGTTTTTAACATCATGTTCCAAATGCATGAATCTAAAACATAACGTGTGTCTGAAGTGAATGGTGTGTACTCCGTTGGAACATTTTAATGCATATGCCGAGCTGATGAATGAGTCCCATGCTGATTAAGAGCTTCACTGCCTGCTGTGTGTGTGTGTGTGTGTGTGTGTGTGTGTGTGTGGCTCAAATACACACACTGATGAGTTTGGCTCATCACACTCAGTTTGAAGGTCAGAGCTCTAAATACGTGGCTACTCTGAGCAGAAGCGACAGGGTGATCCATTCTATGGCCCTTGTGAAGAAATGTCTATGGTCACAGCAGTTAACATAACAGGACCTCGAATGGTGTAGTCAATGTGGCCATATTGCACATAGCTGCTAGAAACACATGAGGATTTGCATATACTCACTTAAAATGTAGAATGATGCACACTGGCCTTTATTTCTTTTGGTTGTGAATTTTAACTTTAAATTAATGATGAAACATCTGTGGGGAAAACTCACTCCTTTTTAAACTGTTACAAATGTGAATTAAATGCGTATTGAAACTAATCACTAATTACAGATTTGGTTACCAGGCTTATCTTGATTAATCAACTCCCATTCTTAAATTCCGAAGCTGGAATCAAACCTTGGCCACAGAATCTAAGAGTTCAAACGCTTGCTACCAACTATGTCCCTGTTTTAAATGCATTCTTCTACCTGTTTGAACTTGGCATAATTTACACATTTTATGTTATATGACTTTTAAAAAGTATTGTCTCTAAAAAGTGGGTAATCCATTGTTAAAGCAGTTTAATTCGGACTCTATCAGTTTATCTGTGGTTATGCTGCTCTCTGGATTAAAACCAAATAGGATTCATGTATACAAACATATAATTAAGTGGAGTCTTGCTTGTGGGTGGCATCAGGCAAATTGTGGGGAAGTGGAGGTGCTGCTAGTCACAGTACACCCTCTATATCTAATGAGGGCTACATAATATCTAGGAAAATTATAATCACTTTTTTCCTGCAATAAAAGAGCTCTGTTAAGTATGTGAACATAGTATATGTTCCTAAATGTACCATACATTCTCCAGTCTTGAAAGTGGGTTTTTAAAAAGTTTTTTTTTTAATGCAAAACAGTGCAGGTAATTAAAACAATGATAATTTACATGAATCAGACTTCAGTCACAATTCAGTGTTTTTTTTCTGTTTAAGGATGAAATGACTGGAAAATGGAAAGTTAGGTTGGAAACATGTTGACTGTTTTTGGTACCTAAGCTCTCACAAAATATAGATCTGTCCTTCAAAGTCTAACCCATGCAGGATGAGTCCTTTAAAAATGTGTGTTTCTTAAAGTAAAAATTAATTGGTTTTCCTCTGCCACTGACTTTATTATAAGCACAGAATAAGACAAATGTTTTAATAGGACCCAAGGCTACCAAACAGTGAGGGTTAGGGCTGAAATATAATTCCTCAGAGACTCTTGTTGAAGATGTTTAGAGGAGAACACAATTGTAGTCTTGTTATAATCATATAAAACATACACACTGCTACCTTTTGTGCTCCATCCTCCAAAGCCTTGCATGGCATTGCTAGATTCAACTTTGCTTTTTTGTTGTTTGTTTGGGCAAGAATCTTGTAAATCCTCAAAACTGTAACATGTTCATTGTTGAAGTTTAACTTGCCCCTAAGTTTTTATTCACTGTTTGAAGTGCCACAGTTCATTTGTAACTTGAGCTGTTTAGCTTTGTAGCACAGTTGTCCTCACAACTTGGAGTCTATTCCACCTTAAGAGATCAGTGAAGCAGCAAATATAAGGCAGTGTTACCCACACATGGAGCAAGAATAAAATAATCTTCATTCCTTTTCATGCCTTTCAATGTACGGAGATTTTCCGTCCAAACACCTCCCATTTATTTGTTTCCAATTTACAGAGCCAGGGCTGTTTACAAACACCAGCCCTTTTTCCAGTGTGCAAACAGACTGGAGAGCTAATGAATGGTGAGGAAACATTCTCTGAACAAATGTATTGGATTCAAATTATGTACAGCAAATTTAATGTGCCCCATTTTTAAAATTATCTGCAACATCTCCATGGAAACTATAGGACACAGATGCTCATGAGCTCAAGGTTGCAGTGCCAAGTGTGTGTATCCATGCCAAAAATGAATCAGGAAAGAGTCAACAGGAGATACACCTTTGTAAATATGTACCTCATCACACCTTTCACTATGTAGATAGAACAAATTGAGCAACAGCCCACAGAATTCACATCCTGTCATAAGAAATAGTGGGTTCAGTAGGGTATAAACAACTGTTATTCAGTCATGTGTGACACACTGTTAAAAAGAAAACTGCAAGTGTCTCTGTATTGCATTTAGGCCACTTAGGCTGTTATGTATTTAACTGTAAGCTGGCATGTGTCTTCTTAAATGGAAATTCCATTAGGCTGAAAAAATCTGTATTACTATAAATCAGAAATCTGTTTCTGTGTTCTTTATTCAAACTTAAATATAATAAACAAATTTAATCAGTCACAGATAGTATCTTTCAAATGTATTTATTTATTTATTTATTTGTTTGTTTGTTCCGACAAGACATACAAATTGGTCTCCTAGTACACTTGTTGAAATGGAACCATTCAAAACTTCATTTTCAAAGCAAGAAAAAATCTTATGTATAATGCAAATGTTCTATGTACCCATAAAATGCAAATCAACTGTTTAAACACTGGCCATGGCTCTATTACTGGGTTATCCTTATGTTGATCCACAGCCATCCATGGCCATCCTGGTTTCCCCCTTCCCACAAAACTTGTTTTCAAATAACCGTGTTTTATATGGCTGTTTCCTTAATTTCTTGTGTCATTACATGTGGGATACCCTGTTGTAACTGGCATGTGGTAACAGACCAACACAAAGTAGCGAGCTAGTGTGAAGGAAATGATTGTGTTGCTTGGCATCAGTCCAGTTCCAGTGAAAATGTTGCAAAAATATTTCAAATCCTGTGCTAAATTTGACTTCATTCATAGGGCTGTAAGAAGATATTCAAAATTATAGTTGGAAAATGAAGATATGTTTGCTTTGACCGGTTTGCTTTTGTATTGTGTCAAACACTCACTGAGTTGATTCATGAAGATTATATATATATATATATATATATATATATATATGCATGTATGTATGTGTGTGTGTGTGTGTGTGTGTGTGTGTGTGAGTGTGTGCACTTGTGTGTGTCTGTGTATGTATATGTGGGCATGGTTCTGCATGCCTGTATGTATGAGTATGTAAGATAGTCAAACTGACTCGAAGACCATATGAAGAATGTAAATGTGTTGGGTATAGTAGAATGTGTGCTCAATTATCAATTTGACCCAAATACCATACAAATTCTACCATGATAGAGAAAACTAATTCCACAGACTAAGTATTCGAAGTATCAGCAGAGAACGTTGACTGCTGTGGGAAGAGATGCATTTAGACTGTCGTTTGGTGGAAGGAGGCACGCGTAGACTGTCATTCGGTGGGAAGAGACGCATGTGGACTCTCGATCGGTGAAAGGAGATAGACACGTTCGGTGTGTAGAGATGTGTGTAGAATTTTGTTGGGTGGGAAGAGACACATGTAGACTGTTGTTGGGTGGGAAGAGATGCGTGTAGACTGTCATTCAGTGGGAGGGATGCATGTAGACTATCGTTCAGTGGAAGGAGACACGTATAGACTGTCGTTTGGTAGAAGGAGACTGTTGTTTGGTTGGATGAGCCAGGTGTTTTTTCATCAGAATTAATGTTACTGTTCTGTTATGAATTCAATTTTACATTAATCACAAACAGTACATTTAATCAATAAGATATACCATATTTAGACTCTTGTTCAGTGTGAAGAGACATGTGTAAACTTTTGTTGGGATGGGAAGAGACACATGTAGACTGTTGTTCGGTGGAAGGAGATATGTGTATACTCATTTGGTGGAAGGAGATGCATGTAGACTGTTGTTCGGTGGAAGGAGACACGTAGACCGTCATTCGGTGGGAAGAGATTGACACAGACCGTCGTTCGATGGAACAAGACATGTGTAGACTGTTGTTCAGTAGGAAGAGACGTGTAGACTGTTGTTTGCTGGAAGAAGACACGTGTAGACTGTCGTTCGATGGAAAGGAGACACGTGTTGATTGTCGTTCAGTGGAAAGGAGACACGTGTTGACTGTTATTTGGTGGGAAGAGATGTGTGTAGACTGTCATTGGTAAAAAAAAATGGAATTCCAAGAAATGTTGGAGCATTTCTATCGCTCCATTTATCATGATTTTTTTTCACAGTGTGAAGGACAGCAGTTGTGTTCAATTGATGTAGTAAGTGTTGATGTATTAACCATGTTAATGGTGGATAGATGAGGTGCTGCAGGATCCTGTCATATGTGGATCATGTCTGTATGTTAAATGAGTCCTGGGACATGGTGTTGAATCTCCAACTGCAAGATTATGCTTCACATGGTTAAGGCAGTGGATATAGAAAAGTATGAAAGAAAGTGGGATGCAGGTCAAAATGACTACTTTGTCCTCACTGGAAAGTTTGGGATTGTTTATTGACATGGGATATCAACAACAGGTTATCAAGCAAAGGGCCCAAGAAAAGCAAAACTATTATCTGGGATCTTTTCAATCTGCTGGTGTGCATCACTGACACATGCAAAATTTCTTTGGTTAATGAAAAATTTAATTGGTTAATCTCAGGCAAATTCAAGGTGGATGCCCCATACAGTGATGGGAGATGGGAGAACATGTGTCAAGTGTTCATGAAGCAAGCAACTGTTAACTGTGTAAACATTCAGTAAAATTGAAAAATGATCACACATACCCCATGTCTCCTAACCAATGAGAAGGCTCACTTGACCAGTTCTACCTAGATACTGAAGGGAGAAAAAAATCAAAGGAACATTTTACTTAAACGTAACATTTGTTATGTTTTGCTGGGGGCACATGCTCTTGTTTGGGAGAGAAAGGAAGGGTTACGGGGGCTGTGGGCATGCAGTAAGACAAATGAATGAGGCCAGTCAGCCATGGCAAAAGCCCAGCTTGCGACACACCTCCTTCCTGGCTGTTTCATGCACATCTCTGAGAGTAAGAGCTAGCGTGCGAGGGGAAAAAGAAACACACAAGATGTTGCCCCCCCCCCCCCCCCCCCACACACACACACACACAGATTATGCACGCCTAATGGTTCATGTCCGAATACTGTAATCTACAAAAGGGGGGCCCTGCAGAAAAAGTTTGGAAACAACTGCCTTCATTATTTGGATTAATAAACATCTGAAGGCCTACAAGGCCTTGCTACTCACTGGCTGTGCTATAATTATGTAGAGCTAAGGCATGGATCCTTTTCTGCTTGACTGTGTGCTGCTAGCCTGGTGAGAAATCAATGTAGATGTTTCATGCTTGAGAAGACAATGCTTTTGTCCCTGCATCTCCAAAGACATCCCCTCAGCATCTGTTAGTCATAATAAACTAGTGTCTTCATTGTACCCCTTAACTGTGAATACAGTTGCAACATGCAGTGTCGGACTCCAGAGCGGTCTTGGGGGATTGTGTGTTTTCTTTGTGATTTCTTCATCGTCCCTTGCTGCTGTTGGCTTGTGTGTAAATAAGGCTTGAATCTTTCAGGCTGATCAACAAATAAATAAATAAATACATAAATAGAGGTCGCAAGTGGTATTTTGAAGTGACATGAATTGTGTGTGTGTGTGTGGGTGTAACTAAATGCGTCAATACCTATTCATACAGGTAGCCATTGCATTCGGACAACCTGTAGCCTGAGCGTAACCTCAGTTCCATTAGCGTATAAAGCAGAGACCTACTGGCGGACTCTGAGAGGGTGGACAGACCCATGTGTGGTTAGGGAGACAATGAGCCATAATGGAGGTCAGTGACCAGCCCTCGTTCCTCTCAAGCTCTCTACACTACACCCCCATGAAAACCCCTTTATTGAGCTGCCCAGTGAATCGAGAGAACTCCTCATTGTATCCGTTTGCAAGTGTTTTGCTCTGGAGCGAGCCGGAGGCTGGCTATAGAAACACAAGGCCCAGATGGGCTTCTGTGTGCTTGAGAGGGCCAACAGGGCAATAAGTGCATGGACGATCTGCCAGGCGTATGGGGTCAAGAGCATGGTACACAGCACTGGCATTCACCTTTCAGAAGCTGTTTCTTTCACTCCAAGAACAGAATGGCTGTGGAGGACCTCAGGCAAGAGGTGTCTTTGTGCCTACAACTGTTCCACTGTTATGGAAATGAATGCACCAAGACGGTGGGCTGGCTTTAGATGTATGTGGGATTTTGTTGAGTTCTAGAGATTGGTCAATAGCCCTTGGTCTTCCATTTTGATAGTGGGAGACTATGTCATGTTTTTTTTCTCTTAATTTCTCTCATATTTGTTTCTCAGAAAGCACTGCAGAGTGAATGATTGCCTGGGAACATACTGCTCCATACCAGACCGCTCCAACAGCAGCAACTTTGGAATCTGAATGCCAACTGAATGCCAACTCATGTTCAATTCTGCATGATCCTGAACCTTCTACTATATGTCCAAATGTATGTTGATAATTCTTAACTGTACCCAAGGGATGGAAACTGCACATAAGCTGCACAGTTCAGCGTGTCTAATGACAAGTGTGGACAAGAGAGGTATAAATCCCTCCAGAAATGGGCTGTTGAGAAATGGAAATGTGTTTGATTGAGGGATGGAGTTACCTTCAATAACTTTAAAAAGAGTTGGAGTAAGACTTGGGATCCAGAACTGGTCATCCGGCATTAATCCCTGACCTCACTGATGTTCTTGTGGTTAAAGGTTGTCAAATCCTGCCAGAAATGGTTCTGAAATCTAGTGTAAAGACTTCCTAGAACACTAAAATCTGTTGCTGCAGGAACAGGGGACGTCTGTTGTAGTCAGAAGCAGAAGCTGGATCACTTCATTACAGATTAAATAACATGTACGTTGTTACTTTTTGTTTCAGGAGAAATGGTGCATGAGCAGATGTCCACAAACATTTCAAAACGAACCTAACCCTAGAGTTTAGGTATTCATCATCCTGTCTATCTCTCTATCAGCAAACTATCATTTGTCCCAAGGCAACCCTCTTCTTTCAAACGAACAACAAAAAAGCCCTCTATCCCTCTTCTCCATTTCTACTGCTGCAGGCTTTTGAATGGGGCAAAGCCTGCAGCTCCGAGCAACAAAACAAAAAGGGAATAAAGGAAGCGATGCTCAAAAACACAGACAGAATGAACGATTTTCCAAACTCTCTTGAGCAGAGCAATCCCAGAGGTGAGAGGAAGTGAAAGAGAAGATGAGGAGGAAAGACTCACGAGTTTGGGAGGAGAGCCCAGAGAAAGAGTGCTGAATGCCCATTGTCAGTGCTCATTGTGTGTGCATCATTTATTTCTCTGTATCTCTCTGTGTGTCGGTGAGTGTTTGATGGAGAGTGGGAGTGAAAGAGTGAATCCCCTGCGGCAGGCTCGAGGCTGGGCTACAGATGGTACCCCCCCGCCTCATCTCCTCTACCTCCCCCCTGCAGTATCCACTGCTCTGCTGGAGCTCTACACTCTCTATGGACCCCCAGCAGGCATCCATACAACCGTCCGCCTGCTCCATGTTCAAATCCCCGAGCTCCTGGAGCTATAAGGCAGGTCTCAAGATCCTGGGAATATACAGTTGTATGCACAAGCTTAATTTAAATTGCATGCTTTGTTTTACACATCTTCTACAATGAAGAAGCTTCCTATTTGCATTTATTTGCTAAGATGTTCAAATAACTGTTGAATTTATTGCAGATGGCTAGCTAGATGCTTAATGATCACACTGAACATTATATGGCATTTGTAAACTCTCTCATCCAGAGTGACTTACAGTTTGGGTCATGTTACAGGTGTAGACTAATATAGCTTTATGTGTCTTGCCCTAGGAACCTTGTTACTGGTATAGAGAGATGTTCCTTTGCAAGAACAGAATTTAATCCCAGTCAGTTGTGAGGAGAGCAGTGGTTTTATCCATTGCAGTAACTGAAAAACAGTCTGTTACTCTCAACCCTGCTGCACATTGTGAGTGTGTGTGTGTGTTCACTGTCACTGATGGGTTAAATGCACAAGTCAGATTTCGTTGTACGATTGTGATATGATCATAAAGCAATGCATTAATTTATACTGTGCAAAAGTCTTAGGCACCTAAGATTATTATGGTTAATAAAAATAATTTATCTTCTTGATAAGTGTGGTGTTTGTATAAAATTTGATGTATAAAATTGTATAAAATGTGATGTATTTGATAAATACAAATATAAATTAAAAGAAGAAATTGAAGAAATGTTTTCTAAAATGTTTTGTAAGCTAGTGTGATGTTCTTCATCATATGGATTTTTAAAATCAACAACACATTTGATTTAACATTATAAAGTATTTATTAACTGGTAAAACTAGATATTGGATTATAATCATACACAAGATAAGATGTAAAATATCCTATGCCAATCCATTAGAGCTTCACATAGGGCCCACCACACTCTCTTCCTACCTGCGGCCACCAAAATTCCTGTTGAATCCTACACCTCAACACTAAGGTTGCTGTGGCCATTTATGATCTGATCAGCAACCAGCTATCCTTAACTACGGTTACTCATTGAGCCCAGCCCATGAGTACCCAAACCTGTATCACTATCTCTTCACAGGGGTCATCAGGCAGACACCTGCTCTCGTGGTGTTTTGAAGCCCATAACACCTCCAAAAGGCTCAACAGTGAAGTCTGGCATCCTAGACCCACCCCCCTCCAAGCCAGTTTTACAGTCCTACCTTACCCTTTACGCTCAACAACACTAAATCCACACTAGCCTCCCTGGTGACTAAGGCTGAACCTCTCCCCACTGGCACCATTAATGCATGCTCAGTGCCACCAGTTCCATGTGAACATTACATGATTCATCACCAACAATCACAATAGCATCTCTACAGTGCATTTCCCCAAGTAATCTTTGCTCTCCTTATCCACAACCACTGACTAGACCTTTCAGCAGTTTCTGATAATTCCTTCACAGCTGCCCTTCGTTTCTGGCCCCTGATGCCGAACTGCATAAGCAGGTATGTGGCTGATTTGGCTACAAATCCTTTAACACCGGTCTTACATGTACCTGCCACCCACGTTACCTCACCTCAGCCACCAAGTCTGCGTACTTCAGCTTCTTCCTTTTCGAATGCTTCATAACTGCGTACTCAAATGGGGCCGTTAACTCTATGAAATAAACGGTCCGTTTACTTTCAGTGTAGAGCACCTTGTCTGGCCTCAGTGTAGTTAACACAATGCACTCTGGGACCTGTAGCTTTTTCCTACGTCCACCAGAAATTTTCAATCTCATGCTTCACCCTATCCACCAATATTTGTAGCCTGCGCACTTTCTCAAAAACATTCCCCCTCACGCAAAAAGCTAACTATTTTATTACTACAGCTACTCGTCAATGCATTAACCACTAGCCGTTTGCTGTCCAACAAACATGCTAAAACTCGACTTTGTGACAAACTAACTTTACAGGCTGATAGAAAATGCTTCAGTGTGCCAACCCCTGTACATAATCAACAGCTAGGGTCGTCACCAACGCACTGTCCAAGATTTTGCAGTGTTGGAAGGATGTCATAAGTTGCTCCCAGCAATAACTTAATATGACTTGCCTCCATCACCCACAACTCTTACCAGGAAATCTTCCTCTTTTCTAGATTCTCCCATTGAAGCTACTGGCCTGGTTTTGCCTGTGATGTTGCTGTTGCACACCATGCCTGCTCTTCCTGCTTGCAAATAAAACTAGTCATCATTTGTCTTCTCTGGTGATGTGGACTAAAAGCTTTCTATGAAACATCTGACCCAAGGCCTGCTCTTCCGCATTGTACTTGGCCAATCACATCCCTTAGTTCTAATGACCTCCTGGCTATCTGCCACTTTTGGATTCCACTTCCTTCCTGTTTTTGTGACTGGCACTGGTGCTTTTACCACTGCATCTTACAATCCTGACAAAATCATCTCATGACTCACCTTTGCACATTTAAATTCCTCAACTAAACTTGGTTGAGTGGTAACTCCAGTACCCCTGTCCCATACTATGCCACACTACTTAAACACTGCGGCACCACTAGCCATTTCCTTATGGCCTTGTTCATAACCCTTTCCAATCTCTCTTCTTCTGTTATTGAAACATCATAAACTGTCAATGGCCACCTAATACGAGGCAGCAAGCCAAACTGCAGACATCACAATTTCAACTTCCCTGGCAAACACGATCTATCAATGCTATTAACAACCTTCACCAGTTCAGCTTTTACTCCCACAACTTGGTCTATATCATTTAGCGCTGCACTATACCATCTGCCTGAACTTTTCACTCTTCTCTCCAGTACTGTAGGGATCATTTCTCCTTCCATCAAAAAATATTGGATGATAAGATAATACTGGACATCCATGAGGAGAGATATGGAAAGAGTTAAAATAACACGTTTGCACATAGAATAACACTACTTACTGTAATAATTTTATTTGTTTTAATTCCATTATTCAGTTTTTTTCTGATTTTGAGCAACTCTTACTGCTCAGGTAATTAGCTTTTTAAATTTCATTTTCTCAGGTGCCTAAAACTTGTGTACAGTACTGTAGATGTTAGATTTTGTTTTCCAATGTAAAAAGAACTTAAGAAAACATCTGTATGAAAATGTAAATAGTAGAAGAGAACATATATGAACAAAAAGTTTAAGGCCTTAACCATTTACTTATATAAATTCAGGGGTTAAACTCAATGGTTGCAGAGTAGTGAAGAAACCCTCATGAAACCCACATGTTTTCCTAATTTCAGTTCCCCATAATAGTGCCATATATTGTGAGTAATGTAGGGAATAGTGAGTAGGGGCCATTTCGAACATGTCTCAAGACTCAAAGTATACATCAAATCAGTTGCATGCTTTTCAGACCTGTGTATCCTTCTCCATTTTTTATGCACACATACCCCCACCCCCCTCACACACACACGCACACACACACACACTCATTCTTTTTACCTCATGTATACACACAAATACAAACACAGGCACAAACACACATAAACACATCCCCTGAGTTCATGTTCACTTCATTAGGCCATGCGTCCATTATCTGTAACACACAGCCGGAACACCTCACCGACTTTTGTTTCCATCTCTCGGGAGTGTTTGTTTTTGCCTATCCATCACATATGCTGCACTGCTTACAAGAAGTAGCATTACTGAGCCAGGAGACAAAACAACACACTAAAACCTAGTGTCTTTGCACTGCTGCCAGTCTCCATGTAAAACTTTAATTCAGAATGCATTCATCTCAGAATTTTTCAGACAATATATGGATTTACCTCAGTCTTAGACTCAATAAAGGGTCCTGTTGGGGGAACTGAATACCCAAACAGTTCACAGCTGCATTACAAATGATAGAGCAGTGAATGCATTAGAGGATAACCCCATCACCCAGCACATGAAATGCTGAAAATATGATTCTCTGTCCAGGCAGGAATGCCACTGCTATACAAATAAGTGTCATTGGACCCCCTACCACATACCACTTATTTGCAGAATGTGGATACTTCTTTCAATCTGCTTGGGCATGTACAGCACAACTGGCACTATAGAAATGTTCCTTTGCTTCCTGTCACATATTTCCATGAAATTTAAGTAAGTTCGTATGTTCATTATTCACTTATATTCTGTATCTGCTCCATCCTGTTCAGGGTCAGGATGGGTCTGGAGCTTACCTTAAATCACTGGGTGCCAGGCAGGAACATAAACTCGATAGGGTGCCAGTCCAGCACATGGGACCACACACTCACTCCTACACTCTTAAACATAAGAGTCACAATATATTATTTTATTTCTGGTTTCATAAAGAACATTGGTTCAAAGTTTAAAAACCCATGACTAGATCTTTAGGTTCTTTGCCCATTTTAACTCATTATCAAAGATATTTCTTTATGGAACCAGAAGTGGCATCGCTCACAGAATCCTTTGTAGCACCCTTATTTCTAAGAGTGTAGGGACGCTTTTGAATGGAAAATCATTTTTTAATCATAATTAAAGTCAATGCTATCTGTCTGTATTCATTATTATCTACTGGACAAGTTTTTGTCCCGGCCAAATTGTGGGAAAAGGGTGCACATTCAGTGACTGCTGGAAAACGGGACCAATTTTTCAGGAGTAAATCCACAACCTTTAGGACAACCCTTGCACCAGTGTGCCACTGTGTTTTAAAATGTTCTCTGAAATGTAAGTAATGGTACTGAAATCTAAGCAGGTAAAAGTATGCCACACCAGTAAGAATCCTTGGGCTCTGTGACAGGATCTGTGTAAGAGTGTGTGCCATATATGTAAATGTACATTAGATAAGAGCAGGTTTAGTATTTTAATTAAAACTGGGGTTGTTTTGACAAGCGCTTGATGGTTTTTAGGTCCTTGAACTCTGCTTTGATGAAATGCTTGTTTGTTAGTTGCAATGAAATGTATTAATTCTTGTGAGACATATTTATAGAGTGCTTTTAGAAATGCATTATGTATTGTGAAGAAATAAACACTGGGATTTATATGAAGAGAATTCAAATAAATGGCAACAAAATTATGTTTTCTTTAGGGATAGACAAGAGGCAGAGGTGTTCACTCAGACTGAGTTTCTTTATCCAGTGTGTGTTAGTTTATTGCTACTGAATTAGTCTCCCAGCTCACTTTTTTTTTTATTTAATACAAAGCCAGCTTCTATTTTCTCTTTCATTTATGCCCTTAAAATCTAAACATGAATATTTATTATTTGCACTAAGTTAGTTTTCATAATATGATCATTTAATACCAGTATGTCCCTGTCCCTGAATACTTTCCCTCTGCAAGATGGCTCTTAATATACATTCTACCTCTTTAATTCACAATGTATGGAAAATAAATAGGATTATATTGTGATTATAGAGATTTCTTTGAAAGAATCAATAAAAGTACCATCAAATGAAAGAAATATGGGTGTGGTCCAGGTTTCAGCTTGTGGCATTAAAAAAAAAATATATGGTATGTAAAGTATAGTATATTTCAATGAGGCAATTTCCCTCTGTCCAAAAATAAATAACTAAAATAAATAAATAAATAAATTAAAGGTTCCAAACCAAAGCAAATCTTGGCAATTCATATTATGAACATACTGCCTCCTTCAAACGCACACACACACACACAAAATGCATGTTCCCCCTGACTTCTTGCTCACTTCATTAGGTTGTTCGCCATTATCTCTAACACACAGCCGGCACACCTCACAGATGTATTAAAAAGCCTGGCACAGTAATGGAGTCCCACACTTCAAAGTCAGAGCCCAGGCCTCCCTCATCAGCCTTAACCTCAAACTAGCTGCCTTCCAGTCCATAATCAGCCACACAGCTCCTTTCTGTCAGCACCCTATAGCGGTGCTCGTCAGCACATGTATAGCAGCACACGCTGAGTTGTGGATGTGTGGGAGTGAAGGGAGTGGGAGAGAGAAGAACTTGGCATTATGCATGATCCCATGATGCATTAGTTTATGGATGTTGTTTATTCAATTTTTTGGTTTATTATGATGTGTTTATGTTACGTTATTTGTGTTTCTGCTTGTTTCGCTCATTGTGTGTTTTTCCTCGTCATGCATTCCATTCCCTGTGGTAAACAACCTCCAGTGTAGAGTTCAGCTCTGAGGACAATAGCCATGTCTGGGTTAATGTCTATACTGTCTGCTTGTTAATGCTATAAATGTGGTTACACCAATAAAAGGTCACTGAAATGGCTTGCTGCCTGCTTCTGTGTCCTACACAGGAGTTTATTTGTAAGTTCTTGCTCTCTCTGGTTGGATGACCCCATATCTTCCCTATTCATTGGCTAATGTGATGGACCCAGCAATCAGCGCTCTTCTCTGGTGCAATGAAACGTCCAGGGACCTGGAGGTTGTGGGTTCAAGTCCTGCTCCGGGTGACTGCCTGTGAGGAGTTTGGTGTGTTCTCCCCATGTCGCATTGGGTTTCCTCCGGGTGCTCCGGTTTCCTCCCACGGTCCAAAAACACACCTTGGTAGGTAGTTTGGCAACTCAAAAGTGTCATAGGTATTAATGAATGTGTGAGTGGGTATCACCCTGTGAAGGACTGGTGCCCCCTCCAGGGTGTGTCCCCACCTTGTGCCCAGTGATTCTGGGTAAGCTCTGGACCCACCGCCACCCTGAACCTGATATGTGAATGTGATTCAGAATCATCCAGCATCTGTACCAGACATGACTGATTCTTGTGGATGAATGCCATTAAATCTCAAACTACTTATTAATACTGTTGATTTCAGACAATATGGAAAAAAACTGTTTGATGACCAAACGTTTAGATATATATTGCATTTTTCCCCTCCTTTATTCAAATTTATTCATAATTTGCCACTCAAGGTGTGACTGAGCTGTGACCAATCATGGTTTCAAGTGTGCTATTGTTTTTTGAATCAAGGTATTAATGTCATTCAACTGGCCAGATTTGTCCATCAGAATATTGATCCAACAACTTTTTTTTTAACACAACCCCAATTTCAATGAAGTTAGGACGTTGTTTAAAACATAAATAAAAGCAGAATACAATGATTTGCAAGTCCTTTTCAACCTATATTCAATTGAATACACTACAAAGACAAGATATTTAATATTTAAACGGATAAATTTTGTTGGGGTTTTTTGCAAATATTCACTCATTATGACTTTGAGGCCTGCAACACGTTCCAAAAGTGTTGTGACAGGGGCATGTTTACCACTGTGTTACATCACCTTTCCTTTTAACAACACTCAATAGGCATTTGGGAACTGAAGTTTTGTAGGTGGAATTCTTTCCCATTGTTGCTTGATGTACAACTCAACAGTCCAGGATCTCCGTTGTTGTATTTTGCGCTTCATAATGCGTCACACATTTTCAATGGGAGACAGGTCTGGACTGCAGGCAGGCCAATCTAATACCCGCAATCTTTTACTACAAAACCACGCTGTTGTACCACGTGCAGAATGTGGTTTGGCATTGTCTTGCTGAAATAAGCAGGGATGTCCCTGAAAAAGACGTTGCTTGGATGGCAGCATATGTTGCTCCAAAACCCGTATGTACCTTTTATCATTAATGGTGCCTTCACAGATGTGCAAGTTACCCATGCCATGGGCACTAACACACCCCCATACCATCAGAGATGCTAGCTTTGACCTTTGCGCTAATAACAATCCAGACAGATCTATTCCTTTTTGGCCCAGAGGACACAATTTCCATGATGGTCCATGATTTCCAAAAACAATTTCAAACATGGACTCGTCAGACCACAGGACACTTTTCCACTTTGCGTCAGTCTATCTCAGATGAGCTCATTTCTGGGTGTAGTTGATATATGTCTTTCGCTTTGCATGGATTGGAGTTTTAACTTGCACTTGTAGATGGAGCGATGAACTGTGTTCACTAACCATGGTTTTCTGAAGTGTTCCTGAGCCCATGTGGTAATGTCTGTTACAGAATGATGTCGGTTTGTAATGCAGTGCCCCCTGAGGGATTGTAGGTCACGGGTATTCAACGTTGGTTTGCGGCCTTGCTGCTTACTTGCAGAGATTTCTCCAGATTCTCTGAACCTTTTGATGATATTATGGACTGTAGATGATGAAATACCTAAATTCCTTGTAATTGTACGTTGAGAAATTTTCATAAACTGTTGGATATTTGCTCATGCAGTTGTTCACAAAGCGGTGAACCTCGCACCATCCTTGCTTGTAAACGATTGAGCGCTTCGGGGATGCTCCCTTTATACACAATCATGACACTCACCTGTTTCCAATTAACCTGTTCACCTGTGGAATGTTCCAAACAGGTGTTTTTTGAGCATTCCTCAACTTTCCCAGTGTTTTGTTGCCCCTATCCGAACTCTTGGAACGTTTTGCTGGCTTCAAATTCAAAATGAGTGAATATTTGCACAAAAAAATGTTTATCCTTTTGAACATAAAATATTTTGTCTTTGTAGTGTATTCAATTGAATATAGGATGAAAAATTTGCAAATTATCGTATTCTGTTTTTATTTATGTGTTACACAATGTCCCAACTTCATTGGAATTGGGGTTGTATTAAAAACATGTTGTATGATGTATAATGCAAGGGTTAGTACAGTTGCAATACCTAGTTTTATATAGCAATAGTAGCTAATCCTCCATATTTTGCATTTGTAAAACACTGTAGACAGTCCTGTGGCATTATTCCAGAACACTGAAGCCATTATTTCTTTATTGATAATGAAAGTATCAATCAGTCCTATTGATAACCATGTGTTTAACCACTGTATAGTACTTGTGTTCAATACACTCAGGGATAATATGTTACAAGGTCATTTATAACATTCATGGGGTTTGATTAAAAAAACAGCAAATGTGTAGAGTGCTCATTTCCTCATAATGCCACTCAGCATGCTCTCTTAAACGTATACATACACACATGCACATCTATTTTTATACATTATAAAAATACATGGAGATTTACCCTAACTTAATCATAAATTCTACATGCATAAATGTAACCTGAAACTAATCTTAACCATAACACATGTTCAACTTAAAATATCATTTATATATATATATATATATATATATATATATATATATATATATATATTATCTGTTCACCTCCCCTGCACACCTTTCCATTATGCTCCAACTCTCTAATTATAATAATACAGTGGAAACCTAAAGCTGTTTTAAAACGTACGGTGCAGTCACACACAGCGCATATCAATTTGGATATACTCAGTAATCACGGCGCCTTGTTTTGCTGTTTAAAAATCAAAGTGGAAAAACTCACTCTTGAATTACAGCCCACGTTTTGTGCTCCCAAACACAGAATCTGAGGATGATGCACTGAATTAGAAACACAGAAAACTGTAAATACAGTAGGCCAGGTCTACACTACACAAGCAAAATTTTTGGACATCTGTTCATCCAACATTTATTCTGAAATGAAGGATATTAGTATATAGTTTGTTCCCCTTGGCTGAAGTAAAAGCCTCTGCTCTTCTAAGAAGTTTTTACTCCAGATGTACGAACATTGCTCTGAGGATGAGAACATAACTGAGATTAGTTCTGGATCACAAAGTCCACTCCAACTCATCCCAGAGGTATTAGATAGTGCTCCAGAGAATACAGTTCCAGCTCAATGCTGAAGGGCTTTATAGCCCCCTAGAAAAGGCTTAGCACTGAGCATGGTGACCTTAGGCTGCTTGTCAGAGTGGTGTTCTATTGGTCAGTGCTTTTCTATGGAGATTATAAAATATGAGCATGCATAGCTGTGCATCTATGGCCACAATTTGTACATTTTATGTAGCAGAAATCACTCATTTGAACATGTTTCTTTCAAGATATAGCATTATATCCTCACTGGACACTGTCACAGTCCATTTACATCATGTCCACTTATCATATATAATTTGTGTAATTTGTACTTATTCTTTCCAGTGCTGAGTACATCTGTCCTATTAAAGCAACTTGCAAACACTCTGTCCTTGTCATGGTCCTCATGGTGCACCATAAAACTAGTTGAGTATCCTTTTGAGATACTTTACATGGCCCAGCATTTGGGGACACCTGCTCATCAAATATTTTTTATTTAAGCCACACTAGGTAGTATTTTTACCTTTTACCTTCAGCAGGGGGGAAAGCTTTCTCCTACAAAGCCCCTCAGCTCTGGAACAATCTTCCAGCTAGTGTTCGGGACGCAGACACAGTCACTATGTTTAAGTCTAGGCTCAAAACACACTTGTTCAGTTTAGCCTTTGGCAACTAACCTCTGTCTAGTTTAAGGTTGGCGTTTCAGGAACTCATGGACATGGAGAATCAGGGTAAACCCAGATGATGTGCTCACAATTTCTCTTGTTTGGAGCGGAAGGATGTCTTTGCCTGAGCTCCTTCTGGTTTCCCTCCTCCAAGTCTGTTACAGTCAGATCCGTCACTATACTAATGAAAATATTCACATGCTCTTATTCTCTGCTGCACTCAACTAAACTAACTGCTTCCCTTTACTGTTTTCTGAGAAAATGGTGGCCCACTGATGGAAGATTGTTTGCTGGATTCTCCTGCGGCCCAGACCAGACCAGACCAGCTGCTCACCTTATTATTATTATGTAGCATAATGACACTTCATTGGTGATCATTTAAAATTCAATCTATAGTTTGATCAGAGGAGGATGGGTCCCCTTTGTGAGTCTTGGTTCCTCCCAAGGTTTCTTCCTCCAGCCTCGAGGGAGTTTTTCCTTGCCACTGTCGCCTTCGGCTTGCTTGCATTGGGCTTTGATTTAAATGTTCTGTTCTGAAACTGTGAAGCTGCTTTTTGACAACGTCAGTTGTAAAAGGCGCTATACCAATAAATTTGATTTGATTTGATTTGACTTACAATTTCAGCTACAAATCATTGTGATGTTTCAGTGACCTGTAATATAACAGAGCCTTTGTTTTGCTTGCTCTGGGCTCAGCACTGCAAAACTGCACTATGTAACTTATGAAGGTGGGTATAAAAACACTTTTTCCTCATTCCCAACTTGATTTCATGACAGTTCTGTAAGAGTAATATACTCTGCAACTCCTGGGCTCTGTAGAGCAGAAATAGCATTACTTATTGTTGTTTTAAATTGATAGACAGTGTTCCTCATTTGCTGCAGCAACAGTAACCGCTTCTACTCCTGTAGGAGGTCTTTACACTAGATGCCGAAATATTGCTGTGAGGTTTTGATTACTTTTAGCTATATATGCTCTCATGATTCGCTCTCACATATATTTGAAAATGTACTGGAAATTGTTCTGAATGGCATGAAACACAGTTTCACTGCTCCATGTTCCAATGCCCCATGAGCTGACACTTGGCACTGGGTATGGTTGACCTTAAGCTCATGTGTGGCTACTCCGGAGAATTTCATGTTTTCTTTGTGGTGCTAAAATAATTATAATCTTACAATGAGTGCTATTTAAAGAAACAAAAGTCACTAATAATCAAGGGTGTCAATCCTTTCAGCATATACTGTACATCCTAACAATAGAATGGGGTTTATTCAGCTCTAGCTCACTATTCTAGCCTGATGTCTTTGTATAATGTCACCCAGGTAAACAGAACAGCACAGAGATAGAGCGACAAGTATTTGAGAATTACCATTCAATTGCCAGATGTGATGAAATGAGTTTTCATACTAATTAAACCTTAATCTAAAACCAGACCGGCACTCATGTGGGTTTGTTTTTTCAATGACAGGACTGAGAGCAAATCTGTCAGTTTTAGTTAGGGAGGGGGCTGAGAGACAAAAGGAAAGAGAGAGAGGGAGTGTGTGTGTGTGTGTGTGGGGAGGTGGGGACAGAGACAAATCTGCAGAATAAGCTTTAATTGGGTAATTACACAAAGTGGGAATGAGGCTTTTACAGCCCCAAATGGGAAGTGAATTAGCCATTATTCTACGCTTGTCTTCAGCGAGGCTATTACTTATGCAGTGCTCTGGGACACTCTGAGCCATCATAAAGCAGGACTAGGGCCAGCAAATTAGCCCCAGTGTGCTGAGGGAGCATGGAGAGGAGCAAACAAGCACGCAATGGAGCACATCCCTGGAATAACACTCTGAATCAATGGCACTGCCTTAGCCATCCTTCAGCCATCCATATCCTGGATGAGCGACTGTTGCCAGAGGCCATTTTGCTTATGACCCTGTTATAATATGGAGGAGCTGATGTTACAGGCTGTAATGATCTCATGTGTTTAAAAAGGCCACTACTTTCTCTTCTCTGCCAGCTACAGCCATTGCCTTCCTGACCTTTAAATCCCACCCAGCTCAACCTTTAAAACCTATTAGGCCTTAACACGACACTGTTCCCATTCATTTTAAATGGGCCCAGTGTTCTTTCCTCTGTTCGTGTGCTTTGTTTGGCTCAAAGTGCTCGTATCGCAAGGCCGAGCTGTGGGGGGAAATGGCTTTTTGTTTGACTGATGGATATCGTCTGACAATTCATTTGTCACACACCACCACTAGTGCAGGGAACATGCTTCCACATGGGTTCAGCAGTAAGCTCAACATTGACATCTAGTGGGGAATAGATAAACAAAGCATGTCTGACCAAACTTTCAGAGGATATACCCTCAAGGCCTTCCATAACTTCAGTTACACAGTCTGTACAAAATACAACTTTACGGTACTCAGTTTTTCTGACAAAATAAAAACTCCTTATGCAGAGCAGTGTGTGTGTGTGTGTGTGTGTGTGTGTGTGTGTTTCTAACAGAACCCCACTGATTTTAGTCTTTGTACTGGAGAATCAGATTGATATAATTCAAGTTACTGCTGAGCAAATCACTAAGACCAGATCTAAATCCTCAACATGTAGCTGGTTTCAGCTATTTTAAGAGGCATCTAATTCTTACCCATCTTATATCTCTATAGAAAATCACTGACCAATAGGATAGGATGTCCTGGAGCAGTTGTACCTAAGCTTAAGTTTACCATGTTGGGTGGAAACCAAGTTCAGCCCATGAAATTCCTTAACTAAAGAACTGCCAATGGACCAGAGCACAGCAGGTTCTAGTCTAGTCTAGACTGAATTGGAGTGAGTACAAAGCCTCAGAGAGTAATAGACCTGACCCAACTAATCAAGCAGAGATCTTCACATACTGATTACAATCAGGTGAATCAGACATGTTATTGATTCTTTGGAACAACAGTCTGGACCCTCTCTGGTGGATAGAATTAGGGACTGCTCGCTGATCTAATGTTCCCACACATCTCCTGCCTGTTTAATGTCTCTCGGGAGAAACAAAATCTTAAAAGGTCAGGAATTCCACAGCAAGATATTTACAATCATTATGGAATAATATATTTTATAATATTGTAGAGTTTGTAAAAAAGGAGGCAATACTTTTAGATAGACCTTTCTTCTTTTAGAATAGAATCCAGATAGGAGGGTGAGAGAGTGGGGTCGGTTTCCTACCCTCCTCCAAAATTTACATAATGTATTTTCTAATGTAAGGTAAAATTCTACCTAGAGAGTAATAGTGACTTAGCCTACTTCACAATACCCAAAACCATCCTCATAAACCAAACAACACAAACACACACTATTCACTCAACTATGCAACAACAACAACAGAATCTTTTTTTTTATGCCAGTTTGAACGAATCATGGTCCTGTCTATTTAAATATGTAGATCAGGTTACTACAGGTACAGGTCTAGGTAAAAGCGCTCATTGTGGTTTGCCCTTTTAAAATAGCTAAATGTATTTGGGTATCAGTATCAACTTTAAAATTATTTAACTCCTTCTTTTAAACTTTTACTTTACAGGTGGGTTTATGTGAGTGCAGATTGTAATGCATTGCAGTCCCTTTGAGGCTGAGGTTGACTTCTTATTAGAATTTTTCATTCCACCTTAAATTATACAGCGTGTGGTAGTCTAGAAGGTGAAGTTCTTTTGTTGTAATTGAGTGTACGTAACACGGACGTTTCCGTTCCACCTTAAATGCTACAAACGTTATACGTTGGACAATTTAACGTGGAGCTGAAATTCTAATTCGGCGTAAAAGGGCCTTGTACCTTAGTAACTTAGCTAGCAAATTAGCCATGTACCTTAGTAGAGCCATGTCCTATTTATGGTACGGAATTTTAATAAGAAAATACATCCTCGAAAAGTCGTTTTGCGTGAAAGAACAGAACATTAATCGATTTCACTTCAATTCCCCATTTAATTGGGTAATTCCTCAGGTAAAGCCTCATTACGTTATGGTGAAACAGGGAACTAAAATTAGAAGGTGAGAAACCAACATGTCGAATAAAGGGGTTTCTTCAAATGTTCTCTATTTACTATTAATGCAAAAGTTTTTTTTTGTTGTTTTTATTTATGTAGGTTTCTTCACTCATTATGGACATTTATTGTGAGAATAATCTCTCAGCTGTCTGCTGGACTGTAGTGAACCCTCTGTAATGTGACATCGATATATTGTGACATTTACTATTTACCTTTCACACATATCCCAATGGCAGAATAAAAATGGACGAGACCTCACATGTAATAGGTCAAGATGTGACATTTAATAGACGGGGTGTTCTTTATGTTCATTTCGTGTCATTATAAGCATGTCAAACATTGCACCGAAGAGGTGAATAAAGGTCACTAGAAGATGAGTTGTAATGTAATTTTCCCAGATGGCCACGAATAATTACCGTTTTGCCACAAGGGGGCTTATGGAACAGGTGATTATTTGAAGGGGTTCTGAGCCGTGGACCATGTATGAAACATGGCTCAGTAAAGGGAATTTATTCTTAGCCTCTCTAGGAATAGTCATCAGTTCAATAATTGGGATTCTAGTACAGCTAATGACATGACATTTCTTCTTTCTTTTCCAATAGATTTGCTGCAGGTCATAGTCATGAGGATACCTTGATTAAAATGTTTTTAAAATGCACCCTTTTCTTGGCAAGTTAAGATATGCTCTTGTTTTTGGATCACATACTGTAAATTCAAATATATGTAGACCATCCTTTAGTGAAAACTGTTTTAAGATGTGGACACGGGCTGTGCTCATACAACTTGTATAATGTCCATAGAAACAAGAAGCCTAAATGTCTTCAGATTGTCAGTTGTTCCATCATCTAGTGTGATGTCTTCCCAGAAGAATAACAGCAGCTACCTAGTGATACTCATCCTGTAAAAAGAAACGGTGAACATTTTAGCATATAGTGTAGCCTATACCTGTCTTTTTGTGTATGGAATAACTTCCTATTTATTTCACATATTTTTTTTATTTTTATTATAAGTTGTTGTTTAACTGCCAGCTAATGATGTAATATTCAGGCTGGAATATAAATCACCTGGCTTATGTTTAAATGGCTTATGGAAGTTTCTCAACTTCCAGTGTCAAGCATTTTGCCAGTCGGTTCAAAGGCAGCCTCAATATTTCCCAGGACCCCAGTATAACTGCACATTAAATACATAAGCCCAGTGAAAACTATCATAAGCAGACCTTGCCATGAAGGTGCTGTGTATAAAAGTTGGGCCTGTCAAAGTGTTAGCACTCTTGTGGTTTTCTTTTTTTCTCTGACATGTTGTAATGTTGGGCATGTCTGTGTGGGTGTTTGTGTTTGTATGGGTGTGTGTGCAGTGAGTCTTAGAACATTGTGCTCACACTGAGAGCTGGAAGAGAGCAAGAGGAGATTTCAAAGCCCTAATGGCTTTACCAGACGCCCTGTATATGAGCTTATGTAGGGGACGTTATAAGGACTCTCTTCCTGCTCTCTTTGACTGACAAGTTGTTTTCATGGCACAGTCTGATTCTCTTGATATTCACCAGTCTGAAAAGACCTCTGATGTGGAACACAATTTTGTCTAATATTGCAACGCACAGACAGTTGATGAATTAAACTGAATCTTTCATAGTGTCTTGGAATGGTGAAACAGAAGTAATAATTTACTACTACTAAGGCTCCATATTCCACACACACACACACACACACACACACACACGGGGCAGTGACACATGCCCAGCAGGCACCTCAGCACCCTGGGGGCAGTTCAGGTTTGCTCAAAAGCACTTCAGCCATGAATGTTGGGGGGACAAAAAAGTGCTGGTCCTTCACACCCCCTTTCACACAGTTTCTCCTGCTAGTCAAGGGACATAAACCAGTGACCTTTTGGTCCAAAACCCACTTCTCTAAGCTTTAGAACATGGCTGCCCCCATCTCGTTCTGGGGAAAATCGAAACACCACAACAACATCGGTAATGGAGGGATTTTACCCTGTTCTTCCAAAATATATTCATTTTGTGTTTTGATGATGGTGGTGAAAGGTGTTAAATATTTCAGTCCAAACCCTCCCATAAGATTCCAGTGGAGTTGCAGTCTAGTGACAGGAAAGGACACAACATATTATTACATATGATTTACAGCATTTTTTATAATTTTCAGTAAATGTACTTTGAACTGTTCTTTCCAGATCTTAGCCTGCTAATGTCAACAGTGGCTTTTCTCTCTGACTAGAAGGCCTACTAACTTAATTCAAAGTAATTCAAGAGACTTATGCAGTGTACAAAGCATTATGTAGGTTGCGTAATATATTTCATGAGAAAATCCTTTTGATCTTTTTGTGTTAGTTTATATGACGTGACCACAAAGGAAATGTTTAAATTTGTTATATCCACAGTGGCACTGGTTTAAGATATAAAAAAAAGATGAATGTAAGAAGAAAGTACAAAGTGTTACCTTTCAAGTCTGGATATTTATTAGATCTGAAGACACCTTCAAATGTGCCATGGTCTTTTGAAGCCAGCAACTTCAAGCTCCCATATCTAAAGTGCAAAAATGCTATAGAAACTATGAATTATTACACATAGGAATAAATGAAATATGGAAGAGTGTTTGAATTATGCACAAGGTACGATTTATCTCATGTTCGTTTTTCTCAAAGCGTTTTGAACTGCATCATTTATGTATGAGATGTGTTGTGTAACAGTTGATACTGTACACTTGGCTTGACATAAAAAGCATCACTTTCTGAAGACCACCTTAGTCTTAGGTCATAAATTCTCCATCCAGAGGTCACCAGGGTCTTAAAGCAGAAGTGCTGATCTAAGATCAGTGTTTACTTTTTATATCCCAGTGAATATCATTCTCCACAGCAGAGTAGAGCTAATGTGAGATTAGCATTTCTACTGTTGATATGAAGCCAGAAGCACAAACCCAATGTGAAAATGAGGAACAGATGTTCTCTAGGACTCTATCTCTCTCTCTTTCTCTCTCTGTCTCTCCCTCTCTCTCTAACTCTCACTCTCACTCTAATTCATATTCTAGTATATTCTCCCTCCCTTTTTTCTTTATGCTCCTTTTTCTTGCATTCTTTACTCTCCCTTGTTCTTGCTTGTACTCTCCTTTTCTTTCTCTTGCTTTCTTGCTGTCTTTCCCCATTTTCTCTCTCCTGTCTCTCTCATTTGTCCTCTTTTCTCTCCCCATGTCTCCTTTTTTAGCTTCTTCTCTCTTCCTCTAAGTACCCCCACTCCCTTCTATCTGTGATAATCTTTGTTCTGTGTTGGACAGTGAACATTGCTGTGTTTGATGTGTGTGAGAGAGACAAGTGTGCAGCGTTCCCGTTCCCGGAATATCAGTTTTCCAGTTTTCCCCCCTCAGAGCATGTTTGATAAGTTGGTGGGTTGAGAGACGGGGGTCTGTTGCTGAGGTAAGGAACTGGAAGCCAGACTAGCCAAGAGAGCCTAGACAATGATGTAATGTGTTGATGAAAAACACTAACAAAATGACTAGGATGTCTACATCGCAGTGTATGGTCAGAAGTGGACTGGCTTCACCATTCACAATTTTACATGCTTCACTCTTTTGGTTTTAGGAAGTTTAGCTTGTTCAGTGCTCAATTTTTCACTGTGTATATCATCCTGGTCCAAAGACAAATAGTAACATTACAGGAGAATAAAAAAACCCTTCTTAACTTCCAATGAAAGTTAATGTAAAGATTCTATTCCAAATCATTTTGGAGCATTTCTATTGTCCCAATTTCTAGTAGTAAAATAAAAATCCACAAAAATGGAGATAAAACATATTGTTCATTGGAGAGCACCATGGTGTTTCAAAATTAATACATCAGCTGACTTGCAGTACAGAGAAAATCTAGTACGTACAGTAAAGAGGGTAGTTTTCTCCTCAGCTCACATCTGTGCTCATGCATGGGTTCAGGATATTTGTGTGGCTGAGGGTTCAGGATAAGCACAACTGATATCCAGACAAAGAGCACATTTACCAGCATAGATACAACTCTGTGAACAGGAGTATGTAACTCCAAATGTTTAAGTCGTGTGGAAAAATGCCTACATTCCATGTGTGAGGATGAGGATGATATTCTTCTCTGTTAATCAGAGAGGGGTGGCATGGTGGTGCAAGAGTTAGTGCCGTTGTCCTGGAATTGTAGGTTCAAGGTCACTGTCTGTGAGGAGTTTGGTGTGCTCTTCTCATGTCTTTGAGGGTTTCCTTCAGGAAAAACACATGTTGATAGGTTTATTGGCTACACAAAAGTGTCCATAGATGTGAGTGAGTGTGTCTTACCCTGTGATTAGTTTCAGTCATCCATCCATCCATCCATCCATTATCTGTAACTGCTTATCCAATTCAGAGTCAAGGTGGGTCCAGAGCCTACCTGCAATCATTGGGCACAAGGCGGGAATACACCCTGGAGGGGGTGCCAGTCCTTCACAGGGCAACACACACACTCACACATTCACTCACACACTCACACCTATGGACACTTTTGAGTCGCCAGTCCACCTACCAACGTGTGTTTTTGGACTGTCGGAGGAAACTGGAGCGCGAACATGGGGAGAACACACCCACTCCTCACAGACAGTCACCCGGAGCGGGACTCGGACCCACAACCTCTAAAATTTAATCTAATTCAGACAATCTAATTGATGTTAATTCCATTGTGGGTTCAATCCCTGGCATTAACTTGCCCATGTGCCTATGAGTCATTATGGCCTTACTTACCTGAGCAGTAAGTGTTCTCTTTCAAGAATGTTCAGCTGTCCGGTGATACAGTGTTTAAGTCCGTTTGAAAAGATGCTGGCATTACATCTGCACCAATGCATGTTATAGCTATCACCTATCAAACTTGGAAGGATCAGGTGATTGCTGGCGATTGGTTTTATCTGTGCGACCTGGAAACTTATGCAGTCTTCAGAGAGCAGTTGTACAGAGGAGTCTGCAGCAACATAAGCTTTGCCATATATATATATTTATTTATTTTGGGAATAACTATGAATTCCAAAGGGGAGAAAAGCCTCTGTCACTATAATTCCCACACAGTTTTCATTGAATCAGTTTTTAATATGTTCTCAAATGAGATCATTTTAGATACCTTTGGCACTAATATTCAAAAACATTTTATTCAAAAACATGTCCAAAATGTGACCACAAATGGGAAATTAACTGATTCTGTTTTCTTCCCAGTTTAAATATTGTTCCATATTTAAGACTTTGGCACTTGTGCTTTGCAATTATTCACCACCATTATATTCAGAGTGATTATTGCATGCTGCTGTTTCTGTGAACCAAGAAGAAAAACATTCGTAATGTAGCTCTGTGTTTACATGTTGTATTAGGGTTGGTATTCATCAGTTTGTTATGCCAGAGTGTGACAGTTAGAACAATTCTTTACTTTTTGTTCTTTCTTCAAACGCCATTTTCAGAAAGGTTGAGACATATCCAAACTGCAATAAAAACTGAAATATATAACTTGTTAATTCACTTAAACACATATTTTCAGTGACAAACCTTATTCTGTTCGTTAAATATAAACTATTATTTATATTTTAACAATATAAATATATTCATATATTCATATAAATATATTCATATATATCAAATAACATATTCAAGGTATAAATAATTCTTTCCTTTTCTACATGCAAAACAGCATTTTCCACATGTCCTCTAGGCTGGTTTCCTCAAGCTATTACCTGAGTTATGCTTTTCGTACCACTGATAATAACTGTGAACTCTATTGGTCAAGATGTAACAGTATTGATTTTCTCTTAAGAATGACAGACAGGAGCATCTGTTTGGGCATGCCATCCTCCTGAGTATTGAGATTGTGCATTGATGGGGCAGTGATATATCAACCAAAAGGACACCTCTGGCTCTTTTACTCTTTCTTTCTCCATGAAAGAAAGGCATGAAAGCCCTCCTTCCCATTTCTCCCACTGGGGTGTCTTCACACTGCACAGAAGCGGCTGTCCTTTAAGTGGGCTGGAATGAAGATGGAGAAGAAAAAGATTATTCGTGCATTGTGCTGCCCCCTCATGCACATGACTCAGTGGTGACCCGTGAAATACATACACAAGGACTGAGTCCATCATCACCGCTGCGAAAAAGTAATTAATTTCTTCAGAAGACGCTTTGAATCACAACTGTTACCTCACTCTAGTTCCAGCCAAATGTAGCAGCTGTAGACTGTTGAGAGTCTTGGCACATTGTGAGGAAAGAAATGGATGACTAAAGACAGGCTGATTTGAAATTTTTACTATGTTAAAATCCAGGCACAGACAGTTTGGAGGGCAGGGGCTCAAGGGTAATAGAGGTTACTTGAACATGAATAAAACTTAATTAAATTTAGAAATGTACAATTTGCAAATATTCTTACCAAGAAATAAAAAAGAAAAGAAAATAACTTCAGAGTAAAGAGTTTTTTTCCCCAAAACTGTCAAAACTAATATTCCTATAGACAGGGGCATGCCCAGACTGTGTAGATACCCCAGACTCTGAAATGAGTTGTTACATTGTTAATTTTAATAGAAAATAACAACTTACATGATATGTTTTACAAACCGGATTCCAAAAAAGTTGGGACACTAAACAAATTTTGAATAAAAACTGAATGCAATGATGTGGAGGTGCCAACATCTAATATTTTATTCAGAATAGAACACAAATCACAGATCAAAAGTTTAAACTGAGAGAATGTATCATTTTAAGGGAAAAATATGTTGTTTCAAAATTTTATGGCATCAACAAATCCCAAAAAAGTTGGGACAAGGCCATTTTTTACCACTGTGTGGCATCCCCCCTCCTTCTTACAACACTCAACAGACGTCTGGGGAAAGAGGAGACCAGTTTCTCAAGTTTAGAAATAGGAATGCTCTCCCATTCATGTCTAATACAGGCCTAACTGTTCAATCGCTTGGGCCTTCTTTGTCGCACCTTCCTTTTTATGACTTGCCAAATGTTCTCTATGGGTGAAAGATCTGGACTGCAGGCTGGCCATTTCAGTACCCGGATCCTTCTCCTACATAGCCATGATGTTGTGATAGCTGCAGAATGTGGTCTGGCATAATCTTGTTGAAAAATGCAGGGTCTTCCCTGAAAGAGATGACGTCTAGATGGGAGCATATGTTGTTCTAGAACCTGAACATAGTTCTCTGCATTAATGGTGCCTTTCCAGACATGCAAGCTGCCAATGCCACAAGCACTCATGCACCCCCATACCATCAGTGATGCAGGCTTCTGAACAGAGCGTTGATAACAACTAGGGTTATCCTTGTCCTCTCTGGTCTGGATGACATGACATCCCAGTGTTCCGTAAAGAACTTCAAATCGTGACTCATCTGACCGCAGAACAGTCTTCCATTTTGCCACCCTCCATTTTAAAAGACCCCTGGCCCAGTGCAAACGTCTGAGCTTGTGGAGCTTGCTTAGAAATGGCTTCCTCTTTGCACTGTAGAGTTTCAGCTGGCAACGGCGCATGGCACGGTGGATTGTGTTCACTGACAATGCTTTCTGGAAGTATTCCTGAGCCCATTCTGTTATTTCCTTGACAGTGCCATTCCTGTTTGAGGTGCAGTGACGTTTAAGGGCCCGGAGATCACGAGCATCCAGTAGAGTTTTGCGGCCTTGACCCTTACGCACAGCAATTGTTCCAGATTCTCTGAATCTTTTGATGATGTAATGCACGGTTGATGATGATAACTGAAAAGTCTTTGCTATTTTATGCTGGGTAACACCATTCTGGTATTGCTACACTATCTTTCTGCGCAACAATGGTGGAATTGGTGATCCTCTTACCATCTTGGCTTCAGAGAGACACTGACACTTTGAGAAGCTCTTTTTATACCCAATCATGTTGTCAATTGACCTAATTAGTGTTAACTGGTCTTCCAGCTGTTCGTTATATGCTCAATTTCCTTTTTCCAGCCACTTATTGCTACTTGTCCCAACTTTTTTGGGATTTGTTGGAACTATGAAATTTTGAATCAACATATTTTTCCTTTAAAATGTTACATTTACTTGTCATCTATGTTCTATTACGAATAAAATATTGAGATTTGCCATCTCCACATCATTGCATGCAGTTTTTATTCACAATTTGTTTAGTGTCCCAACTTTTTTGGAATCCGGTTGGTATTTAAATAAAACTATTTTGTTTTTACAAAATATTTTGGTTACAACAATATAAAATTTAAAGAATATTATTTTCTGAATTGCATTTTTTTATGAGTTCCAGTAGAAGCTTACCTGGTTTATTTACCTTACAGAAGCCCCTTTAACATATGCACCGTAACCCAGAAATTTTCCGGACTTTACTCAGAGGATTTGTATGTGTTTACACAAACACCCTCAACATCTGTCGCTGACTTTATCCTGCTAACCAGACTCCAATAAATATCCAAGTGAGTGCATGTGTAAACAGAGCTGCTAAGGTTCTGGATAATAATGCTGAATCTCCTGTATGTGCTACACTGGTGCTGCCCCATTCCTAAAGCTTTTTAAATATTTCCTGCTGTGAGAATGCATCTGTGAGCTGCATGTATGAAAGGACAATGCAGCTAAATCACTGGAACTGATATTCTGGAATATCTCTGCTGTCCATATGTGAAAGAGTCTTATGCTTCCTTGATGTACTTTCACATAGGTCTGTCTGTGCTCATTCTAAAATGTATTATCACCAATTTTACAGGAGTGTATTCATAAATGCAACATTTTAGTTACCCTGTTATAAGGACAACTAACAAAAAAATTAAACATTTGTTTGTTTTGTAATGACTCTGTCCCAGATTTGGGTCACTGCCTCAGAGGAGTTGGTTGTTTGTTATCTCTGTATCTGCATGGATTTTCTATGGCTGCTCTGGTATCCTTCCACAATCCAAAAAACATGTTGGTAGGAGGATTGGCTGTGCAAAACTGTTCACAGGTGGTGGTGAGAGGAAGTGACTGGGTAAGTGTGTGATGCCTTGTGATTGACTGTTACACTATGAAAAACGAAGAAGAATCAAAAAGAATGAAAAGAAAGTGCCATCTTCCACCATTTTCCTTACATTTATACACAATTAAATGCAACATCAGTCATCATGCTTTTGCTTAAAAAGTACCTTTTTCTTTATTGTTTACAGTAATAGAATGTATTTATCTAGTGATCTATCTATGGATTAATATATTAGTAGCCTATCTCAGTGTTGCTGTAGTGATATTTTTGAGACAAATTCCTTCCAAACCAGGCAGCCAACTTTTACTCCAGCCCATAATAAAATGAAATTCTGTCTGTGCAATTACATTTATGAGAATTCTGTCGTGTAAAGACAGGGAAGACTTTGTCTCCTCAGAAGTGGCTCACCATGTCTTATTCATCATGCAGGTCACCCACATGTTTTCAATCTCATGGGTCATTCTGAATGTTATAGCCCCAGTGCTGCACCATGCTGCACCTATACAGCTTGCATACATGTAAGAATGTGCATGTTAAACAAGCTCTCTAAATAACAAAGCTAAGTCAGGCTTGTAAGTGGATGTAGCCTACAAAATTACTTTTTCCACTGATTCTTCCTATTGATCTTTTCACATTGCAAGGGATGCAGACAATTCAGAAAATTAACATAGAGCATAACTCCATAACTGTTGCATAGATCTTGTATTGCAGGTTTATTTGGATAATCTTCTACAGAAGATTTCCAGATGCTGAAATGAAATGAAAGTTTTTTAATCCTTGGCAGAGCTTTTTAAACCAATGTAAACAAAGTCTAGGATTTTGCTTCAGAATTCCACCCTTTTTAAAACAAATGTTTTGAGTATTGTTAAGTCAGTTTGCGTCATTTGATGTGAAACAGTGTCTTGGAGCAAAGTTTACTGATCCCTTTACAGTAAATCATGTAAATATTAATTAATTCATTCATTCATTCATTCATTGTCTGTAACTGGTTAGCTAGTTCAGGGTCGTGGTGGGTCCGGAGCCTACCCGGAGTATTGTGTAAATATCTAAACTTACTTATTTAATGCAACTTAATTAAGACAATAAAAAATCTGGAATTATCATTAGGTTCAGATTGATTGATCAGAAATCCACTTCATTGACTCTTCAAATCTCTGAGCATCTGTCAGAAGGATCTGTAACTACCTAATGTTTAAAAAGTAGTGGAAAGCTGTAAAAAGCAAAGTACTTTTTCCACTGTCCACAATGTCATTAAAATGTAAAGAGTAAATAAAAACTAGAGGTTGAGACAAGATCTGGAAGAGCAAGTCAGATAAACTGTACTTGACAGAAGGACAAAGTAATTGTAGATGGAGTAATAGATTCTAATATATATCAGAACACTCTGGAAGCAAATATGACAATGAAGTAAAGCTGAAAAGTACCTAGACAAAAATTTACAACAGGACAGCTGTCCAAAACTTACCCCAAAGTCCACCAAAAACTATTTAACAAAGTGCAAGCAAAAGTGTTGAAAATGGCTCTTGCGGTCATCTGAGTTGGATATTCATTGAAATGTAAAGACACTGTGCATATAAAACGGCCCAAGAATATCACAGGTCTACAACTATCATGCAAGGAAGTAGAAATATATAATTGCAATATATAATATGTAGATTGTACAGTGGCAATTCTTTTGTCATATTTATTGTTCTTCTATAATTATATTCTTTAATTGAATATGAAATATCTATGCTGTAATATTTGTGGAAAATATTGCTGCAAATGTTGTCTTCTGTTCATTTAAAAAATAGACACATTATGTAAGGATGTTACAGCCGTCCAAATACTTGCCAGAAACTGTATGACTCATGTGTCACTGCTCCGCTATGTGACATTTAGCAATGTGTCATATTGGAAAAAGTGGTTTTAATGGAGTGATAGAATTCTTCTTAATATTAACGCTATCACCTTTTCACATTTTTAACATGTTTCTCAACCCTACACTTGTTCTTTATTCTGTCTCACCTTTTTATAGCTCTTGCTTCACCTAGTTTTGTTGCAGTCATGTCCTTATAAAATGCTTGATGCTGAACCACATCTTTGGATCATTACTTGTGTAACAGGGCCTGCTTTTACACAGCTGAATTTATTACGCTGAACTTTTGGTTGAAAACCTGTGCTGTGTTGTGTGCTGGAGAAATTTTGAATCATTGCTTGGAGATATGACAAGAAACACAGACAGAGTACAGTGATGAAAAAAAAAGTGAGAGCGAGAGCAAGCTGTAAGCTAGCGTCACTGGCCCTACAAAACTATTAGACTACAAGACTGCAGTGCTTTGTTCAGACAACACTGTGAACTCTGGGGTGTAATATTGGGTTGAACATAGGAGGGGCAGATCAGGACAATTCACAGGTGTCCAGGGTCTCCGGAAGGCAATGTCAAAGGCTATTAAACAGCTTATGAATAAAACGATGGTCTGTGGAGCTGTGGAGTTCTATACAGTAGTTGGAGTGGTGTTTGTGAGCTATCACACAAATATTCTTTATAATATTCCTCACAACTATGTTCTTAAAGCTCCCTGAGAATGGTAAATCCTTGATCTAGGATCTGCTCCTCTCAGTAAGGTCATTGTAAATAAAAAAGGAAACTGATCCTAGATCAACACTTCTACTCTTGAGGAGCTTTATGAATACTGACACTGATGTTGTTTGTAGGAATTCAATAGAGTGTGGGTGGTTCCACTGGAATTTATGAGAAACTTGCCCTTATGTCTCATCTCTTCCATTAGAGACTGTAGGATGAAGGTCACTGGTTGGTCACCAATTCAAATACAGAATGAGACAGACTTGGTGAGTTCTCAAGGTCTTCAGATTTTTAGCTTCATTATATAAACTACAGGCAGTAGAGTACTGATATAGCTGGCCTTAAAGCCTTCACTGGATTTCAATCTGTTTTTAACATACCCTAGTGGTCTATGTTATACAAGTGCAGGACAAACCTGGGGGACAGTGAATGTTTGGTATGAATGTATTGAGCCTCTGCTCTAGGCAAGCTTCAAGCTGTTCTGTCTAAACCATGAAATCAGGTAGACTATGTTTCATTTTGTAAAATCAAATAGAAAGGGCAGCAGTTGCCTGACACACAGCTCCAGGGTCCTAGGGTCCGAGGTTTGATTCTCATGTCACTTTTTCTAAGGAGTGACAAATTACTCTTGATCCCTCTGTGATCTCCCAGAGTTTTCAGTAAGTGCTGTTTGACTGGAGTAACAGTATTTGCTTGTCTGGATTCCAAATCTTCCAAGGCTAGATGAGATTTACAGACCTAGGGCTATCCGATGCAAAGAGACACACATACTGAAGTTAATATGTTCGATAGACATCCTTGCCTTGTGACACCCATATATTTAAAATGGATCTCTTGTTTTTGTACAAAACACAAAGACATTTTCTGCTTTCAAGAATAGACACATCTCTCTGGGTAGATGAGCGGAAGACACAAACCTCTCCCTCTCCTTTTCTTAAGGTTGCAGGCCCCCTAATGACAGTAACAGAAGCGGCTTTGCATACTTTCACTGCTGGAGCCATTAAGCTGAGGTTCTCCACAGTCCCCAGAGGAGAACCTCTAACCACCCTGGCCTCTTTCTGTTACAGCATGGGCTTGAAACACAAACACTTTGAGAATAAGATGTATCTATTCTGATTTTCTGAGTTCCAGGAAATGTATTTTAGTGTAAAGACTGTGAAGACAGCATTTTCTTCAAGAAATATAAAATATTTATAAAATGCATTTCTGATAATGAAAACATATGGGGCCATGTACTTTCAGGTCCTTATAATTTTACTTTTTGTTACATCTGTAATTGGGCTGGACAGTTATGTAATTACATTTTTGACTTTTTTTTTTTTATTTGAATTTATGATTCATAAGTTGCTTTTTTTTACTTTTTTGTTTTGTTGATTCATGTTGATTCAAGTTTATTTTTTTGTGAAAAAACATACGTTTTTTTCTGCTTTCTTGTTTATTATCTCTTGCTTTAATCCAAAGAGATGACTCCAAAAGAAACATCAGGCAATATTTTCATTTTTTTAGGTGTATAGTTCATGTGATACTGTTACCAGATAATACTATCATATTATTCATCATCATTGTCTGTAACCGCTTATCCAGTTTAGGGTCTTGGTGGGTCCGGAGCCTACCCAGAATTATTGGGCACAAGGCAGGAACACACCCTGGAGGGGGAGCCAGTCCTTCACAGGGCGATACTCTCTCACACCTACAAACACTGTGTTTTGGGACAGTCACAGTGAGAACACACCAAACTCCTCACAGACAATCACCAGGAGAGGGACTTGAACCCACAACCTCCAGGTCTGTGGAGCTGTGACACTACCTGCTGAGCCACCGTGCCGCCCTGATAGAATTATCAATTAATTAAATTCAATTATATTACTGAAAAATGAGCATGAGCTTCTATCCTTTTGACCTTAAAAAATTTCAAGAGCAATTATGTTCAGTAACTGTGCTTTTTGTGGCATCCATTTATTGTTCAATATGTTCTGTGAAAATACTCATTTCACTTCAGATATAGCTCTGTAGGAGTAGCTTACAATACACTTTTTGTCCTAAATCAAACAACGATATATCACAATATTAGAAAATAATGTACTTTCACATTTTCCAACACATTAACAAGAATTTCCTGCCTGATTTACTTCTTACGTAATGTGACTTAATCCTTTCCCCTAAGAAATAAATAATAATAGATCAGTGTTTCATTTGCCTGGAAGGACATCAATGTGGATTGAATAGTCTTTTCTGAAATGTCTTCTAACATGTTTGGCCACACATACAAGTCATGAACAAATTATACATGCACCCTTCTGCACATTAACCAAGTTGTCATTCAGTTTGAGCTAAACTCATTGTTGACAATTAGTGTGTTGACTTGGGAAACCAAAATTTTCATTCCAAGTTTATCAATTCCAAGTTTAAAAACTGGAATTTAGGAATCGTTTAATGCTAGTGCACAATGTCGTTCGTATGTAGCTCCATTACTCCAGAGAACACAGTTTCACTGCTTCAAAACACAATGCTGTTGCTTTAAACCCTTCTGACAAGCTGATACTTGGCACTGGGCATGGTAACAATAAGATGTGCAGCAATTCCAAACTTTGTCGTTTAATTTCAAGATTTTCTATGTAAATTATGCAATACGTCTGAGCACAATTCAACACCTATATGCACAGTGTGAGCATAATTCAGTAATTATCTGGTGTTTCAACACAAATTCCAGGAGGAGGTGTTAACTGAGTTTTCATTTAAATCCAAGTAGCCCAACACAGCAGGATGTTGAAGGGCAAATAAAACAATTCCATGGAAAATATGAATTTGTACTCAATATAAAGAGAACACTAAGTAGTATGTTTTCTTTCAAATTACAGCTTCAAAATCACTGTGAAGCTTCACTGACCTGTAATAGGGAAAATAGTGCCTAGTGTCTCTTGTTTCTACTCCAGACTCAGCACAGCAGAAACTGCACTCCAGGGAACTGGCCCACGTTTCCACCAGTTTAGATGAGAACAAGAATACAACATCAACGGGGGTGTTGAGGGGTTGTTCTGCTCTAGCTTCAGCTGTAGATTAACGTCTTGAGGAGCTTGTGAACAATGGAGAAATGTAGCAAACACACCTCATGACACACTGAACACAGCCCCAGAAAACACACATGCATTTTCCTGTTTTATTTCCTATTAAATATTTATATAACACACTGTTAATGACCCGTCCAGCTCCACTGGGATAATACTTTATTTGAGACTTTGTGTCTTTCTGGTGTTTCTTAAGCTTGACACACCGTCAGACACCATCACAGCTCACGCTGAGGAAAAAGATTTTCTCTTTGGTTCAAGCTAAGGACAAACTTATATTGGTGGAAACAAGCTGAACATTTATAAATTAGGTTAATGAACAGGAGCCGTTCCGGTTCCTAAGTTGGTGGAAAATCGCTTTATGTAACTTTTGGTTGAGTGTAGGAAACAACTCCCCTTCTCATCCCTCTTGATTTCAGGACAGTGCTTTATAAAAGAAATTACACAGCTATAACTGTAGGTGGGCCCACGGGCAAAAAATACTAAATCCTATCTGGTGTTCCTTTATTGAAACAATCTAACATGTAGATAATCAATAAACTTAGTACATTTTAGCTGCTGATTTTCTTTACCCTGATAATGATCACTTACTTCCTGTACTTAGTTTACAGGGTGTCACAGTTAATGGGTTCACAAAGAAATGAATATTATTAAAAGTATACAAAAAAAAACACAAAACAAAATGTGGTTATGAAATGATATCTAAACTTGACTGGTAAATACCTGCTATTATTAACTTGCAGCTAACAACATCCAAGGTGTCTATTTTCTGCTCATTTTAAAGAAGGTACATTCACCTTACACTTAAACACAGAATGTAACAGAGGCAGTAACTCAAAGTATTAAAATAATTTATGGGGGATTTTTTACTTCTGAAAGTAACATTCTCCTTTCTTATATATGAATATATATTCAGCAAATTAGCGGATTTGTATATATGTATGTGTATGTATTTTTACACTTATATAGCGCCTTTCTATACACCCAAGGACGCTTTACAATCCACACTGCTCAGAACGCTCAGAACACTCAATCCACACACTCACTGGTGAGAAGCGGCAGCCAGACGCTCACAGCGTACTCTCGACCAGGAACGACCGTCCACCTGGAGGACTGCGTCGGACACTAGGGTTTAACCCAGGATAGCGTGCCAATCCATATCTGGGCTCACACACACTCACTCAAACATACAGACTTTCATTCACATACACACTCATTCACTCACACACCAGGACAGTTATTAGACAAGCCAATTCACCTACCCTCCATGTTTTCTAAAGGAAAGAATGGAATTTACTTTCATAATTTAATTACTATGCCAATAATCCCAAATTTGACCAAACATAACCCTAGTCTATGCCATCCTCAGTGGTAAAAGCCCTTTACCCTAGTCTGTTGCTATGAGACGGACAAACTGAAAGTATGTTTACTTGTGTTTGTTTACCTTTCCCCCTTCTGCCTCAGTTCCCTCCTGTCCTTTTCCATTTAGCAGCAGATTACCTGCTTTGAAGAGCAGCAGAATGTCATAAAATGCCCTGGTCTTGTCTGCCTCATAAACAGATGCAGTTTAGAGGACTACGCCGTGGCTCGTCTGTTAAGCTGCCATCGAAGTGGGATCAGAAGTATGGGAAGCATGTGTGCTGTGTTTTTGTATGTGTGAAAACAGTGCAGCATCTAAGGAGTGTGTGTGTAGAGAGGGACACACTGTATAATGCATGCCCCTGAAGCATGTAAGGTGGGTGTAGAGTGTTGTGTGTAAGCGTGCATGTGTGTAGGGCACCCATTAAGAAATTCATGGCGTTTGTTTAAAGTCAGACCACCAACACACAGAATAGACGCTGTTTTGGGGGAAACTGTTCACCTCATTATGCTTATTCAGTCTTCCTTTGTTCCAAAGAAATTACTCATCAGGAAACATCAGGCAACATTTCCATTTTCTTTAGGCATATAAATCATGTGACTCTGTACTGTATGAATTAGATTACACTTTCAAATCAATTCAATTATATGACTGAAAAATGAGCATGAGCTCCTATCCTTTTGGCCTTAAACTGTTTCAAGGGCAACTTTGTTCAGTAACTGTGCTTTTGTGACCTCTGTTATTGTTTAATTTGTGCGGTGAAAATGCTAAATAGCTCTGTGGGTGTAACTTAAAATACACTGTAGAGAAATGTATCCTAAATCATACAATAATTTAAGATGATGTTAGAAAATAATGTAGTTTCACATTTTCCAACACATTAACAAGAATTTCCTGCCTGATTAATTTCTTACGTAATGTGACATAATCCTTTCCCCTAAGAAATAAATAATAATAGATCAGTGTTTCAATGTGGATTGAATAGTCTTTTCTGAAATGTGTTCTAACATGTTTGGCCACACATGTAAGTCATGAACAAATTATACATGTACCCTGCTGTACATTAACCAAATTTTCATTCAGTTTGAGCTAAACTCATTGTTGACAATTAGTGTGTTGACTTGGGAAACCAAAATTTTCATTAAGTTTAAAAACGGGAATTTAGTAATAGTTTAATGCTAGTGCACAATGCCATTCGTATGTAGCTCCATTACTCCAGAGAAGTTTCACTGCTTCAAAACACAATGCTGTGGCTTTAAACCCTCCTAGCCAACACTTGGCACTGGGCATGGTGACAATAAGATGTGCAGCAATTCCAAATTTTGTCGTTTCATTACAAGATTTTCTCTGGAAATTATACAATACGTCTGAGTACAATTCTATATGCACAGTATGAGCACATTTAGCCTGAGTGTAATTCAGTAATTATCTGGTGTTTCAGCACAAATTCAAGGAGGAGGTGTTAACTAAGTTTTCATTCAAATTGATAGGCCATTTCAAAGAATTATAGGCCTAATGTGTTGTCTCAAAAAGCAGTTCATGATTATATAAGCTACTGTGTTTGCCTTCCCATCTGCCATGGGGTACTGTCCATTCCCTCTTATTATCACCTGCCTGTTAAGAACTGATTTTAATCCCTCTAGATACACATTTCATGGACTCTCTCAGTCCCAGCTATTAAGTGCTTCTTCATCCACATTTGTACTAATGACCTTACACACTCCCAGATCACCACTGAGAAGGAAATGCAGTAATTGGCACCTGGTAAACATGACGTAAGACTTTATTTGATGCTGTTAGCTTTTTCCGTTCAGACTTAAAACAGAAGGAAAAATGAGTCTGTCATTGGCATCCAAATCCATGTTGTATTTAAAAAAATTATTAAATTATTATGGGGTATTCCTTTGGTGTGCCTACCACTAAGTGTACCAAATTTAATTCTGATTCAAATTATTCAACAGACAACCATGACACAATCAGCTTTACACTTGTGTTTGGCAGAGGATCTGCAGGTGAATATCTTTAAAATCACTTCTGGTCTGGTGCAGATGCAGTCTGATGGCAAGTGGGGTCATTTGTCCATCTCCTGCTGTGCAAACTCTGCCTTCTAATTCACATGATGAGGTGAGGCAAGATGATGAATGTGGTTTGAAGGGTTTTCAGACACAAGAAAGAGACCTGGACATTTTAACACCCTGACGGACAATTTTAGGAAGAGCCCCTGGCCCTCAAACATCTGGTGGTGTTTTACTCTTCAGTCTCAGTGGACCAAGTCAACAAGCTGCCAGTGATACCTTAAACCAACCCAACACTGACTGATGTAAAAAATGGTAGGCATTAAAGTATTTCTGAATGAATTTTCATTCTGTTCCTAAAAACCTAAAAAGCTAGTTATGTAACTACATTAGACATAAAACCAACATAAAATCACTGCTACATTTTATATCCATATCCAAAGGAAGGTTGCCAAATAAGGGTTTTTAGAACAAATACATTATTTCCATAAGCAATTTTACAGTGCCTAACACAGTCTTTAATTTGTTCATGCTAGTATTAATTGATATCAATTAATGTGATGTGTCGAAATGATCCTGAGCCCATGTGATATCTATCAAATCAATAAGCAGATATTTATGTGCAGTCAGTGATTAAAAACATTAAGTTGGGGTTTTGTCATCTTCACAGTGAGCATTCTCTGAATTGGCAGAACATTTAAATACAATACACACCATATAGGGAAGAAATACATAATACATAATATTATTCATTCATTCATTCATTCATTATCTGTAACCGCTTATCCAGTTCAGGGTCGCGGTGAGTCCAGAGCCTACCTAGAATCATTGGGCAGGAATACACCCTAGAGGGGGCGCCTGTCCTTCACAGGGCAACACAGACACACACACACACACACACATTCACTCACACACTCACACTTACGGACACTTTTTGAGTCGCCAATCCACCTACCAATGTGTGTTTTTGGACTGTGGGAGGAAACCAGAGCACCTGGAGGAAACCCACGTGGACATGGGGAGAACACACAAAAACGGGCTGAGATCTCAGGGCACTCAGGAGGCACTGCATTAAAAACAGAAATGATTCTGTAGTGGAAATCACTGCATGGACTCAGAAACACTTCACAAAACTGCTGTCTGTGAATACAGTTTGTCTCTGCATCTACAAATAAGTTAAAACTCACAAATGTAAAGTAGAAACCTTATACACAGGATTCATTCAGAAATGCCACCACCTTCTCTGGGCCTGAGCTGAGGTGAAGGGAAAATTATCCTGTGGTCACCCACTGTCAAATTTATTTGAAAAAAATGAACAACACTTCTTATTTTCAACATTTGAAATGTGGGCTTTACTCTTTTTGATCAAATATAAGGTTTAAATGATTTGCACAACATTGTATTTTGTTATTACTTATATTTTGCACTGCATCAGCACTGTTTTTTGGAAATAGGGTTTGTAAGTTTAATATGGAATTTCTGATCTTTCCAGGTCACTTGCTGTCGGTATATCAGCTCTTTCTCATGGTGAAGAAAAATCATTGGAGAATTGAAGGTAAATCCTCCAAAGTAACATCTTCATATAAAATTGTTTGAATACAGGTTTCAGTGGATTTTATCCTGCTTTCTGTTTGCACTTTTATTGTTACACTTACACAGCGCCTTTCTAGACACCCAAGGACGCTCAGAACACTCAATCCACACACACTGGTGAGAAGCGGCAGCCAAACGCACACAGCATACTCTCAACCAGGAACGACCATCCACCTGGAGGACTGCATTTCACCCAGGATAGAGCGCCAATCCATATCTGGGCACACACACATTCATTCACACACCAGGACAGTTATTAGAGAAGCCAAATCACCTACCCTCCATGTTTTTGCACTGTGGGAGGAAACTGGAGACCCCAGAGGAAACCCACACAGACATGGGGAGAACATGGAAACTCCACCCAGATGGGACTTGAACCCAAGATCCCAGCGCTGAGAGGCGAACGTGCTAACCACTAAGCCACCGTGCCGCACTTGAAGATCAGATAATGTCCTGTTTTTGGAAATGCAGAATGAAAAGTAAAACTCACCTTTTAATCACAAGTAAAAAATATTTGGAAGCTTGAAAATATGCAGAACATTGCATCTCCTTCTATACATAACCAATGTGAGATAATCTCTCAGGAGTCAAACCATACCCAAATGGTTTCATTAAAATTCACAAGATTGCTGAGTGTTTCATTTGGTCTGAGTCTGGAAGAAATTGGCCCGTTTATGACTTTCTGTGCTAATGTGCCTAAAACAAAGTCATTAAGTAATAATGTTGTTGTGTCTCTCAACCAACAGACCGTTTGGACTGTAATTGATCTCAGATGTTTAAACCTGAAATGCCTGTTTTATACAAAGCATAAAGTGACAGGCCATATTTATTTATTTTTTTTCTTTTTTCATATGTTGTGCCAGCAAGTTATAATGTCAAGATTGTTTGCAAAGCTGTGGCTGTGAGTTTTATGGAGTTCCTTTAGAGAACCTTGGAGAATGTATTTAATATAAGATTATTTAGTAAAAGTAGACCATGGAACACTGCATATTCAAAAGTCTACCAAGTTCAGCTGAAAGGTTTTTTGTTTGCATGTTTTTGTTTGTTTGTTTGTTTATTATTCACTGATATTCAGTCATGGACACACAGCTAATGTTATCAAAATTGGGACAAGAAGCAACAAAATGAAGCATCTGCACCTAACTTTAAGGTCACTATGCTCAATGATAAGCATTAGAGCGATATGTAGCACCCCTGAACTGAACTATGAGACAGTGGAAGGGGTGGGCTATGGGAGCGGTGAAGCAACACACAATAATTTTGTGGCATTTGTGATCCAGAACTAATCATCCGACATCAGTACCTTATCTCACCCATGTTTTTGTTACTGAATACGATCGACTCATTCCGGACAGAGTCCAAAAACCTGGATAAAGGCCTTCCCAGATCAGTAGAAAATGTTATTGTAGCAAAGTGGATCAAACAACCTATCAGTAGCGATGAGCAGGTGTCCACAAGCCTTCTACTGTACAATGCATTTTTCCAGATTCCATGAACTAATATATTTTTTTCCAAATCTTCACTGGTCATGTTTAATGGAGTAAGGTAAACCAGAAAATCTCCTGAGCCATGAGCCACTCCAATGACTATCACATTGTTTGTACAGATGATGGTGATGTATATCCCTCTGGTAAAAAATTCATAATATTCTCTATCATTTTTGTTTTTTACTCATTTTGGACATACAGTTTGCATGTATAAAATAAAAACATGAATTTATACAGAATCATATACAAATGACATTGAGTAATTACAAAGTACAATGTAATTAAAAGTATAAAGTCTGTATGATGCCTTTTTAGAAATTGAGATTTTTTTTTTATTTAATAACCAATAAGTATAAGTAGTAGTATAAGTAGTATAATATAAGTAGTAACATACAAAAACAGTGAGTTTCATTTATATTCCAAATCATCAGGGATATATTGGCCATTTGTTATCACAAAGACATAAAAAACATTTAGGAAATAAATTGTAGAAGAAAAAAAGTACATTACAAAAGAATGTAAGGCATTGCTGGAGCTAATAGATAAAATAGTTCATTTAAATTTTGCTAGATTTTATCATCATTGAAATTTGCGACTTTAGGAAACCACAGCTATCCAGCTATCATTCTTCATTGAAATTGTGAAGAGAAGGGTGTATTCTGTTGTCTTTTGGGTTTCATTTTGTAGATTTTCTTAATGTCACCAACAGTAAATAGGACTCTGCTTCATTGCATAGTGAAGTGATTTGCTCCAGAAGTGTTGAGGTACTTATTATGTTTTTAAGGCCCATTTAAATCTGACTATGAAGAACTGATGTGCATTCTAGTTTCCATGTTTTGTAGATGTGTATTGTTGTCACTGTAGACACTACTTTTAAATTTGGAAGCTTTGTTATATAAGTAAATAAATAAACACCAAACATTAAACAAATATTAAAACATCAGCTGTCATTCAAGAGGTTTTTCGATATTTTCTTGCTGGCGGGTGTTTGTTATGTAGCCCACTCATTCATGCACGGAAACTCAAAATGGCCGTTTACAGCTTGCAATGCAGTCACATTTCAGTGTGTTGTTACTGGCTCTCCGCTGTGGCAGCTCATGGACATAGTTTATAAACAGACCCAAAGGACAAGATGAATGAGATGTAATAAAGGCTTCTCTCAACAAATGTTAACCGCCATCATATGGCATTTCTTATAAATGATGGTTCTTTGACTGGTAATGTAAATTGTTCTTGGGAGCAGCTTCAGAGAAATGACTTATCGTTGTAAACGTTGTACACCACATCACCCAGACACCACATGGACTGAAACACAAAAATATTCCTGCTCTACAGTTGAGACAACTGTAAATCATTAGGATAATTTCCTCTGTGAGTGTGTGTGTGTGTGTGTGTGTGTGATCTTATTTTACCACAAACTGAAAGTAACAAGAGATTGAAGGTTACAAATTTACATTGTCACTTCATCTCAGAGTTTTACCTTAAGATTCAATGAGGTGGAAATGTGAAGCCTATTTTGGACAATCTTCACATTGGTAAAAATCCTATTTATTTTAATGACAATTTTTTCCTAAACATAAAGTGCATATCTAAGTTCAAATTAGTTTTCTTTTGTGTAAATATATAAGATCACAGATCTCTCCAATAAAGCCATTTAGTTGTTCCACTAGGGATGGGCAGTATCTACATTTTTCATACCGTAATACCATCTCAAAATAATATCTTGGTATACAGTATTACTGTGGGGAGGGGGTGCTCTGTCAGGCTGCGCTGAGCCTGTTTAGAAGCACAGCTGGCGCTAAAGGGCACTTGTGGTTTAGCACATCACAGCAGATTTTTCAGTTAATTGAGGCTCAAAACACATATAGAGGTTAAAGCCATATACGTGTGAGCACAAAGTCGAGTGAAGGTTTTTCTGAGAATTATGTCTATTTACATCTTAATTCCTTTCTTTTTTAACCCAAACTCAGCACTAAACTTACAAGTGGGCTACTGGGCTTGTGCTTTTCTCCACCAGTTTTCAGACCGTGATATCAGCAGTCATTGAGCTCCACAGCACCCCCTCCCTGTGACTCTGTTAAATGCACATGAACATTTTAGCCGACTTTTAAAGAGACAGAACCAAAATTTGACACACCATGCACATTTCATAAATAACGCCCTCATTTTAAGATACCGTCCACATTTTTAAATACCGTGGTATACGGTATTATCGTTATATCGGCCAACCCTATGTTCCACCCATTTAATAGATAACCCACACAGTCTCACAATGCAACAAGCTGGGAGAGAGAAAGTAGGTAATATTTTTCTCTGAGATATGTAAAACCATTCATTAATCCTTTTCAGGCGGCCACTAAGGTAATGCCACGGAGAAGCTGAACACACTTGAAGGAGAACACCAACTGCAAAGATCTTTTAGATACCTACATTGGGCTAGAATCACACTGAGTGATGGGAGTAGGAAAGGGCTATCCTTTACACACAGACAGAGCAAGGCCAATAATACCGTCAAATATGTTCTCTTGGATGTTTGGCTTTGGATGAGTAACAGTCAAGTAGGGGAGGATTAATTTGCCAATGGAATTGATGTCAAAATATGCTACTAACACAATGGTTGAGCCTCAAACACACTGATCGAGCAGAATTAAGATCATGCATTCAAGTTAGAGTTTGTAGAAGATAAATCATTCCTTGTGCGAACACTTCTTACATACGTTTTTGGAAACCCAAAATAAATATTTAGTATTTCATATCTAGCTGATAATCTGCATTAAGCTGGGTTACAGTGAGTCACATAATCCCGTTTCATTTCACACTTTTCTATGGAAATTTTACAAGCAGTATATAAGAACTTGTAGTCTCACAGTCAAACACAAAGTGCAATGCTTTAAATCACAACCCAGTCTTAAAACAGAGGTGGGCTCATTGCTGTTGTTTCCTTACGCTGTCATCTGGTTTCCTGACAGTGGCATGGAGCCGAACTCAAGGCAGGGCAGAGCTATATAAGTGTGCACACACACATGCACACACACACTCTGCAACTCTGTACAGTCCACAGAGCCACAGAACACCGATAATAGCCTCTTCACCTCCGAGACCCTGACCTGGGTAAGACTGACAGCTTCACACGGTCACTGCTCTTTTTCATTTTGTGTTTTTATCATTTTTTTCCTTTAGAATCATTATCAACAATAATGCTTTATTTTGTCTCTTTATCCATCTGTGTGCACAGTGTGATCTTGCTCTCATTACTTTGAATCTTGCTAATGATGACTTTGTTAGAGAATGAAATTTAATATAACAAGATTTTTTTGACCATTTATATAGGCCAATTTATCATATGTACAGCTTTTCAACAATGGGGAACAATTAGGTGTTAAGCTTAAAATATGAAAAGTGTTTTTATTTTGTAATGTATAAAAATAGTTTTTTTAATTCATTTATTTATTTACAGCAGAGTTTGGAATGAAATGGAGTGCATTTTAATATATTTTACATACTACCACAGTGGGCACAAAACATTGTATCTCCATTTTTTTTAATTACCATCTAAATCTCCAGAGTTGTAAGTTTACATGCAAAGGAAAATATTTTTAACTTTTTTAAAGTTAAATTTTATGCCATTTCTGGCATTATGAAATTCTGTGTGTGTGGTGGTGGTGGGGGGCTTGCTTTGTTCTGACAGTGATGACATGTTTTATCATTTCTGCATGGAACTTGATAAGTTAGTTATTTGAAATTTAATTTACTTGCTTAAATGATACATGATTAAGATATTATGTGCAAATGAAATGTGGAACTCTGTGGGTGTGTGTACCATCTGGAACATATGGAATATATGTAGGGAGCACTGTGTTTTCTTGATGAACACAGAAACATTTTTACATTCCCTTGACACTTCCTGATGGTTCTTACAGATGTGTTATCTGAGTGCTAAAGTCTGCTTCCATAGTTGATTTTGCCCTGCCTGAACTCTTTTAAAAGAACATGTTTCCAGCGTCAAGATTTTAAACCCTCTTACCAACCAGTTTTGAAAGCGCACTGCTAACATCTGAGATAATCAGTACCGTGCAAACGGCCAATTAAGTACAATTTGTTCTATTTAATGTCAGGAAAAAATACAATTTAACAGACAGCAACACGGATATCAAAATATTATACTGCAATGTTTTATATTTGTTGTGTCAGTTCAAACATTACAGGTTAAATGATCAATGTTACAATTAATCATTAAGTAATAATAAGAACAAGCAGCAATAGCATTCTTTTATGATTTCATAAAATCCTGAAATAATGTTAGTTATCATTATGTAATTATTAATTGTGACTTTAGTAATACTTATTACTGCCTTATTATTTAATAATGACTTAAGTACAGTTTATTAATGTACCCTTATTGTAAAATTAAACTGGAAATTAAAAACATGAAGTGTGGCCTTTGGCACAATACATTATACTCTTACAAATGGAAGAATTAACAAGATTTTTCAATAGCAATATTACTAGGATCATGCTTTGAATAATAATTTTCAGCTGTATATATACACAATTGGTTTAAAAGTTTAATTAAAACAACCATTTTTGGAGGAAAATTAACTAAGACAGAATCACATTGCATTCTGAGCTGTTGACAAATGCCTTTGGCTTCTCTCTGACCTGCAGGAGTTCAGTGGCTGGACTATAATTAACGTGAACAGAGCAAAAGGTCATTACCGGAGACCAAAGATCACAAGTACAAAGCCAGAATGGGCAGCCCATTAAGAGGGGCATTTCTCCTTCTCTGTGGAATTACTGGCATCTTCACTCAAGGTACGTTTCACTTGCCCTTTTTTCCACACAGTTGAAGACAAACACCTTCAGTTATCTCTCTCAAAATACAGCACACAAAATTCAGTCTCTGTCTTAAAGTGAGACAAGTCTATGATCATACATGGAAATTCTGGCCCAGTCTCTGGCTTAGGGTAGTACATATCTGACCTCTCTGTAAATTTAAGTCCTTAATCATCATGTTTAATGAGAGATCAATGCAATTTGATATCATTAGATAATTTTCTATTGATAAAAGCGAAATGAGAATTTTGGATTTCTGCTAATATGCAGTTTATTCATTTACATTCTGTAAATGCTTTCATCTGGTTCTGGGTCATGGTGGGTCCAAGGCCTACCCTGAATCACTGGGTGCAAGGCAGGGACAAACCCTGGACATGGCACCAGTCCATCACAGGCCAATTTATAGTGTTGCTCAAAAAAGAGTGCATAACACACAGTGGACTCAAGATAGCTGTGGTGAACAATTGCTACCCATAATGCACCACTTAGCTTGTATTTCAACTTCTGTATGTCACTGGACTAAGTGGCCAAATGTTACTGTGGTAATGAGAAAAACTGAGTAAATTTGTGTCTGAAACTGTTTACTACTTTCATGAATCTGGTTCCTATAAAAGGGACCAATTCAGACATGTCTTTTTATTGTTTACATTTTCAATAGAGAGACTTTTATTTTGGCTAAGCAGAGATTATCTCTTTCAATAAAATAGCTACATTTTAATCTTAAATTTTAATTAACATTGAATAATAAACATGTATCATCCTGGACACAGTAGCAAAGTGATCTGGGTGGAAGCCCATGCTGTGTTGTAGCATTAACAAAGATTATAGCAAACGCTCTTTTTTTCTTTCCACAAGACATTTTACTGTAAGCGGAGCCCCTAATAGGACATTAACAGCTGCCTTGTGGTCATATGAACCCATGAAATTCCACTCATCCCAGTTAAGTAGAGTCATTGGTAGATGAATAGCTTCATTGTTGTATTTCCCCCACTTATATCCAGAGGTCGACTGGAAGTTATGCATGTAAGCTAGAGGCTGCAGAGCCACCTGTCAGCAATTGGCCACACTTGAGTGTTTGTGCCAGGTTAGAGATGTTATAACACAGCCAATTCACAATTCACAATTTGAAAAATGAATTAGCAAATATGTTACACTGAACATGGAAAAAGCACAATTGCTAATCTCTTAATTTTCATGTGGAAAACAACTGCCAAAAAAGGTATTTGCATTTCATTTAGTTGTTTTCATCTCAATTCCAATTTTGCCTGGAATTGCCTCCCATGGTATGAGCAGAAACTACTTGGGTGAATTACCAAGAAGGCCGCAGATTTGACAGACTTTCCTAAGCAGAATTTGGCCAGATGTATACTACTAGCATACTTTAGAGTGTAAATTAAGAGAGTGAGCTTTAGCTGCTTTAGAAGCAATTAGACAAGCATTTTGTGATCTAACATTAGATCATGTTGTGATCTAATGCAACAAAATGAAAAATGAAAAGCTATCAAGCTCGATAATGAGAACCCAGAGCGCAGGTTAATGGCTAACAGATGGGCAGAAAATGTTGTTTTCTAATGGCAATATTTATATTGATTTTTCAGTAAAGTACAGTTGGGGCATCACATTTTTCACACTAGAGTACAAGTTCATTTCTATATAAGTGCAATTGCTTTATAATATACAGATAAAGAGAACAATGTTTATCATTGGCTAAAATTGCTCATTGGGTGCCAAATTGCATGTAAATAGACCAGTTGTGCCTTGCAAAATTGAGGTAAAGTCATTTTGAATAATGATCATTCTACAGTCTTCAACAAACAATAGATGAAGTGATTTATTTAGCACACATTATAAAAACATTATGGCATGAAAATATACAAACGAAGGTCAATTTCTTGACTGTTTCTCTTAAAAAGCTTCATTTTTTATAGGACCACAGAGAGCAGAGAGTGGAAGTTTTGGGAGCCAGAATCCAGCTGACTTGTATGATGAAGGTGAACATAATCAAAACAGCATACGCTCATTTTCATTAATGCTTATTCACATAGACGGCTGCCTGTCATGTTCTTGAAAGTTTCATATCTGCTGTATTCTGATTATCACAAGTGCACACCTGACCTATAGGAACATGTTGGACATTGCATATTTATTTCTATTAAGATGGAGTTGGCCTACTTTTGTGACTATAGCAGTCTCCAGTATTCTGGTGATGCTCTCCACAATATTTTGGTATGTGTTTGTGGCAATTTCTGCCCATTCCCTTTATCCCAAATGTGTTCAGTAGGGATGATCTGTGTGGTCTTTACCTTCCCTTATCTACAGGACATAGCCATAATAGAACAGGAAATGTCATTCCCCAAACCACTGCCACAAAATGGAAGCATAAAAAACAGGCTCAGAACATCATCTCTTCTCCACCAAACTTTACTCTTGGAATTATGAAATCTGGCACGAGCTGTTGTTTCTCCTAGATGCTTTAATTTCACAACTATAGCACCTAGAGGTTACATGGGCAGATCTAGTGGGGCAGTCATTTCATTTAACTTGTGGCAAAGGTACAACAACATACAAAGTCACTGACCATTACGACTTGTTCTACTATTAATGTTAAACTTGGGTAAATTGGTGCAAAGTGGCATGTGTTGTATGTTGAAATGACACAAAAACGTGGTCTGAAAGTTAACAGGAAAAACAGATGATATGTTTATGAAATGACAGATATTGAAATATATATATAAAAAGAACAAAAACTGTCTTGGATGAGAAGCACTGAATGGCACCCCCTTATGAATCTGTTTCTAAACATCAGTATGTAAGAAGTATAACCTCTTGTGATGAACTAAATGTGAGTGAGGGCGTCTGCATGTGAGTGGGTTACACACCAACTCATGAGGTGTGTAGCATCTAAAAATCAAATTTCAATGCTTGTCTAAGCATATTTCTCTTCCTCTTTCCAGATAATTACAAGTGGACCACTTGGTTTAATGTTGATCACCCTGGAGGGAAGGGGGACTTTGAACAGCTGGATGCCATTCGTTTCTATTATAGAGCACGTGTGTGCGACTCTCCACAGGCTCTGGACGCTCGCACTACAGACTGGATCCCAGCACGCTCAACTGGGGAGCGTGTGCATGCTGATCCTGTGTTGGGATTCTGGTGCATCAATGCAGAGCAGCCTGCAGGAAAAAACTGCTCCAATTATGCTGTTCGCTTCCTCTGCCCAAGAGGTTAGTATAGCACATGCTGCCTTATGCATAAGGATGTTGGGTAAAATGATGCACAACAATATCGAAATTATATCAGCATCTGCAAAAAAAACAAACAAAAAAAAAACAGTTTGAATATATATTGAATAATGTGTGGTCTTGATGTACTCATTATATCCTGGAAGAGCAGAATATATCATGATGGTAGGCTACAACACTAAACTGTTTGTCCAGTTTGCAAACTACATTACAGGCATGATATAACTCAATGGCAATGCAAATCTAAATATCTACCTCAGGTCTCGTGTTGGTCAGATGGTAATAAACAAATCGCTCCAAACATGTTTCTCAAAACATTTAGGAAGATACCACTTTTGAGTGGCACTTGCCCAAGGCCACACTAAGGGCACACAGAAAGTGCTTTTAGTGTCACTTTAAACTCCAAACTATAAATTGGACACCCTGAAAATCTTTAACGGCATTGTCAACATTTCTGAACATCCGTTTGTGTTGGTTTTCGCTCAGAAACTTTATGTTTGGGTAAGAAACTGACTGTACCTTATTTGTGGTTGTTCACCTCGTCTAAAGTTTTTTATTTGGTAACCCAAGTTGTATTAGCCATCTGTGTTTACTTTCATGCGATTAGCAGTCTCCTGAATTTGGAGTCTGTTCCCCCTTAGTAATACATGAAGCAAAAATAAGTCAATATTATGCACCTATGGAGCAGATATAGAGCAAAATCCTCATTTCTTTTCATGCTTGTTGAATGTTCAAGCACCAGATGCGGTTTCTCTGTCTTGGCTCAGCCAGAAACGCAGCAAGGGGAAGCCTGAGTCATTTCGGACCCTTGCTATTTTTCCCCATTTACCAAGCTAATGTTTTGTACAAACACAGGAACTTTTCTCAGCTTGCAAACAAGCCTGACAGCCAGCAAAATGTGTTCTGGATGAAAATCTTGAACATCACTTTTAAATCAAGTTTCTACTTGTGGATTTTTAAACGGGTAGTTATGACATGAGCAATCAAATCTGTTGTATCAATATTTCAATGAACTGTGAATGGATTTGAAGAACCTAACCTACAGCCATGTGATCCTTACAGGCACATCAAATAAGGTATTGCAAGGCTGCAAATGCTCCAAATAGGCCATGACTAGAAATGAACATTTCCTCTTGAAGGCCTTGCTAATCTGAATCAGCTGTTTGAATATGGCAGAAATTTGCTGAGCTTTGGCCTGAGAAGGAACCAGTTTCACACCTCTTAGCTAAAGAACATTTTTGATTCCAGTTTCAGCAGCACTAGGAAATATATAAGGCTTATTTCCAGATACAGATCTCTTTAAATGAGGAATTGAGAATGCCTGAAACAGAATCTAATTAGTAATCTCTTGGTCTTCAGATGATCAGCCAGAAATTCATGGAGTTTGGGGTCAGTGGTCGGACTGGAGCCCCTGCTCGGCACCTTGTGGTCAGGTAGCAGTTCAGGTGCGCACCAGAACCTGCAAAACCACATCCAGGCCATGTACTGGTCCAGCCATAGAGGGCAGGAATTGCAAAGGACCCACATGTCCAGGTAATGATCCAGTTCAAATGCAATTGGGAAAGCTTCTCGTAGAGGTATGATGTGCTTTCACTGGCGTTGCATTGTTCTGAGCATTCTTTCTGTTGTTTCTGTAGGTTGTGATCTGAAGTGTGTAATGGGCAAGGTGAATGCAGAATGCAATGCCTGCCTGTGTCAGGACCACACCGTTCTCGGGTCAGTTCGCAGTGCTGGGAGTCTCCCAGCTCCTGGGGCAGCCATTTTTTTCCTCTCTGACAAAAGCCCCAAACTTCTCACACTAACCGATCACAATGGACACTTCCGTGTGCCAGGCATCTGTCCAGATGGCAATACCACACTGCTGATAAAGATGCAAAACCACAGTCCTCTGAAGGTCACTGTGCCGCTGAGTTCTGAACAAACAACTGTACTTCACCTGAAGCTGGAGAGAGCAAGTATGAGCCTATATACACACACAAGTATAGATCAGTAATTGTTGTATGATTAAAATAATTGAACCATTGTAAATGGTCCAGAAACTCATGAATCACAGTTCAAATATTTTATGGTGTTTCCACAATAATATAAAATTTCACCATGTTTAAGTGATGCAGAAAATAATCTTACCACTGATTTCTCCCAGAAAAACTCTATTTGCAAAAGAATCCAGAGTCCAAAGCAAGGAGAGAGGGTCAAACAGCTGCCTTTTGCTGCAAGATTTCTGGGTCACCTGAACCTGAAGACTATCAGTGGTAAGATAAGTGATAAACGTGGTAAGCCATAAGTGTCTGAGTAAATCAGATACCACATTCAAGCATCACAATATCTTTCGGTGTCACGTCTTTTCATAATTTTCATACAGAGCAATACATACACACAGTTTCTTTATCCATCTATCCAGGTGTAATAAATGTATCTTAGACATTATAGAACATTATAATATCAGCTTGACACCTTATGCACCACTATCAGCCAACATATTATTTCTGTGCAAATTATATATTGATAATTAAATTATTAATTATTTCCTCAGGTTTCACAATGGAAGCCTGCTTGAGAAGAGTAGATATCAGTACTATGATACTCTGGTTTTGAGGAATCTGCGGATAGATCAGGCTGGAGAGTATTACTGCAGAGCAAGTAACAAGAATGGAGCAATTAAATCAAAGCCTGCTACTCTCACCGTTATAGGTGAGTACAAAAATAAATTCTAATTTACCATTTTTATGCTGTATATATTTGCAGTGCATCTTATGACTCTTTTCATCTTTATTTACCTCTTTCCATTTAAGGTCAAGATGAACCATCCTGCAACCCAAAACCTGAACCCCACTTGATCCGTCTTCCTCATGATTGCTTCCAGAACAAGACAAACTCACTGTATTATGATGTAGGAAAATGTCCAGTAGGGACATGCACTGGCCAGCTGGACAATGGTATTCGATGCAAAGATTCCATATCCTTCTGCTGTGGAGTGTCCAAAATGGAGGAGAGACAGATATCATGTCAAGGCTATCAGTTACCCACAATGGTGGTTACCCAGTGTGGCTGCAAAAAATGCGTTGATACAAAAGCTATAGTTCGAGGACGCGCCATTGCTGCAGATACTGGAGAACCAATGCGATTTGGACACATCTACATGGACGGTACCAGGATTAGTCGAACAGGATACAAGGGCACATTCTCCATCCAGGTACCCACAGGCACTGAAAGGCTAGTTCTCACATTTGTGGACAATATGGATAAGTTTGTGAATACCACCAAAGTACTTCTGTTCAATACCAAAGGTGGGGCTGTGTACCATGAAATAAAATTGCTAAGAAAGAAGCCTCCAGTCACCATTCGCTCAACAGACACCAACAAACTGGAACTTGGAGAGGTAGAGGGAGAGGAGCCTATGGCTGAGATTGAAATTCCACCCAACGTTTTCTACAAAGAGAATGGCGAGGTGTTTGTAGGTGATGTGCAGGCCAGCGTTACCTTCTTAGACCCGAGAGATGTGTCCACAGCAGCTGCTGCTCAGAGTGACCTCAACTTTATTGGAGCAGAAGGTGACACACTTCCCTTGAGAACGTATGGCATGTTCTCTGTTGACTTCCGGGACAAGGAGAGCAGGGAATCACTAAATGCAGGGGAAGTTAAAGTACGTCTCGATTCATCCCAAGTGAAGATGTCTGAACACTTGAAGACAATGAAGCTATGGTCCCTCAATCCTGAGACTGGTCTTTGGGAAGAAGAGGGCCAGTTCCAGCTAGAGAAGAAGCAACGAGGAAAACGAGAGGAGAGGACCTTCCTCGTTGGGAATATGGAAATCAGGGAAAGACGACTGTTTAACTTGGACGTACCTGAAAACAGGAGATGTTACGTTAAGGCACGTGCTTTCCGCAGTGAACGCTTCATGTCAAGTGAGCAAGTTGAGGGTGTTGTGATGACCCTGATCAATATGGAGCCAGTGGCTGGTTTCTCAACCAATCCTCGTGCTTGGGGAAGGTTTGACAGTGTAATAACTGGCCCCAATGGAGCTTGTCTTCCTGCCTTCTGTGATGAACAGAAAGCGGATGCATATTCCGCTTATGTCATGGCCAATCTTGGTGGTGAAGAACTGGAAGCAGTTGCATCGGCTCCAAAATTAAATCCCAACAGCATTGGTGTTCCACAACCCTATCTGAATAAACTAAATTATAGGAGGACAGACCACGAGGACCTCAGGATCAAGAAGACAGCATTCAGCATCAATGTAGCCAAGCCCAGTCCGAACACAGCTGAGGAAGCAAACGGCCCTATTTATCCGTTCGACAAACTGAAGGAATGTGAGGAGGCTCCATTTAGTGCCCCTCACTTCCGCTTCTCAAGAGTTGAAGGAGATCGCTATGACTATAACACCGTCCCCTTCAATGAGGATGATCCCATGAGCTGGACAGAAGATTTCCTGAGCTGGTGGCCTAAACCAATGGAATACAGAGCTTGCTACATCAAAGTGAAAATCAACAGCCCACATGAAATTAACGTACGATCTCGAAATATGGGAGGCACCCATCCAAGGACTGTCGGTAAGTTGTATGGCATTCGTGACATCCGCAGCATCCGAGACATGGACCTGTCCACTGTTTCGGCTGTGTGTTTAGAGTTCAAATGCAGCGGCATGCTCTATGACCAGGACAGAGTTGATCGCACCCTTGTGAAGGTGATCCCTCAGGGCAGCTGCAAGCGAGACAATGTAAACAGCATGCTTCAAGAATACTTGGTAAACCATCTACCACTGGCTGTTAACAACGACACCAATGAATTCACCATGCTGGCACCACTGGACCCACTTGGCCATAACTACGGCATCTACACAGTGACTGACCAAGATCCTCGCACAGCTAAGGAGATCGCACTTGGACGTTGCTTTGATGGGACATCAGATGGCACCTCAAGAGTTATGAAGGGCAATGAAGGTGTGGCTCTAACCTTCACCTGTGGTGACAAAGAAGTCACCCGCCAGAGTGTGTTCCAACAGCTCCAGAATTCACCTGGCAGAGCCGTAGCAGGGAGCACTCGTCCAGGACGTGGCAACAGAAGACAGAGAGGGGACTCCTCAGGAGCACCGCGAAGCAGTCGGAGGAGAAGCACTCGCAATCACAACAAACGATCCCAAACAATCGGCTGAAGGTCGATCAAACAACATACAACGCTGAGGTGACCCAGCCACAATTACTTCAGAAGAGCAGTGTAAATTGGATTGGAGCATATTCTACTCCTCTCAGTGAAGTCAAAGTTAAACTGTACTCAGTACTTCAGTGGTGCACCTCTCAAGAACACCAATATCACTTTTGAGTCAAGAAGAAAGCAAGAAGTTTCACAGTTTAAATACAATATGTTCAGGAACATTGTTAACGTTTTGTAATTTTTTGAGAAGACGACCATTTTCTAGAAAAAGCAAATTTACTGCTTTTTTTTAATCATATATTCTATTCACCTGTACTGTGATTATATTATACTACTTGAATTTGTAAATAACAGGATATTTATTTCACAGCTAACACAAGATTAGCTGTCACCTAAGATTTACATCACCCAGAATGCAAATTATACCAATGTTGTGTATTTGATTCATTTTCTTGAAATATAACAGTTGTCAAAATCATTGTAAAAAAATTATATAATCAAGTAGTTCCTTTCGACCAATGATTTTATTAAATTAGATATTTAAAAAAAAACAAAAAAAACACTGCTGGAGTCTTGTCATTTCTCTATCATTGACCAGTTTTTTTATATATATTTTGTAAAGCAAATCTTTTCAAACTGTTAGAAAAAAAGGAAAAACCTCATGTCAAATGTTTTTTGACGATAAGCAGATATTTCATCTGTTCAGCCAGAGAGCTTGCTCCTTCTCTTACTTGATACAAGCTTGCAGAAGCTATAATAAAAGACTGAGCCCCACATTCCTGCATTAGTAGTAATTTAAAATCTACCAGCATGAGAGCAAAGTAAACTTTTAAATGAGCCAAAAGAAAAAAAAAACTGCTCACGGTAAAACATTCTCCAATGATTCATCCAAAAACCTATTGACATTAGAACTGAAAATCCTAGATATTCAAAATGCATTTTCTTATTTTCCATCCCTTTTTTATTCAGTGTACCACCACTGCATCTTGTGTAGTGTCTACTGTAAAAGCACTAATTTCAATAGAAAGAAAACTGAATTATGTGCATCTGTTGTTGCTGACGAGTGGCAAGTATAGATACCTTACACTATTCTGTAGATACACCCACAAGAAAAGGAATATATCCAAACTGTCAACACATTCTGTATACCATTTTTGCATAGAATTGCACATTTGATTCTATGTAAATAAAATTGCTCAGAAGTTAACACCATAATCCATTTCAGTTCAACCTCAAACAGAGGTTTTTACATTGTGTTCTAAAACACACTGCAATTCTACCTAGGCCAATCAGAGAAGACACTTGTGCAAAGATGTCTCATGTTCTAAAGTCTTTGTTGGAGGCAGAGTTGTAAAATGCAAGGCAATTTGATATTTTTTTCCTTGTCACCAAAGGGCAATGTTGGTGATAGCAGCTTCACTAAGAATTGTTTTGACACTGAAGCAAAAAAAGTAGAGGGTTGACACAGTGTTCAGTTTACTCCAGGATGGCACTGATAAATATGAGGGGGGGTGCTGTGTGTGTGTCTGAGGGGCGAACTGGATACAGAGGCCAACAGGAAGTTTAGGAAAGGAGAGGGGGTGGAGTTTAGCCTTCGTCACATGAAGTCGTCATATTCATTGTAGCCGCCATCAAACTCTCCATAAGCGTCAAAGTCATCTTTCTGTTTGGCTTTCAGACCTCCTCCAGCAAGAACAGTTTTCTTTTTCTTCTTGATTCCTTTGGCTTTTTCCTGTGGAAAAACATTACATGACACATTTAAAGAAGGAACTGTCCATTATCGCTACAATAAAAAGTGAGATTTAAAACACCAATTCTCAACCCCCAGCCTGTTGGCAACCTATTTATATATTACATACATTCTGATATATTTCCATCAGAGTCAGCAATACATTTTTAACTGGGAACGGACCAAATAGGTTGGCCTTCACTCCCCAAACACATCAGTGAGCCATCTACTTTTACCAGATAATAGTTGTCATTTTGGTAGACACCTACCACTGTCTTCTAGCCATAAACAATGGACCCTTGATTGCCCCCCCCACACACCTTTTTTAAGGGCTTACCCATTTCTGCTCTTTCTAACATCAGCTTCAAGCACTGTTCACTTGTGGCCCAATATATCCCTCCTCTCTGCAGGTGCCATAATTACTTTGACCACACCAGTATTAAGTTTTAATATTTTGGCTGATTAGTGAATGTAATTGTTTTTTTAATCCATCAAAATGGAGCACACCTGACTCCACATGTTCAGTCAGCCAGCCTCAGTCCCTGCTTTTATGGAATGACAAGTTGTGGCCTCACTGACCCTTTGCAGAAAAGACTGGGCACTGACGGATAAAAGTAAACAAAAGACAAACGGCTCCCCCTACTGCAGAGATGTACCATTACACGTTTGCCTTTTGCATAATGTCTACTAAAATCTTAGAAATATATTATCGTATTATTAAATCGTATTAACAATTGTTTTAATAGTAATACTCGCCTTTTCCTGCTTTTGTTTCTCACTCAGAAGGGCTGAGAGTGAATTGCTGATTTTCTTTAAGTCGTCTACTTCCACTGTGAAAAACGCAGCATTGATTGTCAATTAACACAATGAATAAATTCCCAAATAATTAATAGTGGTATTTATATATGAAAAAGTTGAAAGATATTTCTAATTTGCAAAATCTGTACACTACACGATTAGTCACTGTTCCCCTACACTTTGATTACATTTGGTAAAAATAAATAAATACTATCTATCTATCTATCTATATATTCCACCATATTGTTCATTAGAGTTCATCCATTTAGAAATCTGCAGTAAATACTCTACAATTGTCATTGCTCAACGGTGTCCTCTACTGGATAAAAACATGCCCATTATCCAATTACCGGCATAAATATAATAAACAGGTATTTGATCAGGTAGTAAAGTCAAAATGACTGAAATGTAGACATTCAGCTTTATTTCAACGGGTTCCGAGCCTATGAAAATTAAAAGAGCACAAACTGCTGTAATTCCAAAATAGTAAATTCAATACTACACTTCAATTTAATATTGCCTTCTTTGTTTCCCATTATGAAAAATTAGTCACTGCCAAAACACTTATGGACCCAAATGTATTTCCTATTAAACAACAGGGAAAAGAACTCCACTCACATGTAATGCAGAGCTCCCGAAACAGTGATTCCAAAAAGCTGGAATAATGCACAGACTTTTCAAACTGTGATATTTTGTCTTTCAGTGCCTTCTCAAAAGCTATGAAGTCATCTTTTGTTGATGGACACATGGCTTCAATTCCAGAGGCACTATTTGTAGTAACAGTAGCGTCAACACCTGCAATTACAGGATCAATGAGACTCTCAAGCAATTTCATCTCTAATCAACAGCATAGCATCCATTCAACAGGAGGGAAACATTTAAAAGCAGAAGTTATTTAAAGAACTGGGAAAACAAACGAAAGCATTGAAAAATATAATCCACAGTTAGGGTTTTTTCCATTCAACAAGAATAATTAGCCGCAATGATTCACAGAATTGAAACAAAAATAGTAAATTCTCAATTTTACAAGATCGAAAACAAAGGAGTCAAAAAATATTTTAATGGAGCAGCTCTAATTTGTTACTCCATAAAATACATAGTTCTTTAATAAAAAGAAAAAGTAAGATGTGAGAATATAAAGAAATGTTTATATACTGTATTTTTTTTAATAGAGTTACAAGTCAAAGACAGGCCATCCTTATACAGAGTGTATATATTTACTCTTGCATGATCATGCATGGATAAGCACGTACCAAAAGCTTCACATGCAAGCGCCATGTCTGATTCCTCCTGTAGCTTCTGCAAACGCAGTTTCTCTGCTGCCTCCTCCTCAGGGGTGAGATTCACAGCCTGGGACTCTTGTAACTATTTGAACATTAGAAATGTCAAAGATTTACATAACAATGAAAGCATTAGAAAACATTTATATTCTTAAGCAAAACATGATAAATGCACCCGATGAAAGCTTACAGTTGGGGCATATTATATATACACATACATACATAAATAAATACACACACACATCAGTAGATCAGATATCCATTTCATAGACAACATACCTGATTTCACAAATGATATCTGAACACACCCCACTCCTCACATTTATCTCTTTTAAAGTTGGAGTATGGAGATGTTTAACTTTGAGCTGCGATGTTCTCAATTTATGCTTGTGTCTGAGCTTTGTTGTGTTTGATCTGAACTCTCTCCATGAAACTTATAGGCACCAAAATGTAGGGTTTCTATTACAAATATCAAAAAACTACTCTGAATGTTATAATTCAATAAAAAGAACATTTTCTTTTAAGCAGATTGTCATGGAGACCAGTCTACACAGATTTATCTCCCTTCCAAAAAACAAAAAAACAAGCAAATACTAGCATTGTAACCACGATTAATCCCAGAATGTTATGATTACAATTTTTTTCTGACACCACTACACACATTGTTTTATCTGGAAAGCAAGACCTCCATCTGTTGATTTGACACTCACCCTTTTCTTAAGTTCTTCTTGTTTCCTTGCTTTCTCATCTTTCTCTTTGAGTTTAGCACTGAGCTTTTTCTTCTCTGGAGCTTTCACCTCTGTGAGAGGATAAACATTTATGTTGGAGGAAAGAGGGCTTTTTTTGTAAGCTGTCAACTTGCATGGCCAAATTCACAAATCAGAAATCAAATCAGAAATCAAAAACATCCTGATTCTGTTTTTTTTTTTTTAACAACAGTATAACATACTGGAACATGCTCAAACTGTGGGCAGCACTCCTACTGGTTAGTCATCAGAAAAATACATTGCACCAGGATTAATCTACCACATAGTTATTATTATTATATATTTTAATCCACCACCGTACATTTTACAAAAACAGTTTATTTTAACAATTACTTGAGATTTTTGCATATTATCTCAATAATTCAATAAATGATAGCACCTGTTTTTTGTTCCTCCTCCACCACTTTCTGTTCTTCCTCTTCATCGTCATCCCAGTTGTCCTGTATGAGAAAATAGAATTCAGGGCATATCAACAATAAATCACTAAATGTAAAATATAAATAAGACCACTTGCAAATAATGCAATTATTCAGTAAAGAAAGCTAATGTATCCTTGTTCAGATGTAAACAAGGTAAGGGGAAATACTATTTTTATTCACTGATCATGGTGCTGAAGTATAAAAAGCCAAAACCCGCCTAAACCCGCCTCATTTTTAAATCTTTTTTGTAGCCATAAAGAATTTATTTTGAGGAATCTGTTTTTGAACCATTTCTACTGGTAGGTTTCTCGAGTTTTCAACAGCAGTAGCGTTACTTTGTGGTTTTAATTAACATAAATCTTGGTATTAATCATTGGTTAAAACTACTGACATGAACACTGACATGTTTAAAAGTTTACATTGATTGACTGTCTCTGAAAAATTACTGAAGGGAAATTACAAGGAAATAAACTGCCATGAAGTCTTTATCTACACCTCAGTATCATTGACGCTGGAGGTAGGAAAGTTAAAGTAATATTAAAATATGTAATAAATTAAACACACAATTTTTTTCCTGATGTTAAAACAATATATGCCACAACATAAAAAAGGCATTCTCTCATTCCCACAGCAATGAAAAACCATTGAGATGCTGGCTTTGTACTGGGGGTTTATATCTTTTAAGTGGTGTAATGGTGTTCCCATATATTCGAGTTCAGTGGTGTCAACATGTTAGCTTTTTAAAAACCTAGTGATAGACAACAGCCAGTCAGCCAGCCCGTTCTAGAAATGATTTTTTAAAAACATAGAAATACTATTCATTCATAACACAGAAAAGAGTCAAGCCACATGGGGGGAAGTGAAACTGTCACTGGAGAGAGTTCTAGATAAATCTGAAGTATCAGAGAGCGGCAAAATTTGCAAGACGCAGCATGACTCAGTTCAGTCATAGGATACTGACAGTCAAGATAACACTAACAGTTGCTCTTACACATGGAGCCTGAGAGACCGATACATGGTTATTTATTAGGTTTAAATACACCGAGCTTGACTGTGCTATACAGCTGAGAGACAATGAGACAAAGCACATGTTTAAAGCTGTGAATGAAATGCTCCATCTGCCTCACTGAGGCCTGTTAGAAAACGGTCAGCATTTACCAGCCAAGCTGTGACAAATAACGTTAGCAGCGAGTGTTCAAGCGATAGTGTAAATTAAAAAAAACCAACGAAACACTTCAAACGCAAGGCATTCACGTACTTGGTATCGTCGGTAATGTAAAATATGTTAAAACTTTAAATTGCTTTAAGTACATAAAAAGTGACTAGAATCACCTTACACTAATTTATCCGCGATAGAACCTTAGCTACTAGCCTTGAGTTTCTGTAGCCAAGTTAAATATTCAGTGTTTTATAGCCGATAAAAATGAAAATACTAGCTCAAAATTGCTAAATATCTCTCATATGGCATATTTCCTGAGTTTTTATTACCAGTACTATGTGAGAGAAAAGCGGTGTCCCTAGAAAGCTGACACAGCTTTTAAATTTAAACCACGTTAAGCTTTATCCTTTCGACGGACTTAAATAGAGACGGAAGAATTTAGCTATCGTACTGGTTTTAAAATTATTTTGACGTTACAGGCTATCGTTTATTGACAATAGATTGTACTTATATCAACTTAATACACAAGAGGCATTTTGTATTTACATGTCACTTTCTGTAACGTTACATTTCAGATACTATCGCTTTGCATGAACCTATTTAACGTTTGAAAATATACTGTATCAGCCACCAGAAGAGACACTGCTGGTAGCTGTAACTCAGTTAGCCGCTCTGCTAACACGCTTCGTGGCCTGTCACTAGCTCAGCTTCGTGTGCGGGTAAAACATGTCAAATATAAATCTAATGAGACTTGTTAGGATTGACTGTCGAAGTATGAATATTATTTAAAGGATATTACATTTTGTTTCTGCGTGACAACCACCATACACACTGTAAAGCTCGGGAACTAACGAGCAACTCTCACTGACCAACTTTATACAGGCTATTTCTCAAAGCCGCACTACACCGTTAAATACTACACCGCTGTCGGTAGCGCATTTATTAGCAACGTGTGAATAATGCAGTATCATGTGGTTTGAGACACAGCCACTGGCGCCGGCTGTGTAACGTTAATGTGCCGGTCCGAACTAACGTTACAGCACCGTCTTTTAGCTCCCCTAGCTAACGGTAACTTCAAGCAGAAACTTAAGCAGAGCACGGATTAAGCTAACATTAGCGAGTGAGATACATCAGCTCTACAATTGTAGGTTCTCTAAAGACTAAAAGTAATCCACTGGGGTTGAAGTTAGCTACGATTGTATTTCTCCGTTCCACCTTAAATTAAACTGCATTCACACGCTTGCCTCACATGCGGAGGCCGGTTTAACTTTCCGTCAGTTGCCGTAGGTTAGTTCAAGACAAGTCCAACTAACTTGTCTTTACCTTCACGTCGTCTTCCTCGTCCTCGCCCTCCCATCGGTCCTTAAGACCCACAGTATTCTTCACCGGCTCGCTCGGCTCGAAGTTGTCCGCGTCTATCGTTAAAACAACAGATACGCCAGGTATGTAATGAAGAACAGCATAAGACGTATCTATTAAAAAGAAGTGAACGTGTAGTTCTTACCCCATGAGTCTGAGTCCGCCATCTTGCTGGTGTGCGGGAGTAGCACAGCGCGGTTTTAGTGAGGGCTCATACAAAACATGTGCGCTTCACTCGGGCAGCCTGCTCTCAGTGAACTGAAACCGAGCAGAGCCCAGCACCTTCAAAAACACAACGCCCCCGTGTGGAGCTCTACTACACCATCACAATCTCACCACTGCTGCGTTCTCCCTACCTAGTACACTAGGTAAGAACAAAAGGCCCCATCTGGACATAGATCTAACCCCTAGAAACACGTCTCTTCTATGTTCAAATGATGTAGTAAACTAAATACTGACAGAGCGACTGGTGAGCGACAATATAGAAGATATTCTCTCCAAAAATCATATGATGCTTTAAAAGTGGCTTAGATTTACAGGTGAATCTCAATAAATTAGAATATCATCATAAAGTTAATTGATTTCAGTAATTATTAATGATATATATATATATATATATATATATATATATATATATATATATATATATATATATGAGAGAGAGAGAGAGAGAAATTACAAACAGAGTGATCTATTTCAAGCATTTATTTCTTTTAATGTTGATGTTTATGGATTACAGCTAATATATATTATATTAGACCAATATAAAAATGATTTTTAATACAGAAATGTTGGCCTAGTGAAAAGAATGTACAGTATAAGAACTCGTCTGCATTGTTGGGTCTGGTGTCTCTCATCTTCCTCTTGGGGATTTAGGTTAGGCGAGTCACAGCAGCAGTCCACTCCTTGTGAATCTCCCCCAAATTTTTGAATGGGCTTTTCTTGACAATCCTTTCAAGGCTGTGGTTATCCCTGTTGCCTGTGCACCTTTTTCAACCACACTTTTTCCTTCCAGTCAACCTTCCATTAATAAGCTTGGATACAGCAGGAGGGTGTCAATGACTGCCTTCTGGACATCTGTCAAGTCAGCAGTCTTCCCCGTGATTGTGTAGCCTACTGAGCAAGACTAAAGGAGCATTTTAAAGGCTTTTTTCAAAGGTTTTGTGTTAATTATTCTAATTTTCCAAGACAATGACTCTTGGGTTTTCATTGGCTGTAAGTCATAAACATCAACATTAAAAGAAATAAACACTTGATATAGATCACTCTATTTGTAATGAATCTATGAGTTTTACTTTTTTATTTGAATTACTCAAATAAAGCAGCTTTTTGATGATATTCTAATTTATTGAGATGCACTTGTATCTCTGCACCTTCATCTTCATAAATATATAATGGAAATATTAATTCTGCATAAGTTATTAGTAATCATGCCACATTTTTATGCACCCTTTTATTTATTAATGATCCAGAAAACCATAGTAAATTCACAACAATACCATTTGCATAGATCACATCTGAAATTATTTCTGAAAATATACAAAGTGAAAATTACACATTTACTTTATCACCCAATGCCTAGACTAGTGGATATTTTATTGCTGACCTCCCAACACATGACTGTATTCATCTGCTTAACAACAAGCACTGTATCAGGCTTGAACTAATACTGACTTATTGAGGTCAATGAATAAAAGTTTTCATGCCACTGTCATACTGAAAGTAACTCCCTACAGCATTTATAAACTTTGAATGACTTCTACTAAGGGCGGCAATGTGGTCCAACAGGTAGTGTCACTATCACACAGCTCTAGGTTCCTGGAGCCCCTGTCGGTGGGGAGTTTGGTGTGTTGCCGCCATGTCCGTGTGGGTTGCCTCCAGATGTTCTGGATTTACCCTCCACAGTCCAAAAAAACACACATTGGTAGTTGAATTGACTACTCAAAAGTGTCCATAGGTGTGAGTGTGTGAGTTAATGTGTGAGTGTGAGTGTGTGTTGTATTTTGATGGACTCTCGCTCACTCCAGGGTGTGTTCCCACATTGCACCCAGTGATTCCGGGTGGGCTCCGGACCCACCGTGACCTGGAACTGGATAAGCGGTTACAGACAGTGAATGACTTCTACTACATCATTACATACAGTGCTGTGCAAATGGAAGATACCACACTCATTTATTTAATTTCCAGCCAAATAAGCCACTAAGTATGAACTCATTTTCAGGAGATATTTGGCTAGATTAAATATAAAATAATCTACTTCCAAAAAGCAATAAAGATGCAGAGAAAATAGGAAAGATCATCCAAGACCTTGTAGATCTCCAAAACTCTCATCATCAGTAAAACAATGCTTAAAGCTTTCATCTTTAAGAGTCAGAAGGAAATAAAATGGTTCTCTTGCTTCAGATTCAAAAATCCCAGTCGTTTGTGTCCATCCTTCTAAACTATGTGTATTTTAAAAGAAGACCTCAACATCATCACTCAGTGCAAACTGAACTTTGAAATTGTGAGAGACATCAATACAGATTACTTTAAAAAAATATAAAGCAAGTCTTCTGAAAATATAAAAGCCAATATCAAAATAAATGTTAAATACAAAGAAACTGAAAAAAATATTTAGTGAATATAGTTTGAGGTTTTTGTGTCATTTTCTGTGATATATGTGCACTCTGAAAAATGAATTTGTGAAAGATCTGACTTCTGAACAGTTCATATTGCCCATTCAGAGCTATGACTACAACTTGCACATAAAAATGCACATAAATAGACAAGCTTAAAGCACTGTGGTCAACAAAATGAAACCTTAGTAATAACAAGTCACAGCAAATAGCCTGCTGTTGGAAAATAAGCATCGCATCCAAGCATTTGAGTACTGTAGTTATGAAATATAAGGAGCTTAACTCTACAGAACATGGTGTTCCAACACTCATAATTTACATTAACAATAACAAATTATATTGTTTTTTGTGTATCCCTTTCATAAGCCCAATATATATATCTTTTTTAACTATAAATTTAAATGTAAATATAAAATTTTTATAGCAATAATTATATTATATGAATTCTACTGTACTATAACTAAGAATGTAAATATATTTAAAATATAATCTCACAGATAAAGTAAATTAATCAAACATAGACTCTTTTAGGTTATAGGTCAATTCTTATACCCAGAACAAATACAAGACAATGTAAGTATAATTTTCATTTAAGTATAATCCACTTCAGTTATCAGCTTAAAGTGCTGTTAAAAAAATATGTACCAGATTATTGCACTTCTAAACAGATGCCAACTGTGCAAAAAATGTCCATGTCTCTTATAGGTCTCTTCCCAAGAGCTGAAGAGACATTTCAAAAGAGAGGGCAGAGAAGTGTCAATATCAGCAGCAGCAGACAGCACAGGTGGCGGATGGGACAGACGTGTGTTGCTATTCCAAATGACCTACCTGTGGACACAAACAATGGACATGAATTCAATAAGAAACACTTTATCTGTAATAGTGTAAGAAAAAAAAAGAATAAAATAATACACATAAACCTAAAACCTTTTTTTCTTCGCCTTTTTTACCTTAACATTACTGTGTATTCCATATAATGTTAAAACAAAGCCCTTTAGTTATAATCTAAAAGGATTTGTAATCAGAAGACTTCAACCTTAATATATATTAATGGAAATTTGGAACATTTCTCTGCGTCCATTCCTTATAAAATATCCAGACCAGGAAAACCTCAGTTGGTTTAAAAATAATTACAAAATGTTTATGAAAATAAGTATTCAGATCACAAACCCTATGCAAAATTATGTGCTTTTAATAAAATGTTATGTACAAATAAATATTTCACTATCACTGTTTTAAAGCATATTAAAACATGCTTTCCTTTTCATGCTTATAAAAAATACATAAATAACAAATACAACAGCATCTGTATACTTGTTCACACTCCTTATATGTAAATGGAATATTTACCCCTGAAATCCACAGGTTTGTCTTCCCAGGGGTTGAGGACCATGGACAGTGCTGTCTCTTGCAAAGAACTCAGTGCTGAACGCTGGGCCGCTGTGACGGCTATAGCCTGTTCATAGGAAAACAGGCTGATCTGTGCCTGATTAAATACCACCTACAGAAGAGGACATCAAGTTTCAACAAGGTTTACAAGGTTACAGGGTTTGAGTGTGACTGTGTAAAGAACTATGGCCTATTCATCCTCAAAGTGTGCTATTTCTCTTTTATGTCTGTTTCCAACAGTATCCAAAAACATAGTCCATCCATATATCCATTGTACTCTTTAAATGATCTGGTAACATTAGTATAAGACACGGTTCCATTGTTTGCTTTAAAATCTTCTGTGTTCTATAGTACTCCACATTTTCCAGTGTTGGAAAGTGGGTAACATTGCTATTCTCCACAGAAAACTTAATTGTTAAGCATATGATTTAATATTTCACTTTAAACAGCTAAATAATAAAAAATAAATGATAACGGATGTGTTGCTGATTGGATCATTAATGGCCACAACAACCTAAATGGATAGTGGTTAATGGTTAGTTTCATTTCAAAGATATAATGTTCAATGATAGATGATAACTTTAATGTTGTGTTTGCTGGTAGAAAGTGACTGGGCTGGGCCCTATGTGAAGCTCTAATGGACTGGCATAGGATATTGTTTCATCTTAGCCTGTCTATAATTAAAATAATTTAGACTGAGGTTAAATACCCTGCCTACTTAGAATAACAATGACAAAATACTTCTTTTCTGTACCTCCTTAACTTGTTAAATATTCTTGTCGCACTGGATAAGAGCTTCTTACACATGTTGTAAATGTAAATGTTTAAGGTACTCACCACAAACTTTTTGGCTGGAATAAGAGAAATAGCAAGTGGGGAGATTCCTTCAATTTGCTCCCTCACCAGGGCAGACATGGCCATATCTGGAATCCCAGCTAAGAAGGGGAGAAGTAAGACAAGAAAAGACACATTATTTACAACAGGTTACAAGAAATAAGATATGAAAAGTGTACAGCAAACCATTTATCAGAAGGATGTTGTAAAGTGGTGGGGGCAAAGCAGCAAGACATAAGACGGTGAGTAAAAATAATACCAGCAAATACTCCAATCTCAATGAAGACCTCCGGACCCCAGGAGCTGATTGGCCCAAACGCCAGACTGTTACTCAGCAGTGTGACCATGGCCTGCAGTTGGTCCTCAGTGCAGGATAAGTTCAGATGCCCCAATGAGAGCACTGCCTTACTACCAAAACGAACAGAAACATATTGTTTACAGAGATTTTGGTGCAGTGTGCTTCAAATGTGTAGCTAAATTAGTTCTTAATTAATATAATTTTAAGAGCAACTAATTGGAAACATAGAAAAAGGTCACTTTTGGGGACCTTGGTCTTTAAAGTCAGCTTGTTCCTAAAAATGAACAAAATCTAAATTGCACTAACTAGCAACATGGAAGTTAATTTAATTATTCCTGTTTATTGAAGGCCCTTATATATTTCTCTACGAGACATTTGAGGTGTTATATATGTGAAAAGAGCATTCATTAAACCCAGAACTAGAGGCCAAATTTCAAAATTATAGCTTTAAAAAAGTGACAGTATCAAGTAAGATGAAAAATCACACATGGATGTGGAAGGTGAAAAGTACATTAAACAAGGTGAATACTTACTGAAAATTATGCCCTTTAAAAATGCTAGACTTTCTCACCTAAACTCTACAGGACTGAGACTGCGGATGACAGCAACATCAATTCCACAAATTATGTATCCCAGAGCGACAAAAGTGCTGGAGTCCAGCTGGCTTGGGGTTTGTTTGGTGGCGTTAAGGACAGCAGAGAACAACACTCCCAACTGTGACACAGAAGCACCATTTTAAGTCTGATAAATAAATCAGCACCCAAATGCAAAAGACCACATTCGAATAAATTGATTTCATTTCTTTTAAAATCAGCCATTAAATGCAAACAAGAAGATACTGATATTTCAGTTTCGATTAGAAGTAGGGATTAGGTAACGGAATTTAAAAAAAGACCAACAAACTTTGTTCATCTTGATAACCACAAATTACAGTTGAGAAAATGAAAAAAAAGTCAAAATAAAACATCAGTCAAGATGCTAGTGTTAAACAACTGACAGATCACCCCAGAGCTCACACCACAAAATCAATTAATATGTCTAGATTGCGAGAAGCAGATGCTAACAACATCTGTGACAGTGCTTTAGAACTGTCATATCTGTACAGATTTCATTGAAACACTGGACCGAAACCACTTGAAAAGACTGAAATCTTTAATTTAGGCAATACATGAAGTGTGTTTTCCTGTGCTTTTCAAAGCGCATAATACACATAATAGATATCAAAACAATTAGTTAAGCAAGACTGAGCCATTTTAACAAAAAACATACACCAAACAACCAAAATATAATGACCACCATCTTGTGTCTACACTCATCATGAACTAAAAAGTATACAGAGCAACAGATGAACTCCAGCCTGTAATTGTTGAAATACAAAGTGCTCCTGTACGGTCAGTAGAGATCAGAGAATAGACAGTGAGAGCAGAAACAGGGAGGTGGCCGTAATGTCACTGATCAAAATGCATCAGCCATTCCCCCTTTTTAGTAGCACTGCTTGGCCAGTTTTAGCAGTGGAGATAAACTGCTAATGCTGATAATTCATTCATTATCTGTAACCACTTATCCAAATCAGGGTCGCGGTGGGTTCAGAGCCTACCTGGAATCATTGGGCGCAAGGCGGGAATACACCCTGGAGGGGGCACCAGTCCTTCACAGGGCAACACAGACACACACATATTCACTCACACACTCACACCTACGGACACTTTTGAGTCGCCAATCCACCTACCAACGTGTGTTTTTGGACTGTGGGAGGAAACCAGAGCACCTGGAGGAAACCCACGCGGACACGGGGAGAACACACCAACTGCTCACAGACAGTCACCCAGAGCGGGAATCGAACCCACAACCTCCAGGTCCCTGGAGCTGTGTGACTGCGACACTACCTGCTGCACCACCGTGCCGCCTAATGCTGATAATGTTAAAATGAAAAAAAAGAAAGCCTTATAAACCAAACACTATTTAAAAATGAAGACACCAAAATGTATAAAATAAAATAAAGTTCTTTGTCGTAAGGCTTCCACTGAACACTTGTAAACCAATAATCACTTAAAACTGTTCAAATGTAGAGCTTATATTTATCTATTTGATAATTACCTGCTTCTTTGTCCATTTACTCACAGCTCCCAGAGGTGAGATAGTACGGATATCAGACAGTTTGAGTGAGGCTAGTTCGTCAGCTGACAGTTGCGTGGCAATGTTACCCAGCTCAGCAGTTATATATGGATTCAAGTAGGAGACTGCACCAAACACCTGCATTAAAGCAGAAAATAAATTCAGTGCAGTCTGATAAGTATATGGTTCTCCATTCTACAGACAAAAAGCGCCACACAAAAAAGTAATTACATGAAATGTTTTAAAAATGGTCCTAACTCATTTAATGCTGGCCTTCCCAGACATTCCTAGTGTGAATCTGGATCCGTTACAGTCAGAAATGCCTACATTCCCCCTTAACATGAGTTTTGTTAAGGAGAAGGAGAATGCTGAGGGAAGGAGAATGTGGAGAAGTCTGGGGAGGAATTCTGTGCGTCTTCTCTGTTGGCAAGGAAGCTGGAACCCCAACACTCAGAAGGGGAAAGGAGTCATGGAACAGTGTAATGGAGTGGTGGTGTGACACAAAGTTTTTCATCACAGGAAACATAAGAGACAAGGGAGGATATACACAGTCTGTAATGTGTAGGAGGATAAGTTTTGGCCATGGTACTTTACCCAAACTTATTTCATGACCCCACGTAAGGAGTTATTCACAAATTCCAGAGACCAACTCTAGCAAGACTAACTGCTGCCATGTTTATAAGAAAGCTAGAGAAAGCCTGGTTGGTCCTGAACTTTGGCAAAATCTATATCTGTATGTGCAGTGTAAACTATTTGAAAATATTTTAGCCATTTAGGAAATACTTCTGAGAAAACCATCATGTCAGAATCATACCTGTTTGGTTTTGCGAAGCAGCAAAGACAGCTGAAAGATGCTGAAGAAAGGATCCTGGCCGATGAGCTCCAGGCACCTCCGGAAAGAGGTTGAAGACATTTCTGTCAGGCTGTTTATAGGCCAGACAGAGGGCTGCATCACATGCAAACTCTCACAGGTTGGAACTGGGCTGACAGCTGAGAGAAACAGGAAAAAAAATGTAAATATTTTTTGAGTGAAATAATCTTTTGTGAAAAATGACTGTGGCTTAGGAGTTATTGAAACTTAGAACAATTTGAATTAGAATGACATTTTTCCCTTTCATACTTTAACATTTTTCAGATGCATTACACTTGAGAATAGGTGGGAGTTGAAAGTTGAAATTTGATCTTATAATTTTGATCACTTTCCACTTGCTGTGAATGGTGACAATCTCTGATAGAAGATTAAAAGAAATTCAAGGAATATGACCAGGAACAAATGTGACAAAGGCTTTAAAGAAGTTCATTTTAAGGCTGTAAATTAAGGACAGATTTATACTTAAAATGAAGCATTTTATATTCACAAATTTATAAAATGGCAATCTGTGAACAGTGGACTGAAATGACTGACATATTTAAACACAATGACTCAATATTTAGATAATTCTTAGTATTAAAAGACAGCACATGCAAGTCCAATTGTGACTGGCTGACTACAATATTTTCAAAAGCATATATTTTTATTTGTGTGTAACTGGAAGTGTAAAGAAACACATTTTTATTCAATTCCAATTCACAAAAATACTTTTGTTTAATTATTTTTGCTCAGCAACTTGGGTGCTTTCCACGTTTATTTATTTATTATTTCTTATTTGTAAAGAAAAGTTAATAGCACTACAAACTTCATTTTTTAAACTGACATGTAGTGACAGACTAAACTGATAAACAAACAGACTGCTGGATGTGCTAATAAGCTCCATTGCAGCAAAACTGTGACAGCAATTATTTTTATGGACCTGATATGTTAAATCCTCTTCAGCTTGTTTTTTAATTTTTTATTCATTCATTCATTGTCTGTAACCACTTTTCCAGGTATGTCCGAAGCCTACCCTGAATCAATGGGCACATGGTTGGACCACACCCTCGAAGGGGCAACAGTCTTTCACACTGTGACACACACTCACACATTCACTCACAATTAAGGGTCACTCTAAAGGTAATAATTTTGGGTCGCCAATCCACCTACCAATGTGTTTTTGGACCATGGAAGTAAACTGGAGCAGAGGGGGAACACACCAACTCCTCACAGACTACCTGCTGCACCACAGTATTGCCCTGTTTTTTAATTTATTTGTTTTATTTGTGTTTACATCATTATTTTAAAAAAGTCCTACAGTCTGAGACTACCTACCTCCAGCCAACTGTCATTTTAACGAGAGCAGGGTAACTCATTTCTTTTAATTTTATACATCAGGTATAGTGTCTGGAAGTGTTTTTTTACAGTGCTGGATGAGATATTATCACTCACTGCGTCCAGAATTGAGGAATCCCAAGAAATACTGAAGCACAATCTGCTGTTTGGTGAAAAGCATAGTACGCTCCTGTACACACCGTGAGCCCACATCCCCACTCTCCCACTGCTGCTGGCTGTCAATCAACTGCTCGATCCGCTCCTGACTCATCAGATCCTGTATTTACACACACACACACACACACACACACACACACACGTACACACAAGGTATGCATGTGTGAATGGATATAGGTAAACTGCAACCCTTATTAGCTTGACACAGTTTGGAGTATTTTTTCCTTCACCATCTCCACTTGCTCCTGAACCCAGGAATCACATTGCACCAGGAAATGGTGGAGGCCACTGAATGAGTCATGACCACTATCGAATTAATCCTGAGGACATCGTCAGAATAAAATGGTCGCAATTACATCAGTAACAACATGCTGTGATATTAAGATGCAAATATATTAATATATGTACTGTAAAAATAGGTAAAAAACGCATTAATATAAATGCCCAAATTACATAAATGTTCTATAGCATAACCATCAAAAATGCCCTAAACAGATTAAATTTTTGCACATTGTTGGTACATGAAAATGAATTACTTGGTTATATTTGACATTTTCAAAGCAATAAAAAGGTGTTGGCAAAAACATTATGTACATTCCAGGTGTAGATGATCACCAAGAGATGTTTAGTGCAACAAATTTAGCTGAGGATGGAGTAATGAGGTTAAAGTTACCACTGACGTTAATATTACAAGTCAATTCTTAATTAAATATATTCTTTAGATTTTTTTATTCATAATATGTTCTGTTATTTGCAAATACAAATAACTGAGATTTTGATAATAAACAATAGCATATATACATGCATGATGCAAATGTGTTTTTCACAAAACATTACTGTATGTATGATGAAAATGTGTATTAATTCTTAATTAATTAACAAGTTTAATGCACACTGCAAGACTGGTGTTGGTACTGAAAGGACTGATATAATAGCCTACCGGAGGAATCAGCCGTATTGTCTCTCCCGGCAGGTAAAACAGGAACCTGCCGACCTGATTGAGGGTTGTTGAAGTCCAGTTTCGAACTGGGCTTTGAGAAGAACAAAAAAGGCACAAATTTATGCAACTTAAGTTCTCATATTGTGGTTAATCTGAGCATCTTTTCTAAGAAAGTTCAAAGTTCTACAGAAGAGCTAGTGCAATGGTTAACAAGAAACAACACAACATTATTAGACACATGAATGTTTAGCAAATGGCATTTTTCCAACACTTGGTAACATTATATTTGCATAAAACTCCGTTAAATGAACTGGATGAAACTATTTAAAGGGATGAAACTGTAGTATTAAATTAAAAGTGAATGTGAGATGATTGATGATTTTGTACATTTTATTTGCATGAAATCTAAATTATATTTTTTGATGAATAATTACAAAAGATAAATTGTTTTATATATAGGGGTATATGACACCTTTCATTGTCTTCATTCTGAAGAGCTCAGTTGTAACACTGCTTAAAACTAGTCCTACTGTACTGGCCATATCCTGGCATCCCGGTGAACTAACATTCACAGTGAGTTATAGGGAGCTATATGTTACAGCCACCAAAAGGATGATTAACATAAAATCGATTTGGATTCTATGCCTTTTTCACAATAAAAAAATAAAAATGAAATATTCTACCAGCTTCATAAAGAATTTCATGAACAATCCTAAAAAATGTTATTAGATAAATCTTAACTTCAGGGAGACCTCAACTAAAATTTAAAATGACACATAAGTGGAATTGCTAGGAACATGTTTTCAGAACAGAAAGAGATTTAATCCATTTTTTCTACATTAATAATTAACTGTTTCAAGACTTCTGACATAAGACAAAAATATTGCAAATTTAAGGGAGTCATAATATGCGTACCCAAATATTCTTGGTTCTAGTAGAATGGAAGCCACTATGTCTCTTTTGCTGCTATCATAACAGAAACCTCGAAGGAATTCTAGACTGTTCAAAAAGAAGTTCCTGTCCAGCTGCACGAATACTTCGTCTATCACAAATGACGCCATAATACCCAGCGAACGGAACTCCTCCTCTGTGTATGTTCCAGTATACATGCCCTGAAATACAAAGAATGATGCTACTTATCTTTTTGTAGCCCCTTTCCGGTTACTAATTATGTGAGTACCCTAATTTAAAAAAAAAATTAAAGTTAAAATGATAACATTAAAATCATAAGGCCTGTTGTCAATTTCAATATGCAATCACCATTTTTCATTTTCTGTGTTGCAGCATAAGAATGTATTGAAGATTTTCCCAAGAATAAGCAGGTATAGGACTTTTTAAATGCAATTTTATGTTTCTATCAGAGAGATTGGTGACATTCAAGTTGATGATTAAAAAGTGGGCTGACCAGTCTCTGAACTATCTTGTCCACAAGAATTGTCTGTTTGTTGCTGGGAATGAGCAGAAAGTACTGTGGCTCCTGCACAATCATACTCCTCAGTATGTCCATCATCCGCACGGGAAACCTTTTAATGGTACTCATCCTACAAAGCAGTGATATTGCACAGTTATAACATAATTACCCACAAAGGCACATACAAAAAAACATGACTATCTCATTTGCAGACCAGAATAGAATATTAAAATTAAATTATAACGATCACTAATGATCAAGAACAAACACACAATAATTAATCAGATGATAGACTCACGGGATTGACAAAGCAATCTCTGCACCCATGTCCTGAAGCAAGTTGGAGAAGAATGCAAACTTGGAAAGTTCCTCAATCACACAGTTTTTCTAGATGTTATAGAATAAACTGTTTTAGCATGTTTAGAAATGTAATGTAACTCATGTCTACAGTTTGCTGTAAAAGACGCTATATTGCTTTTAGTGAATATACCAGTGATGGGTGAAGTGGCATGGGTTGCTCTCTCAGAACTTTCAGAATGTCACGCATGGATGATGCCGTGGGACTGCTTTTGATTAGTAGCGTTAAAACTTGGCAACTCATGCCCTGAGCAACTGTCCCCAGAGACCTGCCCAATGCACCAAAGAAAAGGGGTGAGTGTCAGTGCTGAACTACAGTACAATATTATCACAATACTCAAGCCACAATATGATTATGTTGATTATACAATGTAATTATACAATTACAATAACAGAAACAGAAGAGTAACATTCAAAAATACTGAACTTTACTACACAGAAATTGAAATGATGAGTACACTGGAAAAAAAAACAGCTTTATCTAATTAATTTTACATATAGTTATTTTGTTTTACAAACAGAACTGTCACAAACATTAAGATGCCTACATTTCTAGATCAGGAAAACTACATTAAGACTTTAACATTAATATTTAATATATATTTTCATTCAGTACAACATACAATGGAAGATGGATGTCAGATATGACAGCTGTTGTTTTTTATGATGAGTTTTATGTCTCTATACATGTTAAACTTGTTGGCCAGTCTATGGATACTGAGTATCACACATGTATAAATCCATTAATATACCACAGGCATTAATAAAGATTTTTCTACCCAATGGCCAGGAAACCCATATACCCACAACTTAGTTTGCATTATTTGATCATTCTCAGTCTATTATGTCTTGGTACAAAAGAGTTTCTACAGCTGATTAATTATTAGAAAGACTAATAATAATGAACTACAATCTGTTATTGCAAAACTACAGTCGTGGCCAAAGGATTTGAGCATGGCACAAATTTTAGTTTGCTGCCTCAGTTTTTATGGTGTGAATAGTAATTGGATGAATTGAAAAGTCATTCCCTGTCATGAAAATAACAATGAAAATCACAAAAATTACTGAATTGCAGCCACTGCATTTGTGACTGAAACCATGAAAATGGTTTCAGTGATGATCTACTTAGCTCAGTAGAAAAGGTTAATGAGGATAAGACAGCTGATATCACTCTGTCATGCTGATTAGAAGAGCAGATGGGTTGCTTTGAAAGGGTATTTGTGCTTTTAAATTTTCTTCTGTTAACCATGGTTACCTCATGCAGTCATCACTGCATTGCATCAAAGGGTTTCACAGGCAAGGACACTGCTGCTTGTAAGATAGCACCCCAATCAACCATTATTCGAATCATCAAGAAATTCACGGAGAGTGGTTCAACTGCAGTGAAGGAGGCTTCAGGGCACCCAAGAAAGTCAAGCAAGTGGCAGGAACGTCTCCTAAAGAGGATGCAGCTACGAGATCAGGTCACCACCAGTTCAGAGCCTGTTCAGGAATCGCAGAGTGCATCTGAACGCACAGTGAGATGAAGGCTTTTGGAGGATGGCTTGGTATCCAGAAGGGGGGCAAAGAAACCACTTCTCTCCAAGAAAAACATCAAGAAAAGACTGATATTCTGCAAAAATTATAAGGATTGGATTTCAGAGGCCTAGTATAAAGTTGTTTTCTCTGATGAAGCCCCCTTCAGACATTTTGGGACATCTGGAAAAATGAATGTCCGGAGAAGAAAAGGTGAGCGCTACCACGAGTCCTGTGTAATGCCAACAGTGAAGCATCCTGAGACTGAGATTCGTGTGTGGGGTTGCTTCTTATTCAAGGGAGTGGGTTCACTCAAAACTACCTAAGAACACTGCCATGAATAAGGAATGGTATCAAACCATCCTCCAAGAGCAACTTCTCCCAACGATCCAGGAGCAATTTTAAGATGAACAATGACTTTTCTAACATGATGGATCACCATGTCACAAGGCAAAACTGATATCCAAGTGCCAATATTGGGTTCATGCCAGGAAACTCCCCAGATCTCAATCCCACTGAGAACCTGTAGTCAGTCCTCAAAAAGAGGGTGGACAAACAAAAACCCAGAAGCTCTATCAACTCCAAGCACTGATCAGGCAAGAATGTGTTGCCATTACTCAAGATTTTGCCCAGAAGCTGATATTCAGCATGCTGAGGTAAATTGCAGAAGTTTTAAAAAAGGCTCAACACTAATTATTAAGTCTTTGTTTAAACTGGATGTATTTGTCAATAAAACTAAAACAAATGTATGGAATGCTTATTGCAAACTTTGTGAAAACCAAAATTTGGGCCATTCTCAAAACCTTTGGTTATGACTGTACAAATTGTGCCTGTATGGTAAGTGTACCTGATAAATTGTATCTACACTTTCAGTTTTGAGCATACACAAAAAAATTGATCAGCCACCAGTGGAACACATCAAATAAGGGAAAGAAGTAACAATGGTGTTATCATTGAATCCTAGTCTAGAGAGTTATTACAATCAAAAACTGAATTTGAATTCAATTCATTTTTGATTGAATTAACATGAAATAAAATGGTATTCAACAAGACTCACGTGAACTGTTGTGTTGACAGGTGTTTTATTGAAGTCATAGCTTCACTGAATAAGGTTTTGGCCTAGAGAACAGCAAACAATTAAAAAAATATTAAACATTTTAGATCAGCTCAAATGTAGTCTCAGCCACAGACGCTCTGCCCACAAGTAGATGGAGTGTCTGATACTTTCAGTGCACTAATTTGGACTCCCTCTCAGGATTCTGCCCGTCGCATTCTGACTGGCTCGCTGTACATCTGTACAAAATAACAGACTTGTGATTGGTCCTTTTTTGTGTGTTAGTCAAATTTGTTTTCATGCAGTAGTAGGCGGTTCTTGGCCACGTTAAATGATAAAAGGCACCAGACTCTCCCTAGAGAGTCTGGCAATGCGAGACTAGCTCAAATGAAAATGAAGTACTGCAATGTCTTCTCACAATGGAAGTACAGACAGACACAACAGTGGATTTTTTAGATCTAAAGCAGAAGCAGGGCATTATTTGATGCATTCTCTCAAAAGTAGTGAAAGCTTTAAGTACTGTTCATCTGATGGCAAATGTTTCAGTGATCTGCCAGGTTGGTTTGTTAGAAGTTCCCTTTTCTTTATATGTTTTCTTGGCTTTTCCAAACTTCCTGCCCAGTTATTAGTTGTAGCAGGACAATAGCCTCTCAGTGAGTGCCACCCACCTTGTGTCTTTAATGAAACAAATTTTGCACTCCAGGACTCCATAATCCAGGTGGTACTTAATGGCTATTTTTGACAATTAAATAAATAGATCATTGCATGGTAAACATATAAATGTAGTGTTTATTGTGTGAGAATCAAAGCCTGGCAGGCTAAATTTAGCAGTTCTGTACCTTCTGCTAAATGCAAAAGGGGAATATTATAAGTTGATATGCTCAGTGTCCCAGAACACAGGTCTGAAGGATAAATTCAATACCATTTTTTTTAGGTCTGAGCTAGAGACAAAATGTCAGAGATGATAGAGTGGGAGAGTGTATTTGTCAGAGACTAAACAAGCAAGCTCCTTTCTACATTAATTATTGAAGTCTTAATTAGCAGGGTTAAAACACCCATGTGACACTGAGACATGATAAGAAATGTACTGTGTACACATTTCTCAAACATGGAAAATGAAAATGCTAAATAAATGCTTGCAGTCAAGATTATATAGTGGTGAAAACTGAAAATAATTAAACTTGACTTAATAGGGTTACTATTGTGAAAAATGTGATTTTAAAATAATAATTCAGTGCTTTGCAAATTAAACAATATATGCTCCATCTATAATGTACAATCAATTAAGAAGCATTAAACTGAAAAATAAAACCTTTATTACTCAAAATACATACTACAGCTGTTCAATACAGAGGAAAAAAGACAGGGAATTAAATGCTACAGTATACTAAAAAACAAACAAACACCTCCCTGAAGTATTTAGGCAAATCTTGCATTTTTATATCAAGTAAGAATCTAGATTTTTTGTCCAGTTCCTTCACAGGTATTGTATATTCTATGCTGGGAATACAGTAAAGCAAATTATGCAAATAACATTTATATTAAACAGGTGAGGCTGTGGAATGTAAGGATGCTTTGCCAAACTTTGACAGGTAACGTTACCTGAGAAAACAAATAGAAGTATTTATATTGTGTGAAAATTTCATGATGAATGGACCAATAGAAATGCTCCAAAAGCGACACTTAAGGTTAAGAATTTTATCTTTGGAGATACAGTGATTATATACAACTTGGGTCACTGTGTACAGTATACATTTTCTCTGTGTGTATGTGTGCGTGTACCTGTTGTGTGTTCCAGGTGCGTGTGTATGGAGCAGAACCTACAGTCAGCAAGCGACGAGCGTGGGCTTGCACACACAGCAGTGGTGTGCTAGACAGCAGGGGCTCCACCTCATTCAACCAAGTGACTACTGCTGGAACGGCCTGAAAACAAAATAATTAACAAGATCTCAAACTGCAAATACAGTTTAGTCAGATTTTTGCATGTCTCATCTGAGAGCCAATTTGTAGCTTACCAAAAACCCAATGCGAATCCACCAGACCAAGATCTTAAAAATCCAGAACAAATCTTATTTATGTGACATTCATACATTATTAGACATCCCTTGTCCTTCTTCTAAGTGTCCACTTTATAAGCTTTATAAGCCTGTTTATTGCTGTATCCAATCAAATATGGCTTTAAGTTGATGAAGGACTACAGTATGACTTACACAAATTGTGGATCCACATATGAATTACAATCTGTTCAGCAGCAAGGTGGGGTTACAAGGTAGATGTATTTAATAAAGCGGCCAGAGAGTAGAAACATTATTTTTTTTTACTCTGAAAATGTTGTTTTCAACCCTATTTTAGAACAAGCTTTGATTAAAATGGATGAATATATACAAAACACTAATTTACTACACCTATCTAATTTGTCTGTTTTTAAACAATGAATTTACACACAAGTGAGTGTAATTGTAGTCCAGAGCTAAACATCATGACTTGTAAGACAATCATGTGTGAGGTGCAGTTCAGGTGTTCCAGCCTTTACCTGGCATTGTTCCACACTCTTCCACATGCTAGTGTGTAATGACAGTGTCAGGGTGTGGGAAACAACAATTTGCATGACCTTTAATTCGTAAATAAATTTTTTTAAATGTGAAATTTTAAAGAATATGTTAATGTTTTATAACTGGTCTGAGTTTGTCTCACTGAGTTTGAGCCCCTGATCTGAATTTGTCTCACTGTAGGGGCCAACCTATGAAAATAATTTATTGGCAAATTAAATTACCGTAAGTGCAGCTGATTTATTTAGACATGATTACTCTACACATTTGTAATATATTTTTAACATTTGCTCATATTTCTTTGAAGACACTACATGTTATCTGCTTTCATTAATTATGCCTTTTTTTCAAAAGTAGACCTAGTTGATTCCAGACACACAGCTACTAGATGAAACTACAGTCATGTGTCTTGCAGCTCATTGGATCATTTGAAAAGCACAAATTTTATTTGCATAATAACAGACGGCTTAAAATGAATTAAAAATAGAGGAAACGTGACAGACCAGAGTTTAACAGATTTCAAAGTTCCACATTCCTGATTTACATGGTAAATGGCGATACAAAAAGGGATGTAAGTGTGTGCATTTTTTTTTCTGGGCTGGATGTATTGGGGTAGGGGTTCAGGGTGTGAAAGATGGGTTTTGGAGAGCTGGGAAGGATTTGTTGCTCACCCATAGTTTTTTAGAAATGGCATTGAGCTGTGCAGGGGTCAGCTGGGGTGTGAACTGGCTGAAGTTAGACAGGGCCCTCAACAAGGAATCAGAGGGCAAACCCCACAGAGACTCCACACTGACGCCACTCGCCAGAAACCTCAGCTGAGACACAGCTCCAGATTCAGGCTCAGAAAGCTGCCACAACACACATACACATACAACACATATATTCAGTACAATACTATATTTAACATTTTTAAGAACAACTTTTCACAGCCATAAAAATTACAATTACTAGACAACGGACATTGGAAACTCACTCTTGATTGAAATTTTCTTGGGTTTTGAAACAAATATTTTACAGTGAAACATATGTAAAACTGGACTTGTGGCATTTTGCGAATACTTCATGAGAAAGCAGTTAACAAGAGAAAGAATGACGTTTTACTATCCTCCTCACTAAATAATTCAAGGTTTCCTTTATATTATTAAAATGGTCCATTAGACAAGGACTAAAAACAGGAGATACTTTTCCTCTGGTGTAATCTCACATTATCCTAAAAACAAAGGTAACAATGGAGTAAATGACTGAAAAGGTTTTTTATAATATATAATTAAGGAAGGAGAGATATAATGATGAATAAATGGTGTTTTAATTTTTAAGACATTCATTCATTCATTCATTATCTGTAACCGCTTCTCCAGTTCAGTGTCATGGTATTTTTAAGACAGTGACAGCATATCAAAATAATAACACACAATGATGATTTCCAAAATTGAAATTCTCATATATAACAATGTGTTTAGGAGTTAGAAACTAATTAAATAGTGTATTAAATATAATAAAATATTAAGTAAACTGCTGAGATCTCTGTCATAAACCTTTTCATTTCTTAGGAATCAACTGCAAATCAAAAAAATTAGCAATTATTCAAGTGTGCAGTCACATAGTAGAACAACTTATGGTTCACTAAAGCACATCATAGTGGAATGTCCTTACATTAACTAGCTACAAGTGTTATTCATTGACACAAAAAACTTACATTTAAGCCTGACGACACCTTGTCTATTATCACTGCAGCCTGCAATTAAATAAAATAAATAAATTAACATGATAAGTGTCTAATTATTTTATTTTTTTTACATTTGTATAACTTGAAGTTCAACAAATTCCAACAGTACAACAAATTGTATAGATGAAGTTCATCAAATTCCATAACTTCCTGCTTAAAAAGAGACAGATCAGTCAAAAAAAAAAAAGCTGCTGTATATCGGTTTCTCTGCATATGCCTTCTGCCACATTTCACCCTATTCTGCAATGGTGAGGCCCCCAAAATGAGCACCACACAGCAGGTATTATAGACATTATTATTGGGTGGTTAATCATTCCTAGATCTGCAGTGACACTGATATGGTGTGTTAGTGTGTGCTGTGTTGGTTCAGGTGGATCAAAGAGTTGCTGTTTTGAGTTTTTAAAACAGGCAAGGTGTGTCTAATACTCCAGTACCAGTTCAAAAATAATACTTGCTCAGTTGTGGTCATGATCATTCAAGAACAGGGGGAGAGGTGGGTAAACAAAGTATGTCGAACCACAGATGGACAGCTGTAATTGTAGAACTACAAAACGAACCTCCATGATTAACAGAGCTGAAAAAATGGTCAAATAATACAGAAACAAGGTAATTTTAATACTTTGACAGACATCTGTATATGAAGTGGGAAGCCAGCTGAGACATCTGGGCTTCAGGGCTTCTCTAGTTCTCCATGCTGCTTACCTTATGTCTGTGGAGAGCCACATGTTCAGCTTGTTGGCCAGAGTCATACTTGTTCTTCTGATTATAATCACAGGGTCCAAGGGGAGTACACCGTCTTTCCACCCCCATGTGAGTGTATCAATTCCATCTTACCTGCCTGAGGTCAGACTCCCACCTGTTCATATACCCTGGGGGCTCAAATGCTGCATCCCCCACATGACCTATGCTCTTGTAATGATGTACTGAATATAATGAATACTTTTCATACTGGTATTTTTACAGGACACATATCTAATAAAATGGTAACTGTTGCAAGTTCACTTGGTATTGTGCTAGAATTCCACCTGACATACCTCCCACCCCACGTTAGAGCAAATTTGCACCCCTGGTTGTGTAAGTGTTTATAAACTGAGACACCTTTTCACTGTGTCTGATATTTAGTAGATTTACTTCATACCTGTAAAGGTGTAAAAGGCACAGAGGTCAGTAAACTGAGGAGAGGCAAGAGCTGGACTTGGCTGAGCTGCTGCAGGAAGTCCACACCCATGAGTGGGAGGAACTGGGCGAGTTGAGAGATCCTCTGAGGACTAAGGGAGCTGGGGTTCTGAACATCAGATGAGTTGAAAAACAGACTGGAAATCTGGTAAGGGACAAATTAATGCAAAAGTACAGATGACTCAAAAGATAAAGAATCAAAGAAAAGACAACTTTCCTTCATGTGAAGGGTAGAAGAATGGGAATGCAAGAAATGTTCAAATGAGCATAAAATATATTTTTACTTGTAATACATTTGAATGGTTTATTCAGAATTTGAAAGGAACAGCTTAAGCCCAAAAGTACCCAGACACCACTTAATAAATTAAGGTTCACGTAATATAACATGGGCAATATGGAAAAGTATAATTGCTTCTTCTTCATCATCCAAAAAATGCCTAATACCTTTTGGGAGTTACTGATTTTGAATTAATTATTCAACATTAGAACCTGAATACATGTATGTTGTGGTGACTGTATGCCTTTCTAAAACTGTAGATGCTGATACTGATGCAAACAGGAGCAGTTATCAATGAGCGGTTATCTACTAATTTGAAAATATGGTCTTTTTGCTCAACAAGTTGCACAGAGCCCTTACCATGGCACTAGGGACACTGATCCCCTGTGTTACACATGTTCTGATGTTTTCTTGGATCACAGGGAACACGTCTGTGTTTATATAAGCTAGCAGGTCATTCAAACTAGCCAGACACGTCAATGTCCCTAACCTGAAAGTGAGCAAAAAAAATCATAGTATATTTATACTTCTAACATGAAAAAACATATTACAGGTAATTTCTTCAACTGTTAGAACAAAGAAAATTCTATTTTTTTAAATAACAAGGATTTGTTTATTTGTCAAAATTTCACTGCTGTATTGGCCCAGTGAGCTAACCTTCTGAACTGGTCTGCTGTGAGGTTCTTGTACCCTCCGATGATACTCTGAGCCATAAACTGCTGCTTCAGGGATCCCAAGTTATTCCTCAGCAGGACATCCAGGCCATCCAAGAGCTATAAAATTAACATGACACACAGAAAAAACAGTAGTTTAATGAAACTGCACACATATAGCTTACAGCAAATACTGTAATATGGAATACCTTTAATAGTAGATACTGTGTTTCATTTGGACCACACAATGTGACTGTTTGCTCTTTGAACCTTGCACCTTTACTCACTGCCCAGTTCATGCACATGTCTAATTCATGGAGTCCCATATTTACTCATTGAAAGTTTTCAGGCATGTCCATCACAAAAGATCCTACTGACCAGTGATAAACCCCAGCCCCCTCCCCAACCTACTCCACCCAAGTAAAGCTGCCTCAAGACAAGTCAGCCAAGAACAGCTCAGGTGTCACAGTAAGGAGCCATGGCTGTTACCTGAGCAGGTGAGAGGTACTGGAAGCTGCTGAATGGTAGATATGCGATCAGGTTACCCTTGTCTCGGATGAAGGACAAGCCACTGCCCGTTATGTTCACTTTAACAAAATACTGGCTCAACCACCAGCCAAATGCCTGTCGCTGCTCCAGGGACAGGCTGTTGATGATGCTGTTTATGTAGTTTATTCTAAGGAATCAATCAGAAAAAAACAGAATAAATAACTTATTGTTCATTTAGAGAAAAAAGCAACATGTTTTTTATATATTTAATACAAACTTTCAAACTTGAAAATACAAAATCAGTCATTTATAGTTTAACCAATTTCAACATTTTTAAATTTTTACTTTATATTGGATAATTATTTGACTTTAAAGTGGTTCATTGTTGACACAAATGGTTACAAATTGCTATGCAAACTTATGTAATTTCCATCGAAAAACATTGCCAACTGAATGGGAAGCTCTGGGAGGAGATGGGTTTTTATTATCTACAATTAATCAGTCTGACCTCAGATATCAGCTCCTAACTTTATTTTTAAATTTTTTTAACTTTAAATTTGTGCCATTTTCGACACATAGTCCAAACGTGGGGCAAATTGTTTTTATGCCAAGGTTTGTAGCTGAGTTGGGACAGCCAGACACACCCTGAGTCAACACTGTCATTCAAGGACAAATGTGCCTTAGAGAACTGCAGAAGAAGGCCACATTTGGCTCAAACTTTCACTGCTGTTTGGGCATTAATCATCCCATGATTGAATGCAATCAAACCCTGACAGCTATGCTTCTAAATCCAGTGAAAATTTGTCTTCAAAATTTATGACATAACATGGCCACAAAATAAATCAACCTGCCTGTTTATTTATACTCATTTCATTCTTAGATATAGTTCTAATAGCATCCAATAGCTCTAACAGTTTGCCAAGATGTAGTTATATGCCTAGCATGACAGCATGACCAGATGTTTGAACCATGCCAAGTATATAAATAATATATAATAATATTTTATATAATAAATATATAATAAATATATAATAATGAATATAACAATGCCAACTTTACATACCCTAATGATTTTAGATCAAGATTAAGCCAAATCACAGACAACATTAAATAGCTCAACCCGTGTACCTCATGTGGTACTTACATATTGACATTGTTCTGTAATGGAGGCAGCAAAATAATATCTTCTGGTGTTGCCAGGCTCAGAAGAGGCCTCATGTCAAAGAAAAGGCTCTCATCTTGCCTCAGATGGACCTGGGTTAGGACATTCACCATTGCGCCCAAATACTCATCAGACAGCTAAGAAAGAGAAATGTTTCAGGGCTCTTATTACTAAATAAAAACTAAAGATTAAATATGTTCTTGGTATGAAACAACATCTTATAGAAATAGAGAATTTACATCTATAAAATATTTACATTGATTTTTAAGTGAGTTCCCAAACTTAATTATTTTCCTCTTGTCACTGTTACACTTTAAAGTAATTAATAAAAAAATAATAAATAATACAATAAAAAAAGTAATAATAATTTAATAATTTAACATAACATATGGTAAAACAGCACACATTTTTGTATGGTTATGGAAATAATGCACAATTTTTGTATAAAATACATATGTTCCTCTCATTTTTTTTCTTTACTGGTGCTGAAACCTGTTCACCTGAAGCTTGGCTTGGTTCCGATTGAAATATTGAACAATCTGTCTCATGGTGCTGATGTCTGTTGAATTTAACACTGTTCTCAATCTGGCCAAAGGAATATGGAAGTACTCCTGGAAAAAAAAGGCAAGTTAGATACACTATTGATAATTTTAAGAATAATTCAATTTGTAAAATAAGATAATTAATTTTAGAATACAATAGAACATATGACAGTTAGAGAATGAGAAATTGGTAACCTTAATAAGGAAAGAGCCTGTACTGCTCACATCTCTTCCAGTTTGCATCAGGCTGGTCAATACTTTCTAAAACAAAAAATACATACATACTTGAATCAAGTAGATACTTATAGCAGCCATGGATAAATCATCAAAGTATCACATGTCAATGTCTACAGCTCCAACATAAATGTCTAAACATGACAAGCACCGTAAACACAGAATCTTGGGTAAGAGTCACTGTAAACACCAAATCAAATTTCCATTTGTTAATATTACATGCAGTGGAAGAGACGTAAAATGCCCAAGATACGCTCTAGTTTGGACACCTTATATCAGCTAATCATGTGTCAATCACACAGGCTCTGGTAATGGATCTATTTCATTAATTACCCTAAAGTAATGGCTATTTTAAAATGCCAAATCACAGGAGTAAATAGAATTGATGAGTAAAAATTACCTTATATTCCTAATTCCTACCCTCCTCCAAAAGTTGCTAGTGCAGTTTCTGCAGTGCTAAACCCAGAGTAGCAATGACAGAGGGTATGTTTTCCCTATTACAGGTCACTGAATCATCTCAGTGATTTTTAAGCTATCATTTTAAGGTAAAAATATTATATAGTGTTCCTTATTATATAGATGTTTCCCAAAACAATATTAGGACTAGGCCCAAAATAAATAATTGATGTATCTAAGTAATGTTAAACAGCACTGTAAATGCAAATTATATTAAGTTTTAGTTTTATCAATGTTCAAGAGACAAACTCTAAATGTAAATTGTAAAAAGACCTACCCCAAAGCACTGTAGCAACACTTGTTTATTTTCAAAGCGTGTCTCTCTCTCCAGGAAAGCTGATACGGAATCCAGCACATTCTGCAGAATGTTATCTGTTACCCTCAGAGTTGTCATCATGTTTTCTTCTAGGATTAGCAGTAGAACCACCCATACACTGGTCGACTGTCTGACCATGGAAGCCACCTCTGGGTTCATCGTCTTCTGCATACGGGGCAGAAGAACCTCCACCCCACAGCGAAAGAATGCCTGTAATCCCTGGAACTGATTGATACCTGCCTGGCATGCTGCACTTATATCTACACTGCATGACCAGTTCAACTTGTGAATCAGTTCTTTCAGCAGGCAGGGATTGGTATTATTGGTGGCATTTGTATTATTGTAGCTGCCATTGTTAGTACTGTTGAACTGGGTGGTAGCCTTTGTGTAGTTTGAGTAGTTGGTGCATAGAGTGCTCACCCAGATACTGGAAGGTTCTCGAAGGATGTAAGAGAGAATGGCAGGCTTCATGCAAACTGATGAAATGAAGTTTGCCTGGTCATAGTCCCAGCAGAGGACGAGAAGAGCTGCATCTGGTAACACAATTGCCCAGTTGGAGTACTGGCATTCGTCAGATGGTACAAAGCCCATTAGCTTGCCTTTGCCTTCACTTGCACCTCCTGAGCTAGATCTTGTAAGGTTGGAACACTGCTCCAACAACCAGGTATTGTCTAAATTGGCCAGAAGGTTCTTCAGAACAGTGGTATTGTTGCATACTTTCTTAGTGAAGTTTAGGGTGTCAAGATCAGCACAAAGAGCAAGGTCAGTCATGTCTACTATGGTGGGCTGGCTCCAATCAGCGTATAAACAAACCTGAGACAGGAAGTCTGTTGTGTTGTTATTGGAACACACAGATTTCAGCCAATGGTTTTTGAGGTCAAGGGTTAGAAAATCAAAAAGTGCCATGTTACAACACACATTCTGATGGAATGCAGCCATGTCTAGCTGCCAACACAGACCAACTACTAATGGATCCAAGGGGGACACTCCCCATGATGCATATTTACACAAATCTGAGATACTAGGAACTGCAGGCTGGACAGTTGGACTGGTTGTTGGGGAGACAGTGATGCTGGAAACTGTTGTCGGTAAGACGGCTGAAAAAGCAGTACTGGAGATGGTTGGTAGCACTAACAAGGAATTTACAGGAGCAAGTGTGAAATTGGAGACTGTTGCTGAAAATTTGACTGAGAGAGTCATGCTGGATGTAATGAAAAAGGGATATGAGCTAGAAAGCCTCAAGATGGAGTTTGTTGATGTGACTGTAGAGGGAGTAGAGGGAAAGAGAGTGATGCTAGAAGCCACTGACAAGACTTTTGTAGGAGAGATACTAACAACAGAGCTTGCTGGTGATGATAAGATCAAAGAGGATGTGGGAGAAAGACTAAAGCTAGAAATTGATGAGAGAATTGATGGGACTGTCTCTGGCAAGTGTACTGCAGTGTTAGTAGGAAAGAGTGTATAGTTGGAGATTGATTGAGTGGTTGGGGCAGGTGTGATAGAAGAAGCAATGTTGGAAAATGATGAGAGTATTGTTGGGAGACTTGAGGAAGTTCTGCTTGAAAGATAGACAGTAGAGGTCTCTGACAAGAGGTCTATTGAGGTTTTAGAAGGAAAAAGAGTATTTTTGGAGAGTGATGATAGAGTAGTTGGGGGAGGCATGTCAGAAGAAGCAATATTAGAACCTAAGAATGAGCTTGTCAGTGGAAGAGCTGGAGATAAACTGTTGACGGAAACTACTGGTGGACTTGTTGGAGGATTTTTGATAGAGATGGCGCAGTATTCTCCTACCCAGGCATTCACTGGATTTAGCAAAAGAGCATCAAGGAAGGTGCTATTGGTACAAATTTCACTCACAAATTGAATCTCATCATTTTGTATACACAGAGATATTTGATCTAAGGTTATAGCCTTTACATTCTTCCATTGGGAGTACCTGCATGATTGTGCTACAAGTGTGGCAAGGGTGATCGGAGGGCTTGTGGGCGTCTCAGCACAATTAGGTGTTATCCAACTATTATCTTTGCTGGAGAGCACAATCATGTAAAAGTCCAAATTCTGACACAGAAGTGATTCCATTTTCACTTGATCATTATTCCAACAAAGTGCCACAATTGAAGGATCAAGTGTTAGAGGAGTCCATGTGTCATAAACACAGAATTGCTTAACCATGTAACGTTCTGATGCATTTGCGCAGTATTCCCAAACCCAGACATTACTGGGGTTCGCAATAAGTGTTTGCATTACAGCAACATTATTACATACACCTTGGAGGAAGGCTTCAGGGTCATTGTCACTACACACTGTGACCAGACCTGGGTCAATGGCATCCACAGTAGTCCAGTTCTCATAATTGCATAACAGCTCCTTGATGCTGAGAGTGGACCGCGCCACTCGCCGACTTGATTCAGAGGACAAAAGAGGACAGGATTCCAAGAATGGTGAAATGACAAGTTGGACCATCTTGCAAGAGTTTTTCCACACATGGATTAGCTCTGAGTGCGAGAGGGTGCTCAAAGCTTTGCAAACACCATAGAGGGCATCAAGAGTCTGAGATGCATTGGCTAAAATGTCTGCGCACAGGGTATCATTGAGGTGACTTACATCCTGCTGATCGCAGGTCAGTTGTGCTGTGGGGTAGCTGCTTGAGGGTGTGCTGGAACGACCAAGCTGATCAGTCTGAACATACTGGCAGTCTCTGTCTGTGAAGCTGCACTGCCTATTATCAAGTGCCAAAAACATATTCAGGACTGAGTCTCCAAAGGACCAGCTTATGTTGTGTTTCATGCCCCTGGATAGAAAATAATTATTTATTAATCACATATATCAGAAGAAAAAAAATGTAAATAATATTACTAATTTTTACCAGCACAGGTAACGCAATTTATGGATTTATTTATATTCATGTAATTCATTTCCTGAGTCATATCAGAAATTTAGTTGAATGCAAATTAAGTCTTCTACAAAATTAGTGAACATAGACCTTTTTTCTTTTAGAAAAAAACCTTTCAAAAAATGAAACCTGAAACCAATACTTAGCAGAAGGGTAAAAATCATTTGTGTCATTGTGTTATGCACAATGAGTATTTACATCAAAGAACCATATGTGTGTCATTTCTTAAGCATGTAATCACATTGTTTTATGTCCTCTGTTTAAAATTAATAGTCATTAAAAGATTTCTTTGGTTTATTAAAATGCATTTTTCCACTGAATCACATGCTCACTCTCGCTCAAACTGTTTATGCACACTGGAAATGGAAAGGGCTATGATTCTTTATTGCAAGGGGTCACCTGTCACAATGTGCATCACAGAACTTGTACAGTGCGTTGATACTGAATTAATTATATTAACATCACAGTTTTCAGCTGATAATAATCAGTCAGTTCACTCCACCACTCTTCCTGCCTGTAGCTCTACTGTTGTTATTAAGATGGTTGGTTTGTTCATTAAGGCAATTGGGCAACACACCACCAAAAGGTAAAGGGATGAAACGTACCTAGCAGTCTCTAGCACAGTGTTCTAGACAATTTGTACTGCCTCTGATTATCAGTGCATTCACTGTCAAAGGGGTGATCTGTAGAGTGGGCAATTTCAGTATGGTTGAATGATCACCCAGATCGTTCTAAAAGACTCATATTTTTCAAACTGTACAGACTGCAGTTCAATACTTAGGGGTTCCAGGAGGGCTAGCCCTAACATGCTTTCATCTTATGTAACCTAAGGCATGTTCTAAATGGCGCCCTACTCACTATTCCCTACATTACTCACTCTGTAGCGCACTATTGTAGGGAACAGAAATGTTACATCCTTACCATTTTCAGTAGCATATTATGTAATATTCTTCAATTAAAACAGGTCTCTTTTAAAGAAGTATCATCTTGCAACTTGTTACAAATACTCAGTATTCTCAGTGTATCATTTAACTAATCATTCACACTAAGCAAGAAAGGCTTTCCCATGTTGACACTCACCACATCAGAAGCTGCTTTAGGTCACCTGTATACCAGAAAATGGTGGAAAAAAGAAATCAATTGAGGAATGACAACTGCACTGATTACAGAATGGCCTGTCTGTTAAAGTTCAGTCATTTGACAATTTTAATTCTCTAGCGTTCATAAGCCAAGCCAAAGTGATTAATCAGATGTACAAGAAAGAGTTTTCGGGGGGTTCTAATTATTAACAAACCTTGCTGACACTGATGAGTCTGGTTCAATGAAGGGATGTCCAAGCCAATCTGCAGTCCGACTGTTAGGAATTCCATAAATGTTTGAAGAAAGTTGATCATAAAATCAGAAATGAAGGAGACCACTGAAGGCAAGAACAAGTCACTGAAGTTATTCCATGCAGATAGAACATTATCAGAGAGGTAGAATGGTAGACTTGAAGACAATGCAGCTGTCACCAGCTCCTGAAATGCTTTTAACTGAACTAGTGTGGGGTCTGCCGTTCTTACAGAGCCACTGGATGTGAATGAACACATCTGAGATTTAAGGGATGATAGGAGGGACAGCACTGGTTCACTCAACCTGGACGTCAACGTTGCGGTTAAATCAGCCTGCCATCCACACTGTGTTTTGTCTGCTAGCACACATACAAGATCCTGAGGAAAATTCTGAAGGAAATGGTCAACCAGCACGGGTTCATAGATGGAGTATAAACTGCTGAACATGTCTAAGTAGGTGTTGATGTTGCTGCTTGTGTCAGCTCTACTGGAAGTCCCAGTCCTACTGCTCTTTTTATTCTGTGATGGAAACAGGCCGGAGTGTAGCCCACTACTGAGACTCATCTCCTCCTGCTCACTTTTTAAGGACTGTAGTGTCTCTATCAGCAAGTCCAAGCTTTCCTCATATTCACTAACACTGGAGGAGGCCTTGTTCCGTCTAGTGATTGTAGCAGGTGCAGACCGAGCCGAGCGATGTGGGACTCTAGGCTCACTCTCGGTGAACACTGGGAAGAACAGATTAGGAATGACATTAACACTTTATATATTTTTTGAATAATGAAGGTTCTTGATTAAAATCAGTCTCTATTGTTATCTACAAATAATCTACTGACTTTTTAAATAAAAAAGATGTACACATTCTCTTCAGAGAACATTCCCAAAAATGTGCCCTGAATTTTGTAAACAAAACAGCATATTAAAATTGGTTCTCTGTAGAGCATGTTTTAACAAATTTTTTTTTTTAAAAATAGCAAAACATATAATTTCCACATGGGAAAATCTAATATCTATAATAAAGGTATAAAAGTATATTAATAAATAAATGTATCTTCACATGTTTGGGTTTAATGTGTTATGCTAGTACGAGTGGATCAGACACATCAGTGCTGCTGGAGTTTTTAACCCCTCAGTGTATCTGCTGGACTGAGAGTAGTAACACATTAAACCCAAACATGTGAAGACACGTATGACCACTGATGAATGACTAGAGGGTGATCAACACAAACTGTGCAGCAACAGATAAGCTACTGTCTCTGACTTTACATCTACAATGTGGAACAACACAGTATGTGTGTCTAATGCAGTAGACAATGAGTGGGCAATTTGTTTTAGAAATTCCAGCCACACTGCAGTGTCTGATCCACACGTAGAACTGTAGGTTTTTATTTTATTTTAATTTAATTTATTTATTTATGTATTTTTTACCTGGCAGTGTATATTGCAATAGTGCAACAAATGGGTTCAGAAAAACCTTCTTCTTCCTTTCTTTTTTTAGTGCTATTTATAAACCGTAGCAAACCTTATTTTAAAATTTTTAATTCTTAATTTTTTAAATTCTTAAAAAATAAAAATACACAAAAATCTTGGAACAAAAAACAACATACGCTTAATATGTAAAACTGTATATATAAAATAAACGTGTGTAGAAATATCAGAAATTCATACAGACTATGAATGCCGTTAGGTTCTTACCGAGAATGGAGCTTGTAGTGAAAATGAGTAAATATCCTCTGAGGTTCATTTTCTCAGGAGAAAGTGCTCAACAGTTCGAGTTAAAATGGATTTGTATGGAACCGCTGATTTCTGTCAACTCATGGAGCTGTGTTTAATATACATGCGCTTTTCTGAGAGAAATGTATATCCTTCTCCCTCAGTCCGTCCTCACACATTGAGAGCTTTCGGTGACAGTCCATCTCAATGCTGCCGTCTGACTGAAGCGGCTCCTCTTTATCCCCTCCATAACCGCGCGCGCTCCCCTCAAACAGCACGCTCCCCTCCCCGCCCCTCTTCACACAGGCCCCGCCCTTCTTCACACAGGCCACGCCTCTCTTCACACAGGCCCCGCCCGCCACTTGCCAACTCTCTTTAGATTTTATCGTAATTCAATGGTCGAGGTGTAAACAAATATTGAGAGTTGTGTGAACAGAATTGTTTAATTGTAGAGAAATTTATTGACTAAACTTTCTTTACAGAGGTGGATAAGAGCCCATTTAAGATACCCAGAATGCAATTGGAACATGTAGCCATTTTACTTACCTTTTAAATCTGTATTATTTTTCTGAGTTGTATACGCTTATAGTGGTAAAAATAATGGCAAATCTGTTTAATTTACATACTTTTACTTTATATAGCCTTTCAAGGCCTAAGGACGTTGACCTATAGTAGAAGAAGAAGAAGAAGAAGAAGAAGAAGAAGAAACACCCCTATCGATCCCCTTAGGGAAATTGCTTGGCTGCATTTGACCCATCAGTGGTAGTGAACACACAAACAGTCACACACCCGGAGCAGGGGCTGCCAAATACCTCTGTGCCTGGGGAGCAGTTTGGAGGTTAGGTGCCTTGCTCAAGGGCACTTCAGCTGTGAAGCTTGCTTCTCTAACATCAAGGCCACTAACATAAGGTAGGAAATCTAAAGGAAATTAACATTGCATTCATGGTAGAACTGTCTTAAAAAAACAACACCCAAAATATGTTTTTGCAATAAACATGACTTTATTATATTCAATGTTTTGACCCAAGAAAGAAAGAAAAAGAAAAAAACACTTCAAATTAATTTTCTTGGCACAAATATTGTTAATCACACTTTTCCGTGGAAAAAATATTTTATGATGTCATGCTGTTCTTTATAACAAAAACATTAAGCTGCTTTACGCCATACATCACTAGACTAGAATGATAAACTCTGTCATTGAAAGTCATGACCTAATGTTTTATTGCAATTATTAATTTCACTTAATTTCTATTAATATCACTATTGCAGTGTGAGGATCCTTCCAAGGCTTTTGTGCAAAGATGCCTCACAAAATCATGATCCTTCCCAGAATGAAAATAGAAAAGAAATTTCCTTTCTGTATTCGAACACAGCAGAGTATCAGACTTCTTATGTCTACCTACGTCATCTCCTGCAACCGGAGCCAAGGGGAGAGACCCAATTAAAGACAGCAAAAAAGAGGTGTGAAGGAATTTGGAGCACAGAAACATGGCCCATGCACCTCTGAAAAATTAATTCACTGTGTTGACTATCACCATTGTGTGTAAGTCACACCACAACTCATGTAAAAGGTCAAATACAATGCAGTAGGAATAGGAATAAAGGTTTACCTATGAAAAAAAACAACAACAACAACCTGAAAACCACATAAAAAAAAGTACAATTGCACACACTGAGATTCTATACTCACCATTGTATTAACTCCCCATACAAAGTTGTATTAACTTTACATACTGATGCACTTTGTAATTATGCACATACTTTGTTACTTTACCTATGTTAGCCTTCTTCAATCTTACATCTCAGAGGTCAGGATCCTCATAAGACCAACACAGTGCAGGTTTTATTAGGGAGATGGATCATTCTCACACTGAAGTGACACTGGTGTGATAGCGGTATGTTAGTGTGTTTTGGGCACGTATGAGTTCATCAGACACTGAAGTGCTCCAATGAGCTGAGCCCTGTGACCACTGATGAGGCACTAGAGTATGACCAACTTTGCAGCAATAGATGAGCTACTGTCTCTGAATTTACATCTACAAGTCAGAACAAGATAAGTGTATTTAACAAAGAAGTCACCAAGTTGGCTAGGTGTTTAATATTTCAGCAGCACTGCTGTGTCTGATCCAATTGTACCAGCGCAACATGCCACTACACCAGTGTACCTGGAGCATTGAGAGTGACCCACCACACAAATACATTCATTCGTTTTCTGTAACCGCTTATCCAGTTCAGGGTCGCGGTGGGTACAGAGCCTACCTGGAGTCATTGGGCGAAAGGCAGAAACACGCCCTGGAGGGCAACACACACACACACATTCACTCACACCTATGGACACTTTTGAGTCGCCAATCCACCTACCAACGTGTGTTTTTGGACTGTGGGAGGAAACCGGAGCAACCGGAGGAAACCCACACGGACACGGGGAGAACACACCAACTCCTCACAGACAGTCACCCAGAACAGGACTTGAACCCACAACGTCCAGGTCAATCAAAATTATTATCCCATGGAGGTATGGATTTGGAATCATACTCAAAATAAAAGTGGAAAATAAAATTACAGGCTGATCCAAATTCCTCAAGACAAGTTAAAATGAGGCTCAGTAGTGTTTTTGGCCTCCACATGCCTGACTTACCTCCCTAAAACGCCTGGGCATGCTCCTGATGAGGTGGCGGGATGTTCTCCTGAGGGATCTCCTCACAGACCAGGATTAAAGCTTCAGTCAACTCCTGGACTGTCTGTGGTGCAATGTGGCAGTGGTGGATGGAACGAGACATGATGTCCCAGATGTGTTCGACTGGATTCAGGTCTGGGGAATGGACAGCCAAGTCCATAGCATCAATGCCTTCATCATGCAGGAACTACTGACACACTTCAGCCACAGCATTGTTATGCATCAGAAGGAACCTAGGGCCCACTGCACCAGCATATGGCATCACAATGGGTCTGAGGTCCCCACCATTACTGACCCACTGCCAAACTGGTCATGCTGGAGGATATTGCAGGCAGCAGAACGTTTTCCAAGGCGTCTCCAAACTCTGTCGCGTCTGTCACATGTGCTCATCCATGAAGAGCACAGGGTGCCTGTGGTGAATCTGCCAATTTTCCGGCAAATGCCAATTGTCCTGCACGGTGTTGGGTTGTAAGCACAAGCCCCATTTGTGGACGTTGGGCCCTCATGGAGTCTGTTTCTGACAGTTTGCGCAGAAACATGGATATTTGTGGCCTGCGGGAGGTCATTTTGCAGGGCTCTGGCACTGCTCCTCCTGTTCCTCCTTGCACAAAGGAGGATGTAGCGGTCCTGCTGCTGGGTTGTTGCTTTCCTACGGCCCCCTCCATGTCTCCTGGTATCTCCTCCATGCTCTGGACAGTGTGCTAATAGATACAGCAAAACTTCTTGCCACAGTTCGCATTGATGTGCCATCCTGGATGAGCTGCACTACCTGAGCGACTTCTGTGGGTTGTAGACACCGCCTGAGGCTACCTCCACGGGTGAGAGCACTGACAGACTGTAAAAGTGACCAAAACATCAGCCAGAAAGGATTAGAACAGAGACATAATCAGTGGTCACCACCTGCAGAACTACCCCTGTATAGGGGTTGTCTTGCTAATTGCCTCTCGTTTCTACCTGTTCTCTGTTCCATTTGCTCAAAAGCAGGTGAAATTGATTCACAGTCAGTGTTGCGTCCTAACTGGACAGGGCGATTTCACAGAAGTGTGATTGACCTGGAGTGACAAATTGTTCCCTTTATTTTTTTGAGCAGTGTATATTCCAGCTCTATTGTGGTCTTGTGGGAATACTGACCATTGATGAAGAGGTTGAAAAAACTGCAGCTACAGTATATGGTCAGTGGAGCAAAAAAAATATGCATCACTTTGGAGTGTGTGCCACTGATGTATGCATGTTTTTAAAAGAGCATTTCATAAAAAGTAACGTGTTTTAAAGGCTAAGCACCAGCTATATAAAAGTGTCAGACAAATAAATACAGTGGAATTTGAGTTCCTAACTTGTGTTTATCAATAGCCAGAAAACATGTAACTTCTTACTAATTCAAGGAATAAGGTTTAAAAGATCATTTTCAAGCATACTTATATATGTCAGTAACTAAAATAATGTGAAATATTCATGGAGGTCCAATAAGTGGTGCTTAGCCTTTAAGACAAGGTTTTGGCTTCACAAAATATTAAGACTTTTGACTACTATTTTTACTTATTACTGCTATTTTACCATTCAGGAGATTCATATTTCATGTTTCCAATCCTATATTTGCCTTGCTTAACAAACTGCAGTGTGTAATCTCTCACTCGCAACGTGAAAAATGCAAACCCCTAACTACTGGACGTAGCAATAAAAAGCACTGAAACGGTTTCCATTTCTGCAGAAAAAGTGCCATGGTTAAAATTTAATTAAGGACTTTCCCACAAAACAGGCTTATTTGTTTCTACATGCTATGAATTCTTTTTCTGACAGTTCAGTGACATTGTGCTAACTTAACGTACGTACATACACATAATATAGTAAGAAAAAACACTCCATTTGATGTAAAGTTAAATCTTCATTAATACATTTAAAAAGTAGATATGACATGCCTTTTGGAAAAAAAAAATACAAAAAGAGTTTCCTTACTTTAAGGATCTTACATGAAGCTGCATGGTGTATTCAGTACAATACTCATTGTACAATAAAAATGGTAAATGTACATTTGAATGAACTGGCACATATAAAATGTCTAAGCCACCCTTATTGTGCATAAAATGCTACAGCTCTGACAATTGTAGAAAATAAGTCTCTGTTGGTGAGGAAGTGCATGCGCTGGTACATTACAGCAACCCCCTAAAATAATTGGAGCCATCTTTTCAGACACAAGTTGAATTTTGCATAAGTCAGAATTGTACAACACAGCATGACTGTGGGGCTGGAATATTTGTAGTAACTGCTACTGTATGTGCAATGTGATAATATACATATAACCATTTCCATACTATATGTAACTGATTCATTACTTTGTTTGTAAAGGTAATTGTGCTTGCAGACCCTTTCAATTAGAAAGAACAATACAAGCTCGTGTCAAAAGAGCAGGATCCTTGGGATCACTTCCCCCCCATCCATTCAGCATTGGTTTCTAAGCCCCTCCTCACCTCCCAATGATTTACAATTATTAGTACAACTTTAACCAATAAAAATTGCAAAGGGTACAGACACTTGCTACTACATATTAAGGAGACTTGGAAAAAGGAGGAGGAGAATATAACAGAAGCCATTACATACAGGTCACTCAGAAGGCCTTATATTTCAGAGAAAAGCAGAGTAACTATAGCTTATAGCTCAGTTATAAGGGTCTTAGAAAACAAATGATACAAATCACCAATGCCTCAGTCAGGACGTCAGGAAATTAACCAGAGAATCAGGGACAAAATTAATGTTATAAGCTGTCCCTGATTCGAATTGGTTCCCAGCCATCCCGACTGAACAGGTCTACCAGCATATTGTCGCAGTCCCCCCCCAAAAAAAAAGCCTCACCAAGGTATTAACTTTACAGGAGAAAAAACCCTCCTTATATTTCAAAAGGAAGTCAATATTAAAATAATTTTGGGGCATTTCTATTGGTCCATTCATGACTCAATTTTTACACAATGTAAATGACAGCTGCTGTGTTGAAATAATGTAATAAACTTAAAAAAAAAAAAAACTGTCTTTGGACAACAACGGAATTACGGAGGCATTAAAATAATAGTTCATAAAAATTGTCTAACGTAGCTAATAAACTAATAATGGGGGGGGGGGGGGGGGGGGGGGGGATACAAACCAACAAACAAACTTGGCACCACAGGCAACACTACACAACCATCTGCCAATTTTATTTAACTGCCAGTCAGATATTATTCCATTTTTCATCATCAGGGAAAATAATTCAGAAATCATTTGACAAATGACTCAAAATCCGTAAAAACGAAACATACTTTTGTCAACACGTTGCCTTCATGACAGCTTCCATTTTCTTATGTCAAAGCCTTGTTTTAAAGAAATCCAAGAAGAATATCAGAAACCTTTTTTTTTTTTGCAATTTTGTTTTGGTCTGTTTCCATTTCTCAGGTCTAGCTTTCTGAAAGCTCCCCATTAAGCTGCCATTAAGACCCATGGCACTGAATTGTCTCATCACAGTGGGAAGATGGACAGAATGTGTCCATAATGAAAGATAAATGCTTTAAATGATTTATCTCACAGAGACAGCTTTGGTGGTGTATTAAGTCTTGTTTTTTTTATTTAATGTCCTATTACACAAGGATTCTTTTATTTCCAATCTCTTCAAAAATAAGTAATGAAAAATTACAAATTTACATTTTTGACTGGAAATTAAATAAATGAAGGCTGGTCCCTGACTTATGCCTACATAAAATGTGGAACTAAAAAAGGGAAGGATATGTGAAAAATGAATACATCTAACAACCATCATGATGAAAGGTGCACTCAGGTTATTTTCTTTTACACTATAATTAGATATACACATACTAAGGTCGATAACCATAAAACTCACATGGAAAGTTTAAGGACAGAAGGGAAGAAAAAAAAATGACCAGAAGGCAAATAATTCCATTACAAGTCTTTCCATGATACACACATTCATGTTAAGGACCTCTTACTGCATTTAATCCATGAATACCAGCAAACTAGAAGAAACTAGAACTACAGGCAAGAGAAGTTTAATCAACAGAGTCTTGTTGCTGATATGCTAGTGCTACAAACCAAGCGATCACAGGCATCCAACCGTCCTCGTAAATGCTTCTGCAGTTTAGGCAAAAAGATTTGTACACGAACCTTTGTACATGAACCATGCTACATTGGCTCCCATCCTTACATTAAAACACTTTGCCATTTAATACTAAAAACACAATGGCCAATGAACACTGAGTTTAAAAAAATATATATCTATTAAAAAAAAGGCTTGATATGAAAACTCGTGCGACAGAGACAACTCAGAGTAGAAAAATTTAAAAAGTTAATAGTGAGAGTTAGTCTGGATGGAGTTCTTTGAAATTCTAACTTAAATTTTAAAATGTGAGACACATGTAAAAACTAAGTAAATGAGAAAAAAGTTTTTGACACCAAAAACAGAAACAGGAATTATTTTTTTTTTTTCACCATTTTGGAATTTTTCACTGCAATAATATTTATATGAGCTTTTATAAGACAAAAGCTTCAGAACATTTACAACTTCAACCTCTCTTCCCTGGACAAGATTTACTTCTGCACCTTTTGTAAAGAGAATGACCCAATTTTTTAAAATAAACTATTTAAAAAAAAAAACCTATAAAAATATGTTCTTCTTGTCTGAACACATTATTCCTGCAAACAAGTGCACCTATGGAACACTAAAACCCAACCACTGGTCAAATTAAAACAAATACAGAACAGCAACAGCAATGTTGAGGAATATGGAATGAGATTAAACAGAGGGAAACATTTAAAACAAACCCATGAAATAATCTCCATTGATACCCACAAGAAAACGTTTTGATTTTACTGGCCGTTACTGTTCAAACTGGTCTAAAGCCAAAGTGTTACAATTCCACTGGAGCACCAAAGAAAACAAGTGATCCTCCTCTTCTCTGCTGTTTCACACATTCTCTTCAAATGGACTGAAATGACTGAAGAAACAGGATCATTCCAACGCACAAAAAGAAGAAACCGCTTAGAATGGTGAGCCTCAGAGGGAGGAGAGCTCTTGGTCTTTGACATGTAAAGCAGTCACATTTATACATCTATTCAACAGAGTTCATTAATTCTATTTTCAAATGTCGCTTCAAAAATCTCGACTTCTTTTTTTTTTTTATATATATGACTGAAGGGATGGACGAAATGTGAATAAACGAACAAAAAATAATTCAACAAGAAACAAGTAATGGTAAAAAAGTTGTTAAAACGGGTTTGTCTGTTTTTCTTTTTTTGTCTTTATTACTTCGTGTCCAGCTGCAGAAGTCCACACTCGTGCCTCAGTCAGGAGGCAGCAGGTCATGAAGACGAAAGCGGTCACGGACGTGTGGGCGCACATCCTCATTCTGGAGATGAGAAATATTATGCAGTCAGAGAGTAGAACCAAGGATACAATTCGTTCTTTTTCAGAACTTTTTATTAATATAAAAAGCGGCTTTGAGAAATATACATACCAACTCTACCAGCTTTTCCAGGAAAGGAACCAGCTTGAGAAGCTCGTTGTCATTCTTGTCCATGAACCAGCTCTCAATTGGTATGCCATTGGACAGCTGTGATTAACAAGCACCATGATAATGTACATAGATTTGAAGATTGAACAGAACATCAACAACTTAAATAAATAATTGTATTATTTTTTTTAAATCACAATTGGTTGGCTCATGGAAAACAAATGACTGATGCTGAAAAATGTGAGTATACAATAGCATTCTCTAGAACTGTTCAAGTAGAATACATTTTTAGTGCAAGTATTTCTCCACTATGAGATAATTTTAACATTTAAAGGGTTGCCTATAGCTTCATTGACAGGAGAGGTGAGCCAAATCACAGGACTGGTTGGGTATTTATGATTTTTATTCAGGAGAGACACTTAGCCCCACACTGTCAATTGGGGATAATTAAGCCAACAACAAAAAAAAAAAGAATCAAAATTATTAAAGATGAGTAGTAAAATAGAAAAATACATTTTCTTTAAAAAGAAATCTTAATACAGTGGAACCTCTACCTACGAACTTGACCCGTTCCGTGACCCGGTTCGTAAGTGGAAAAGTTCGTTTCTCAAGTCAATTTTCCCCATTTAAAATAATGGAAAAGCAATTAATGTGTTCCAGCCCCACCCCAAAAGTCACCTTTTACACTGATATATGTTTACAAAACTCTCAAATTAGTAAAAAAAAAAAAATACATGTAGCATTACTAAAAAGAAATATAGTGGTAACAGTAATAAAAAAGAAAGGCAGGTGAATGTGGGGAGACGAAGCGTATATACACCTTAACTCAGCACGAATTTCGATGTCTGCTATTTACACTAATGCTAAATTGCTAAAACTACAATTTGCTAATCTTAAAAGCTCACTCAAGTCTGGGCGCGCTGGGAGACTCGCCTATTGGGGTCAGTGGCCATTTCCAGCCGCCGGGTCAGCAGAGGCTCGGGTTCGTTTCTAGAGTCATGGTTCGTTGGTGGAGGCAAAAAACATTCAAATGCCTGGTTCGTATCTTGGAAAGTTCGTTAGTATAGGCGTTCGTTAGTAGAGGTTCCACTGTATAGACAATACCAATTTCACATGGCCAACAATAGGCTTTTGTCTGTAGAGAGCTTAACTTCACCTGATAAGCAAAGGCTTGTGGTGAGTTGTCAATAATGATGGTCTTTGACAGGTCTCTCCCAAGAATATTCAGATCCTTGATGTAGTTCCCCTGTACACAGACACAGTGTTCGCGAAATAACCTATGCCTAAAAATCAAGGTAAACATTCACACAAAAAAAAAAAAAAAAAAAAAAAAGAAGGGAAAGAAAAAAGATCAGTTGCAACAATGATACCAGGACAAGAATAAATAATGCAAGTAAACCAAAGAGTTGACACCTGAAGACCTACGCAGTGGTGTCGAAACTCCCCTTTGAATCCAAACCTAACCCTACAGTGTAATCAAAGCCAACAGAGCAACCCAGCAACCAGCATGGAAGGCAGCAGGCTGGATTCCATTACAAACCAGCATTCTAAGGGTGAATCCCATTTCACCTAGCCCTATCCCTCTATTATGTCTAAGGGTAGGGTGTGTTCATTATTATTGGGGGAAAGGATAGTGACCAGGCATGGAGCAATATAAAACCCCTTAGAACATTGATTTTTCAGGGGCAAACTTCAAACCAAGGGCTATAGATGCTGACAATATGGTTGTGTAAGCAACCAAATAAAGCCACAATTGTCACTATTTAGTTCTTTAAAACTATGATAACCATTGTCTTAATATAATGTAGTTTCAGTGAACTATGTCCCTTGTTTCAGTTGGTAAAACAACTTCACACACAAGTTTGAAAAGTGTAAATTTACTTTGTTTGTGTGTCATTGTTGATAGTAAACGTGACAGTGTGAACTCGAACCAAACCAGCATTAAATGTAACAAAGTAACATTTTCTTGTTTTCTTGGTCTGGAGCACAACCTTAGAAGGTGGCTTTCCATATAAATAATCTCCTAAGTAATATTGTGCGAACAATGAATCACTTACATACTTCCTGGTTGTTTTAACTGGAAATTGGTCCCTAAATTAAAATAAAAATGTTTGGTATGTATCTCTATAAAACGAGGAATACAACAAACATGAATAAAAAATAAATAAATAAATAAAAAGTACTACTGGGATTGGTGATGGAAATTATATAAAATGTTTCTTTATATTGTGTGTATGCTATAAGAATCTTATCAGCTGGGGGGGATTAAAAAAAAAAAGAAAAAAAAAGAAAAAGGAGACAGAGAGATCCACCAACCGGACTAACTGTTTCTTCGGATCAAGGATATTCAGCAATTTATCTGCGTAAACTTTCTTTGAGGCAGTGAAAAGAATAATCTAAGGACAAAACAAATATAAAGACCAGATGTGAACTTGATATCATAAGAAAAATGTAATGTTAACGTTTATAAAATATGCAGTGAACTGGTGGGACAACACTTACCTCATAAATTTGAGACATGCGTTCAAGAAATTCTCTGAAGAATGGCCTCAACCTTACATAAACCTGAGGGGCCAGATGGAAAGAAGTGAAAAATTGGATATCATTTGCATTTGTATGTTTGAGCCTCCTCTATGAGGAAAAACAAAACAGCAACAACAAAAAGACATATGCAAAATTAGTTTTACAAATCAGTAATGAATTCCATCTGGATCCCACTCCTGCCACTGGAGGTTGACTACAACATTCCAACCTTTATTTTCAAAGTAATGCTTTAGCCCCCTCTTGTGGAGATACTCCAACCACACTCACTGAAAACATGACTGCTGGTTGGGAATGCATCTTACACTTAAATTATTTTGCAGGTAAGGAACCTCATTCCTGGACCTACCTGGTATATTACATCTTGGAAAAGGACAGGAAAAGTCAGTGCTGCATCTTCCAGCTCATTCAAGCTACAGTGAACTAGAGTTTCATCCTGTAAGGAAACAAAAATAGAAGTCCTAATAATAGAGCCAAATGGAAACACAGGCATGCATGATATGGCTCAGATACTGTGCTTAATCCTCATTGTATGTTTATATTTAATTTTCATTTCTGAATTACACTTACAAGGTCTAGGACAAGGGAGAACTCTGGCGTGCTGCGTGTCTTTAAAGGGAGAGCAGGTTTACGAGTTAGCTGCTCCTCAGTCAATGGAGGTACATGCTTGATGAAGAAATATCTAGAGAGCAAATTTATAAATAAATAAAAAAAACTTAATATAATCAAAATAACAGTCAGGAAAAAAAGTGCCAAAACTCAGAACAATGGACAAAAACAATGCTGACAAAGTAAAGCTAATGAGAAGAGCATCTGTACTCACGGGTCAAACACCTCCCAATCTTCTTCACATGAGGCATCAATAGGAATGCTGGCAGGGACCTCCACATACCCAGCAGCCGGTGGAGAGCCAGGAGCTAAGACGAGAGAAAACGAATGTGCTTTATTTCATATGAGAAAAAGTAACAAATCATCTTCTAATTCATAGCCATTAAGACCTAACTAGGACTTGAGCAGTAAAATACAGATTAAATTACATTTATTATAGCTGATTTGATGTTAGTCAAATATCTCACTTTAATGATCTATCTATTATTTCAGTAAATAATTTTATTTATTTACTTTTGTTTATTTACTTATTAGAAGTAAATAATTGATTTTTATATCAGACATGCTTTGCTTGCCACTGTTCCACATTAATAGATCTCTTTAGAAAAGCACAGTCAGATCTACCTGTGAGGGGTGGTAGATCAGCATGGGCCACTTCATCTTCCTCGTCGTCTTCCTCTGTTTGCATGAGGTTAGGTGGTAGAAGTCTCATGACTGCAGGGGGCATGGCACTGGGGCACAAGGGAGCACATGTGGCAGTGCTGGTGGGGATTTCCTCAACCTGCTCCATATCCAGCTGCTTTACTATCTCCTCCGCCTCCACGGCCTGGCCGGGTGAGTCTGAACCAGACACAACTAGCAGAGGAACAGAGTAAGGATGTTATATTGTTTGCCCTCAAGAATGATAGAACATGGACAACTATGAAACTAAGGCTAGGCTGCGAGTATCCCTAGGGCTTACGGGCTCACCATTTTTGTTTGCTGGTGAGAAATAGTTGAAGACCGGAGAGAAGATAGTCCCCAACAGAGTGGTGCGGGGAGGGCTGCTCATAGCGTCCTCATCCTCCTCATCAAACTTCCCATTTGGCTTTGCCATCCTACTCGTGTCATGGTTCTTAGCTTCTGCTTTGTGGAGAATGAATGAATGAATGAATCTTGAAAATGAGACTCCTTTAAGGACAACCTGGACTTTTACCATAGGGAAGGGTATTTCAGTGAAATCTAACATTTGTATTTTTAAAACATAAAATTTCACACCACCTAATATTGATAGCGTAGTCATTTTATTTTGCATACCTATTAGCTGAAAAATCCTGTACATTAAAACTGCCGAATAATTAAAGCATCATTTTATATAGTTAACAACTGAATGTCCAACCAAATTACACTTTCAATTATATTTCAACAAGATGTATTAATAATTGTAAATAACAAATAGTTGCTGAAGGTTGGGACTTTATCCGTTAACAGCAAGCAGACCGGTTCTTTATACTTTAGGACGGGACGTTATCCGTAAACAGAATACATGTTCAGCTTTATGAGAATTTTAACCGGTAATCATTCTCTTAATTTTAATGTTTTACCTCACGCAACACTGCCATCCCAAAAGTGTCCCAAATGAGATTTCATCATGTCCCTTGGACTATCTTTACTGCCGCCAGGACATCGGTGTCTGGATCCCTGTGCTGTGTGTGTCACAGCGCTCATCACAGGTCTATTTGGCAGAGTAGCCTCACGTGGGATGTGCAGAGATGCATACGATTAGTCTTGTAATTTCCTGGAGCGCTAAAACTGAACCGTAATGACTAGAAGAGTCACGCCACTTAAAACAAACACTCTGTTCAAAATTAAACAATTCGTAATAGTTTATCCGTTACAGGTCCAGGTTTGGATAGGACAGCGTCTGGGTCCGGACCTGGACCACGATCGGCCTATTTGTGACCTCTCCTTCAGAGTGTCCCAATTCTTTTATTTTCCTCAACAAATGTGCTCATGGGGTCCCCAAGTGTGCTCACTTGACACACCCCTCTCGTAATACAGCATCGGATTATACTTTCGTGCCCCACTGCAAGCCTGTGATGTTCCTCGCAGGAAACCAATAAGGTGCCTTGGAAAACCCTTTAAGTGTAACTACAATTTTTTTATCTTTATTAAGACATGGTTTGTGTTATGCTTTAAAAATGCTGAAGTTAAGGGAAAAGCCCTGTTTATATCACATAGTGATATAAACGTCAGGCAGTTCAGTACATGATCATGGAAAGGCTTATTTTTTTACATAAGATCATGACCTGAACTATGTTTAATTTTAAAATTTCAAAACACATGTTCCTTTACATTTTATCAACCAGGAGCAATTTACCCAATGAAGCAACAGGACATCACCGCTAACCAGTCATTTATGCAGAAATTTGATCGATAAATGGTGTTCTTTATAAATGGAGGTCACAGACTCCTTTAATAAACTAAATGAGCAACTCACTCTCTCTGGTATCCTTTATTTTTTTTATTTATTTATAATTTTTTTTTAATAAAACACTGAAATATTAAGCCCAGTTTGTTACTGTTTTTCGTGTTTAAGCCATACGGATGTAAACACCCGAAGGGCGAAAGTGACCCATTCTGTCCTTAACGCTTCGACTCCTAGAATACTTGAATCCTTGTGCCTCTTTTACTCACCAAACATCAAAGTGCACACTTCCAGGAAGGCCTTAGGGCAAGAATTGGGACAGAGTGATGATCAGCCCTGCAATTTCATCAGCCATGATACTATTTCTGTCCAAATGTTCACTTCTTCAGTTTTTAACTGGAGCTAACAGGCTGACAAGTAATACTAGCTTATATTGCTTCTAACAGCTCAGTGAAAACTACTTGCCTAAATCACCCTTGCATCAAAACAGCTGTCAAGTAATTACAAACAAACAGCTCCAGAAACCACATAAGCAAATCTAACAATGTCAACTAAAAAAATGGACAAAAGCAAGGACAAAGTGTATTTGTGTTAATTTAGGAATGCAGTTTACAGGAAACTAATAGGTACAAATACACGTAAGCTATTTGTTAGCTGCACAGTGCAAAACTAGAGGCAAACTTTAGACTAGTACTTGTTTGCAGTTAGGAGCTTTGTTTTTTTGTTGTTGAACCATCTTTTTAATGGTAAGTAATAGTAAGTAAATAACAGACAGTGAACATGTTTGACTTGTGTGTAAGCACCCTGTCTATGCACTGAGCAGAAGCGGTTAAAGTGGTCTAGTTCTACAGTGCATTTTCACGTCTCACCGCCATTGATGGAGCATGTCCTGCGGACTCGGCCAGCACCTCTTTTGTGAGGGATGGTGCTCTGATCGGTGGAGGTGATGAGATCACAGTTCAGACGACTCCGTTTTGCTGGGTACTCCTGCTCCACCTGAAAAGCACAAAGATGGGCAAGGGTTTATATCTATTTTGCTTTAGTGTGCATTCATTCAAAAATCTCCCAATGTTATTTATATGTGCCAAACATTAACTTAAGTGAATTTGCATCTTCATTCTGTCATTTTATAATTGGATCCAAAGTTGTTGTTCTAAGTTTCCAGTTCCAGCCTTATCTCTTTAGTCATGTTCACAATGTTGGATAGTCAATGTTTTCCTTTGATGCATTAACGCATGTAAGAAACACACATCTGACCTCAGCTGGACAATTCAATAAATACAGCTATGCATTTTTTAAATACAGTTTATGAAACTCAAGATTTAAAACACTAATCCACAAGTAGACATTTGTATTTGATATAAATTGATCTAAAAATAAGAAGGAAATAAAGTGAAGAAATAGTTGAATATTCTTATTATTCTGGCAAGCCCTATTTCTTTTTTTTTATTTTGTTCCTAAGCTTGGAGAACAATTGGCAAGCAGAATTCATCCAGTAGAAGAGGTATACAATGTTAAAGAGCAGGCACTGAATGTCAAGAAACAAGGGATGGATTTTCAAAACCACAAATTACCGTTCTGGTTTAAGAAATATCCCTTTTGAATTTGTAACCTCTGTCTTCTTTGCCACAGCTTCTACAAATATAACACACTCCACTGTTCATTCTCTCTCAATTTTTTTTTTTTTTTTTAAACAAAAGGTGATTTGCTACCCCAAACTCAGCAAGACACACAAACCCTAACTGAATGCTTGACACCATCTTCCAAACATACTTTACAGTAACACTTGATTACATTTTGGACGGCGTGTGGAATATTTAGAGGCTCAAAGCCCTTTTTTCTCCTTAAGAGATAAACAGATGGAACTGAAACAATACTCAAAAGACTGTGAAAGTCCTTGTACTCACACAGCCAGCCACAAACCTGTTTAAACCAACCATACCTAGTGTCATTATGCAAGCAATGTGGAACCATAGCTAAAATTAGACCACTACTACACTCTTTAGAAACGCTGCAGCATAGATACATGCGTTTCTGTGGGAATATGACACCAGGTCCTGACAAACCCTGAATTTACATCTCAGATCCAGACATGGTGCTAAATCAAGACTGATACTGGGGAAGTGGGATGGAAAGGGGAGGAGACAGGCTGGGGTGAACAATGTTCTGGAACAATTTGAAATGAAGCCAGTCCCAGAGAACCAGTACACTACATCATATGCTCCACGACCCTCTTGTTCAGATCAATACTGTACTCTTTAGACTCTTTTGTGTTGGTCAATCAAATGAGTGCTGTCAAAGGAGTCCTTTTTATGTCGACACAAATAGCTTTCAGCTGTAGACATTTTGAATGTTGCAATCTCCTATTGCAATTTCTCAGAACAATTTAGCAATTTAAATTGCTATTTAAATTTAAACTGCTATTATTTTCTAAAATTTGAGGTCTAGGCATGTTTTTATAACAAAGAACACCAAAAAAATCTAGCTTAAAATTTTAAATGCTTAATGTCAAAGTGCCAGAGTGTCATTTAATTTTTGCTATGTACAGAGTACAGTCTTTGGTTGCATTTGTTATACAATAGCTACATGTCCTAATTTAAAATTAGGACATTACATTTTAAAATTGTCCATGTCCAGTTAAAAACACATATCTCTGCGTTTGTGGATTTTTAGTTTACTACATCATTAGAACGCAGCAACTGTCTTTCAAATTGTGTGAAAATGCCATGATGAATGGGCCAAAAGAAATGCTCCAAAAGTACTTGCAATAAAAGCTGGTAACAATGACTTCCATTGACAATTAAACAGCTTTTTTTCTTTTTTTCCTTCTCCTGTAAAGTTACTATTTTGAGATATACATGTTTTTAATTAGACAGCAACAATATAGACAAAGTAATTTACCTATGAACATATAAAAAGGCCATGTTATTTGTGACTGCACAGTATTAAAATTTCTATGGTATCAGAAGAAATGTAAGAGCTGTTGGTTTTTACCTTTAAGGCATCGTTATGGATGAATTTCTTGATGGTGGTCAGAAGGCCCTTTTCTCGGACTGTGCACTCCTCTTCATCAGGATGTCTGCGTTTGGTCCGGCCTGGCCGAGGAGCGTGGGCGGTGTTCGGCCGCTGAGATGCTTTGCGCATTCTCAGCCTCATGTTGTTAACAGTCACATGTAAGACTGAGGAAAGAGAAGAAAAAAAATATACAGTCAGATATTACAGAGAATTCAAGTGAACTATTTTAATGCCATTCAAATTTATTTTGAAATGAGAAAAAAAAAAAATAAATGAAATAAAAGCAGGTCCTTTTATTTAAATACATGAGGTGTATTTAAGATTTTAAAACAATGGAATTTTGGTGTTTGAGTAACAAACAAACAAACAAATAAATAAAATAATAATAAATTGAAAATAAGAGATTGACAACTGAAGAAAAAAAATCAATTTACGTTGTTATAACAAAAGGGTGCATGATAATAATAGGGAATTTTTTGGCTGCATACAAAAATTTGACTTCTGATGTTTAAAATCTGATATGCTAATATTTGCAAAGTATCCTATTATTATTCTATTGCTTATTCATCATTATCACATTTAAAAATTTGTATGGGAAAAATGAATTCATTAATTAAAATAAAATATATTGTTGCTGTCTGAATAATAAAAAAAGTAAAAAAAAAAAAAAAAAAAAACCTTTACAGGAAAAGGCAAAAACCTTCTTAACATTCAATGGAAGTCAGTGAAAAAAGATTTTATTCCAAGTAATTTTGGAGCATTTCTATTGATCCATTCATCACAAAACATTTACATAGAGTGAAGAAAACCTACCACAAGTAATCTCTGAAAGAAGGCTCCAAAAAACAAGTAGCATGCAGTGATGTCAATGTGTCCTACTTAACCAAATTAAAATAAACAATTAAATTTAAACTTTGACTACTATTTTAATTAAAACTCACAAATGAATAAAAGTTTCATAAATGTTTGCATTTTCGGAATCCATTACTCAAAATAAACAGATACATTTTGTCCATCCTATGCGTTAAAACTATTTGGGAGCGTCAGCAAAATGAAAAAATAAACAAAAAGGGGGCACAAGGATCAAATCCTGGTCATTCAGTTAAAAGACGGCATAAATTCTATAACAGTGGCTGTCTTTTTACAACGCTGGCTTTAAAACCATCTAATGGAAATAGAATTAAGGTTAGCAATCAAGTGTGATCTAGAGGTAGCAACACCACAAGAACAAAAGAATGCTTGAGCACAGCTTCTCCATATAGGTTATTTTCTCCCCCACACACCCTCTGTCTCTCTCTCTCTCCCTCTCACATACACACACACACAGAATGAATGACTCATACTTTCTTTGATGTATTTCAAGGAGTCATAGTGTTCAGAGCTTGAGAGGACATCACTTCAGCCAAGATGTGTGGCTACAGACATCTGGATGCATTCAAGACACCATTTCCTTTAGCACAATTACAAAAAGACAGCTACATTTGTTAAAGCCTTGCACTCACTATCAGCAATACCCTCACCAGTTCAAGTGCCTGGCCTACAAACAAAAGCTAATATATTTACACCAGTTCAAGGAGTAATGACCCTTCAGGGGTACACTGCCTAATACTGAGGAAAACATCAGTTGTGCCAAAAAGCAAACACTGGACATGGGTTCTCAATCTGTTTCCAACCCTAGTGTGATTCGGTTGAAGAGTAAATGCAAAACAGACCAGCCACATACTGAGCTGTGTTCTCTTCTACTCTAATTTAATGTACAATAATTCAGTTTTAAACACTTGCCAATTTTAAAACACTTACTATACATACAATACAGACATTAAAATTGTGTATTAATGCAGATACTTTTACAAAAGCAGTAATCTGCTGGAAGCTGTGTTACAGTGAATTCACACTTCAAACTGTGTTACTGCCTCATGTTAATGCTCAGTTACTCTTAAGATGTTTGTATCAGACAGACTGAATAAGGCACGCAAGCTAGGTTTCTGTTCATATTATCCCAGTTATTGTCTTGGACTTCACAGATAACACTATTGTCAGTTAGTAAATCCTAGCACCTTTTACTGTATGTTAAAAAACTGAAATCCACTGACCATTCCACATGTCACATGATCCACACTGTTCTAATTCCTGTATAGCTAGGAGAAGGTGGCAACATTTTACACTTCAGCAGCACAATAAATATTAAAAATTAATTAATTTCAGCAACAGGTAACCTCGTGTTTATCTGCAGCACTTGATACAGAGGCTCTCCTCATGTGACCTTACTGCCACCTGCACAATACTAAGTAACTGGTAGAGCGGCATGTTTGAGGCAGAGGCTAGGGTCCATGCCTAAAGTGTAAATATTAAACATTTCTTTATTTTATGGTAAAGAACTATATAAAAACAATTTGGGGAAATGTATTACTGAATTTTTAGCCTCTCAGGCCCTTCAAACAGTAGATGTCTGGAGAAATCTTATAAAATGGACAGCAAGTTGCATAGCCATTTACATATGTCTTGAGTTTCTTTTGACAACGTGTGATCAAATTTTGTGTCAAAAGGAAAGGTGTTACGTCTGTCACATTTGGCATTAGACAAAAAAATGGCATATTTCCATGTTCCTGTTTAAAAGCACTGCCAATGAAATTTGTAAACCAAGAGTAAAGCAGCAGAAATATAAGGCTATAAGCTGCTTTTGTCTCTGCTGTGATGATGCAGCTGATTACGGGTGTTTATACACCTGATGTTTGTTTGCTGTGGTTCATATCAAATGTGTACAACTGATAGTATGGTTGTACATTCTCACTAGAAATAATTAGCACCCGAGTTCGGTTGGGTCCTTACCAAAGGCCACCTCCTCTCAAGGGTCTTGGTATTGTTGTTTTGGTCCACATCCGAGTGAGATTACTTTTTTCACCCCTGCCTAAACAAACCGCACCAAGAGTGAATATGAACCAGAGTTCAGTTTAATTTAAGAGTGCAGGTGTGAAAACGTTCTAAAGTTGTCCTTTGCGGCACTCAAGATATTACAGTTGTCTCACACTACAAATGCCATGTAGTCATACCCTGTCAACTCCAAAAGTAGTTAAAGCAACTGTGTTTCATTCTCAGTCTCTGAGACCCATGGAGCACAATTCATAGCTATACATAAAGGCATCTTAATGCCAGTTGCAAACACATAGTTTAAATAGTAAAAGTATAAATTTGGTATCATGTTATAAGACTCCTACTGATGTAAACAGCCATGAAGTTTGTTTTCTCCGCAATTTTTAGATGTGAAGCTCTTCATGAACCTAACTTATTTCTCACCTATTCACAATTAGCAACCTCCAGAAATCTATTTTAAAATTGCTGCTGTTGATTTTTTTGTTTTAAACACTGTTGACATGTTAAATCTTTATTGTAACTGTGACATTCTGATAAATTCCAATAAACTCTATACACCTGAATGAAGGCAGTATAACATCTGCTGCTTCGCTGCATCACAAGAACAACGTTACATGATGGCAGAGATAGGGACATAAACTATATAAAGTATGCAAAACATACACTCTGAGGAAAATAAATATGGTAGAGGTTTGATCTCCTATTTACAGGTACAGTAGGTGGGTTTCCATCCAAAATGTTCACATATGTTATGCCTAATAAAAAAATATCAGCAGATTGCCCTTTTGCGCATTTGCTCTTCAGCAATATTCTAACTTTTCGACCGAGCGTTTTTGCGATATTTGGGTATTTTTTTTTTTTTTTTTTTTTTTTTTTTTTTTTAATGTTGGCTTTTTCCATTCAGGTTTTTCGTGCGCATTTTCATAATTCGCAAAAACTCAGTGGATGGAAAGCCGCCTAGGTATTCCGTTTACAGTATACAGTAAGTGGGTACTGTTTACAAACAGGGAGCATTCGTAAACTTTCATTATATGACTGTTTATATATCATGCAAGTCTTGAAGATGAAATTGGTCGTATGAAATCAACAAGAAGTTTATAATCTACAATTATTTTAGAAAATGGTACATTTATGTTCCCTAACAAAAAAAAAAAAAAAAACCTACTGATTTTGTACCCTTATACCACCACAATGACAGCAAAAGGCACCACCACAGTGACAGTTTTGAGTGTACAAACCATTTTATGCTGCTGCCAGTGGCTAATATCAGCCCATTAAATGTAACATAAGGATACTGAGATAAGAATTGATTATTTAGAGATGGTAAGGTCTCATGCCATCCATTTTAGAATTAAAGTAGTACACCAGGCAATGTTATATCAGGTTTAGGATATTTTTGGCATTTCAGGTGTTTAAAAATTATAAAGTACAAACATGGTATAAAGCCAGAGTCAATGAAAATGACACTAAATGCAAAATAAAGATATTCCGTAAATTTAAAAAAATGTAAGCTTCTTTCTTTTAAAAGAACAGTTCAAGAAGAAAAAATGGGGGGGGGGAAAGCACTAATGTTTTCCTGATGCTAGAGAAAAATGTCCTTCTTACTTAAGATTGTGCTGTATTCGGAAAAGAGGAAAATGTCTGTAGAGTTCTCTGCTTATGCTCCCCCACTCCAGCACTATTACATAAAATGTGTTCTAACATGTCCAAGACCTGTCCAAGAGCCTGCCAAAGTCAGGCTTCACTGTACCGTCACCTTATCCACAGCTTCCACCAAAAACTAAACACAATCAGGAGCTGAATTTCTGAATGATGTGCAAAAAAGACACAGACAAGCATGAGACACACCTACTCAACCTCAGGAGCTCTCATTCACTGAAAGTAGGCTAGGAACTTCTGAAGTGATAAGTGTCTAAAAACATTTCACATCAAAAGATCCTAGAAACACTGAACTGCCAGGTTTGTGTGGGTTCATGAGTCACAGTCTAAATTTGCAAAAGGAATGTGGAATTGTGTGCCTCAAAATAAATAAATAAAATAAAATACTTACTGGAAATCTGTTTTCATCTAGTGACCTTGAAAATGCAGGAGGTATCTGCTTTTGAATAACTAAAGACTTACTACTCATAAACCAAAAGACGAACGTTTCTGTGGTCTAATAACACTCCAATACTTCAACAGAGAAAAGAAGCAGTCAATAAGGTCCTGAGGACTTTAAAAAAAAAAAAAAAAAAACACAGCTAACAGAAGCTAACAGGCTTTTTTGGCTCCTGAACACCCCGTGTTGCTGAGTGTAATTCACATTTACAGTACTGCCGTGAAATCAAGTCTCACACACATCTCTCTCTTGGTTGCTCACTCACTTAAACATGACCGGCTCTCGGGGCTTTTACTAACACACACACACACTCCCTGTCTGTCAGTCACAGTCACACATACCTCTCTCACCGTGTGATGTTTACATAATTTGTGAACGTCTCGCGGGCCTTCAGCTGATGCTGAGCTGGGGGAATGGGTGGAATCAAATAAAATTATGTTGACAACATGATGAAACCCATATATCACTCATAACACTGGGCCGTGTTATTACAACCATAAAGTGCAACTTTGGTGGTACTCATTATACCCATTATAACCAAAGCACCTGACAGAAACCACTTATTACCAGAACTGATAACGCTAAAAAGTGAGCTAATTGGCTAAAGTTAGCAGGTATTACCACTCACCCTCGTTCATCAGTAACTCTCAAAAACTTGGTTATAACACTGTCCGCAACAAAACTTGGCTTCCACTGAAACAGTGTAACTCTAATCATTTAATCCACACAGCAACAGGAGAAAAGCACTTATTAATAAAATCAATGTATAATGCAAAAAAAGTGAGCTAATTCAGTTACAATTAGCAGCTGCAAACACTGGCTCACTGCTAAGTTACTCTCAAAAACCTGAATAGAAAACTTTCATAAGAAAACTTAACACTAACCAACACATGAAAAAACAAACAAACAAATACTTACTAATTTAAATTGTGTCCTCATGTTTGTTTCAGCTCACTCTACTGTGTACATTCAGTCCAGTATTAACCCTTGTATGGCCTCTCTCTTTTTCTCCTCTTTGCTCTATGCCATATAATGTCTGTACCGGGAATACCAAGCTAGATTCTTCTTTTGCTAGGAGATTTGTGTCGTAAATCGTTACGCATTGCTCACAAGAGTCCTCCACCCTGTGATTCAAAAGTTGCTTAGTGCAGTAAACCAGCTGAGGACCTGGCGTAGCAGCCACAGATGCTCTGTTCTCCCTATCAGAGCTCCATGGAACATCACAATCATTTAGAAGCTTTTATATTAAAGTATAAATACTACATACTCTGATACTAACTATGTGAAGCTGCTTTGTGACAATGTCTGTTGTAAAAGGCGCTATATAAATAAAATTGGTTTGATTTGATTTGACAGAGTATTGCAAATTGATTCAGGAAATCTGGAGTAATACCAGTCTATCCAGTCCACCAATGTTGAATGATGGTGACCTTTGAATCCTTCAGATGGCACTGCATAAAAAAGGTCATGCTACAGTGATAAATTTATCCATAGGACCTTGGAAGTAATTCAGAAAATTTGTCACTCAACAAAGTCTGATGCTACATCACGCAATACAACTCAAAACTGTACTACACAAGAAAAAAAAGAAGAAAAATTCTGTCATGTCAGATGGTTCATATGTCAACAGAAAATTTTTCTAAAATTGAAGGTTGTCTTTTCAATGCTAATAATGAAAGGGAACATGGAGCTTATCACTAACGTGCAAATGCCCACACCTCTCATGGTATGGGAGAATTTCCCATTTATGTGGAGGCACTATATATGGTCATTTCAGTAAGACAATGCCAGATCTTATTCAGGACATGCTATATCATCAAGGCTTCATAGTCAGAGTCGTGTACTTGACTGGCCAACAGGCAGTCCATCATAAAGAGTAGAATCAGGCCACACCAACCAAGGTCTGACAAGCAGCTAAATTCTGCATCAGGCCAGAAAGGGCAAAAATTCTACTTGCACAATTGTTACAATTAGTATCCTCATTTCCCAAATAAAAATAATTTCCCAATTGAGTGTAATGTAAAGGAAAGGGGATATAATGGAGTGGTAAAAATTATTTTTTTGAATATATTTCAGGTGTCAAATTCAAAAATATGTTCATATTTATTAATTCATTATCTGTAATGCTTATCCAGTTCAGGGTCGCGGTGGGTCCAGCGCCTACCTGGAATCATTGGGCGCAAGGTAGGAATACACCCTGGAGGGGGTGCCAGTCACAACAGGACAACACACAAAGTCATTCACTCACACAGTCACTATTAAGAACATCTTTTTAGTTGCCAATCCACCAAACGATGTGTGTTTTTGGACCGTGGGATGAAACCGGAGCACCAGGAGGAAACCCACGTGGACACGGGGAGAACACAAACTCTTCACAGACAGCCACCTGGAGTGGGACTCGAACCCACAACCTCCAGGTCCCTGGAGCTGTGTGAGCTGGTTGATATTTAGAAAAATACAATCGCATTTATCGGTGAAAATATTGAAAATATTAAGTTTTAAAAAATTAATTAAAAAAATGAATGAAAGCTTCAAGGGAAATAAATCACAGACAGATTCTTGTTATTATTGCATTTTACAAAATGTCCCTACTTTTCTGCAAATGGGGTTTGGTTTGTTTAAAAAAAACGAAAAAATGTACATCAGTGTATTGTTACACCCCTAATAAATGTCCATCATTAAATCAGCCCGCACAGCTCAAATAATGCTTCAGGCTAGGGCAGAGAAATTGGCTTGTCTTCAAAAACAGCAAAAAAACAAAATCATAGCAGTGTAATTTTTCTACAAATGGTTTAGAGAAGTAAACAAAGGTCATGTCCTGTGGTGTATTAAAAAATGTATAAGGCTTTTGACTAAAACAGAGTATCGTGTTTCAGTAAATGACAGTTCAGTTGTTCTCTTAGGACAGAGAGTATATTTCAGGGAAATTCTACAACAAAAGAAAGATTCACAAAGGTATGAACTGCTGAGTAAACCATGAACTTATTTCATGATTATTGATCAGGACTGAATTTCCTGAAAATCTGACTTGTAGCAGAAGCACTACAGTTATAAAGTTTTTTGTTTTTTTAAATGCCCAATCGCACAACCACCCACACAATATTCAGAAAGCCATTACATCCTGTTTCCACAACAACCAGTGACTTAAATAGCACTGGTTATTGGCAGGTACTTCATGATATGAACCACATTATAGGCTTTGCAATGTGATGCACATATGTTCATACTGTTATTTGAAAAAAATGTTTTAGCTCAAAATATCATAGCTCATATCACTAGATATTTATCAATGGTGATGAATTAGATTCAATCCAATAATAATTTAGACTTCATTGAAACTGTATGTTTTGTTTTAATGGGCATTAAACCTAGACTGATATATACAGCTGAAAAAAACAGAATGAGTATTTTCCAGTGGGAGGGAAAAAAATCGTTCTGAACCTGACTCAACCCATGTGATCATGTTCTGACTTGGAGAACTAGTTCTCTCTGAAAATGACCTGAAATGGACCATTACAATCCAAAATACAGAATGAAACATGACATTGTTTAATGACAGTAGAAGCTAAATTACCATGCAGAAACAACAATAACTATCATTAAATCACAGATAACTAAAATACAAAATATAGAATAAAATCAGCTATCTAAAATGAATATAAATTCTACCACAACACTCTTAATCATCACACAGTGCTGTTGAACTGCACTGTTCTTAGTGTGCAGTATGATGTTAACTTGTCCTAAACCTGAACATCTAATCCAGACATCCTCTGTAGTTTTTCACCTTAATGTCCACAATGTTATCAATCATAAAAAACCACAAGAAAACTAAACATTTTATTGTAGAAGAGGGGGGTGGCTCACCTCACAACATATATCATGGAACTATAAATATTAACTGATTAGGCTAATGTATGCTTGTTTTTTACCCATACATGTTTTAGACCAATCATTCACGTGTGAATATTTAAAACATAAGGAGAGTGTGCTTCGTTTTTAGAGACAAATCAAATAACCAGTATTAAATGTTCCAGGCTTTGTATTAATATTGTCAAGACATTTTTTATTTCGTCATGTTATTACGTCAATTATTTACCACCTGATTTTGTGTGACATAGTGTCAGCACTGACCCATTAAGCCCAACAGCTGCCCCTCACTATTGGCCCAACAGCAACCAGAGGGTCCTTATGCCTCTGTGCAGAGGTTGACAAATCCTGAATTAGTTAGAGAACATATTCTTACATTTCACCTTAATAAATTTAGCATAACACAAAACACAAAGATTGTCAAGATCTATTTTAACGTAAGCCTGTTCTGTTTATCATTTACAAAAAAAAATAAAATAAAATAAATTCTTTCCCATTCTCTCAGCTTCACTGACCATACAGTTCTACAATTACAGACAGGATTCCATTTGTTGCGCTGCATACTTTATTAGCCCCCTTTCACCTTGTTCTACAATGCTCAGGACACTCAGGAGGACCTCCACAGAACAGGTATTATTTGTGTGATGGATTATTCTGAGCTCTGCAGTGACACTAACGTGACCAGTGACAACAGTGGTGCGATAATGTGTGACAGACTGGTACAAGTGGATGAGACAATAGTGCTGCTGGAGTTTTTAAAGCCCTCTATGTCACTACGTGACAAAGAATTGTCCACCAACCAAAAACATCCAGTCGACAGTGTCCTGTGATCAGAGGAGGAGGATAGAGGAGGACCAACACCAAACTGTACTGCAACAGAAGAGTAACTGTCTCCGGCTCTGAATCTACAGGGATGGACCAATATTGTAGGTGTCTAGTAGAGTGGCCAGTGTTTAAAAACTGCTGGGTCTGATGCACTCATACCAGTACAACACGTGCCAACATACAGTGACAAAGTCAGTGTCACTGCAGCACTGAGAATGATCCACCAGCCAAATCATAACAGCTCTGTGGTGATCCCAGAACAGCGAAAACAGGCTGATTAAGCATGCAGAGCCACAAACGGAAAAGAATCAGCTACTGTAGAATTAGAGTGCACCTATGTGATAAGTACATCACAAAATGGTCTGTCTTTGTTTCAGGCCAGGCAATGTTTAAAAACTGTCACACCATCCAGGCTCAGGAGCACTCAAGCTAGACAAGAAACTGAGGAAACCTAACCTGCTAACTCTCAAAATGTGTACAGTTTCATATCAGTTAAATGGCTCCCAGAGCAATAGTGAACGAACTCTGCCACACGAATTTCAGACTCCTGTGTCCGGTCTTAATAAAGACTAACATGTGTATGAATAAATAAAACATCTTTTCTACACGGTCACTTACCATTCTCCCACTAACGGCTTTGCAGCGCTGTCGATGTCCAACTCCTCTCGGCGGGTAAAGATTTAAAGAAGGCCGCACTCGGAGAAAGCGCGGATCGTTTGCGATTAGCCTAAAATGCAGACGGTTTAAAGATGATGTTCGCTATATAGCTGCAGCTGGACGAATTCGAACGAACCATGTCTGTGTCGCTGAGTCCAGTTACCGTTACAGCTTCCAGCACAGCAACGAACCAAATGTTCGCCTGAACCGATTCTTTCCCATGATCCGGTCCAAAAGACTCACATACAAAATAATCACTTGTGGGTGTTTGTATCAATATTTCAGGCACCTAAGAAAACTAGTAATAAGTTATGCTCGTAAAATACCACCTGATAATATTAAAACATTCTCTTTCTGTGCGACTGAATGCAAAAGTCTGCATCTCATCTTTGTTGTTGACTATCTTTAACTTTTTTTTTTTTTTTTTGATTGTCTTTGTAAGCTGTAATTATACAACCATGTTTCCAAATACATTTGGGACTGTGGGGTGCTGACCTCTGTGTTTCACAGCCTCTTCTTTAACAACACTCTTGTAAGCCTTTGAAAACTATAACCAAAAAAACAAAACAAAACAAAACAAAAAAAAACACTATGGCTCTATTTTTAAAATGTGTCAAATATTTTCTCATTAGTGTTTTATACAGGATATCAGGGCTCGACCATTTGGGGTATGCTATGTCATAGTTTTTGTTTCATAATGTATCACGTTTTCAAAGTTTGACAGGTCTGGAGGGCAGGCTGGCTAGTTTAATATTGTAAAACCTGCTGAATGTGGTGTCATTAGCTTGCTGAAATAAGCAGGGCCTTCTCTGAAAAAGAAGAAGACATCTGCATAGCAGCAAATGTTGCTCCAAACCCTTTATATATCGTTCAGCACTGACGGTGCCTTCACACATGCCATGTGCACTAATGCACCTCTATACCAGCAGAGATTCTGAAATCAAGCTAGATGGTCTCTTCTTCTTTAGTGTCACCCATGATTTTTATAATAGGACTTCAAATTTTGATTTATCTGACCACTTTTCCATTTCAACTTGTGTTTATCAAAGATTTTTTCTTTGTTTTATTAGTTTAAACTTGCATTTGTTTAAACTTACAGACAGTGGTTTTGGGAACTGTTTCTGAGCCTATGCAGTGATTTCCACTACAGAAATCTGTCAGTTTTTCAGGCAGTGACACCTGAAGACTCAAAGGTCACAGTCAGAAAATACTGGGGACAAAACTGAAACCCTGCATAAACAGATTTCTTCAAATTCTCTGAATCTTTTAATAGTATTTATCATAGATTAAGACATCCCAAGTTATTTCATGTTGATATATGATGTTCTTGAATCGGTGTACCGTTTGACTGAGCAGGCCTCTGCTCTTTTTATACACAGTGATGTAACTGACCTGTTGCAGTTAGTTGTGAGATGTTCCAACAGGTGTTTTTTAGGATTACACCACTTTACCAGTCAATTTTTTGACCAAGTCCCAACTTTTCTGAAATATGTTGCAGGCACCAAATTAAAAATTTGGCATTTATTTTTAAAAACTTTGAGTATCATTATGTGAATGTTATCATTGTACTATGTTCAATTAAATATAGTATAGAACTGACTGACATACCATTATATTCTGTTTTATTTATATTTTGCCCAGCCGCCCAACTTTCTAAGAAAAGGGGTGCAGTGTGAACTGCGCAAAATTTTATAAGATGGACTAGGAGGACAGGAAACATTTGTCTTGTGAATAAGTGAATAACTGATTTGGAGATTCGGTTCATCGAAAATGACACTTCTAGAGAATCAATTCCGTAAAGTGAATCACTACACAAGCCACATGCCAACAACACACAGAGACTAACTTACTGAGCAGCGCCGAGGGGAAGCTCTATAGCGAGCCGCTCTGATGAAGGACGTGTCCCGGACGCAGTTACAGGGATAGCCGCTTTTTATGGCTCCCTGCGTTTGTTTGTTATCGTTTTCAAATCAGGTCTCCGCCACTCTGCGCTGCACCTCTGGTCGCCATTTCCCGCCTCCTTAACCCACACACTCACCCACACAGGACCCGGATGAAGCAGCGATCCGCGCACGCGCAGATTCCTTCACTGGTGACGAGCATTCAATTTTCAGGGAGTCAGCTCTCTCGGCTCAAAAATAAGAGTCGATTCTACTTTACCTCTCGGCTCTTCGTTCTGTAGGGAGGTCAAAATGACTTTTCTTTATTTACATGTCGTAATATTTAAAACTAGAGGCTGCATAATGTACTTATTTGACGTGTCTGCATTTACAAGAAAAGACGTTCAATGCGATTCGGCTCCCAGAGTTCACAAAAAGGTGCCGACTCAAAGAGCCGATTCATTCGAAAACGACACATCACTAACCCACACCCCCTTGTTTTTATCAGGAAAACAGTAACATCGGTGCAGCGAAAATACTACTTGATTCAAATATACCGCATTTACAAACTCCAGATGTTGAGATGTAAGACACACTCAGACAAGGCACATTTCAGAATAAAATTACATTCTTCTACCAGCGCGATGTTGTTAACGTTAAAGCAGTTTGTCTGTCTCTAAACCAGTTTAAAATGGCAATCTAAGGAAATTCAACTTCATAGCGTGGAAACAACGGTTTGAGAATGTGTCATTTTCAGTGTCACATCCAAAACAGAAATAGAAATGACACGGCAGAGCTGCAGAGGGGACGGGGGTTGGGGGTGGGGGGCGGTGTGTGACGGCGCGATCGTCATGGCAACGAGCGGGTTATGAAGAGCTGCGGCTGGAGGTGAATGAAGAGGCGAATCTCAATTGTTCATGTGTTTACTACAGAAAATCACATGGAAGAAGAGGGGGGTCTACGGGTAATAATCTTATTACATAACTAGGCCACGGGTGATGAGGAGAATAAAATAACTCTCAAAATAGCCTCTTTCTCTATCCTTACCTGGACAGTCAATAACAGGCTCATTCAGCACATCTGGAGGTCAAGCAACTTCCATCAGTTCACCAAGATTTGTTTTCTAAATAATAAATTCCTCTTTTTCCATTTATTATTTAATTTACTTTATTTTAATAAGGTGTTCATTCATGAGGGCGGCACAGTGGCACAGCACGTAGTGTCGCAGTCACACAGCTACAGGGACCTTGAGGTTGTGGGTTCAAGCCTCTCTCCGGGTGACTGTCTGTGAGGAGTTTGGTGTGTTCTCCTCGTGTCCGTGAGGGTTTCCTCCCATGGTCCAAAAATACACGTTGATAGGTGGATTGGCAAATCAAGAAATGTCTGTGGGTGTGAGTCAATGTGTATGTGTTGCCCTGAGAAGCATTGGCGCCCTCTCCAAAGTGTGTTCCTTTTGCCCAAGCATTCCAGGTAGACTCCAGACCCACTGCAACCCTGAACTGGATAAGTGGTTACAGATAATAAATGAATGGTAATTCATGGGGAAATGGCCTTACAATTTTTAAAGTAGTAAATTGTCAGTGTGCAGAAATCTTTTTGAATTTTTAAGTTCCATATAAGTTGGAACAGAAAGTGAAATCCAAAGGTAACCAGAGTCATTGCTATATAATTTGCAGTAAGCTGAAGAGTGCAAAAACCATGAAAGTAAAGATTTAGCTACCATATGACTTATCAAAAAGGACACTCTTGAATGTAGTACCGTTCTTTGTCCCTTTAAACAAGTTTTATGGCCTTCCTTGCTATATTTTTCTTTTATCACACATTTTCAGAAGACAGGTTTGAATGGCAGGTGGGCAAGTTTATCCTTCCATCATTACTCTCACACTATGCAGCAGTGTATGCAGCAACACACTGACATGCGTAATGTAATTTGGCATTGTTGTGAAATATGCATGGATATCCAAAAAGACGCATTATAGAAGGCAGGACAGGTTGTTTAAAGGCCCTGGGAAAACATTTTTATATAATCGGATTTTCTTTTTATATAATACTAGATTTGTAGGTTATATGTGAGATTTTTAAATTTTAAATAGAAAACAAAGCAGAAATATGATAAAAAATTTTCCTCAAAATCACCACAGTTCTCTCATGAGATGTTTGACAATGATGCAAGTGTGGTCTTAATATTTTAAAGAAGGTAACTTGGCTGACAGCCCTACAGAACAAATTTTTTTTATATTACCATGACACGCACAGCCTTGAAACCAATGACTGTTTCTATAGTCATTAGCTGCATTCCAAAGCCTAGGCTGCGACTGCGATAGGACTGTCCTAGGAAGACTCCTTCTTAGTAACTTGATCACACAAATAGAACGATCTAAGGAAACAGCATCGTGACATCACTGGAAACGTCTTATCTGCATTGAAGCACTAACAGGACCAAGTTAAAATAAGTTGTATTTGCTTATTAGTATTTTCACACAGTTTTGTTTAAACATACTTCAACTTTAAACCTTTACATTTCAACTGTGATTAATAATAAAATACTACTAAATGCTTTCTATGGTACTGTAATATGCCAATAAACTTTTTGATTTACTATGGTATAGAGACAAATATCTTCCTTAATTAGTTATTTTACACCTTACAAGGTAAACAGACTCTGAAGGTCAGTTTTTCGCCATGTCTTGTTTATTTTCTCCAACACGCCATATGTGCACAGAGAATTGTGGGTAACTTAGGGCCATAAAGGATATGTCTGTTGCGTCCTCCCAAATCACTCTGAACTTAGGCTGCATTTCTCGGCTGTATACGAAAGATCCTTTATATTTGAACAACCTTCTGTGACGTAGCAGCCGAGAAATGCAGCTAAACTCAGCTGCAGCCTAGGCTATGGAACGCAGCTATTGTTTGACAGACAAGTTGCATTTTTAGCTTTTTACTTTGCTTTTTAAAAATCTGTAAAATTACAAACACAATTTAAATGTTCACAATTGTACTAATAAAAATTCAACAACTTTTTATAAATTTCAGAATATGTTTCTTCACCATCTGCTAACTCCCCAGTCTGCGTGACCAAAGCCAGTCTAATGTGTTTGCAAAGCCCAGGTGTCTTTAACTGAGTACAAATAAATGAATAAATAAAATAGAAAATATAAGATTTCTCTCCTAACCTATCAGTGCATTTTTGGAAATGCTGCTCACTGCCTAAAACAACTCATCACGACCCCTATGTCCTGTAAATTCAAATTGCCTCTCCCATCCCCAAATAAATCTCAGCACCATGGGTGGTCGGGCTTACTTTTCTGCTGCTCCTTGCTTATGGAATGCCCTTCCTGACCATCTTAGACAATTGAGAGTTTTAAAAAGGGACTTAACACATTTCTTTTTACTAGAGTTTTTGATTGTTAATTTAATTTGATTTTTAACGTTTGTGATGTTAGCACATTGCAATTTGTTTAAATGTAAAGTGCATTATAAATAAAATGTATAATTATTATATATAGATACACAACATAATGGAGCATGCTTGAAGATTTGATATAAGCGCAGGGTTTGCACAATATGACGCTCAGAACATGTGCTGTGTTTACTCGGCTGAGGCTGAGAAGGAGCACATTGTATTACATTTCTAGACTCTGTAGGGAGAATATGGTACCTATTGTCAGTTAACATGGCAAAGAACCACATATTACAAACAGAAAATTAATTTTACTGATACACAAAAGGACCAGCTGACCAGTACCACAGCCAGTACAAAAACGATAAATGGAAGTGCATATTTGTGGTGGTACAGGCAGCCAGTCAAAGTGCAACTGACAGAATACTGACAGTGAGGCCAGCTTAACACCCAGAACGTATCAGACTCCCCATCTACTTGTGGCCAGAGCATCTGTGGTCAACACTACTCTGCATGTGGACCACAAGGAGACTCAGACTTAGGTTCCCCTGGGCTTTAATAGCTCCTTTAAAAATATGAAAATTGCAAATGCCATTGATGCTATTGTACCTCCAATCCATAACAGATCCTGGCTTATAAACTATATGCTGGTATCAATCAGAATGTGTTATTCATATTCACTCTGGAGAACAACTGGTTTTAAAAACATGAGCAAAGAGAAACTAGAGGGTGAAAGTTCTTCAAAGAACTTTCGTGAATTTGGTTTCTCACATATTGGTAGCATCGTTGCAACATTAGCTTATATGCTGCTTAATCGCTATGACTTTATATTAATAGAACAATCTATCCAATATCCACCTTCAAAATCCATCTTAAGTAAGTGACCTGTTCACTCTAATGGTCACATTAAAAAGAAATACGAGAAAGAACCCTTTGGCAAACGATTTGGTGCAAGAAATGTGCAGATTGAGCAAGAATTGTTTGTGTTATGGCAGGGTAAATACACACAAACATTTTTTAAAAAAAAGGTGTGCTCACCTGGTCAAACAATACATTTTGATTGCCACCTTTAAAAAATTTCACCTTAAGAAACCCACAATTTTATTAAGACATCAACCTTAAAAACAACATTATTTGGATTTCCACCTTTAAAATCTTAGATACTGCTTGTATATTTCTGTCACTCAAATCCATCCTCTTCACCCCCCCCCCCCTTTCTGTCTCTCACACACGCAAGCAGACACACAGCTGAAGGACTGAGACATCCAGAATTCAATGAATTTCTATGGGGGTCCACCCTCCAATCAAATGCTTATAGCTTGAAATGTTTTCCTGCTCATTTTTTAAACCAAAACATACTGTAGCGACAAGGACACTCTGGGGATCGATCTGGTCTAAAAAATTTTCATTTTGAGCAATAATTGATCATGTCATGATGAGTTAATCACAGAACAAATTTTTGAAAAATTGCAGGCTGAGCTGCTTTGAAATACATTGAACTCTATGGGAGCCGAAACCCTCCCTAGTGCCGAACAAAAATTCATAACTCAAGCTGAAAGTATAAGGAGGTTATGTGGAAATATTTGGCTGAAAATGTAGCAAAATAGATTCAGAGATATTAATTTCAGTGCATTCCTATAGGAGTGTACACACCCTCCAAACAAATGCTTATAGCTCGGAATAGATTTCACAAATGGCTTAACCGAATATACCTTTACAACGAAGACACTCTGTGGGATCGACACCGGGGATCAACTTAGTGTAAAAATTTTGCAGTTTGAGCAAGAATCGATTGCATCATTACAAGTTAATCACAGAACAAATTTTTGAAACTGCACACTGAGCTGCTCTGAAAATACATTGAACTCTATGGGAGCTGAAATCTTCCCTAGTGCCAAAAATTCATAAATCAAAAACCGTATTTTCAAAGGATCTCTAATGTGCAGGTGTTAGAAAGGGGAAATTTCCCTACTATTTAAAATTTAAATGAAGTCTCTAAGTTAAAGTATAAGGAAGTTTTGGAGAAATGTTCAGCTGAAAAGTGACAAAAGGCTTTCCAGGCAGAGGGGGAAATATTGAAAGGGGGATTAAACGGGAAGGATGAGCGTGAGTTTTGGAAGCTCGTATTCAGAAATACGTAAGTCGGATCGCTCCAAAACACACAAGCAACCAGAGTTGGCATAGGATCTATCTAAGTTTCAAGGATCTAAGGATCTAAGTTTCATTGCTGTAGCATAAAAACCCTAGGAGGACTAGCTTGTTAAGCCGGACCACCATTAGCCGTTTAGCCATTGTCACAGGTTTTTCTGGCATTTCAAAAATAGGAAAGCCCAAAATACATACCCTTGTATTGGAAGCTTTGGTGCTTCATACCAATGTCTTTGTTTACAATAATAAACTAATTTTATAGTTTTGTAATTATTACTTGTTTTTGAACATTTCTAAAATCAAGCAACTTAACATTTTATCAGCCAAGTAATCTATACTTGATAAAAGTTACAGGACATTGCTTGAACTATATATTTATTACTGGCCTAGCTACATTTCTATAAGGGCCTGGCTGATAAAACGATGCAGTACCAAATTCACAGCCTCGTTTTCTTGAGTAACACCTCGCTCTGGTGTTCTGGCTTTAATAATCCGGAGACTTTGTCTGTTTTCTTGTGAAGTTAAACAAAAAGCTGTGCAGATGTAATTTACTCGACAGCAAGTCAGTAACAGTGAGACAATGTTTGTCTGGGTCACAGAAACATTCTCCAAACATAAAAAAGAAACTATGATTAATATTACCTAGAAAAACGTTCAACACATTTCTGTTCAAGGCTCCAGTAAAACACTGAGCTGCTCACCGCAGTGTATGGTGGACTTGCAGCGCTGAAGCAGCGCAAATCTCTGACCCCTTGAACTCACATTTTTTATGTCCCAAAAAGAGTACTTGTCCAGGAAAAAGAGGACGTTTGATCACCGCCAAACAGTTCCAAATTTAGTTCACGAACTGGAACGTTAAATATGGCTGAACTAACAACAGGGTGTAGTGGCACCACTTCAAGTTCCCTCTGTGAAATACAGCTGAATTAACAGTTCCAACCTGGACTTAGCAGACATATAGCTTTCATATGTACAGAAAGCAATTGTGGATGTTGCAATAGATCCTGACAAGATTATTAAAGTGTTCTGGAGATCATGTGGTGATTACCACCATAGAACCTTAATGGTTTTTCATGCAGTAGGATCTAAGCTCCACACACACACACACCATTGTGGTTTCCAGTCTTGCCCTTTACCCACAGTTGAGGAACACTGAAATTTAACTGTTTTTAGTTAAATGAGCCATGCACAATCCTTGCTCATATAGAACAAGAGCTTACCTTGAGGCTGCTTTTATACCCAAGTATGTAATGAGCTCTGTAATGTGTTTTGAACAATGCCAATGTCACAACTTTTTAGAATACCTTGAGTTACAAGGTTAATTCGTTCTATGACTGACCTCGTAACTCAATTTGCTTGTATATTAAAATTTCCCCATTAAAATTAATTGAAATGCTTAACCTGTTCCAGCCTCCCAAAAATACACACCCATTTTTTAAATAGGGAAAAAAATGTACTTTATAAATGACAAATTATGAATTAAAAAAATAACACATAAAAGAATGTAAAGAAATAAACTGGTTCTATTAAGTGTATTTTCCTTGAAGATAAGACGAAGTTGCTGGCAGAGGTGGAGGAGACTGGTGGAGAAGGTTGTGGAGTTTTTCATTTCATTTTAACTTTCTTGCTACACATTTAGTTGCTACAAAAAACAGCAGTAAATCTGAGATGTCTGCACAGAAAATGATCAAGTGAACTGAACACTCACTGGGTTACCGAGTAGCATAAGCTTGCTCACTTGTAACTCTGATCTCGGCTCGCATCACAAAAGCAAAAAACACTTCCAGTATGAGTTTGGAATTGGTTTCGGTCTTTCCCAGGCAGGACGAAGTAAAAATTAAACACAAAAATCAAGTAATGACAGTTATTGTATACAGAAATGGTTTATTGTAGGTTACCTTTCATTACGTTTGTAGAGAAATCTGGGAAAAATGAATCTGGAGGGGGGGGGGGGTGTTTGACCGTATCTTAATTTATCCTGATGTAACTATTTACAGTACTACTGAGTCACAGTGATAGCTTTGAAAATATGGATCAAACCGCTTGGAAAACATTTTGTACAGAACTGCGCATTTACACAATTCATTACAGTTTAGAAGATCCAAATCCACCTGGGTCACTTGAAACAATCATATTATTAAAGTACATTCAGTAGGCTAATCTTAAATCAAGTGTTACTCATTTATGAAAAAGTTCACAAACAAGTTCAAATTCTATGCCCAAGATCTACAGGCCAGTTCAATATTTCTACAGCATTCAGACAGTAGTACTGGCGCCATAAATATGTACACCTATGCCTGCCAAACTAACAGGAAACAGTTCACTGCGCGGACTCTTTTGTTGTCATGTTTTGTCATGTATTGCTTTTTTTCCCCCCAGACTCCTGTGGTACTGTAGTTCTGCAGACTGATAATAGACTGCCAACTACATGCATGCAACGTTGCCCTAACAAAGCTGAGCAAGTACTCTGGAGAGGTCCTTTGGAAATAAGAGTACACCATAAAAAACAGCTTGTGTGCAATTACGTCTGCAAGACTGTCTTGGTAATGTAGAAATCATAAAGAATGTTTTTTGTTTCTTTAAAAAGAAAAAAAAGAAAAAACTTCTTTTATTCACTAATTGTCCAAAAACAAAGATATTTAAATAATCTTCTAATGTTCTTCTTCATGACATTGCTCTGGGGTGAGTTTAGCCTCCCTTAGCTCGACCAACAGGGCTGCAGTACAGGAATCAGTTTCGTGCATGTACCTCTTCAGGCAGACGTCACACCAGAAGGCATCACCTTCCATTTAAAAGTCCAATCCACAGTCCAAGCAGAGGCTACTTCGATTATAGAAACAAATATTCCAACATAGGTTTTGAAATAACAAAAAAGATTTTCCGATGTACATATTAGATGTATACACATTTACACATTACAAAGTCATTTACCATTTCATTCAGCTTGTTCAGAGGAAGAACCAATCAACCCCTTGATCAAGTCAAATTCTTACTTCAAAGTTGATCAAAATCTCATCCTTAAATCCACAACCATTAACTTTTTTTCCCAGTCATTTATGTCAAAACAAGGTGTTCGAGCGGTTTCAAAAGTATGGCTCCAGTTGTACCCATCTGAATGTAGTTTAAGTTACTCCTCTCCTCTTCGCCTCTCGACCACATTAATATTGGGCACCTTATTAAGCACAATTTATTTCTTCTGAGGACCAGGCTACAGGATTTCATTGCCTTGGTGTCGTTTTCCATAGTCCACACCATGATCACCAGGAACTTCTCGGTCTTCATCATCTGAAAGACAAATTAAAGCAAGAAAGTACTGTAAGAAAAAACAGGTGACATGAACTCTGCTCTTATGGCTGACGAATCGTTATCTATGAAATTTGGATGGAGACAAGATGACTGACTTTTTTGGGGGGTTTTATACTGATAAAACTTTTTCGATCTTTATATGCAACTGATGTTTATAGACATTAGAAGTCCATGAATGAAAGATAAAAGATCTTTTATTTTTACAAAATGCAAAAAATAGTCCAACTGCTGTATATCACAGGTATAAAACTGGAGGTGGGCAACACCACAGAAAACAAGCAGGTAATGGAAAATGGCAAGGTGTGAGAAGTCAAGATAAGGAAACTCAGACTCCCTGTTTTACACGCAAGCACTCAAAATCAGAAAGAAACATTCAATGAAAGAACACGAAAAAGGTTAACAACATATACACACACAATCTTAACGCAAAGGCAGTTTTCACACACATGATTTGAAGCTCTGTGTCAGGGAAAATTTTTCTGCCTTTTAAATTAATACAGAAAATGTTATAAATAGCATTGTAATTATTTTGCAAAAGTAAAAATGCAAGATGTTCTATAGTGTATAATTTTAAATTCTGTGTATTATATTTCTGAACATAAATGTGGTTTGGGGGAAAAATAAAATTAAAAACAAAAAAAAAAACATATCAGAGACATTGTCTGATTTCCTACCAGTACAGAATAAATTTTCACAATTCCACATGTTAGCTTGAAATTTTTTCCACTAGTGCCACCTCAGGTCTGGAAGTTCAAAGTGTGAAAACGCCCTATTAGTGTGACAGATGTCAAACACACTGACTGCTGCACAAAAAATAGCAAAGCAAGAAACGCACAATGTACAGATAAGAACTGCTGAATGAAGCATGCTTTAAAATAAATAAAAACAAACACCAACAACAACAAAAAAAAAAACCTTTACTCATGAAACCCAAAGCTCAAAGACATACAGCAGTCTCACAGCATTAACAAAGCCACACTCAACCGTTCACATCACACCCTTCACTCAAACACAAGCACCATAAGAAAGGATTTGATAGAAGTACAATCTGTGAGGTCAGAATGACTGAATCCTTAGCCACAAAATACAATTCAAATTTATTAGACATAAAAATGATTAAAAGTTAAATCTGATAGCCTGAGAACTTTAGCTTAGTGAAAAAATAAGCTATAAAATTCTAGAACCAATATGAAAATTTCACATTCATATGAATGTGACAGAAGCGTCAACTCATTGTTAAAACCCAAATGTAAGCTTGTGCAAACTAATCTGGGAAAGCAAGGTGGTAGCATCTGCAGCAGTGGCGGGGACGATGAGAAAAGCAGGGAAGGAGGAGGAGGAGAAGGAGGAGGAACATGGACGGAAGAGCGACACGGGGGATATTCCCCGGGCTCACCTTGGGCGTCTTCCTCACCGCCGTCGCCGTCCTCCTCCTCGTTGTAGGCCAGTTCGGCCTGCTTGTCAGCCTCGTATTCGCCCACGTTGCCATCATCCCCATTGTAGTCCGCCAGCTTGGAGCCATGCTGCGGATCTACAGGGGATTCATTTTCATCAAAGAAGCGGTCTGCAGAGGCAGAGTGGGGCCCCGTCAGGAAGAAGTGACAGTGAAAGAAAAAGGAAGAAAAAGGGGGAGAGAGGGGGAATAACAGACACGAGGAGAATGACAGAGAAAGAGATCAGTTAAGATTAAGAGGGAACCATGTTAGGAACAGAGAGGTCAGTAAGAGACATGGGAGTATGCAATAAGAGAAGTATACAGTATAAGTGAAGCTAGCCAAAGTGGTGGATGCTTGTTTCTTTAGTGGGTAGGTGCAACTTTATAGTGGGCTGTCAAAAAAATTGTCTCCTCTTTGCTGCACTACCAACTTCTACTCTTCTGGGAAGGCTTTACAACAGATGCTCGAACATCTGAGGATTTTACAGCATTCAGCTTTAGGTAATTTAAATGAGGTCCAGCACTAATGCTGGATGATTAGGCTTGATTTAATAGACTAGAGAATGCAGTTTTATTGCTCCACAACCTAATGCCTGGAATTGAGCATGGTGACTTTAGGCTTATGTGCAGCTGCCGAGAGTGTCCCATGTTGCTGAGTTTATTTCTGTTTCACCATTAAGTAGCTAAAAAATCTAATCATTTTGGTGTCTCGTGTTCTAGGCAGAGAATGATACATTCTAAAATTTCTGAGGTCTAAATATTATTTGGGAAAAATTGCAAGGAAAGTTTTTTTTTTTTCACCACAATAAGGACACGAAGATAATAATTAACTCATTATCAGGAGAAAGTAGTGGACAATAATGAGGAACAGGATAAGGAGAAGAAACAGAAGAAGAAAGAATGAATGAGGTGGAGGGGCAGGAGTGAGCGTGCAGAGCTAAAGCCAGGCAATAAAATTACCAACCATTCACCCTCATCATGCATGCATACAGTCTTGGAGACCCAACAGAACAGTACTGGTACAGCTTCTGCATGTTACAATCTTAGAACCGTTTGGATGAGAAAGGGCTGATTCGAGATCTGCATTCACACACAAACCCTCTAGTTTTAGGATTACCTTTAGTAAAACACCTTGTATGACATGACTATCGTTTTATATTGTAGCCTGGACGACAATGGACACAGACAATCGCTAAAGTAAAACTCTCCCCTCTAACCCATACTCACTTTGCCGATGTCTGAGGGCTGCAGCAGGTACAAGATCTCGGCTGAGTTGAGGTTCAATGGGGTTGGGCAGGACCTGTGCAGGGTTTGGTGGAGGAGGCAGTGCTCCCTGGCCCTGCTGGTTATCAGGACCTGTAGAGGTAACATTAATAGACCAAATATGAGGCCGTGTTTCCACTGGGAGCTCTTGAACTGAGCATATTTGTGATTTCCTTGTTCTAATGCAGTGCGTGTAGCTCATACAGGGCTATTTGATTATTTAATTAGCTAAATCAGGCACAATAAACAGTTATTCCATCAATTTTTTGCTCACTGTAATGTTAAGTGTTTTGATTTGAAATGTTTCATTGTAGAAAAACTTACTAGCTCTGATGGTTTTGCAGCTGTAGTGATAGAAATGTAGGTTGTGATGTCTCAATGGAACTATATTTAATTTAATTTCCATTTCAAACCAACCACTTAACATTCTAGTGAACAAATTAAATTATGATGAAGTAAAACAACTGAGAAAATGGCAGGTTATGTTTGTTTTAAATGTAAATTTCCTGACCACGACATTTGAAAACAGTAGGTGGCCATGCACAGTGCAATGTTATGCTTTACTGATGTGAAAAAATCAAGAAAATAATGTCAATAACTGTACAAAGTCTTCACATATTTTAATATTTACAGCATGAAAAATTCTTAATGAAAATCAAGCCTTCTTAACTGTCAACAAACAAAGTAATGGAAGTCTGTCTTTCTGGTATTAAGCCAAATCCTTCACCTCTCAGTTGCCGACGCTGTTCTCCAAATTCATCTGCCTGGACGGCTGCCTTGTTGTCCTCATCAAATAGCACAGGTTTGTCCACCACTGGCTGGGGAACCTGCTGCTGGATCTGAGCCACGTGGTTGCCCATGCCCTGTCCTGCGCCTGCTTCCTGGGGAATATCAGGACGATCCAGAGGGAGACTGTGAACTGCATTGTCCCCAGCTAATGCTCCAGCTCGTTCCTCCTTAATCATGATGGCTGCCTCTGCTGGTTCCATGTGCTTTTGTGTGATGGCTGGCTTCTTCAGGGCTGCAAGATCATAAAAATAAGGTTGGAACACTCGTTGTATTTAGAATGTAAAAATTTACTCAATGTATTTGCAAAACTCTCTAAAAATTGAATAGATTTAGCTGGACTCAAAGAACTCACCACAGATCACAAAATTAAGCATAAAAAAAATTATATTTATTGGCTATTAATTCATTAATTATCTGTAACCGCTTATTCATTTTAAGATTGCGGTGGGTCCACAATCTACCCAGAGTCAGTGGGTGCAAGGTGGGAACACACACACACACTGGCGGGGATGCCAACCCATTGCAGGGCAACACACACACACACACTTCAGTCGCCAATTCGCCTACCAATGTGTGTTTTTTGACCCTTAGAGGAAACCGGAGCACCCGGAGGAAGCCCACGCGGACACGAGAAGAACACACCAAACTACTCACAAACAGTCACCTGAAGCAGGGCTCGAACCCACAACACCAGGACCCTGGAGCTGTGTATTTCTTGGTTATATATTTGAAAATGACAAAGCTTGTGTGACGCTGATTTTTGTCATGCACAATTTACCAATGAAAAAAACGTGTGATTCAATATGTAATCACCCAAAAGATGAAAAATAATAATACAGAAAAATAAAATCTAACTGTTTCATTCATTGACATTTCAGAGGACATTACCATGGCGAAGATGCCTTTATATATATATATATATATATATATATATATATAAAGCAGTAAAGAAGTTTTAATACTTGCTATGAATTAGCTCTCATGTTTCCATTAGGTCTTTTGTGTTAAAACAGGCTTTACTGCTGTGTAAGATAAGGTTTGAATGCATTATTTTAAACCATAAAAGTGTTTCCATGCTCATTAGTTCTGCCTGGACAGTGTTAAAAATAACCATTAATAACTTCAGAAGCACAGCAATTTATGAAACACTTTTACTGTAGTTTTAAACAAATTCAAAACAAACATACATGTAAACGTACATTGCACAACCACAGATAAAATTGTGCACACACACACACACACACACACACACACGGGCAGTGAGTGCACACACCCAAGCAGCACTAGGCAGTCATTGTCCAGGGAGCAGCTGGGGGTTAAGTGCCTTGCCCAAGGGCACACCAACCATGGGTTTTAGGGTAGGAAAAATCAATATGCTAAATACGTGAAACTTTACTATCAGCAACTGAAAGATGAGTTTAAATATAGAAACAATTTTGAAGTATTACGATCCTCAGTTTACACATAAATAGGTTGCAAACAAGTGCTTTCCCTACTCCAACTACGTTTCAGTCAGGATTAGTTGATACCAAAGGAATTCCAAATGTTATAATACTACAAAATAACATAATAAAACAAATGTTCATATTTAAAATGTGTCTTAAAGTTTTCACAAATAAGGCCCACTGCTTTTTGCGTACTTACCAAAGTGCACATCATCCAATTTTCCTACTTCACCGTCCTCAATGCCAGGCATTCCAGCATCACTTCCTGGCTTTACCATCTCCTCTGCGAAAACAGATACAAATTTATGTTAAATGTTAAAATGTTTATTTTATTTAGTTTCACAATTAAATGCTCTTTATAAACAATTATTAATGAGAATGCCACACAAACGTCAGCATTAATGGGAAACATGAAATTACATTTGTGCACACATTTTTGTCTAAAATCACGTTTTTGTTAATTTTCTACAGAGAGCACACTTCTGTATTTACTACTACTGGCAAATTGCTGAATAAACCACTGAAAAAAAAATGTGGCCTGTGCAAACTTTATAGCACATTTAACATACATTTATTCCCAATATGTTAAAAACAGGGTGACACAGTGGCGCAGCAGGTAGTGTCGCAGTCACACAGCTCCAGGGACCTGGAGGTTATGGGTTCTGCTCCGGGTGACTGTGAGGAGTTGGTGTGTTCTCCCTGTGTCCGCGTGGGTGCTCCGGTTTCCTCCCACAGGCCAAAAACACACGTTGGTAGGTGGATTGGCGACTCAAAAGTGTCTGTGAGTGTGTGAGTGAATGTGTGTGTGTCTGTGTTGCCCTGTGAAGGACTGGCGCCCCCTCAAGGGTGTATTCCCGCCTTGCGCCCAATGATTCCAGGTAGGCTTTGGACCCACCGCAACCCTGAACTGGATAAGCTGTTACAGATAATGAATGAATGAATGTAAAAACATAAACTGAAATAAAATACAAACATCTGTAGATTAATTAAATATTTGTGTTCAACAGAGTCTCTGTGTTAATTCTTCTGCCTTTTATTTGGGGGTAAAACATCCATGTTACAAAAGAAAGCTATAATAATGGCAAACTATTGAAAGATTAGTTTTTAAATTAAATACTTCACAAATATTGTACAAAGCACAATATAATTTACTTCCCAACTGTGTTCAGATGTTGTTTGAACTAAAAGAGAGCAAAAATGATCTTAGGGGAAAAGGTATGCTTAAAATAAACAAGAGCAACAACACATAAAGAACAGATGTACATCCGTCAAGGGGGTCAACTGGGGGATATTTGTGGAATAGTTTTGATAAGGAATTAAGTAACTCTAGCCCACTTTGCAAGTTTAAAAAGGTGGTAAGCAATTTTAAAAGAGGAATGAATGTCATTATTATGTTTGAAAAAGTGTTTTTACACATGTATTAATTCAACTACTAACTAACAAAATATATATAGTTAAAAAAAAAAAAAAAATTGTAACTAAGCAATACCTTTCATATCTGGGTTGTCATGATGACGTGTGGCCTCCGTGTGGCGCTCTCCGGCTGCTTCTACCTCTGTACCCCCCTCAGCCTGAACAGCAACAGCTCCAGTTTTACGAGTGTCCAACACACTCTGGGGAGCAAGATATGAACAAACACAAAATAAGAAAAAGGGAAAATGAGAGAAGAATTTGAGACAGAGACAAAGGCAGGTATCATGGGTGAGCAAGACAGAGAGAGGCAGAGAGAGAGAGAGGCAGAGAGAGAGAGAGAGAGACAGAGAGCACAGAGAGAGAGAGAGAGAATTGTGAACAGAACAAAGAAAACCTCAAGCCATCAGAAATGTAGCCAATGCTTTTACCTTTCTGAGTTTGGCAGCTTCCTCCTCCATTGCCTTCTTGCTCTCCTCATACTCATCTTTAAGCTGTGCTATCTGTCTTCCACACTGCAGGCTAGTTCACAAACAAACAAGCACACAAAGATAAGCAGATAGACAGATAAGCAGGCACACATGACAGACAGACAGTACTGGAACAGCAGCTCCTCTTAGAACTACACCGAATATTGAATGGCAAAATTAACAGCAATCACTCAATCCATCAATAAACACGCCAAAAAAACTCCATGTTGTAAAAGTCTAAATAATAAAGCCCAGAAATGAGTGTGTTAATTGTGTAGTGCCTGGGGAAATTTGATACACTGTTGTAAAGTGCAATGAATTAATGAGAAATTATGAATCATTCCAACAGTCTGTAATGAGCTTGCTTTCTCACCTCTCATATTCAAGTTTCCTCTCCAGATTGGTGCTGTTCTTCTTTACCTCCCTCAGCTGGTCCTCCTGTCTGATAATTTCTTGCTTCAGCTCCTTCACCTGCTCTGTATGTAGAAACACGCCAAATAAGCAAAATGCTTACAATCCTTAAAAGTCTTTAAAATGCTTCTGTGCATGCATATGGAATGGGTTATGCCTAGATTTTTTAATTTAAGTAAAGAATGTGTGGACAAAAAGCAATGATGGTAGCAGCTACGAAACAGCATCCTTTAGTGCTCAGCTCTCACCTTTCATTCTGTGAATTTCAGACATTTGGGCTGTGACATCATTTTGTAGCTTCATCTGTGAAATGAAAGGTGTTAAGAGTTAATATCAAAATAATTAGAGAATAACAAAAAAAATCATTACAGAGAATAAATCATGTACAATGGTTAAACTTATTTAAACTTTTTTTTTTACTTATGGGTCACTTCACTTGATCTTGCTGGCCTGAAACCTGTACCCCTTTTAGTACTTTTGTTGTTACAAGAGAGTTTTTGGGTTTTTAGATACATGACTAGCAATCTGGAGGGGCACATATTGATCTGTATAAAGCTTTAAACGAAACAATGTCAAGATTGTGTTAGTACACAATCACAACATTGTAAAGGACTGACCTTTCAGGCCAGACAAGCCTTGTTATACTGGACTGCAATTAGCTGCATATTATTTCTTACAAAATTGGCTGGGAGTCATTTAATTTGAAAAAGCATTTGGATTGGTAGTTTGGTTCTTTTGTCTGAGAACCCTCTACCTAGACCCACACCCACGAAGAGGAGGCCACAGCTGGCACATGAGAAGTGAGGAACCAAGACAACTTGAAGCATGGCTCTGCCCTCAGACATCTCCATGACATCATCTTATACTAAAAGTTGTTGCCAAGCACAGCAAAACCACAACAATATTTTGATGCCCAGGTGAAACTAGACAGAAAACAAGAGGCGGAAACTTGTGAAGTAAAAGTGATCCACAAGAGATGAGGATAAAATAAACAACAGGCATTAAAGACACAAGATAAAAAGGCAAAATAACAAAATTAAAAAGCAAGCAAAAATGGCTAAAACCAGTATGCTAGGTTTTCTTTTTGTTTGTGACAAAGAAACAGCATCTGAAGATTTTTAGACAAAGAAGAGACCTCAAAATGTTGTAAAGCATGAACCAAGATGAGGATATTGCTCTTTTCCTGATTCTTAGGCGGATATATATTGTCTTATTTTTGCTGTAGATGGAACTGACTCTAACTACATGAAAGTAAACAGAGCAAAATATCTAGAAACATGAACTCAAGTAACAAATGAGTTTCCGTGGTAATTCAAACAGTGAATAAACAGTCATATTCCCCCTCAAACATACGTTACACCTTAATACATACAATACTCTAGAACTCATCATCATCATCATCATCATTTTCTTTTCCGCTTTTCCATTTCAGGGTCGCGGTTGCACTAGAACTACTTATTTTAAATATTCTATGTTTTCTGAGACCTTAAAATTGGCACCAAATACCCCGGACAACATACTGCACAATATAAAGAACCCCACATATGTAAAAAATATAAGACAAGGCCAACAAACTTACTTCTCTAAATATATTTATATGAACAACTATTAATATAGCATAATGGCAACTGTCTTTGCAATACCAAGCCTAAACTATTCGACTGTACCTGCCATTTTGTCTACATTGGGCTTTGAAAATCACAACAACCGCTAAGGTAAAGTTTAGCATTGTTTACTCATCATCTTTTCGCATGTTGCAAGCTGTTTTTTGGGTCTGAACACAGTTTAGCCGCAAATCAATTTTGACAGATCAGTAGAGTTGTTTCGTTTCTTGTTGCACCATGCAGCTCTTACTGAATTATTTCTTTGGCCACAAATCCAAGGACTGTTTGTATCTCTGCCAAAGGTGCTATTGTATGTTAGATAAAAAACAAATGTGCTTGCTACTTTAGCTAGGAGATATTATAGAATGTTCATTTGTGCTGGATGGCTGCATTTTTTGTACACAGTGACAATTCTCTCTGGCCAATCAGCATTCTGCAAGATTTACATGTCACATTTACAAGTCCCTACTCACCTTGCTTGGAACCATATGCGAGCAGGTATTAATATAGTACCCAATTCCAATACCTGGTACCAGAATGACCTAATGGCAAGGCAAGCAAGTCAAGTAGAGTTGAGTAGGTACCATGCAGTGAAAAAGTGCCATAACTGCCCCTGTGAGTCAGTATGCCTTAATGTATCTAGGACATTTTTTTACTTATGAACATGACAGATGTTTATCACAGACACAAGGCATAAAACAAATACCACTAACCTTAAGGTCTGCAAAAACAACCCCTAAAACCCTGACCCTGTTCATGAAAACAGTTACAAAAATGTAAACTGTCTCACCAGATCACTAAGCACTAGTTTATCAAACCACTTTACTTGACAGTTGACTTAACAACTACATATTTACAGAAAGTTATTTAACCAACAGCACAGAAACATTTAACTTATATTTCTGTTGTTAGTCGTTCCCTTATTAGCATTGCCTAGCATATGCCCTTTTCACACATGAACTCCAAAGAATTTCTATAGAAACTCTAGATTATCAGGTCTGGAGTCGTTCACACAAACACACAACTCATAGTGAGATATTTTCTGCCTCTAGGCACGCTCTAGCACCTGGAGATGAAACATGTGATTTAGGCGGGTCACACAGCATTTACTAGGGCTCGAGGAGTATAAAGTCCAGGATGAATGTTGTGGTTGTGTTCACACACAGCTCCTCCGGGTAAACGCCAGAACATTTCTGGATTATCATGCATGTGTGAAAGTATGTCTGCTGAAAGCATGCTCTAGTTAGTGATAACCTTTAATTCATTGATATACAAAGTTGCAGTATAGCAGTACCTTATAAGCCTTAGTGGAAGCTGTATCAAACAAGATGGCTAGAGGAAGGAGTCATGTGAACTTTTATACAAGTGGAGTAAAAACCCAATGGAAAAGTCTCAATGTGTAAATGAATGGCACTGAATAGAGACAATTTTTATAGACATATAACAATTGTTAATGTGTCATTGTGCTTGTCAACGTAAAGCAGAGATGTTATACCTGGGGGGGTGCACAACATTTTATTTGCTATATTTTATTTATTTTTATTATTATTTTTATTTATTTATTTTAAATACAGCTGTCGAACCTGAATACAGGTGGAGTGGAACATTGCCTTACCAAATATCCGAACCTCGAAATTAAACCCTGACTACCTTCACAATGAATGGATAGCCAACTATTCAGGGCCAGCACTAATATTTAGTAAATTGTTTATGATTATTAAATAATAAATATTTATTTTGATTACATTTATGATAAATTTATAATATACTATTTATATTAACACAAAAAATTAACATTTCCCACAATAAACAATGAATATAGTTGTTATATATTTATCTATAGCACTAGTCACCTGCTTACACAAGATTTGACACTAAGGAATTAAACGGGTACTCTCACTGCTGTAATAAAACAAAACAAAGAAAAAAGCCCCTCACAGCAGACAGGAAGTCTCACATAAAAGAGCATTACGTTCATGTCGCAAATTAAGGTGGATAAAAACTTTGCCTAAATGATTTTTTCACTTAAAAATGGCAACCATTCAGTAAATATCCATATGTTGACTCTTCTGGCTTCAAAGGCTTACTGTAACACCTAATGTGAACATGAAAACCGGTTTCCTAAACCTTTTCGCTCGTCAACATTAAAACAATGAAGAGGATCATTTAAATATATCAAAGCAGATAATTCATGGCCAAGGTAAGGAGTCATAAATCATAAAACTACAAAACAAAATACTGAAGAAAAACGGTACCGTTATTGTCACACAAGCCCTGTTTCGCTGATTACTCAAAAGATTGCAAGAGGTTGATATTGAGATAATAAACAATAAGTGAAGAACTCATAATTTTCTACAGAAAATGAAGCCCATTGTTTGCGCCAAGTCTCTAACCTATGTGTTTTAGGTCTATATACACTGCAATTGCTTCAGATGTGACCCAGAAAAATATTCCAGCTAGTCATGTGAGCCCTCATTGTAGCCTTGAGAGGACAATCATAGCTGTCATAAACTTTTCAACTACCTGTACTAAGAAAATTGAGAGTGAAGTTCATACAATTATATATATTTGTTTTACAAGTTATGTGCTAAAAGCAGGAACGGAAAAATGTAGCTTGCATATAATAACACAGTCTGGGATACAGAACATGTAGGTGGTTTTCATCCCTCACAAATTGGGCTTAAAACTGTCTGACGTGGCAGTGTGACCTCACTATCACCATGATCCTTTGGCATGAAACAAAATGTTTTTAAAAGAGTGCATTAACTCTTAGATACAATACCTGAAACTTTTGTTAAAACACATCAAAACAAAAGTACATTGTGGAATTACTAGGTTACCAAAAAAACTAAATCCAAGAGTTTGAGATTTAAAACTATATTTAAAAGCTATATTTAAGACTCAGCCAAGCCAATATGCCACCGTGGAGTTTTCTAATGACAAAGCACACACACTCCCTTGAGCAAACATCCGTGGTCTGAAAGCATACAATTCCTTTGAAAGGACACTCCCCCTCAACCGTGGACCTCTAAACCTCCTAGCCAGTCCAAGACGCATATCAATATACCCTGAGAACAAAAGAGGGAGAGAGAGAGCAGGCTGTACCAGAGGGCCTGGGCAGTGAGGAAACCACTGGGGGTTTTCTGGCTGCCCCAGCCCTGGCTACACAGATGGGCCCTGACAAAATGTCTCAGCCAGGTCACACATCCACAGGGAAGCCTGGGGCTTGTGTCCACAAAGAAAGAAAGAATGAGTATGAAAACTTCAGAGGAGCTTCTTGGTATAGTGACAGTAAAAATAATAACTTAATAATAAGTTATTATAATAATAATAATAATAATAATAATATATGGCTATGTTATTGTAGTAATGCTGTAACAATGTGGGACAAAGACGTATGTTATGAAAATTATATTTTTTAAATCATTACTGATAACACGCTGTCTACTGTCAACATTTTCATTGATTATCTTAATCACAAGTATTATAGACAACAGTTATTTCAATAGCTTACTTAAGAACAAAGTAGCAGTAGCAACGATAAACATATAAAAACATTTTAAATTACATTTCATGATATTTTCTACTAGACTTTTCTCAACAAATCCAGTGCACTAAACTAATATTTGTGCAACAAAAATGTAACTGCTGTTTTGGCCATCTAAATGATGGTGAATTTACAGTAAACATAGGTGGCATTCCCTTGAATATGTATCTTGCTACAAGTCTCTTCCACCTCTCTAAAATCCAGTTTAGCTTGTTTGGATGATATTGGAGCACCCTCTCTTTCAGTACATTTTTTTCAGTACAAAGACATTTTCAAAACAAGAGTTTTGCTTTAGCCAGCAACCTAATTAAATGCTTTGATGAACTGCTTGTACTTTGCTACAGGTGAAATTGTTACTGAATTGAAACATGTAAACTCTGTTAAGTTTTTGTGTGATTTCTAAATTTAAATCTAAATTTGTGGAAACATCTGGTCCCTGCAATTGTAGCTGAAGTTATGCTGCACTTGTCACATTCACAGACAAGAAAATCACATTACACACTGATCACAAAAACACATATGATGGAGGGAGGAGAATTGTATGAGTAATGATTATAATGAGGTTGAAAAATACTAGTTTACTCCTAATTAGACTTTTGCAATGGGCGTAGCTACATTTTTGAGAAAGGAAACTCCAGTTAGTCATAAACAGTTCAGGTTGTTGAATGTTGATCCAGTAAAGCTGAGCAGGCCGCCCAGCCCAGAAGAGAACAGCTCTTTATTGTAATTCATCCAGTGTCTTCTGTGGCTATGACGACCATAATTGTTCCAACAGTGAATTTAACTTTTGGGGCAAGCCTAACTACACATCTAGCAGAATAGGAACAAAAGAATGAGGTATTGTGTAAAAGGCATCCCAGCAGCAAAGTGCACACTGAGAGATGAAGAGCGATGTGAACAAGACAAACTGCTTTCATGCTCGCTATAATCTGAATGTGAGAAATGCTGGCAAATTTGAAAAACTTGAAAAGCCTGCTCAGATAAATGTGTGGCCTTCAATTCAGTGTGAGATTACATACTCTTTCCTGGGTTTTGGCATTTTAGATTCAAAAGTGCCTCACGAAACTGGCTCAGTCAGTCACCCTGGATTCAGTGCTTTGCATCAATGATAGTGTCCTTGTTTACTTTTTAAGACTGCGGACACATGGGGCCTATGCCATAGCTACAGCTGCCGTTCAAGTCATCATAAATCATTGTCACTTTGAAAAGGGACATTTTACATAAATTAAACCATCCAGCAGAGATCATGAAAGGAAACGAAGGTTCTCCTAAGGCCCTGGGAAACCCTTCAGCAGTACTGCTGTGTCTTAGTGAGTGGCCTACATATATTCACAAACAAGCAGTTATGGCTTTAATGGGCACAGTTTATAATAATATAGGGACACAGTAATAAACAGACATAGATGTGAAGCTGAATTGGTAACAACTAAAAAACATGTTAATTTTTATTTTATAAAATGGTATACTAACCTTGCCTTCACACTAGCAGAAATGTGACAAGACAATGTGGCTGGAGTTCATTCATTTTAAGTGATAGCTGATGATTTCCATTGACATGAAGCAGCACTAAAGCTGAGGACATGAAGTGTAGCTTTATATTTCTTATTTCCTGTTTATAAACCTAAATTTCAAAAGGGAAAAAACTCACCCACAATACTCATAACCACATAACTCATCCACAATATGTTAAATATAATGTGCCTCATAACATTATATACAGCTTTACTAATGTCACCATACTGGAATTGTGCACAGCATGCAATAGCGCACACTATGAAATCACGTTTCAGACCAGTTGTAGCATCTCAAACGTTTGATTTTTTTCAACCCGAATTTGGACGTAGTGTAAACTTGCCACCAACTCAAGGCTGTGAGAGCACAGAAAGTAAACACAGGTACTTGCAGTGGAGCTCTACAGTGGAGGATGGATTAAACGGTACAACTATGAATAACTACAATATATTAAATAGTGCTAAATGCACATATCCCCAAATAACGAGTATTACCTGTAGGAGAACATTGTGAACCACAAAACATGCAGTTACAGCCTTTATTCCAACTGAATTCTAATTTTCCATTCCACCTTAAATGACAACACTGGCGCACGCTACGGCGATGTTTCTGAACCATTTAAGGTGGAATATAGCTGCAACTAAGCGCTATTCTACTAATCTCAAGCTCCATGACCCAAAAATGTTTTTTTTTGTGTGTGTGGATCTACACAAATAGTACACAGCAAGTTGTACGTCTGTATTTTTCTGTCTCTAAGGAAATGCAAGTTGCATGTTGCATTGTTGGGAAGTGTCGGGTCGTGCGTTATCTCTAGTCATGTAGTGTGTGTGATATATTTCCAGTTTCCGTCAAAATCGACAAAAACAGTCGTGTAGTGTGAAATAACCATTCTGTTTATAATCACGTCAGTACCTGCTTCATGGGGTGTGTCCCGAAAAGGGTCCTGTATACTACAAGTAGGGAATAGTGAGCAGTGGGCCATTTCCAACATACCTATGGTATCGGTGCTCTCTGTAGCCAATAATAACAATACTGTTTTTAAGTGCCAGTATCGGTGCCAATACGGATATGGTATCGGTTCAACACTAATAATAATAATAATAATAATAAAAACATGCATGGTGAGAAAAGTAGTGATAATGAGACATGAAGAGTGTCAAGGCAGTACAAGTGTAACATTATTGTGTTGCCAATGAACGTGTGATTTTGCCATAGTGTGAATCACAAAATGACAGTGAACAAGTTCAAAATGATGCAACAGATGAACAAAAGTACTACTGCCATACTGACCCTGGTGATCCAAAAATTACTGAATGAGAACTGTTTACAGCGATAGTGATAAGAACAGGACTTTATAGCCTTTATGGCTTTAATAGCCATTATTGTTGTCTGATTCTAGAAAAAAAAAGAGAATGTTCGCTTCTGATTGGTCTAACTCATTAACTAACATTTCACAAGCTCTGTTATTAGGAGATCAGTGATCTCCTGATAATAGGGCCAGTGTTTAGAAGGCTACGCCACTCTGGTGCCATATGTTAAAATTTTGCTTCCATGATTAATCACAGTGAAAATTAACTTCTGAACCTTTGAGAAGATGATGGTTGTCCAACACACTGAATTACTATTCCCACATGGACAGAAATGGTGCAGAGATCCTGAACATAAACAACCCCGTGATAATTGTGTTTCCCCACAATGGTAGACATCCTCTATAAGTGTCAATTATCTTCATTAATACATAACAATCCGTAGTTTAGCTTATGGCTGTTGACTAGTTGGTCAATAATTTATTAAGAACTGAAATTACTTTCATTTGACTTGGATTATAGATGAACATGAGCAAGATAAGAAAGCAAGATAAGATCTGAAACCTAACAGTAATCAATAGAGCGTAAAATATCAGTAATGAGTAAAGTATAGTTGTAACCACATTGGGGCAAATCAGCAAAAAAACAAAAAACAAAACAATAATTGTGCATTAAAATGTGCAGAAATACATCATATTTAAGTGTGTTCCATGAAGAGTTTATTTAAATAAGCCTCTAAAATTCCATCATTCTTCTGTAACAACGACCACCTATTACGATACAGCAAATCCAACCAAGTTGTGTAAAAGTAATGAGGAAGGAAGAGAGACCACTTTCACTACACAAGCTTTATTTTATCTTGTGTACAGTTCCTTCCCGGACTGTCACTCGATCCTTAGAATTATGAAAACCTAATGGAGTCAAATTACAAATAACACTACCTTGAAGCTACAACAAAAATTTACTTTGCTGCACAACAGAATGACGCCACAAAGTAAGACCTACTAATAAAATTTAATTGTACTGTAACTCTATAACTTAACGAGAACAGCTATTCTAACTACTGCCTCCAGTGCACCACAACTTACCTATCAATTAAAGTTTGCTGATTTCCTGGTTGCCAGTCTTATTAAACTTCAAGCACAACCATGTTAGGTCACACTATACATATAGATATAGTTTAGGATTTCTCCAATCAAACCATGTATCCAATTCGGGAGGGTGAAGTTTAGCACATTCTTCAAGACGTCTGCAGCCAGCCATCACTTCTTCTCCAACTGCTGCTAACTTTAAGCAAGTGATGCTTATTGTGCATTGAGAAGAATACTAACTGACCAGTTCTGCTATAATCATTCAGAGTCATGGTGGTGGTGGTACTAGTAGAGGGGAGAGCATCCCACCCAGAAAGAGAATAATTTTTGTGTTCTCTTGAACTTTATGGCCGTGAATTACTGAGACATGACCATAGATCAGCAGCCTCTTGAAGGGAGATACACACATATAGCCCTATAAATGACCTTGTTTTTACACTCCATCTGTTATTCTGCATATATTGTTAGCTGCCTTTCACTATAGTCTTCAGTGCTCAGGACATTTTTGTTTGTTAGCCTATTCACAGTCAAGGGATTTCACTGAAGTAATGCTGTGTCTGATCCACTCATACCGATGAAGCACACTGGCATGTCACCACCATGTCAGTGTCACTGCAGTGCTGAAAATGATTCATCACTCAAATAATAAATGCTCTCTAGAGCTCCTGACCATTAACGAACAGAGTGAAAGAGGGCTAAAAAGAATGCAGAACAACAGAAAGCATACAGTCTGGAGTTTATAAGGTCAGTGGAGCTGATAAAAGGGACAGTACACGTGGAAACAATGATGTCATTTAAGCAATTTCAACACTTCTGCGGAAATGCAGTCATCTCTGGTTTGTTTACCTTCAGAAGCTTGTTTACATTTTTTTTAAACATGGAATAGTAGATTTGAGTGTAGGTTTAAATTTGTAGCGCTTTCACTGCAGTTACTTGCATGCAGTTAGAATCCCACCTTAAGTAAGCTGAAGCAGTAAAAATAAGTCAATATTGCCCAACTATGTAGCAGGAATAGAGCAATACCGTCACCTGGTTAATGCTTTTTAACGTTAGGAAGTCTCTCCTTTGTCCATTGTGAATGTTACCTTTAAGTGTTGGGCTGAATAGTGTGTATTATCTTGTAAATATGATTCTACATTAATAGGTGAATTAAGAGTGTTGGTTTGGTTTTATTTAGTAGAAAGTGCGACAGCAGTTGTCATGAATAAAATCCTATCGATATTTGTCATGAAGAAATCCTGTTTAAACCTGGATTTCCAAATTTGGCCATTCCTTTTACTACACACTGATGACACTGTTTAAGTGCTGTATTGTCATTACAACTTTTCCAAAATGCTTACGAGCGCTGCCCACCTTCTCATCCGTGCACTTGCTGAGGAGCACGTCCCGAGCCTGCAGTTTTCCGTGCAGCGCACTGTAGTCTGCCTCCTTCTGCTCAATCTGCCGCCTATGCGCGTCCGCCTGCTGCATCAACTCCGAGCTGCGCTTCTCCAGACGACTGCGCGCCGCGTCCGTGCGCTTCACCTGCGCGTGCGCCTCAGACAGCTCGTCCTGCAGCCGCGCGTGCGCACTCCACACCGACCAGTAGTTGTAGGACAGTAGGGCGAGCAGCAGCAGCAGCGCGATGGGCACGACGCACGGCAGACGAGCGCCACGACGATTCGCCACGAACCCGACCATGACGAGCAGCGGAGAGGGGAAACAGTTAAAAGGAAAAAAGGTGTCCTTTCAGCGTGGCTTTAGAAAACAAACAGCTTTCACTACTGCCACTCTGTGGGAGCTGAAATCAGTCTAAACCACAAACATGGTTTAAACGTGTCCACTCATAAGTCGGGTCAACGTCGACATGTCCGGACAGCAGCAGTTATTTCCTTTCCAGTTAACGAGTGTTTCTGACACTTCCTTCTTGTTTTTTCCACTCGTTTGTACTCATCCAACGCCTGTCAGTGGAGGGGGAAATGTACAGGAAAACAGCCACCTAAGTTACAGCCTTAAAGACCCTTGCAAACACACATAAAACAATGAATACAATTTGAAGCTGTTCTTAAACTTTACACAGCACTTTCACTCACTCATTACACTAACCTACTGCTGTTGAGGACCCCAAAATATCAGTAAGAGAAACTGAGCTTAAAAGACAGCCAGCTGTTACATCTGTAAAACAGCGAACACAAGTCACCACAGACTCGCCGCCGTCCAGACCACAGAAACGTTACAGTTAAGAAATAATGAGGCTCTTCCAGGCTAACTAGCTTAGCTTTACGCTGTTCAGATACCAACAGCTGCACCAGATGTACACAGAGCACACTTAGTATAATTTCAAATGCAAACTAGCATTAAATACCCAACACAACTGGAATCACTTACTGGTATGAACTAAAATCCGCGCTCTTGTCTAATGTCGCTTCTCTTCGTTAGCCAGTGCGCTAACTGTCCACAGCGCCAGCGCTGCGCCAACGGACCGAGCGCATTTTACCACATCTAGCAACCAAACAATCCGCCTACCTCAGCTCCGACAACACGCAGACCTCTAAACTTGGTTTTAAAAACCTAAAGCTGTAGTAAAGAAAAATAACACCACCTCGAATGTGTGCGTTGTAGTATGTGAAGCTGAGAGTGGACAGAGACGTCTGAAAGCTCCGAGAGTGGAGCAGCTCCAGCGTGTCATTGCCGTTAGCCGTGGTCGACAGCCGCGCTGACCAATAAGACAGCGGGATTTTGGGAGTAGGATGTACATGATTGGTCTGTTGCCAAACTGCCACCTCAGCTTGGTTTTGAATGGACACTCAAACAGAGGAGGAGGATCCTCCGTATTTAAGTCGGAGCGAACCAAAATACTGCGTGAACGGACTGAGATGCAGTTACGGGCGAAACCACTCACATTCACTTTGATATAATCTCAAGATCGTTAAAAAACAAGGTTTTTTTTTGCTGTGTTTTCATGTCAGTGTGGTGTCATTTTATATACCAGAATATCACACACTACATAAACAGTCAACGGCATGGTTTATTGTATTGAAACTGCAGAGTTCCCAAGATTCAGACAGCGAGGGTTTCTTATATCACAAAACTCAAGTCCCCCATCCACTCAACTTGTGGGTGGAATTTTTCTGCTGCAGGCTTGTGGCAGGAAGGTGGATGGACATAGAGTTGAGGACTGTTTGTTTGTTCCTAGAGCCACACGTTCTAAAAGAAGACAAAGGTTTAGAGACACATTTAAGATGCTTCGGAAATCATCAGCTGATTTTTTCAGGGTGTTTTGGGGTTGCATTGACGACCAGGGCAAGAATTAAACAAGAATTTATAGCTTTCACTTGGCTGTACTTTTACCCTAAAGAGAACTCCAGAAAAAAAGCTCCAGCCCAGATAGCCACGTTTGTATACTGTATAAATATAAGGTGGGGCAGTCAGAGTCACCCTGAGTCAACACTGTTATTCAAGGCCCAATGTGGGCCATAAGAGAACTGCCGATATGTCACATTTAGGCCAAACACACATTGCTATTTGGGAGGGCTGTCCCATTAGATGGGTGAAATATTTTTTGGATGGTCCTCAGGAAGTTCCAGGACACCTGGAATTAAATGTTTCATAATGCATCTGACTTGGAGATTCCATATACGCTTTCTTTAAAATGCATCCCAATTTTACTTTTTTGCACATAAATGACATTAACACACTTTACTTCCTGTAATCTATTGTAAACATTGTCAAATATTTGCAGATACATTCTACAACTAGTTAATTTCTGCTTTAGCACAAGTAAAGACCTGGTTGTTATTTTGGGATTGGTCAGTATTGCTACTCTCCAAACGTTTGTAACATGAGAAAAAAAAAAAAAAAAAAAAAAAAAAAAAATATATATATATATATATATATATATGTTTATTTATTTATTTTTAAAGGCAAAATATATATTACATCATATGGCTAATTAGCTGATTATCAACATTTACTTTTAGATTTAGATGATTCAGCAGACACTTATGTGCGTGTTAGCTAGTTTCATGGACACATATACACCAGGGTAGCGGTGGGTCTGGAGCCAGCACGGAATCATTGGGCGTCAGTCAGGAACACACCCTGGAGGGGGCGCCAGTCCTTCACAGGGCGACATATACGCTCGCACATTCACTCACACCTATGGACACTTTTGAGTCGCCTATTCGCCTACCAACGTGTGGTTTTGGACTATGGGAGGAAACCCACATAAATACGAGGAGAACACACCAAACTCCTTACAGACAGTCACCCGGAACAAGACTTGAACTGAAAACGTCCAGGTCCCTGTAGCTGTGTCACTGCAAAACTACCTGCTGCGCCAAGTTTAGCCAGACAACAAAATTACTCATTAATTTTTTGTGACTTTATGTTTACACTTCATAAATAATTGTTGGATTGCAAAGTAGGCATGGCTAGCTGTACAGCTTAATAAGAGAGCATAGCTGAATTTATCCATCCCTCACTGTCTCGTTTTCTTGTGTCTCTTCTGTGTCCTCATCTTGTCTATTTAGTAAAATTCTAACGGATAAGAACAAAAGGGGAAACCTCTCAATATGGCTGATATCTGGAGTGAATTTTAGAATGGATTTGTGTGTGTGTGTGTGTGTGTGTGTGTGTGTTTGGTTTAACTATTGATATTTTCAGTGATGTCTGTGATTTTGTTACTTGTCGCTTTGTATCTTTTATTTATTTTTCGATTTCCTCATTCCAAAAAAAAAAAAGGAAAAGCCTTTTCCTAAATGTGCGGACCTTAGGTGTTTTTTTTAAACATTTGTTTTTCATTTTCAATAGGTTCAGTTTGAAGAAAACACAAAATATCAGTATCATTGTATGAAATGCTCAAGAAAGGCGTATTTTAGACTGAATTTTGTTCGGATGTGATCAGTATAAAACTATCCATATTTATTATAGAATTCAACGATAGACAACTTTAGATTTTGCAATGTTTACATTAGTGTTTCTTTACCGGAAATATCTTGTAAGCAGAAATATCTCTCTGCTGCCACCTGGTGGACGAATATAAATTTGCATTTGATGTGTGGAATTTGTTCCTTTCATTTTAATTGATTGGCTTTACAGTGACGATAGTAGCACACCTCAGAACATTCTGTGTTGTATTGTATCATATGCAAGTTGACCTTTTGTTTGTGGGGAATTACAATACATCAGGAGTTAAAGGGCACTGTAAAGTGGTATCAAAATTGTTGCTGTTATTGTATTTGTTGTAAATAAACTTACTCACCTCATCTGTAAAGCATGACTTCTTTATTTAAAAATAAAATTCCCTACTGATGATGTATCCTGAAGATGGAAGTTTCAAAGTTACAACTACGCTACCACAGCAGCCTTATGTTTCTGTTGGAGCAGTGTGTTGGTATCCAAGGCACCATTTTGCAATGGTTTAGATCTTTAGAGCGTCTCTGTCAGACTTGGTGATCTTGTATCCTCCTCAGCACCTCTCACATGTGGGGTTCCCCAGGGTTCCATTCTTGGGTAAGTTTTATTATCAGTTTACATGCTTCCCCTAGGGTCCATTCTGAGTTAATGTGGTGTCTCCATTCATATGTATGCGGATGATACCAACAACTATTTGCTTTTATGACAAAGAGATTCAAACTCTTCAGGACATTAAAGTTTGGATGGCTTTACATTTTTTGAACTTCAATGAAAGTAAAACTGAAATGTTGATTTTTGGACGCAGTAGTGTCACAAAGCCCCCTATAAGGATTTGTACTTTGGACACATATATACATGCTTTATTCATCCAGACTTGATTATTGTAACAGGCTTTACGCTGGATTCGGTCAGGCCTCCATCTCACGGCTACAGTTGGTTCAAAACGCTGCTGCTTGTCTTTTAACAAGAACACATAAATGAGAACATACTGGCTACCTGTCCATTTTAGGATTGATATAAAGATCTAGTTCTTTGTTTATAAGTCATTGAAAGGCTTAGCTCCAACCATCTCTCTGAGCTTTTTCAGCAGCCATATGTTCCATCAGGGTCACTTAGATCTGCTGATCAGCTCCTTCTGGTAGTCCCTAAATCCAGACTGAAGCACTGGGGTGATCGTGCCTTTGCAGTCATAGCCCTGGATGAGTTGCCACTACATGTTAGGGTAGCCACTACACTGGTCTACTGGTTTTTAAATCCCATCTTAAATCTCATTTTTATTCTTTGGCCTAATGATTTATTTCTGTAAATTATTTTTGGTTATTACAAGGTGCTGTTCTAAAAACCTAGATGATATCTGAATGACAGTAAGAGGCCACACACAGAAATACAAATGGATATTAATTTTTATTTGTAACACTGAAAAGAATCATATCACACTGAGGTAAGTTAAATAATCCAGCGTTGTGAGGTTCATTGTCCTGCAGTGGCACACAATGACAGAATCATGTCCTAAACATCACACAATGTCTGCAGCAGGAGCAGTGAACCCAAATTAAAGTCTCATCATCATTGTCACTGTTTCACAAAGAGTCCAAGTCAGTATCTCTCCTTTTCAGAGCTTATTTTTATTTTATATTCTTTTTTTTTTGGCATTCATTAGTCTTATTTAGCACAGATCCAAAATCTAAAGACACACAAATACACTACATTGCCAAAAGTATTCCCTTTTCTGCCTTTAGCACACATATGAATTAGAGTGACTTCCCATTCTTAAACCATAGGTTTTTATATGATGTCGGCCCACCCTTTGCAGCTATAACAGCTTCAACTCTTCTGGGAAGGCTTTCCACAAGGTTTAGGAGAGGGTTTATGGGAATTTTTGACCATTCTTCCAAAAGCGCATTTGTGAGGTCAGACAGTGATGTTGGACGAGAAGCTCTCTAATTCGTCCCAAATTTGTTCTATCGGGTTGGGGTCAGAACTTGCTCAATCATATCTTTTTGGACCTTGCTTTGTGCACTGGTGCGCAGTCATGTTGGAACAGGAAGGGGTCGTCCCCTAAACATTCGTGGTATGCTGAAGCATTAAGTGTTCCTTTCACTGTAACTAAAAACTGAGCTCAACTCCTGAAAAACATCCATACATGCCAACACGCCATAATCCCCCCTCCACCAAATTTTACACTTGGCACAATGCAGTTAGACAAGTACCATTCTCCTGGCAACAGCCAAACCCAGACTTGTCCATCAAATGCCAGACATAGAAGCGGGAGAAAGGCAGTGCAGAGAACACCTCTCCACTGCTCTTGTGTCCAACTGTGGCGTGCTTTACACCAATGCATCCAACATTTTGTGATTGGTGACGTAAGGCTTGGATGCAGCTGCTGGGCCATAGAGACCCACTCCATGAAGCTCTCTATGCACTGTTCTTGAGCTAATCTGAAGGCCACATGAAGTTTGGAGGTCTGTAGCAACTGACTCTGCAGAAAGATGGTGACATATGCACACTGTGCACATCGGCATCCACTGATCCCGCTCTGTCATTTTATGCGCCCTGCTACTTTTCTCACTTTGAACGGGTTGCTCTTGTTCCCAGTTGCTTCCACTTTATTATAATACCACTGACAGTTGACTGTGGAATATTTAGTAGCGAGGAAATTTCAGGACAAGTGGCATCCTATCACCATTCTGGAAATCACTGAGCTCTAAAAATATTTGTAGAAGTAGTTTGGTTTTATACACCTGTGGCCATGAAAGTGATTGGAACACTTGAATCCAATGAGTTGGATGGATGAGTGAATACTTTTGGCAATACAGAGTATTTAAGCTCTCTGGCAAGAAAGTAAAAAAAAAAATACACCCCCTGGAGGTGGACATTCTTTTATGTTGTTGTTGTTGTTGTTGTTGTTGTTTTTTAATTATTTATTTACTTTCGCGCCCCAAGAGGCACGCCCGAGATGACTTGCTGGGTGTTCTGAGTGCTACTGTTTCTGCTGATGAAAACTAGGACTAGGTCCTTGGCACAAGAAGTACGAGGGCATGAGGAGTCTGGGTCCATAAACAAAGTTTAGGGTCAGAGGATTGTTTCTCTGCACTCATTAATGAGGCTTTGGGGCCGGTGAGGGGCCTGGTGACCCGGGTTCATGGCCGGCGCTGATTGGCTGGTTACCCGATGTGGACGGCGCAGAGATGGGGATGGAGAGCTTAAAGCCCCACAGCTCTGCAGGTGTAGTTCTTCATGAGCATGCTTTCTGGGGCTGTTCATGTTTCGCTGTGACTGAGACATCACCTGTGCAAATAGTAACAAAGACACAGAGTGTGAGTGGTATGATGAACTGTTCTCATGAAGTATCAGAATATATTTAACTGCTGGTGGTGCCCCCTTATGGACAATGTTTAAGCGGCTAGACCTTAAGTGAGAAAGAGAGACAATGAGTTAAAACCCTTTTCCATGAGGTACAATGGATCTAAAAATGTCTTATGGTAGATGACCTCTATCTAGTCCTTAGACAATACAAATCAGTCCACAGTTTTGCTTTGTTCTAGCTCTTGAGCCAGCTTCTCACCCATCAACATCCACCTGCAGACTCAGAGCCAAGATAATTCTAGTCCTGCAGTGTGAAAAATGGCCATGGTTAAAGGTTACCTACCAAATAAGTAGCAAAATATTTTAGCTATCTATGTCATGTGAGCTTGGAGAGCTTGGCCAATATAAAACAATCAGCTAGTCAATGAACATAAATTTAGATTTATCCAATGATTGCAAGTGTATTTGTGTTAAATGGATATTAAATTAAAACTCAGTTTTGGAAATATTTTTTCTTTGTTCAAGAATTACGTTTGTGTTAAATATATATATATATATATATATATAATGCAAAAAAACAAACAACAAACATAACAAACACCCCCCTTCCTCCACCCCCAAAGTGTAGCTGGTGGTGTTGCAAAACACTGTCATTAGCAGGAACCAGACACAGCTGCGCAGACAGATCAGTGTAGTTGTTCCACTCCTGTTTGCACCATCCAGCTCTTACTGGAGTCTCCAATCCAAGAGCTGCTGAGTTAAATAAAAACAAATGTGATCCCTACTGCAGCATGGAGATGTAGTTTGTGCTGGATGTCTGCATTTGTTAGAATTGCCCAACAGAACTCTGTAATGTTTACACCTCACATTTGGTTCCTACTTGGCTCGGGTGGAACCATCAGCAAGCAGATACAAAAAAGTACCTAGTTTCAGGTCCCAGATTTGCATAAATGAAAAGCACAAATGCAGAGTTGAGTAGAGTACCATGTGGTGGAAAAGTGTCATATTGTGACTATGGTTTCCCCCATGTGGAGAGCCTACGTCACAAAGCATAAACGACTGCTTCATGTACCAACTACAAAGCAGTTTGTTTATTTTCCTATGAGTTGCTCTTTACAAATAAGAGAAAATTATTATTAATAATTTAATAAATGCTATTTGTTACTTTTGGCTGATAAAAATGACATTACTCCTTTAACTCGACACTCTCACCTGATCTAGAATGCTGGCACTAAATATGGCCTCCTCCATGTGCTTCTCATCTGATTTGATGACGTACTTGATGCTATTGACCACTTGTTGCACTTCTGGAGGGAGGCCACAGCTGGAGTGCTCCAGAAACCTGGCCACCAGTATCTTAGTGTCTTTGTAGGTCTTGAGGTCCGCTAGCGAGTGAGGTCTCTCTGTGGTGGCTGGGTGAAGGGCTTTGAGACGCAGGTCCACTTTTCCACCGTCCTTCTGCTTCTTAGCACCACGGCTGCTGGGTTTGGAGGACTGGGACACGATGCTTCCTGAAAGCTCCATGCAGGCTGCGGGACAGTAAAATTAACCAAACAATATTGATGTCTGTGCTCATGTTTTTAAACTTGTAATCATGGTCTGGGTGTTTAAATTGTTGACATCAAATTAACCCAAAGAAAATGGATGTTAGTAAAATTGGAGATAACAGGACGGTTAAAATCTTTAATAAATTGTGTTTTATACATTTACATCTATGGCTTTCAGCAGACACTATTATAAATCTGTAGAACTCATAACTAAATATTGTTCAAATGCACTTAATTTCACATCTGATAAATGGAAAAGGATCTTTCTCAGGCCTGCAGTATATTGAGCACATGTACAGATGTGCTGTGACAGAGTAAACAGCAGAGATACTACCTTGATCTGAAGGCGTCTGTGGGGACTCTTGCTGTGTTTGACTTCCTACAGATGTACAGCTACAGCTCTCACCTACAGATAGAGAGAGGGACATTTGGTGAATGTTTGTCAAGGGTTTTATGCAGAGTAACTTACAATTCTTATTAGGGCTTGAGAAAATATGGAGAATATGTATATAACAATATATATTTTTTTGTTTTGGTTGATACAATATAATTCAGATATTGATATGAACAGTATAAAATTCACAGAAAAAACATCCAAGAACAAACAAGAAGTATGACATCAACATCAAACATAAACTGGCTTTTTCAATATTAATATTTTTCATTATCATTGTTATTGAAGCATTTTATATTGTGATATATATTGATATTAAATTACCATTCTAATCACATAATGAAGGGAGGTAAATGCAGTGTTAGGAGTCCTGTGCAAGGTGTGCTTACCCAGGAAGGGAATTGAATCATAGTCTGTTGCGTATTGTTGTTTTCCAAAGAAAAACAATGTAACTTCTAGGAGAATGAAAAGACCTGCTGAAATTTCAATGGATGTCAATGTAAAAAGATTTTTTTCCAAGAAGTTTTGGAGCAGGTTTCCTAATGGTCCATTCAACATTACATTCTCACACAACGTGTAGGACAGCTGCTGTGTTCAAATGATGTAGTGAACTAAAAATTAACTTTATACAAATACTTTGGACTCAAGAACTGAATGAAGTATTTTGTATTAAATAAATTGTTTAATTCATTATGATTCTTCTGTTATAATGGACTACATTATATACTATATAATACAATATATATAATATTCAGTATGTGTATTTAATGCATGGATCACGTACTTCTGGTTATGGAGTTGCAGGAGACAGGATCACTGGTGGAGCGTACAATTCTAGCCAACTTGCGGTATCGTTTTGCTCGGAGCGTGCGAGGGCGCTCTGCGCTGCCATGGGCTGAGGTAGAGGATGAATGAGGGGTCCAGACGCTGAAGCAAAGCCGAGCCCCTTTGGGCCGGCCAGAGGGAGAGGGGGAGGGAGAAGAGCAGGCCAAAGGGCTCCGGGCAGATGCTGCAGCTCCAGGGCTGGAGGCACTAGGCTGGGGTTCAGAAACTAGGGGAACTGGGAGTGTTAACTTTGTACCGGCTCCATCTTTAGGCTGAAGGGAGGCTGCAGGAAGATCTATGTTCTCTGGCAAGGTGGCAGCGGAGTCCTGGATGACAGTGGACTCAATGGGATCAGGACAGGCAGTAGAACGTGTGTCCCGTCGCATGGAGGAGCGAACACTGTGCTCCAGGCTGGTGCAGCTGCCATCTATGGGAGCTGTATGGAGTGTACTGTAGGGAGAAGAGTCTGAACCTTGAACCTCCAGAGAGCACAGGTCCTCTGAGGAGCAACTGCGGTCAGGAATATCCACCATTTCGGACACCATCAGGGAAGCACTGTCCACTGATGCTGTAAGCATTAGAGGAAACATTAAATAAACTGCTAATTGATAGAAAACAGAATACAAATATAAGCTCAGTGGAACATTAATTTGTCTGAAATCATAGATGTTATACTTTGTACTTGTATAATTGAAGCCTGTACTCCATCTGTTGCATACTTTCATTCCCCATTATACCCTGCTCTTCAATGGTCAGGACCCCAAGAGGACCACTACAGAGCTGGTATGATTTTGGTTGTGGGTCCTGCTTGAAGCTGCAGTTACACTGACGTGTTGGATTTGGTGTTAGTACGTGATGTGTTGTTATGGATTGGATCAGACACAGCAGTGCTGCTGGAGTTTATAACCCGCTCAATGTCACTACTGGACTGAGAATAGTCCACCAACCAACAACCTGTTCCATAAACCAGCCTGTTCTGCGTGGCTTTGTACTTCTCTAGACTGCACTCGACATTGGGCATGGTGAACTTAGACTTATGTGCAGCTGTGCCCTATTTCATTTCATGATTTTCTATAGAGATTATACCAGCTGTGAGTGCACATTTGAGTGGAGATATATAACCCATTGTACATAATACATTTTATCAAGCATAACAGAGTCTCCAAATAGCTTCAAAGCAATTTATTAAATGGGATAGAATTCAGCACCTCCAGTGGTAGCTTATGATATACTAGCACTAAACATCTTTTTTACTCTGCTTATAAAAGACTAGTCCTCTGATACACTGTACAAATGTCTAAAAATGACATGCAGTAGATATCATAGATTTTATAATAGCAGATAAAGTGCTTTGGTCAAATTTTCATTTCAAAGATATATATATATAAAACTGCTATTTGCCAGCTTGCCTCAGATACAGTGATGCTGACACAGGCAAAATGAGACATGAGCAGAAGTACTTTCATTTAGCGTGCATTACACTGCACTGATAAGAGCATTTAATCTGCTACATTGATAAGATATAATGTACTTCTGCAGTGTAATAGGTCAGACTGTGTGCAGTATTACTTTTATGACTTATATCTGGCACTCGATACAACCCAAACCCCAAATTAGAGCAAGTGGAATGTTAGTGTTTGGTTTTAAACTATTTTCACATCTCTTTTCATTGGGGTTTCTTCAAGCTTCAGCCCAAACACACACAGGTATTAAATGTCTAGCCCAGCTGCTCTTTATATTATGGAAATATTTCAGGATGACCTGCAATAAAAAAAAGCCTATTCCCAAAGGGATGTCTCATTGGAAATGAGAGTAATAGTGTGTAGGGGTTTGCTGGAGCAGGACTGTGTGAAGTAGTCTAGGCAGCATTAAAAAATATGTTCTCGTCTGTTTCAAACCGAACACGTAAATTAGTTTTGGAAGATGGAGATAATACATTTAGAAAGATTTGATCAGAAATTCCAGAGTGGGATTTCAGAGGTCACTTACCCTGAGTGCTAAGGCCTGCTGTAGTGTTCCTCTCACACATGCTGGACTCTGTTGCCTGCTGCTCCAAACTGGTGGTGACCTGCAGCAAGACAATAACACATGATGGTCACACAGACACCAAAGCAGTATCTGTCAACAGAAAACACAGATTTACTTAATGCTCCTCTTACCACAAGTGAAGTTATTCATTTGAGAAACTACAGCTACCTTAGCTTTGCTTCTTTGCTTTTACAATTGAGCTATGAGGATAAAAACAGGTAATGGAAGCTACCACCACCATGACAATAATCTGTATAAATGATCACAAGTTTGTTTAAATTCACATGGAAATGTAAAGGGGTGTGTTGCAGTGTTAAGGCCTTGTCACTTATGCCTGACTATTAGGTTAACCCTAATTCACTCAAAAGAACTCTCTGCTTAAAGAAAATAGGTTTCAATCTTTAAATTCTAGACCAGTAAAAAGCAGTATTTACAAAACATAGCTCTTATAAATAGTATTTTTGGGTTCAATTGAACCCCTAAAACCAGCCCTACACCACCGGTCTAGTACTGGAAGACATCTTTATTTAGATAGGGGCTCCCAGATGATATTTTTCTGTATGTAAGCACTGTATGAAGCATTGTTAGGTTAAAAAGGTTACATTCATCCTATGTTTTCTTATTAATTATTATTTACATTACATTTACTTACATTACAAAGCAGCTGTTATACTGTCACCTAGTGGCCTGGATGTATCAATGATTTTGTACAAAACCTATTTCAAACATGGTCACCCCAATGTAGGGGACCCACTCTGTGGAGCATTGACTAGTTTACTCAGATATTAGAAAGAGATTCCTTTCTTCATGTCAGTTCCACATCACAGAAACAATCATTCATTCATTGTCTGCAACCACTTATCCAGTTCTGGGTCACTGTGTGTCTGGAGCCTCCCCGGAATCACTGGGCGCAAGGTGGGAACAAACCCTGGAGGGGGTGCCAGTTTTTACAGGGCAACACACACTCACACATTCACTCACATTTATGGATAATTTTTTGAGTAGTGATTTTGGACCGTGGGAGGTGACCGGAGCACCTGGAGGAAGTCCAGACGGATATGGTAGAACACACCAAACTCCTTGCAGACAGTCACCTTGAGTGGGGCGCAAACCCACAATCCCAGGACCCTGTAACTGTGTGACAGCGATACTACCTCTTGTGCCACAGTGCCTCCCTTTCCACTTACCACAGCATTGACCTTGTAGGTCAATTATTATCTCATAAGGATTCTGAATATTTTTTGTGTGAATGACTAAATCTGAGTTGAAAATGTATCAAAATGTTTTTACTGTTATATACTAAAATATCTATTGAAATGCACTGCATTTCTTCTAGAGAGACAATGAAAAAGCGAGGTGTATACAGCTAAATGTAAAGAAATAAAGCTCATTCATTTCTACTCCCAGATCACTGGAAAGGCTTTGCTTCTTTTTAAGACCTCCTGCACAACATGCTGATGGGATAAAAGTGTGTCTCTTGTGCAGTGGAGGAGGGCAAAGAACTCCACAGGAGGAGGGGAAAACAAAAGAAGAACATCTGCTGCTGAAGAGTCTGTAGCACCTTGACATCTGGCAACCCAGCAGTGCTGGCAACCCCATATCAGCAGGGGGCAATGTTGCACTCCTCAACAATAAACCCTCTCTGTTGACACACATTTGCTGCATCTTCAAGTACTTCATTAACCTATTTGAACAGGATAGAGACCAGGAATTACATAGATGTACTGAGACTTGAACAGACAACACAGTTTATAGTGCAAGCAGATTTATGAAGAGTGTGACAGATACACAAATGAACCAAAACATTAAGACCACCTGCATAATATACTTTTATAGAGGTGGCACATGTTAAATCTGTGTTCAAATGAGAGGTTGCACATGAGGTTTCTCAGCGTCACACTCTCGCCAATGTCCACAGTGCTTCATGGAGCCAAATGAAAAAGGACTCGTCAGACCAGACCTCATTCTTCCATTGTTCCAAATGGACTGGTGGTGTTGTGGGTATTCTGATCAGTCTCTGATCACTCTACACAACCCTATATACAACAAGGTGCAATGTAATGTATTTTTAGACTCCTGTATGCTTCATTAAACATTTCAAAATGATTTGTACCAAAGTCAGCATTTTGTCATTTCAGACCAGATCGGATAATCTTTGTTAAGCCTTGGGTACTCAACACCTTGTTGTTATTTGGTGATTTGTCCCTCTTTGGACCACTGTTTCCAGGTACTCATCGTGACTTACTAAGAGCATCCCATAAGCGTCCCTCTTTAATTCCCAATGATGTGACCACCACAAAGTCTTCACGCTTGTCCACTGCTTATGCATCCAACATGTCAACTATGATAGCCAACTGTTCTCTTGTTGCCTAATATAGCCCAGCAAATCTGCTATTGTGTGACGCGATAATCAGTATTATTCAAATTATCTACGTGATCTTAATATTTTTATCTGACTTTAGGCTGTCTTTTATGACTCTAAATCTAGAGAAAGAATTCAGCAAACCTGACATGGGTCACTGGCCTACTGTCCTATATCTTACACGTGAATGTATTTTTTTATTGTGGAGTTAAAACCTTTCCCTCCCCCTTTTTTATACTAGTGGCTATGGAGATCATGTTAAATAGTTTCTAACCCGAAGAGCACCTCCTCAGAGAAGGAGATAAAAGCTGTAAGAGAGCAGCAGCTGAAAAATGTTAAGGATCATTGCCTTACTGAGGTATAAAGCCTTAAATGGCCTGTTCTGTTTTGAAATAAGTGTCTGATGTACATTCAAACTGTATCCCTCTCCAGTTTATACAATGAATAAAACAGCAAATACAGCTAATATTTAATCCTTTGTTTTGTGATGTCACAGAAAACAGCAAATATACATGTATCTCCAGTTTCAGCCAACAACACGTTAATCCTGTCTGTGCACGCTGAAGTTATAAGAAGTGTGTAAGTGCGCTTTTAAGGCCCAATATGAATTAGAATATGATTTATGTATGACTTAAATGTCTTTAGAAAATGGTATATAAAGAAATCATGTTTAATACAAAGCAATAAACTATTTCCATATCTGGCATGTTTCCAATTATACCATATGTCTTACAGTAATGTCTGGAAAGCAGAAATGAAATACATTAGCTTGTCACCTGCTCCCGATTGACCGGAATATCACTGAGTCTAAAATTCTCTTATTCATTCACCTTCTATTACTGCTTCATCCTGATCAGCGTCCAGGCAGACTGGCTGTGAGAGGAAACCAGAGCACCCAGAGAAAACCCATGCAGACATGAGGAGAAAACACCAAACCCCTCACAAACAATGACCCAAGATGATCCCTAAACCTTGGAGCTGTGGGGTAGCAACACTATCCACAGTGTCACTGTTCCACTGCAGCCTACATGTGATTTTACTGTATATATATATCCATTGTTATATATAGTAAGGTGACTTTGACATAAAATTCTTCATAAATAAAACTTGTGTCATTTCAAGAGTATATATATATATATATATTTACCTTCAAGATCATATATATATATATAAATATATATTATGGCAAGCCAAACAGGAAATATTTAATGAACTTTCATTATATATATATCAGCATTCATTCTATATATATATCTGTGTTCATTCTATATATATCAAAGTTCATTTTATATATATCAGCTTTCATTCTATATATATATCAAAGTTCATTAAATATTTCCTGTTTGGCTTGCCATAATATATATATATATATATATATATATATATATATATATATATGATCAGGGTAGATGTTGTTACTCAAATCAGTACCTGCTTGTAATCCCTTAAAAAAGATGGCTGTTTCAGGTAGGGGCAGCCATAACCTACTGATTAGAGAAATAGGCAAGGGGAGTGAAGGAACAATGCTGTTTCTTCCTTCAAACCATTCAAGGAGAAATTACTTTGGGCAAGGTACATTACTCAAGCCGCTCTCTGTGTACAGAGAGTGGCTCCTGCCACTTCAGGTGTGTGTATGCTCACTGACCCTAGTGAACTAGTATGTGAGTGTGTGTGTGTTCACTGCCATGGATGTGTTAAAAGCAGAAGATACGTTTGATTTTCCATGGTACAATGACAAATAAATGCATGTTTCACATTTCAGGAAAGTGTTGCATTCATTCACTGCTTGGCTGCTCAGCCAAACTATCACGAGATTCCTCACAGAGCTTCCGAAGCACCACACAATCTGGCAGAAATAGAAAATTCCTTCAGAGATTTCCCTTTCATGGAAAACTCCATTGGAATAACCATCATTTGAATGAATATATCGCTTGTCCATTTTCTGTTATTAAACATACTGAAGTAAAAACCGTAAGCTTTAGCTGCAAGAGGTCAGCATCAAAGGGGTCAGCTGAGAAACATCAACTATCTGTGTGGCTAGCTTCAATCCACCCACATATTGCAGACTTGTGTTTAACAGAAGCTGGAAAAACTCTTTAAGCTGTAACGATGTTATTTTGCTAGTGGAGACCACAGTCGTAAAGCTGAAACAGGGATATGAACTGAAAAGTGTTTGGGGAGGAGTTCAGTGTGGCTTTTGGATGCATATGAACCTATACCCCCAAGTTGGATAGATCAATACAAGAAAAGGGTGGAGATCGGGTGGAGGTGGGAGCAAGTTTGTCCAATGTGGAAATGAAGTGAGTTTGCAGGGTATGTATAGAGCTGAGGGGTGTGAGTTTGGGCGTGGTTCTACTCCCAAAGTACAAAGTTAATACATAACTTCAGTTAGCAATCAGTGCCCAGTGAATTGATAAACTTATTGAGGTAATTCACTGTTATAACAAATACCAGCATAAGTAGAAATCTTTGAACCCAATAAGAACAAATAATGTCATGTTACAATACTTTAAATCTTTAAAGTAACTGTCCAGTCATTGATTAAACCCCTAAAACACATCTCTGTTCACTAGAATCACACATTAAGAAATTATTTCCAAGCAAAACAATACCTTAATGCCTTTGGTTAGTAAACGCAAACTATGAATATACAATTTTATCTCCACCCACCCGTCCATCACTCACCTGTATTTTGAAAGCTTGGTCCCTCAAGTTGACAGGATTGGTTGCATAGGTTAATGAAGTAAGAAACCTTGTGTTTAGGACAGTGAAGTGAAGACAAAATGCAGAGCCATGTCGCTGCCTGCCTATTTTACTTCTAGCTTACTGAAAACCTCACAATTGATTTTCACTGGAAGGGGGGTGTGAAACAATAAAATCTTATGAACGCAAGCATTATGATAATATTACATTGTTACGTCTATTGTGATTCCCACCCATGCTGAATTCCTTCTCATATTTCTTCTTGCTGGCAAAACAGATCTTCAAAACAGGGCTTAATCACTGGCTTGGTGATGAACTTGTAGCAGGTTGAGTGCCCCTCTGTGATTTGCCTTGCTTTCCTGAGCGAGCCAGAAGAAAATCATCAGTGAAAAGTGGGCCCTCGCTCTTGACGTGGAAGCTTATTTCTTTTTTGCTTCTTTTATTTCGGCGGAATGGAATTCCTCTGGACCGCATGGCCGCTGCGCCAAAAATTATAACCCATTACAAAAGCCACTTGGATTTAATTTTTTTTCTCCCCCCCAGCCCTCGAGTGCACAAGAAGAGCTCTTGAAGAGCCGAGCGTCGCTCAGATGAATAGGAGTAATTGAAAAGGAGTAACACTTTTGGAAGATTGGATATGCACATGACAGCAGCCCTTCTCAAAAATAGCGTCAGGGACAGAGGAATTCCTGCATGAACAGGACTGTGGTAATGCGGGTGATGTATTGGCAATATGAGGTTCCGTTTTCTACGGACCTCGCAGAAATGAAACTGTCATCATACTTTTTATGTGCCATTACATGTGACATGAGCTAGGTGCTCTCTAAGATTAGGGCATCAGAGGTCACTAACGAATGGGGTCAACTGGAGAGGGAAATCTCCTAGTGTCATTAATGAGAGCCATTTATTTCAGACTGCAGTCTCTCTCTCTCTATCTCTCTCTCTCTCTCCCCCTCACACACCCTCATACACCGATAATTGAATCTCCTTCACACTTGAATGGATCAGGACAATCATCTCTCAACCACAAATCTCAGAAGACAAACTGATTTTTGTACTGTCTTTACTCTGTTTTTCTTCATGTGATTATTCCTAGCATTGACATGAACAATATACAAAGCCTCTTTTCTACCTTAATTAACAGACAACCATATCTCAAAGATCAAACCAAGGCAATGTCCCTGTCCCAGTTGCCCATGATGCTTAATTTGCATGTTATCAGTCCAATCTTAGCTAGTCTGCATTGTGGTTTGGTTCCAGTTACAACATGTCTCATGGGGCCATACACAATCTTATAACAAGAATACACAATGGGGACAACTTCTCAAATATGTGAAATCTGACACTTTCAAGAGTAAAACCCTTCCAAAACATGCCACTGTTTTTTTTAAAACACCACTGTACAAATGAAAGCCTAGGAAAAACAACTAGCTTGCAGAACACTAGGCTTACATTAGTATTAACTACCACTCTTCACTACAGTCAAAAATATATTCCTACTTACCCTAATATGTGCTTAGGTACTTTTGCCTCAATCCTGTAATCTAAGGCTAAAGAAGCCTGTCTTGATTCTTCTACTACATTTGGGAGTAAGGGTGGAATTGTGTAAATGCTTTAATTGTGTTACAGTGACCAGTGTACACAAAACTGATTGGTATGTTTAAATGAGCTCTTCTCTCTTAAGGGCAGGACTGACCTCTATCCATGTTCAGGCAATTCAGGTAGAATGAAATATGCTCTTACCTGGCTGGCGGGGGTGTGGCCCACCACTGACTCATATGGAGGTGGGAGTTCTGAAGGGTACAGGGTTCCTGGGCTGTTGATGGGCACTCCGTATATAGCACTGAAGGGAGAGTGAGGGAAGTCTAGATGCAAGCCTCTGATGGGAGAGAGGACAGTGATTATGAAATGCATCCAACTGTATCTCATATTTTCAACTTTTCTGTACAGCTAGTAAGTTTTGCGGTTGTTGTTTTGGCTTTTGTTTTTCTTCTTTGAATAGTAGCTTCCAGTCCCAGTAATATGTATTTTCTTTGGGAAATTAAGCTTGTGTTAAGTGTATAATGATCAAGGCTTGCAGTTTTCATAATAATAATAATAACAACAATAATTATAATAGTAAGAAAAATATGATTAATAACTGCCACAACAACAATAATATTAACAATAATAATAACAAATATACATACATAAATAATAATAATAATAAGTAGTAGTTTGTTCTTCTTATTATTATTATTAGCTGTCTTTTTTACCACAAACCAACAGCAGGTGATTTCAGTTTGTGAGGTGTATGCTAAAAAAACACCTAGTAAATGTGTTACTTGTTTTGAGAAATAAGAACAAGATTGAAAAGTGTGATGGCTGAAGTGCATTGTTTTGTTGATGCTGTAATGCACTACTCGAAATATATTAAAACAGAGGGTGACAGCTCTGCATTGAGCAACACTTGCCTCCTGTATTTTTTCTCTTTATCAGTGCTTCTCAAACCTTTCCTCAGGGAGCCCCACAACTTTGCTCTAGTTAAACACACATTGGACTGAGCAATAATAAATAAATAAATTGTCATGTGCTGCTTTAAAGAGCCAAGAGCCAAGAGTAATTTTTTCCAGTGATTCTGTCACGACACCCAATGGCCTGGTTGTATCAGTGATTCTGCACTAAATCTCTTTTAGACATGCCCACTCCCATGTGGGGGAACCACTCTATGAAGCATAAACTGGTTACTGCAGGGACTGCAAAGCAGTTTCATCTCAACGTAATTTGTATATGTGCTACAGAAATTGGTTCATAATCAAAAGTGTCCACAGCAGATGTGAGTGTGTGAGTGAATGCGTGAGTGGGTGTTGCCCTGTGAAGGACTGAACCAGAGACCATACTCCTCTAGCCCATGTTTGGGACTAAGCATGCTGAATTGAGCTCATGTGAAGCAATTCCAGAGTGTTCCATTCCATGTCATGCTTTGTATAACAAAAAAGCTGTGAATGTCCAATTAAAAGATATATGTCCACAATGGGGAATTCTAGTAGCTCGAATAAATTTGCAGTGAAAAATGAAGAAATCTGATTAGGATTTTGCAGTCAAAAACCAAACCCAAGGATGTGAAATCTATTATTCTTTTTTCATTATATCAAACCTACTGAAGTATCCCATATTTTTAATTAAACTCCTTCCCTGTATTGCTGCAGGGTATTGGGGTGTAAAAGGGTGTCCCCATCAATCTCCCAGCGCTTCATGATGTCATGCTAATCAGGTGATTTGTAGCTAACAGCATATGTGCCCAGGCGCTTGAGCTTAATCTGAGTTTAAGGCTTCATTGGCATGCAGGCGTAGCCTAGGGCCAAAGAGACTCATCAGCAGGTTTTATGAGTGGACACAGGGCAGAATCGATGGTGGGTACACACTGGGCCTTGCACACAGCTGCTCTACAATGTGGACTGTCTGAGCAGCTGCTAACCTTTGCTAATTTACACTACAGCGAATTTGGCTCAAAAAGCTGCATAACAAAGGTAAAAACACCAGGAACTGTATCATATGAAATTTATATTGACTTGGTTTATACCACTCCAGACTTGGCAATTAAGATTCAGGTTTTATAGGCTTGGGTGCAGCTACCCAGCCATGCCAACCAATTTTATATAGAAGTGTAAGGCCTAAAAGTATAGGTTAGTTTGCATGATTTTTTAACAAACCCTTTTCAATTAAAAATAAATAAAAACAATCAAAAAATGTAAGTGTGGCTGATCCTTTAAATAGTACAGTTGGTGGGTACATATGTGTGGATATGTGTGTAGTTACTCTACCTGTGCCCCTCCAGTACAGGGGTGCAGGTGTACTCTGGTGGGTAGTATGGGGGTGGGGGAATAGGTGGAATGAACTCATCAAAGTCCAGCGTCTGGTGCAGGATGGTGCCGTGAGGTGTCATGCAGTCAGCGCTCAGGGCCCGAGCTCGGTGAGGCATGAACTGGAACCAACAAACACACACATTCACTTTGTTTTAGTAAATATGCATGACATCTTTCCTTTCCATAAGTAAAAATGCTGCCACTGCTAAGAGTGAAAGAAAAATTAATGGCCATGAATCAGCCATATCGTCTTTCTCCAAAGAAAAACATAAATCTCCAAAATAGTAACTTTATAGAAGGAAAAAACCTTCTTAACTTTCAATGGGAGTTAATGTGAAAAGATTTTTGGAGCATTTCTATTGGTCCATTCATCATGACATTTCCATACTATGTGAAAGACCACTGTTCTGTTCAAATGATGTAGTAAACTAAAACATGACAAACATGGATGCATGTTTTTCAGTGACAATATGCTACACTAATCTGAAATGCCTTTTAATGGTTCTATATTTCTTATCCATTTCATTGTTGTTCTTGGGATCGCGGTTGATTTGCTTTGTGAAATTTGTCCCTAGTGTGAATGTGTGAGTATCCCAGCTAATGTGGATGCATGTGATAATGTGTTCGTAGTCCCATTCTCTAGCCTAGATTAATTGGTGGATTGTGTCAAGAAGGGCATCTGATGTAAAAACTGAAACCCACATGGACAAACCATCCCTTCACAAACAGCCCCTCGGAGTGGGTCTCAAACCCACAAGCTCAGTACCCTGAAACTGTGTGACAGCAACACTACTTGTCTTGCAGTGCCACCATGAAAATCTTTCAATCAAATACTTTACAACAGACCTTAGCATCCATGGTCTGTGTGGTGAGAGTGAATACATTTTGAAAATCACCATGTTAACATTTTTCCATCCAATTCTCTTATTTAAAAAAAAACGCATTTTAAATTATATGGGCCCTTAAAGCAACAAACCAAATGATGAAATATTTGGTTTAGACCAGGGAGTAACATGGTTCATGCCTTTGAAGTTGCAGCTACAAAAGCAGAGCTGGGAGTGAACTGTTGTCACTGTTGTTTCAGTAGTTTTTAGATTTGTAACTTAATATAGAACTTGAGGTAAATAAGGTTGATTTGAATGTATTTGATTCAAACATAGTTCTACACTATTATTTAATTAATAAAATTTATCAATGCTATTTTTGTCTTTCAGTTTACTTTTTTTCAGCAAAAAAGTATGTCAATGTGTGGTATATTTTATTCATGAGGAAAAGATGTACACATTTGAATCAATTAAATGAAATGCCTGATTTCTGTAGAGGAAAGCAAAAAAAAGTACCAGTGGAGGAAAGTACCAGTGGAGGGAATGTGTTGCTTTTAACTTTGCTAATATACGTTTATTCATACATCTACCATAATGAATTCATCCTGATCAGGGTTGTGGTGGGTCCCAAGCGTTTGGCCACATAACCATAATGACATTATGACCAACCACCCAAATAATACTTTGCCCTGTGGAGGATCTGTGGGGGTCTTGATGATTGAAGAACACAGCGCTGAACAACAGATGGACTACAGTCTGTAATTGTAGAACAACAGTGTCCACCTTTACAAGAAGCTGATGAAATGGACCGTGGGTGCAAAAACAAGGAAGCATTTTAATGTTTCGGCTGATCGACATATAGCAGCAGAACTATGTAACAGTGTCACCTGCTACGATCATATTTTATGGCCAATCATATTTCACGTTTACTGTAAAACTCAATGCAGATTCGGAAGTGGAACGAGGTGTCATCCCGTACTCCACAGTGACTTTACATTTTTGAAATATTATGACTATAAATAAAATGAATTTAACTTCAAAATATTTATGACTTTATGACATGGTATGTAGATTTTGTTTTAGATGTTTTCTTCTCTGGCTGCAGTCCAGCCCCCCCCAAAAGACTGAAAAACTGTAAGCTGGCCCTTTGATTAAACAGTTTGAGGACCCCTGCTTATGTGTATTACTGCATAATTCATAAGTCATCTTACTCATTATTCTCATAACATATTGCTCTTTTAATGTCTTGACCTGACGGTTCTCATTTTGACACTTGGCTCTAGCCAATGTTTTTCAAGTGTTTCCATACCACATTCTCACATGGTTTGCTAACTTTAGGATGAAGAGTGTAGTCTCAAAATAAATTGTTTTCATTACATTTCCAAATATTTCATCACTCTGAACAGGAATATTATTGCTTATGAGTATTTTAACTTTGACTGTACACTTGAAGGTCTTTTTCATTTCGTGGTATGTTGAGTAGGCCGTGGGTAAACGAAGGTCTATAGCTACTCCCACAGTCATGACCCCTACACCCACACACACACACACACACACACATTTAATCTTTCCATCCCTGTGTTTTGAAAACAGAGCTTACATTCCTTTACTGCGATAATGAGACACTCAGAGATTCAGGAGAAAAAAGGAGGGAGAGAGAGAGAGAGAGAGAGAGAGAGACTAAAGTGAAATATTCAAAATTCATAACAGGATATACAGTATAATAATAATTATATGACATCTGTTTTTTTTATTTTTGACAATGCCAACTCTTCATACAGTTAACACAGAAAGGAGCCTGAATGCAAACGTGATGTAATGTCAATATACAGCATCATGAGAACAGTCCACACTAGACTTCAGTAAGCAGTGTGCTGTTTGCTCTGTATGCTGCAATTATAATGGTGTTGTGTAGTATTTATAGTCACAGGTGGAAAACTAAACCATGTTCCTGGCTGTGTTTTGCTCTGGTGCGTTTAAACAGTATTGTCTTTGTGCAGAGAGTGTGGCACTGGTAACCGTGGTGATTTCTCGAATTGTCACCCTGTGCCCTGAGACGAAACTAATCCCCCCACTTCACACACAGGCATGTTAATATAACACAGACCATACCCTCACACACACAAACACACCCACCCACCCACACACGCACCCACCAATACACATTCAGCTCTATTGCAAACGTTTGTGTACATTTCTGTGTATTAAGTGTATGCTAAGTTCTGTGTATGCTAAGTTTAATATATTAGGCATACAACAGGTGTTTCCACTTTAACACAAGTGAACTCAAATAAAATGACCACCAAAGCTCTCCTTGGATCATAACCAGTTTTCTGCAGCCACTATCACCATGGCAACACGCACATATCTGCATGCTAATTCAGTCAAATGATACTGTTTTACACTAGTTTTACACTAAGGCACAAAATGGTGCTTTCTATAAGTCAACATGTAAACATTCTGCTCGAATCAGGAGATCAGGGGAATTCAATGAAAATATTCTAGGTCCTAATACCAGCTAGATAATACACAAATATGCTTTATACGAACTAGCCTATGGTAACTTATGCTTTGTAGTAACTAGACATTTATCTTGCTTTCTGTTTAAAATGTAAGTGTTTTTTCTTTTAATCTCTGATTATGTTAGCTATGTGCTAGGTGGTTGCTGGCCTCAGTACAGTTGGGACATATGCTAACCCTCTCAAAGGTGATGTTCATGATTTTAATCCAACACACTTTTTATAAAATGTATAGAATGTTTCCTCACCATGTGCTAGCTTTCAGGTCTATATGTGCACTGGAAAGTGTCTGGACATTGCTCTATTTCTGCTCCATAAATGGCTCCATATTTGAAAGACTGTTAACGGCATGAAATTAAACACCTACTAAAACTTCCAAAAGAGTTTCTGTGTTAATTAACACAGTGAATAAAAACTTACATTATAATTTCAACTTCAGCTACAAACAATCTACAGTCAGTTTCTTACTGTTCCACCTTAAAAGATGTGGAGCTTCTGAATAAACACAAACAGGAGGGGTGGGTGTTGTTTCCCTGTGAGAACACTAGTTCTCCAGAATCTGCTATGTTTTATCTTTTAAGCACTATTTAAACTTTGCTTATATGCATTTCTGGTTAGGACATCTCTAGTGTACTGTTACATAACACCACCTCTATTCATACAACAGGCTTGGGGTCAATTCCCAGCTTGGGTAGGAGCAAATCTATGAAAGTCTTTGACCTATAAGCTGGAGGTGCTACGCAGAAGTTATAATGTAAGGGATATTGAAAGTCAGTGGCATCATCACAGAAAAATGATCCTCCTGTGATAAACATCTGTTACTGATGTGCCAGACAGATTAGGTAAAACAGTTCTATACTGCTATAAAGCGAAACTTTCATTTGATATACAAAAGGAGCTATTGGTTGTTTTAAGTTTTAAACAATTCATCTGGGATTAAGAAATTAAACACTTTTCATGTGTAGCAACAAAATTCTCCTATAGCATCACACTCTGTGTATCACCCTGCCACTGCGGAGCTTTTGTTCTCTACAAAAAGAGTAAAAATGTGTACACACACGCTCATAAATACACACTTGCTGTTCATAATGCACTAGCCCAGTCCCTACTGAACTCATCCAGCCAGGTCCCAGAATTTACAACAGTGGCCATAAACCTCCAAAGCCCACTTATATACAATATTAAAACTTTATGTTCCCACAAGTTTATTTCCTCACACATAAAAGCAGCTGGCAAATAAGGTCTCTGGAGGTATTATAAAACTCCGCTGTCCTCTGCCACTGCTTTGTCTGCTTTTCCCTCCACCAAGCATCAGAGTTCAGACTGCAGAGCTGAGGAAATCCTGGCTTGAAAAGACCCAGTGGTCAGCATTCTGCACCACACAGAAAAACTGTTCTTTGGGAGGTTTTGCTGTCTTGAGAAAGAAGAGAGTATCATTTTAAAAGATGAAACACAATACACAGAGATGACTCCATAACTGCATGACTGGAGAATTCATTTATTAATCCTATTAAATGCACAAAATACAGCTTCTGAAAGAATATTCTAGAAAGAACAGAGGATTAGTGATGCAAATTATGAGACCAATAGGTGAAGTGGGCTTCTATCGCCATTACACAGCAGTACAAAGTAATTTGGACTCCGCATTTAACCCATGTATGGCAGTGAACACACACACACACACACACACACACTCTAATAGCATATGTTGTTCCCAGTGGTTCCTGTTGGGAAACTATTTTGACTGTACTGGTTTTGATGGTATTTTATTGTAACCTGATGGATTACTTGATCAGAGCTTTGGCCAGTATCCACAGAAATGACTGAATTGGGGAAGAGAGGATAATAAAAATCATATCTGACGTCTAGATCTATCTAGCTTGAAATCTAGCACAGGATTCTGTAAATTCTGTAGCACAACCAAATATTTCACCTGTAAAATATCACCAAAATGCTTGAAGCCTGATATTCACTATGCACTGTGATCTCCTATTTGCTGAGGTCAAACTCTACCACAAAGATAGTCTGGAGATAAATCCATGATATGAAAAAATGATAATGTTCTGCTGTTGGTGACTGGATGATTTTAAACCTGAGATTTCAGAAACTGACAGGACTTTATGATAATTTGTTGTCAGTAGAAGAAGACACCACTCTGCTGCTGAGGAGCAAGTTCCATTAAACAATCAAAGAATATATTCACAATTCATGTTTTCAGACTCCGACAGCACTATCATGATATCCACACAGTCTAAACCCAACTTGCAGTAGCTGTGACACTACAGTGACCTTTACGTTTCTAGACCCAGTGTCAATTTTTACAGCTCGACATACTTTATAAGTGCATTTTGTAGTTTTACAACTGCAAACTGTAGTCCATCTGTTGCTCTGCATATGTTGCTAAGCCCCTTTCACCCTGTTCTTCAAATGTCATGCTCTCCACAGGACCCCCACAGAGCAGGTACAATTTCGGGAGTGGATCATTCTGAGTGCTGCAGTGGAGTGTTAGTGTGTATTGCACAGCTATGAGTGGATCAGAAACGGCAGTGCTGCTGGAGGACTTATACACCCCACTGTCATTGTTGGACTGAAAAGAGTCCACCAAATAGTAACATTCAGCCAACAGCATCCTATGGGCAGCATTTTATGACCACCGATGAAGAGCTGGAAGATGACTAAAACAAGCTGTGCAGCAACAGGCGAGCAACTGTCTCTGACATTACATCTACAAAGTGAACCACTAAGGTAGTTGTGTCTAATAGAGTGGGCAGTGGAAAGTGAACCTATATGGTCAGTGAATCTGATAAGATGGACTGTGAATGCTGATATTTATTATGGACTGATGAATGCATGGCCTTTTTCTTTGGGCCGGGCAGTGTATGTGACATATTTTATTTATGCGCAACTGCTGACATATTTCAGTCATGAAATATTAAATTCACTATCATTTTCAGTGTTCTGATATCAATGCAGATTGCATTTATTCAGATTATTTTTCATTTTACATTCTAAATCTGTGGAGTAATGTAAAACAGAAAAGAAATTACAATATTATTACAAGAAATCAGGAACTAATGTGTAAACTCCCTCCAGCTCCTCCTTACTGCTCACACAATCGCTTCTTATCCGCCCTGACACCCATGATATTCTGCCTTCACATAAAAGTGTTTTTTTTTTTTAACATTTCAGATGTTGGGCATGGCTATGACCTCATGAATGCCATCAGCTACATCCAGAATATGTGCTTATAAGGCCAGTGATCATACACCATTCTTCTTCATGCTGGGAGGTAGAGTGGGAGGACTTAGTAAAAAATTATCACTAACTCGCCTCATATTACAGGTTTCATAAGCAACTCTTGTTCATTCATTCATTATCTGTAACCACTTGTCCAGTTCAGGGTGGGTCCAGAGCCTACCTGGAGTCATTGGGCGCAACACACCCTGGAGTCCTTAACAGGGCAACACTCACACCTACAGACACTTTTTGAGTCGCTAATCCACCTACCAACGTGTGTTTTTGGACCATGGGAGGAAACCCACGCGGACACGGGGAGAACACACCAAACTCCTCACAGACACTCACCTGGAGTGGGACTCTAACCCACAACCTCCAGGTTCTTGGAGTTATGTGACTGTGACACTACCTGCTGCACCACCGTGCCGCCCCACTCTTGTTCAGAAACAGTTCGTTCTCAGGACAAATCTCCCTACCTGTGTATGTGGTTGATGGCTCTAAAATGTGATGAATATCTCACAGTATTAATTAGGGTTATGTAGTGAATAATGCATGTTTGACAGTTTACAAGGGTGGACCGCTCTGTTTTACTGTAAGGATTCATGCACTTAGCACCCTCATAAATCCATATGAGAGTAATAAAGTTTAGCAGAATATGTAGCGTTCATAAAACTCTCTGAATTAAAAAAATAAGCATTGCATTCAGTGTTTCACTATGTATTTTATTTGAGGCTTGTGCTTAATAATTGAAAACATACACCAAACACCCACATCATTAAAATTATCTCCTTGTTTCTACACTCATTTCTGTTCCTCTGCATACTTTATTATCCCCCTTTTAACTTGTTCTTCATTGGTCAAAACCCCCACAGCAACAGATGCCCTAGAGTCTGTAAATGTAGAAAAGCAAAGTGCACCTATTTGGTCCATGGAGCTAATTCAACAGACCGTGAGTGTAGAAAGCAGGAGGATGTTTCATTGTTTTGGCTGATCAGTGTTCATGTTTGTGTAATCAGAGAGTGCAGGTGATGGCTGATGTTCCTGCCATCCAGATCTTTCGTCCACTGAAAACCTTATTAAGTGCTCTATATGTCAAAGAAATCCAGCAAGGCTGTGCAGCTGAAGACTTTCATATAAATGTAAAAAATGTAAAAAATTATTGTTGAGGTGTGGTAAAAAGAATCCCCTGGTAAACATGCCCCTGCCCCAGTTGCCTTGGATCATGTAGAAAGCATATACTTTAGAATGAGCACATATGGATTTGATAAGGGCTCCTACTGTCATGATATTTTTGGAAACTAAGACTTAGAAAATAACAGATTATACCACAGATTATATTAGAGATGGCATGTTTACCACTTAACTGTACCCATCCTTCGTACATAATACAGTGGGACAAATTTAAGTGCAGCATTGCGATGCATGCACACACACACACATACACACACAAACTTACCATCTGCAGTATATCAGTGGAGACCATCTGCATGCAGCACATGGCTGTAGCAAGAGCGCACACAATGGTGGAGATGACATTCAATGCACACACACTAAACAACAGCTCCTGCAGAGAGAGAGAGAGAGAGAGAGAGAGAGAGAGAGAGAACATAGTTAAACAACATTATGAGGTATTTTGGGGGTGAGAAGAGAGAGAAGAAAAGTGTCATAATGCTGTCCCTATTAATACTAATGCACAATCATCAGTGATTGTAGAGATAACACACACAGTGAAGCAGAGCCTAGACGCTGTGATGAAAATAAACATTAATAAATAAAATGTATTCTATAACATGCTCTATTTACATTCTATATAATGTTTAATTAAATAAAACAAACAACAAATTATACACATTTAAATCATCACTGTAAAAAATCTGCTTTATCTGTAATGTATACTCCTAAAAATAAAGGTGCTACAAAAGGTTCTTTGAGTGATGCCATAGAAGAACCATTTTGGTTCCATAAAGAACCATTTTTACTAATTTGTTTAAATGCGTAAAGAACGTTAATATCGAGTAATGGGTTTTAAACCTTTAATAAGTTCTCCACAAAGGACATCTACTCTATTTGAATTCATTCGTTCATCTTCTTGATCCTGATCAATGTCATGGTGGGTGCACAGCCTACCATTGGTTATAAGGTGCTATACTCTGGACAGGGTGCCAGTCCAACCAAAATAAAGAGGTAAATCTTTTTGGCCTAGATGAGTAAATAAGGCTGACTGAGTCCCTCTGGAGGGAAAAAAACCCAGAGGTCTTTCCTATTGCAACAAATAAAATTAGCTGTTGTCCCGGCCAAGACTCCAACATTCCTCCAACGCCTCATCTGACACCATAACACAGACATGTCACTTACTGCCTTTATGATGATGAATCTTTCAAGATATCGCACTTCTTAATGAGCACTTAAGGGAAAACGAGCCGGTCATCATGACACACACCGCTGCCTTTTAATGGCCAATGAGCTTTAGAGAGCAGGTGTGGAGATGTGGGCTCAGAGTCATTATACAGGCCCAAGCTGCGGCCATTTACCAGTGCTTCCTTTTACCTCAATGCCAATAAAAACACATGCAATCTTATAACGTCACTCCATAATAAGAGGAGACACTATGTATTTACAGTTCATCCAGTTAATATATGCTATTAATGCAAGCTCAAACACCTGCCCTTTGAAACTGACCGAGATGAATAAGGTAGAAGGTGACAGATAAATTGTTTGACCTAAGTGACCATGAAAAGGCATGAGATTTTATGAGGGTGATAATATTGTATAAGAGCACGCTGTCGTTGTTGTCATATATAATGGCAGTACGCTGATGAATCTGTCTGCTGACCCTGTCCAGTGGAGAGCTGTGTATGTTCTCTGTGACATAAGGGTTTATAGATGATTTTATATTACAGGTACAGTGAAGGACGCTCTGAATCTCCAACAAATTCAGACTTGGCATTAGCACAACACACCGTGGCCACAGAATATAGAGAAAGTTGAGGTCAGCAAGGACCAACCAACTTTGGATTTGAGTGAACAACATTTGATTATAAAAGGGAACTATCATAAACAGATTTCCCCTAATTTCAAGTGGCTCTGTGCTTGCTGAGTGTAAACACCTCTTTACTGTTGATTTAAGAGGACATATCAAGAAGAAATAAAAAGGATTTTTCAGTGTGTTATTCTTTTTGATGGGCTGCCAGGTCTGAAACCACAGGATAAAGTCAGTTGTTCTGATTTTAATATTGTCCCTCCTTTTCTGAGTCTATCCAATCACAGCAACCAACACGAGCAAAACCAATCAAAAACCTGGTGAAAACAAGTATGGAGAATAAATAGCACCAATAGAAAATCACTAGAAATCTGAGCTTCTGCTTCATGCTGTGGCTCATTATCATTTAAAGGAACAGGCGCTGAAACAGTTAAACAGCTAGAGCTGTTAAGACTGTGGGGGGAGGGGGAGAGGGCTGTGTGGTTTTATTCTTGTGGAATTTTGTACAAAGCATATTACAGATGTTTAATTAACACCCCAGGGAGCTGTGTTAACTTGTGGAAAGTGGTACACTATGTACTCTTTAAAAACCCCATCCTTCATATATTGATTGCTCCATGCAAACCTAAGCAACAGTATTCTTACTTATTTACTTAAATTAACTACAACTGCATTGGATAAATGCATTGTGCGTGGCGGATATCACAACTGTCGAAACAGCCACATGATCTCAGACCAGTGGTTTCAGACAAAACAGTTACAAGTTTGGAAAGCCCATCTGGACTAAGAAATAATAATATTTTATAACATCACTGAGAATCCCATCTGTACTGTCACTTTAAATTATAACCCTAAACATTAAAAAAGGCTGAGTCAGAAAGTATGGTGTTGATCACATGTTGCTGGATTTGTGATGACACCACCACACCACAGCATAGCCCCCCTGGGGAGAAGGCGCTGTGTGCATGTGTGCACATTTGTGTGTGTGTGTGTGTGTGTGTGTGTGTGTGTGTGCAGAACTACTAATACTTATTGATAAAGTACGGACCAGTCTCCCGCAAATGAATGGATGTCTATGAAATGGTCTCACAGTGTATGAAAACAAACCTGTGTGTGTGGGTGTGATAGCATGCAAACTCTCGAGGTCAGACAGGAGGCAGAGCTGTCACTTCTGGCTCCGTCTCCTCTCCGTCCAAACCACTAACATCAAACCACACAATTACACTGCACCCAGCAGACCACACAGTTGCCCCACAAGCTGCAGACTCATTTAACAGGCTACAAAGTTAGACGACTAATTAACTTCTACGTTTTATTGATTTTTGCCTATGATGTCTATAGTTGGGATGTGTGTGTGTGTGTGTGGTGTGGAAATGTCTGTTGCTCATCAGTATCTCATGAGCTTCTTTGATTCTTGGATTGACTGAAATTATTCAACCAATTAGGTTTAGAGTGTGCACAATCGATTGAACACAACATATTTGTACAGGAAATACAAAACACCATAGAGAATATTATCGATGGGGAGTTTTTAGTCTGAGCCAAGAAGCTCATAAGCTATGCAGTGTAACGTTTGTGTACACCTGGAAAGGAAGAGTATTAATAAAATGTTTATTTTGCTGCGGTAACTACAGGATGGAAATCAACTAATAACTAATTCGCAAAAAGCATATTGGGAAATGTAGTCCATTGCACTGCTGAACAGGCCAATATTAATACATACAGTCATTGTTTAGAGTTACACAGAACAGGTTTTCCCAGTGCTGACAAAGGGTTCAAATGTATACACACACACACACACACACACACACACACACACACACAACACAAAGGGACACACAATGACAAAAAATGAATAGAGGGATATAAAGACCCCCAGCACTGGGCTTTGGAGTATGGGTTGAAGTGGCATTTGTGGCTCAGAACTAATCATCCAACATCAGTACCTGACCTCACTAATGCTGTCTTGGCTGAATGCAAACAAATCCTCACAGCAATGTTCCAGCATCTACAGTAAAGCACTCCCAGAAGAGCAGAGATTGTTAAGCAAGAGGGCGATCAACTGCTCTGATTTTAAAAATAAATAAATATTGGGGGTTGGTTCTTTCATATAAATAACTCAACTAAACATGACTGCTGAAACAACAGAAGTGCACTAGCACTTTACACATCACTTCTAAAATCATGGGGGAGATGCCTCAGCACATTTTTTTATTAAGTTCTGACCACTTATTGAAAAAAAAAAGAAAGAAAAGGAAAACATATAACAAAAGCCCACCTTCTCCCTTAGGGACCACTGACATAGAGCCACAAACAGGCGATCAAACTGAGTGGCAGCAACAATTTAATTCTTCATATCAGCTGGAGTGTTTAATGACTGCGTAAACCAGAAAGTGAAACCTGAATGTGGAGTGTGGGTAAATTAACAGCACCTTTTAGGTCAGGGCAGTTTTGTTTACCACAGGGCGATTTTCAAAACAACATTTGTTTTCCTATAGAGAATGAGAGATGAGACCCAGAATTCCTAATATGGAATATTCCTAATATGAAACAGGGATGCAAATGCAGCTCTGTTCATATGTCACTGGGATGTAAAATGCAAGTCCTAAAATCTGAAGTCAGGGCCAAAGTTCGTGTTGTAAGATCTAAAGTCAGATTCAAGGTGAAAGTCATTGGGGCGTTTTCACACTACAGTGTTTTCTCTGTACACTGGTAAGCTTGCTCCATGGGTTTGGTACGTTTGGTCAAGTATGAAAGGTTTTCAGTCCAGAGCAGCAATCTCTGGTCCATTTTGAAAGGCAGGGTTTGGGTTTCATGTCTACGCTTTTAGAAAAGGTACTGTATTGGTCACTGTATACGTTATTGGTCACTAAAGGTACAAACAGTGCAAATGTACCTTTAAAGGTACAACAGTGGTTTTAAAGTCCAGTTGTGGTCCGTAAAGGTACATTACATTATCTTCTCTAGAAGGAGAGGTAAATATCTGAAAGATTTCATTATTGATTGATGTAAAATAAAAGTAGGGCTGCAAATATTGGATATTTTTGGAATTGAATATTCTGATGATTTTTTTTCTTTGATTAATCAATTGGGTAAAGCATACTGTTGTGTTTTTAAACGACTATATGAATAGTGTAATGCTTAATGAAATGCCTCTTAAAATGAGCAAGTAATTGGCTGTTATTCATGTAGCCATAAATTAATTTGTCCACCTGTTGCATTTATTATTACTGCCTTATATATGGGGAAGGTGCGTTTTGAGATGTAACCTCTCAGTGTGTGTGTGTGTGTGAGTGTGTGTGTACACGCGCACACGCCCGTTGCTTTCAGTTCGGGCATTGATGAACAACTATTATGGTAGGCCAGGTCCGTTTTTCAGTGTACACACTTCATTGTCCGCTTTAGGCAGCGTAAAATGTCCCCACACTTCAGACATTCTTGGCCTTTTACACACATCTTTATCTTCATTTTCTGACATTGCCATAGCGAGCACAATAAATCGCTCCGCTTTAAATCTTTGAAATGCGCGTCAGTTATAACAGTCCGTGTAAAACAATGATACTGGAGCTTAGCGGTTATTGTGACCAGATCTGAGATTGTGAAAAAGAGGACGTTTACGTTTCGGCATAGCTGCTCGAGATGAGGGTAGGTACATGAGCTTTGCCTGACGGAAACAAGGACTACTGACGTGCAGACTGACCAATTAAATGTTTACAGAGAAGGTTATCGACCAATAACGGTAGCTCTACAGTCAGACCGTCCAATCAGAAGATTTTAGGCTACTTCACCACTCCCCCTTCTCACTCAAACGAACCAATCGGAGTAGGGGAGGGCGGGACTAGTTTTTGAACGAAACGCTTCTCGAAATTTTATGTAAGCTCTAGAAAAACAAAATCCCGGACATTTGTGAATTTTCGCCTGGATATTTTTAAGTCTAAAAAAGAGGACGTCTGGTCACCCTATTAGCGGTAGTCTACAAAGCGGGAGTGATACAATAGAAGAGACATTTAAAATAGATAGACTTTGGTGAGAAGAATTAAATTGCCTCAAACATTTTTAGTAATTGAATTATTCGTGTTACCCGAATCATCGTTTCAGCCTTAAATAAGAGAACACTAAAGTCCTGGAGATGAAATGGGACAATAACACACCTTGACCCTTTAAAGCCAAATGTATTAAATATGATACATGATATTTGGAGGTGGGCCTTTTTTCATCTAATGAAAAAAAAAAAACATCTTACATCCTTTTTGGGGCAAGTGTAGGAATGATGTGGAAGCATTTCCATGCATTTACCAAACGATTACAAAATTATTGCTATCATCATGAAAACACAGGAGAACATCTCAAGAATTTGGAACAAATGTGAAAACATCTCAAGACTTGAAATAAGATCTAAAGCAATTTCTGAGCCACGAGTTATAGCCTAGGTTCAGTCACGAGTCACTCAAGGTCTGAACTCAGAGCTGAGTTGTGAGTCATAAAATCTTAATCTGAATCAAACTGGGAGTCCTACGATTCAAAACAAGAATTGAGATGTGAGTCATAAGCTTAATTCTGAGTTGAGTCATGAGCCTGTGAATTAGAGTCACCCTCTCTACTGATAACAAACACAGTATCACCCACTGTAAACACAAACAATTTAAAAGATATTGAATATGAAAAGGCTCCGTGTCCCGTTGCCTCAAAGAGTCAAAAGGAAGCTGCCATCAGTGTGAGCGTGGCTAAAGCGCTCAGACACCACCAAAGGAAAGCGAGCGGGAGCAGTAATTAGGGCTGCATAACTAATGATCCCTGAGCCTCATCTGCATATTATTTCGCAGAGACTGGTGAGGAAACACACAGAGACATTTCCAATAAGGCTGTGGCTCTTAAGAGCAGCGTGTAATTCCCACTCCACTAAATGGGCCATGCACTCGCTAAATGTCAAAACTAATGCAGTCGGAAAATAGAGAAATCCCTGGTGGGACACACTGACTGTATGTGTGTGTGTGTGTGTGTGTGTGTGTGTGTGTGTGTGTGTGTGTGTGTGAGAGAGAGAGAGAGAGAGAGAGAGAGAGACAGAGAGAGAGAGAGAGAAACAGAGAGAGAGAGAGACAGAGAGAGAGAGAGAACTGAGCCCTGAAATAATTTCTCGTCACACTCCTAATGCTATATATTCATGTAAAGTGATGCTGAGATGTTAAATACTTAATGTTGTACATATCGTTGGCAAATAAGGCCACATTATACGTATAGCAAATCACCATACTGCTGAAAGTAATGATCTTGGACTGAAAATGATGACTTTGTTCTGTTTTTTTTTTTTTTAGAAAAAAAGAAAAAGAGGGATAAGCTATGTATATAGACCTTGTGCTTTGGATTTTCCCCCAGGAACACCTCAGGGTATGATACATTCACAGTTTCTCATTATTCTGTGCTCTCCCATACAGTACTATATAATGACATACAGATCACAAGCACAGGATAAATGATGCATTAACTATACCTTGTTTGTTCATATTTCATTGTTATCCTTTATTACAATAATGGTTCCCACATGGATAAAATATATTACATAAACATTATTTTCAACAATAGTGGTGCAGCAGGTAGTGTCGCAGTCAGATAGCTCCAGGGGTCTGGAGGTTGTGGGTTCGATTCCCGCTCCGGGTGACTGTCTGTGAGGAGTTGGTGTGTTCTCCCCGTGTCCGTGTGGGTTTCCTCCGGGTGCTCCGGTTTCCTCCCACAGTCCAAAAACACACGTTGGTAGGTGGATTGGCGACTCAAAAGTGTCCTGACTGACACTGAATGTGACTGTGTGACTGAATGTGTGTGTGCTGCCTAAATACTTCCACCCACTGCATATATTATTTTAGCACGAAAACTTCATGCACACATTTGTACATCAAATTTGACTTAAATACCCATCTTTAGGCCAGATATGGTGTGGGCATTTAAACAGCCTCTGTATGCCCCTGGGTGTGTCATAACTAGTCTTAAGAGAGAGCCTGTAAGTTGCCTATGGCTGTAGTGTGCATTTGTGTATTGCTGAATGGATGAATACCTACATCTGTCTAACAGATGTGCTGGCAGAGAATAATTGTCCTCAGAGACACAGAGGACTTGCGTTTTAACATGGCAAATCAGGCTGAAATAACGAAGCTGCAGCACTAGCTGTAAGAAAAAGGGTTAAAAGGGTGTTTGAGCCTTGAGCTGACTTGCCGACAGCCAATCAAAGGTCAGGAAAGGGCACGGCCACTTTTACAGCTTATACACTGAGCTGAGGCAGGGAACAGAAGCATTAACTCCTCTATGACTCTGTACACACTGATTGCTAAATGTGTGGCCAAAGGCAAAATGTGAGGAGAACCATTAATATCCGTGCATGATCAAGCAGTTCAAGCAACTGTGTGTAAAATTAATATTGTATTTGGCCCCTGAGGGAGGGAGTGGTGTATGTGAGAATTGTAAGTTGTGTTTAGAATTGTAAGTTGTGTTTAGAAGAGAAATGTGCAGACAGGATGTAGGTTCACGTTTCAGCTGCGGTGGGAGGTCAGGGGTCTATTATAATGCAGTAAGAAGAGAGTCACATAGTTCTACTTCTATAGAAAGTCTGGTATCTTTGAGGTTGTGTGATAGACCAGAAGTAATGTTGTGCAATATTGCAGTAACAGACTACACTACACAGAAGGTACTGGAGACATTTGTGTGAGCATACAATCTCAACTAAGCACTGATAAGGTCAGGAACCAGCAGCCATAGGACTTTCCCATAGGGTTTTTCATTTATTGTCTGAAATGTTGACCAAGTTTAGGCTTGTGGTGGGTCCAGAGCCTAGGATTAGAATTAGAATCACTTTACTGGCCACTGGGCTTGCACACAGAGGAATCTGTTCTCCGCATTAAACCCAATAGGTGCAAAAGGGCACTTCAGTCATGACCTGCCAGGTCTGGGGATCGAACCGGCAACCTTCCGGTTACAACCTACCCGGAATCACTGAGCACAAGGCAGGAACACACACTAGAAGGGGCACCAGTCCATTGCAGGGTGACACACAGGAGCATGGGAGAAAACTGTAGCACCTGGAGGAAATCCATGCAGACAGGGGAAGAACACAGCACCCTCCTCATAGAAAGTGATCCAGAGCGGGGCTCAAACCCACAACCACTAGCTGTCACCCCACTGTGCCGACCTACATAAGGATTTTCTTATGGAAATTGTCATAAGCTCTTACATTTTTCCTTAAGCATTTCCTTAAAACTGTTAAATGTGATTACACAGCCTCAGTGTCTGTAAAAAAAAAACTATTGCTCTCATTAATTTGTGTAATTTTTGTCTCAGACTCGAATAAAACAAGTAATGCCTGCATATCTCCAACTTTACTACGTCCACATTACAATGTCCCTAAAATATATTTCAGTAGATGGCTTCTTAAAGTGTAATTTAAAGCCGTCAATTCCTCACGACAATGTTTAAGCATGTAGCCCGATGCCATCCCAGAACAGGAGAGGCTGTTACTTCCACGAAAAGGGGACAACTTCCCTGTCAATAATCTTGATTTTAGAAGAAATCTGAGTTATTTGAGCAACCCTTTTGCCATATAGTGTACTGCCCAGCACTAACTAGAAAGTCAGAAGAAACATTTGTCTTAGATGTGTGGAGATAGAAGACATCACTAAGGTCCTGCTTCATAAACATTCACACCAGACATGGGCTGACCACTGACCTCTGTGTTTGCGCTGGTGTCATGCAGCAGCAGAGAGATATACAACTGTGTGAGCTGGCTTGGAGTTAGGTAGAGAAACATTAGAGCAAAAACAAATAAAAATATAGAAATAAATAGCTGGGTGTCATATATTATTTAGGATACTCTTGTAAAGTATGGAACTGGAATAGACTTAAGTCCAGAAGGTTGTCAATAGCTGCTTATCCAATGTTTCTTTTGGAATAAAGGCTATTTATAGGTGTTGGGAAGGCTTTACAATAAATATTGCAAAATTGCTGTGAGGATCTGACTGCATTCAGACACAGGAACCACAGTGAAGTCAGGTATTGATATCAGATGAGTTCTGGACCTTAAAGGCACTACCAACACATCCCAAAAGGGTTGGATAGGGCTTTATCAACCGGTTCAACAGCCCAATGCTGAGGATGGGGGGCTTTATACCCCTCTAGCCAACTCTCAACACTGAGCATGGTGATCTTAGTCTCCTCCTGCAGCTGTTCCATAGCATTCCATTTCTATTGTCAATATGTTTCTAAGACAAGATTAACCTCAGTATTAATTTCATTACAAATTCTGTGTGCTGGAACACAGAGTCAATGGGTGTAATCTTTCCTCTGCAATATTAATGTCTCATTCTGAAGCTCTGTTTTATTATGGATGCTATTTATTAGTTTAACAAGAGTAACATTTCAGAGCTCAAGAAATCCAGTAATCCAAAAAGCCAGAATTATTATAGGCCTGTCAAAAAAGATTCTTCAGTCAATTTGAGCTGTACGTATAATGAAAATTCTCTATATCACAATAGATTAGATTTTGATTGATTGTCTTTCGGTACACAGCATGAGCTGGATCTTCTTCACTATTTTCTGCAGATCTTTCTAATGCATCAGGCTTTTAAATCTCTCCCGCCGATAAAGCACGCAGGGGATGAAAGGAATGATGAAACTAAATTGTTTCTTTCTTCTTGAGTACACTATGACACGCATTAGAAAACCACTGTCCTGATGTCACCACAAAACAGATGCACATGCACAAAGAGCATTTTGGAATGTGTTGTCAGGAACTATTGTAAAAAACTGTACAAGATATTTTAACAGAAGATATCAGCAGAACATATTCAACAATATTCCTAAGGAAATGAAAAAAAAAGCATATAAACATGTGGAATAGTTTAATATTTATTTAACAATCAAAACTATAAAGGACTTGGCGAACAGAAGTGTAGCAATTGTGAACTGATGTATAATACACATTTTTGTTAGCTCTCCAGTCTGTTTATGAAGCCACAGTGTCTGTAAATTAGTAATAAAACAAATGGTCTCTGTTTGGTATGCTAGGTTCTCTCTTTCTCTCTCTCTCTCTCTCTCTCTCTCTCTCTCTCTCTCTCTCTCTCTCTCTCTCTCTCTCTCTCTCTCTCTCACATATACACACACACACACTCCTACTGTAAACTAAAATCTAAAACTGCCTCTGGAGTTTAAGAAAATGGCGAGAACTCCTAACGTAACAAACCAAGCTGAGGAAATTACTTTTTTTTTTTTTTTTTTGGTGATATAGCCTTAATTTTGCTATTTTGGATCACTTAAGGTGGAAATGTCTCCAAACTCAGGAGATGGTTAATTGCATTACTGAAAGTGCTACAAGACTAAACAACTTGAATAACAAATGAGTTTCTGTGGTAAGTCAAACAGTGAATATAAACTTACAGACAAGTTAATCTTCAGCCATATACAGTAATTCTTTTCCCCCTCAAACACACAGTTTCACCTTAAAAGACACAGAGCTTCTGAATGAAAACAAGCAGAGAGAACTGCATTTCCCCACAATTGTACACATTCCCTTTAAGTGACAGTAGTTTTTTGAAGTATATTTGTCACATTAGCATGACAGATCCTCATGCAGTGCCATCTGAGGGCTCAAAGTGAAGCTTATTCAACAGTGGTTTCTAGCCTTGCTATACATAGCCTTTTTTCTGCAAAGGCTAAGCATTTGATGAATACTCTTTTATTGCTTTTCATTTCATCATCTAAATGTAGAATGCTTACAAATTTTGAAACTTGAATATTCTATCAATTTTAAACTCATGTTTTGTCACTTTCAAAAAGAGGCTAATGAGTGAAAAATGAATTTACTAAGAACCATCAGGATAAAAACACCAGGGTATTATATTTATCTGTTGAGTGTTTGCACCCCCCACCACTTGTACTTATGCCCCTGTCCTGGATAGATGCCCCACAGTTTGAGAAAACCCAGCTGTAACGTAGACGAAAATATGGCTGTGTTCACAAAAGAGGCTAAGGTTCATTCCCAGACTAAACAGGAACATTAGACTGTATCAATAAGAGTACTTGGGCAAGACTCCTAATTCTGCATTTGTCTGCCTCAGTGGCATGATTAACACTGTAAGTCACTCTGAATAAAATCATCTGCCTAATACACAAATGTATATATTCACTGACGTGTAAAACGTAAGAGTGAAAGCCTGGAAGTGTGCCTGCATGAAGGGCCTTTGTAGTATGTGTCCCTATATTTCTCTCAGTCATACACACCTTGAGACGCAGGCGGATGGTGTTGCAGTCCCTCAGTGGGTTGAGCTTCAGTGTCTCTCCCAGGTTGCTGCAGCTGGAGCTGTGGTGCTGCAGCTCGCAGCAAACACACACGCCATCACTGTCGAACTTTATCTGTCAGACAGACGGGAAACACACACACACACACACACACACACACACACAGCATCACTGTCAGAGTTATCCCCAAAGGTGACACCAAAACATCTCCCCCATCAGGCGCTATCCATCACCAAACACACCTGCTCTAGCGGTTTTACTGCGGCTAAGAGAGGACAGACCGGGGTTCAGAACACGGCCAAACAACTGCGACAGTGTGTACAACAGATACAGTGCTTAGAACAAGGTGCCTCAGTTTGACCCAGATTACAGAAAAGCCAAGCCTGAACCCTGCCAGCCAGGGTTAATTGAGCTGAGGAAACTACTCCATTAATACTGCAGTCATTCAGCACACTCTCTGAGGACAAAGAGAGAGGGAGACGGAAAGAGAATGGACACACATTAAGAGTGGGAGAGAGAGAGAGAAAGACAGAGAGAGAGACACAGAGAGAGAGAGTAAGAGAGCAAAAGACAGTATGTGTGTATGAAAGAAAGAGCATTGACAGAGTAAAAGGAAAAACGAAGAGAAGAAAAAGAGAGGTTGATGAGACATAGATAGATAGATAGATAGATAGATAGATAGATAGATAGATGAGGAAGACAGAAAAAAAGAAGTACAGAGGTTACAATGAGAAATTAAGTAGATAGAGAAAGAGGGGCAGAGAGGTGTGCAAAGTAAACTAGGAGAGGGAGAGAGACATCAAGGAAATACAGGGAATGTATTGAATCTGAGAGAGAGAGAGAGTGAGAGAGAGGTAAAGAGAGAGAAATGCAGAAATAGCAACAGATAATATGGATATGAGAGAAAGATAGATCGAGAGAAAACTACAGAGAGTGATGATAAGAAATGAGTGAAATAGAAAAAAGGGAAAGAGGAAGACAATGAGAAATGAGGAAAGTAGAGAAAGTGATACAGAGTAAGATATAGAGAGGGACGTAAAAGACAAAGTGAAAGAGAGAGACAGAGTGAGAGAGAGGGAGGTAGAGAGAGAGAAAGATGGCGAGAGAGTTTGTTTATCTGTTGGTAAGCCAGTGGAGGAAGTTATTGGCTGCTGTGGAGTGTATGAGCCCCAGGCTTGGGGCACCACCATGGTGCCAGCTATCTGTCATTCTACTGAGTAAAGGACTGGCACAGACGGCGCTGTGTGTGTGTGTGTGTGTGTGTGTGTATGTTTATGTGTGTGTTAGTATGTATGCGGGTGTTTCCTATTCTATTGTTGTAGGATTAAAGCGGACTGTATCCTGCACTGAGCCCGGTTCAGCGGAGGTGACAATCCGCCTCTGAGATATCATTGTCACGTTTCCATGACAACAGTCGGGTTTTATGAGGCACGTCTGCTTCCAACTTCCTGTGCAAAGCGAGCATTTAGACCCCCTCCAGGATCTTAATGCTTTTTCCCAAGAAAGCTATTTGAGCTGGGATTCCCTTTGTTGTTATGTATTTATTTATTTGATTCATTTATTCCTGAATCTTTTTTACAGTTTACAGTAGGAGTGTGTGTGTGTGTGTGTGTGTGTGAGAGAGAGAGAGAGAGAGAGAGAGAGAGAGAGAGAGTTCAGTAGGCTCTCAGTCAGATAATGAACTAAATAAGTGGTTCATGATTTTAATAAACGTTAGCTTAGTGCAAAACAAACCTAAAACCCCATGCAACCTAAATTCATTTTGTGTAGCAATGCATCCTTTGAGGCAGCAAGGTGGGGTCACTATCACATAGTTCCAGGATCTCAGATTCTCTGCTAGAGTCACTGTCTGTGAGGTGTTCTTCCTGTGTCTGTGTGGGTTTCCAAAAGTACATATGGGCAGGTAGACTGTCTGTGTGAAATAGTCCATAGTGTGTGATGCCACAGTGTGTGATGCCCTGTGAGGAACTCGTGCCTAGTAGAGGGTGTGCTCCTGCCCTGTGCCCAATGATCTTCTGCTGTGACCCTGATCAGGATGAAGCAGTAACGGAAGATAAATGAATTCTCATTTTAATTTGCATACTGATCTCAGATGGGAAAAAAAATCCCAGAGGGATTGTGATAGAATAAACTACATTCGGAACTGTGTCTGTGGCTACTCCAATTCCCCTGAAGATGTGTCCTCAAGTCCAATGCTACATTTTCAAGAAGAATTCAAAGTCAGACAGGACATGTCTGGGATGGGAAAAACATTTCTGTCGATGGGGAATTGGATCCAACAGAAGGTAATTACAGCAATTCCCCACAGTAGAATTATACAATTACAGAAGTATTAAAGTCCAGACGAAATCAGAGGATGTGGTCCCGTAAGACTGTTCCAAAGAAAGTTTCTCTTGACAGGTAAAAGAGGTGCTATTGTTCTAAAAATCATTTACTTAAAGAGAAAATGAAGCCAAGAATATTTCAAATCAGCTCAGTGTTTGACCTACTGTGTGTGGCATGTCCAGATTTGATGTGGATGCTTTGTAATACTTTTTACACCGTGTTACATGCTCCACCTTTACACTTACATTTACCTTTACACTATGTTACATACCGTTGTTATAACAATAAAAGTGGCCCAAATCTTTTTTGTCATGTGCCATTTCTACATCAGTGTAAACAGCAAAGAAACACACTGACTCTGATTCTTCGTTTCTGGTTCGGGCCTCTTTCACATGTGGTCCTCTATTCCAGTACATATCCAATACGTGGCAATGCAACCTCTGTCTGACCAGGGAGATCAGAAATGATATCAGAACTTTTCCATCAATCCGGATTAATTTTCATCATAACTTCAGACCTGTTACAGCAACATCATCAAAAGCCTGTCACTATGGTTTCCCTTCATCACTGAATTTATGTCTCTTTGTTAGACGTCTCTTTCACGTCATTTAGAAGAAACTGAGCTTCATGTCTTTTTTGATGGTCTTCCATATTTGAACCAAACACAGAAATCCGCTCTTTTGATGAAGTGCAAAAAGGAAAGGTGAGAAGTGTGTGGAGGGTCTCTTGTGAATGCAGTTCTGTTCTGGACTGAGATCAGTTCAGACAAATGTCAGATACAATCCACATTCAAAACATAATATGAACGACCAGATAAAACAATTATATTTGGGCAGCAGATCACGTTTGGGCCACTTTTACCTGCTGTCTGAACATAGCCTAAGAGAAAATTCATTAAAATTTCTGGCCTTCACTCATGGTTGAGATGAGTCCTCTGAGCAGTTTGGACCGAGAAATAAACCAGCTGGGTAAATAAGTGTTGAAACTGAAAGTCCTAGAAATTGGAACATTAGACAGCAGCTTTAGGCTAAAATATTAGGCAATTCTGGAGTCTGAAATCATGCTACGTCTGAATAATAGTCAAAATGCTTTGCATATCATCAACATATCAACTGTTGTTCCAATTAGGAGCACTTTGTTGCTCTACAATTACAGAGTGCAGTCCATCGGTTTCTCTGCATACTTTCTTATCCCCATTTCACCTTGCTCTTTGATGGCCATGACCCCATAGGACCACCATAGAGCAGGTATGATTTGGATGGTGGATCATTCTCAGTGCTGAAGTCACACTGATGGTTAGTGTGTGGTTAGTGCAGCTGGAGTTTTTAAACACTCTGTCCACTCACTGTCCACTTTGTTAGACACACCTACCTCACTGGTTCACCTTGTAGATATATAGGGTCTGTCCCAAAACCTAGTGAGCTGTCTAAGTAGGCACTGACTACATAGACAGCTGTTTAAGTAGGTAACGTTCTAACGATAAGTCTGTACTCATGAGGCAGATTATTGAGACGCTTTAGTTACCTGTGTTACACCGCACGCAACCTGTGTTATTTTTACCTCAGTGGCTAACATCACCTCAGTTGCTCTGGTAAAAGAGTGAAATGGACAGGAGTTGTTCTTGCATTACATTCTGGGATTGCCTTCGCAGCTAAGGAAGGGTTCAATGCTGCCTTTAAATTCAGCCGAATTAAGATACCTTAGTAGAGAGCATAATGAGATATCTAAGAAGTGGGACAGCCTACATGTCAGGAGTTCGCACACTGTGACGTAAAAGTTAGACAGCTCACTAGGTTTTGGGACAGACCCAAAGTCCAAGACAATAGTTCCTTAATCAGTGGATGCTAGACGCTGCCCAGAAGACACTTTTGGCTGGATATTTTTTGTTGGTGGAATTTTCTCAGTCCAGCAGTGAGGGCTTTCAAAACTCGAGCAGCCCTGCTGTGTCTGATCAACTCATATTTGCACAACAAAATGAATGTAGATACAAAGTAGGTGTTTCTAATTTAATGGTTTAACACATTTTTGTAGCCACATTTTAACCGTACATGGAGGTTATAAGCAACATGTTGGGGCTTTTAAAACAAAGAAGGCTGTGTCTCCCTGGGGGAGGTAAATGCAGCAAATAACATCCACGTTCAGTTCAAATCTGTGGATGGTTTAAAGGGACAGATTAAGAAAACACATCAACAGCATTTAAATAAATAAATAAATAAACAACAGCCTTGAAGTATACCTTGAAAAGCTGCAGGGTGGTATTTATATTTGCCAGCGGAAATGAAGAGTTGCCTTTTAGTTAGATATAGTGTGAACCTGATTAAGGCAGTGCCATGGATGTCTCTGTAACATTCAAGATGGGATAATGAGACATCATGATTAACTAGTGAAAGCAGCACTGAGGTCTAAGAGGAGTAAGGTGTTAATGAGGCCAGGATCTGCAGAATGAAGATCATTAACTACCCATAGAAGAGCAGTTTCTTTCCTGGGATGGGAGTGAAAACCTGACTGAAATATATTGAACAGATCATAGGTGAGCATGAGTGATTTTAACTGAGAAGTCACAACATTCTGTAGTACACTGAAAGAAAAGTGAGAGTAGAAATGGGCCTGGGATTATCAAGGTCCATAGTATCAAGAGTAGGTTTTTAAAATGTGTTGCATTTTCAGGGTAAGAGGAATCTGACCAAAAGCCCGAGGACAGTTTGTAAAATGATGGGAACAACATCAGAAAGACGTATGGGTCAGACACATTTAACAATTCAGTGTCTTTGATGGACTGAAAATAGTCCAACAACAGAAAAAAATATCCACCCAACTGCATCCTGTGATCACTGATGAATTACATGCATGACTAACACAAACTGTACAGCAACAGAGCTACTGTCACAGACTTTACACAACAAGGAGGTCATTGTAATGTTACAACTGATCTGAATGTTTGCTCGGTCTGTGAGATGGGATGTCTGGAATGAATGTAAGATGGATGACACTGTATTTGTCGTTATATGTATTGTATATACTTTACTTCTTTCACAGTGTTGCAGCTTTATTGTTTGAGCCAAGAGCTTCACTGCAGTAATGTTAATGTTCTACACATTCACTCACACCTACAGACACGTTTGAGTCGCCAATCCACCTACCAACGTGTGTTTTTGGACTGTGGGAGGAAACCGGAGCACCTGGAGGAAACACACCAACTCACACCAACACACCAACTCCTCACAGACAGTCACCCGGAGCGGGACTTGAACCCACAACCTCCAGGCCCCTGGAGCTGTGTGACTGCGACACTACCTGCTGCACCACCCTTCAGCAAATTAAAAGGCTTTAATTAAAAAATCACCAAAACTACACTGACATACAAAAATTACACTACACAAAATATCACATATTTATCTCCCTCTCAAAATTACAGTATACTACTAGCATTTTAGCTAGTGATTAATCATGGTTAATCCATGAATATTGCTATGATTGACACAATTCAATTGTTACATTTTTTGACACAATTAATATAATTATAATTCCATTATCTTACATTCATTAATTCATTGTCTGTCACCGCTCATTCAGGGTCGCAGTAGATCCGGAGCCCACTTGGAATCACTGGGCGCAAGGTAGGAACACACCCTGGAGGGGGTGCCAATCTATCGCGGGGCAACACACACTCACACCTATGGGCACTTTGGAGAAGCAAGTCCACCTACCAAAGTTGACCATAGGAGGAAACACCCAAAGGTAACCCATGTGGACACAGAACACACCAAAAACCTTACAGAAATGCATTTAGAGCCGGGTTTAAAGTCACAGCCCCAGGACCCCGGAGCTGTGTGCCACGCTGATCTTAAATTGATTCTTATATTTTACATTTAAATATAATTTATCTAACTATTAATGAAAGCTTCACTTATAAGGAAAATATGTGATTAATCACAACTAATCCAATAGTATTTTTTTTTAGTAATGGATTGACTGCCCTAAATATTTCTGTAGATATTGTAATGGCAGCTGATTTCATATTCCACTCCATTTACTGTATTTTTAGCATAGAACCGTGACAGGTGTGCATACATTTTTCTCAAGCTTTTAAAACCAATTAGGGTTCTGTTATGGTTTTAAATGTGTCAAAATGTCCAGATGTATGTGTGAGAAAATGCAGCTCAAAATGTGCATATCTTCATCACTGAACTGTTATTTTGTAACTGAGTTTACTGATGGCTCCATTATTTTTCTATAACATTCAAGCTCAGTTTGTAGGCTGAGATGGGCCCATATAAATCCAGTGTTAATTTCAGGCATAGTGAGAGTTTATACTGTGGTCATCTTGCACTATGTCTGCCCTCATACTAACATCTGGATTAGACAACATTACAGCAATACATATAACACATTTATTTGGACTGGCATCAAATTCAGGTGTGTTTCTGCCTTGCACTCAGTGATTCCAGGTAGGCCCTCACCCACTGACTCTGAACAAGGGTTACAGAAGATGACTGAATGAATGAATATAATATACAAGATAACACATCTCACACCCCCACACTGAACAAAATGAGGAAGCCGTGATGCATGGGAAATTTGGTTTGAAGGGAAAAAGAAGCTTTCATGTCAGCTCTTTGTTTCAGAGTTGCCAGTATCCTGGGAGTGACTTGAGGAAAAGGCTTCAGGCACATGTCTCACAGAGCTAACCCTTACTGACTTACTGACAACTGCCCAGCAGCACAGCTCTTCTCTGCTGGTACTGCGGACTGGCACTGGTTCCTATACACTGAAAAGAAATCATCAATGGCTGAAGTTTAAAAAATCAAGGGTGATAATTGGTTGAATGCTTTCCTTTGCTGCAGTAACAGCTTCTACTCTTCTACAAGGACTTTACACTAAACACGGGAACTTTTCTGTGCCATCATGTGCTGATGCTCAATGATTAGTTGTGCATCGCAAACACCACTCCAACTCATTCATGTTGTTCACACCAGAGAACGCAGACTCACTGTTCCTCAGCCCAACCCTGGGGGTTTATATCTGTATAGCTGATGCCTGTCATTGGGTAAGTGACCTTAAACATTCTCCAGAGCATATACAGTACTCTGCACCTGAGACCATAAAATTTAACAAAGGTATTTATCTGAGAAGAGTTTATTTGACTAAAAATGAACATAAGAAGTGATATTCTGCGTTATTTGAGGTTTAATATATAATTATTTATGTTAAATCAAGTGTGCTTTTGATTCAACAGAACCATACGATCAAAGAGAATATCTGGAATATGAATATGTTGCTCACTACCACTAGCTCACATATACTACTTTTGTTGTATTTATTTTATACAGGCACCACAAATGTTGACAGATTGATTATTTTAAATAACAACAATAATCTCATGTGCCTAGGATTTTGCAGAGTACTGTATTTGCACAGAAGGACTGGCGCCCCCTCCAGGGTGTGATCCCACCTTGCGCCCAGTAATTCTTTGTAGGCTCTGTACCCACCATGACCCCAAAGTGGATAAGTGGTTCCTGACAATGAATGAATGTATTCAGACACTTCATGTTCTGTGATCAGGGAGCCGCCAATGGGTGAAAGGTTAGGACGATTCTAAGGGCCTGGCACTGACATGGGGCCCCTTTGAGGGCTATTAATATTATTTTAATAGTACTGCCTTGTGTAGGCTTTTGAAATAAAACATAATTCCATCTGTTAAAATAGCAAACTAAACATGGTTGTGATTTGCTATAACATTTTTTCTTGAATTATTTATCCTATCTATCTCTCTTTTTACTGAATGGTACAGCCTGATTCTGGCAGATCAGGAGACATGAAATGTGCATGCTCCGGGAATGCTCAGCTCAGCTGTCAGTTCTAACGTGAGCACTACTGCTACACAGGTACACACTTGAGCTGTCGCTAAGCAGGACTGATGCTGGTGGTGAGGTGAACTATGAAGTCCGGTTACCAAAGCTGCAAGGGGAAGCAGCAGAAAACTGAGAGGGAGAAAAGTCACTCCGGTTACATGATGCTGTTAATGGGATATTCTTGGTGGACCATTCTCAGTCCAGCAGTGACTGCTTTAAAAACTCTAGCAGCACTGCTGTGTCTGATCCGCTTGTACCAGCACAACACATGCTAACACACCACCACCACATCAGCGCCACTGCAGGCTTGAGGATGATCACCACCCAAACCATTCCTGCAATATGGTGGTCCTCTGGGGGTCCTGACCATTGAAGAGCAGCATGAAATGGGGATAAAAATGTATGCAGAGCAACAGGTGGACTACCATCTGTAATTGTAGAACTACAAAGTGCTTCTGTATGGTCAGTGGAACTGATAAAATGAATGATGGGCTGAAAAAAGGTAGGTGTTCCTAATTCAGTGATGCTTCAATGTATATGGGAACTAACAGAAGAAACTGCAGTTAACCCAACATCTAGGTGATAATAGAATTCACATACATTTTAAAACATGAGAGAGAGAGTGTCTTGCTCTTCCAGTAAGAAGACACACACAGTTACAAAGGAGAACCTGTAAGTATGGATGATTATAACCTGGAGCACAGCGGTAGGCACTGAAACAGCATGCATTCAACCAGTGGAATACAAAAGTCTCATTTGGGAAAAGACTTGAAGGAGCAGAGAAATATCACCCAGTACGCTCCCAATTTGCAACCATGAGAAGCACCTCAAGCGTTTAATTGTTTTTTTGTTGAAAAAAATTTCTGAAAAAAATTGAATCCCTGTGTGATTAATGTGCATGGGGAAAGAGACCCCCGCGGGATAATTAATAATCATAAGAAAGGCGAGAAAAGCATCCGCCGATAAACGCCAGTGTTTCGCTTTAAATTCAGAGGATTTCAAGGGGATTTGATGATCTTTGAAATTGCAGGAACAAACAGTGTTTTATTCCAGGGCTCTAAAGTGGGTTTGCCAAAACGATGAGTCTTTTTTCTTTAATCACTACAGCAAAAAAAAAAAAAAAAAAAAAAAATGCTGATGGGGCCATTTCAGCTGTTGCTACTGCATAAGAACAGAGAGAAGCTGAAGGAGAAAGGATTGTGGGATACTCTGCCCAGCCAGTGGTCCCAACTGGCCCTAGAGTGGCCCAGCACTGGTGCTGATAAACCCTTAACAATAGCCAAGGCACAAAAACACTGGGCTCTAGGCTGGCGCTGTGTCTGCAGCAATAATAATCCCCCTTTATGAACCTCCATTCAGCAGACACAATGACCAGCGTACAGCCGCAGTGTGCCGTCCAGCAGCTACATCCTCATGCATCAAAATCAGCCAATTCCCTCTAATCTCAGCCATTGTGCTTTTTGTGCGTTCACAGAAACAGCCAGCAATGGTGGAGCACGTTGGGTGGCATTTGCAATTTTCCAGAATATTCCCACAGGAGAAATGGGATTTATGAGATGAACAATATTCCACTGTCTTGTCTAATTCATCAGTCAGAAGAACATGTCCCATATACTGACCTAGAGCTTTTTGAAGAACAAGAACCAGAATCCTTAAAATGGTGGTGCCCCTTTTTTAATTATGTCTTTTATTACTCTACATTGAAGGCTCATTGGATTAGGAACACCTACCGTGTATCTACACTTATTGTCTATTTAATCAGCTCCATTGACCATACAGGAGCACCATGTATTCCACCTGTTTCTTTGCATACTTTCTTATCCTCATTTCACCCTGTCTTCAATGGTAAGGACCCCCAACCGGACCAGCACACAGCAGGTATGATCTGGGTGGTGGGTCATTTTCAGCACTGTAGTCACAGACGTAGTGGTGGAGTTGTGCTGGTATGAGTGGATCAGACAAAGCAGTGCCGCTCAAGTTTTTTAAAACACTGTGTCCACTCACTGTCCACTCTGTTAGACACATCTACCTCATTGGTCCACCCTGCAGATGTAAAGACAAAGACAGTAGCTCATCTGTTGTTGCACTGTTTGAGCAGTGGAACTGCTCAGTGATGCTTTAAAAACTCTAGCAGCCCGGCTGTGTCTGATCCACTTGTATCAGCACAACACACACTAACACTTCATCACCACGTCAGTGTCACTGCAGCGCTGAGAATGACCCACCACCCAAATCATACCTGCTCTGTGGTGGTCTTGTGGGGGATACTGACCATTGAAGGGCAGTGAAATGGGGATAAGAACATATGCAGAGCAACAGGTGGACTACAGTCTGTAGCTGTAGAACTTCAAAGTTCTCCTGTATGGTCAGTGGAGCTAAGGGAATGGACAGTGAGTGTAGATACAAGATAGGTGTTCCCAACCCAGTGGTTGATCAGTGTTTGTTTACATATTTACAGTAGTATTCACTGTCACTGGTGGATTACAGTAGTATCCCTAATGTACACTTTTATCAACTTCAGGATTTATTCATATTCAAAGCTGATCAGCCCTTGTCTCTGGATTGTGGTTCTGGAGAGACGGACCTCCATCTAATACTTTTGGGATTAACATTTTGCCATTCTTTTCTGAAGAATGGGACAGTGTTTTCAAATATAGTGTAGGATAACAATAGGATAACAATATGTTTATTCTCTTTAAAGAGGCATATTGTGCTCAGGGCACAAAGAAAATGAAGATCAGTTATGATTTCACATATAAAAACAGTATACACACAAGGTTATGGGGCAACAAATTGTCATTCTCATCATTTATTTATGTATTTATTTAAAGTGCCTCTGTCTGACATAATTTCACTTTCCTGACAAAAGCTTTTAAATACTTTCAGCCATTGTAAACTCTCTCTGTGTGTGCGTGTGTGTGTGTATGTGTGTGTGAGAGAGAGAGAGAGAGCGAGCGAGAGTGAGAGAGAGAGAGAGAGAGAGAGAGAGAGAGAGAGAGAGAGAGAGAGCGTTTAAGCTTACATACACACTCCACAGTATGTTCCACATTATACCTCTCTTACACCTGTCCGCTGTATTACTAAACAAACAGCAGATGCACGTTACGTGAGACTGTCCATTTCTTATTTAGGAAAGCATGTGGGCAATCAGATGAGCAGAGAGAGAGAGAGACAGAGAGAGAGAGAGAGAGAGAGAGAGAGAGAGAGAGAGAGAGAGAGAGAGATCCTTGCATTGTAGGAAAACAAAGTATGCAGTGAAACAGATGGGACTACTGCCTGTAACTGTGGAACTCTATGGTAAGTAGAAATAAGGTCATTTCAAGTTTTCGGCTGCTCAGTTTAAACTAAAATGTCCACTCCAAAATAAGTTACACTTATTATTAAAATGTCAGCAGAGATACAAATAGATGAACTATAGAGCCTTTTCTTTGACGTCGTTTACACTGGCCTTTATCTACAGTGCTAATAATTGCTAAAAGACCAATTTAAGAGAAGCCCCAGTCAGTCCCTGCCCCAGAGGACTGCCAGAGTTTGCTGGATCGTGATCATGGTCAGTGCCCACGCTGCATTTTTAAGGCCCTGATCCCTGTCTCTGCTTCTGAAGTATCAAAAATGGAGCTGTCAGTTGCAGTTACTCCTGAGAATTTTTAAGTAAAAAAGATCAATCACTTCATTCTCTGTGGGCAGCCGCTCCATAGAAATCGCCACTGGACCAACTGGAGGCACCGAAGGAGCTCAAAATGAAGACGAAATCAGATTTGAGAGGAAGGTAAGGTTGGCCCATTTTTACATCAGTACCCAGAGGCAAATTTGATTGCTCAAAAATTTGCTCTGTGATTGCTTATGGGTTTTAATGATGAGTCTCCTAAAATGGCTTAGGAGGAATAACATGAGATATTTCCTGCCTAAGAATGATAGTCATTATTCATAGCTTCAAAATTTAGAAGGTTCTAGCTTTTGAATGAAAAACTGTTGATTTCCTGTGTTAGGTTCAGTTGCCACTTAATTAACCCCTTGCACCCATGAAAACCATATAATAAGTCCCTAAAAAACTTGCCACCTACTATAGTGCTATGGTATCTGTTAACTCCACTGAGTTCAGGACCAGATTATATACCTAAATGTGAACTAAACATGTTCTTATTTTAGCTTGTTTTGCCCTCAAATTGGAGAAGCTCTTCTTTTATTTTCATAAACAAACCACAGCAGCAGCACTGGTCTTTCACTGGATGGCGCTGTAGTGAATTGGTCAGTTATCTCACTCCCCTGAGCTGCTTTAGCTGTCCTAGAAAATGTGGGCCTTTAATCTCTGTTTTACTGTTAACACAAAAATTTGCCTCATGGACTGTGTTTCTTATGTGTGATGCTGAGGTGGTGGTATGGCCTTTGTTTGAAGTCTGAGTATCATATACTTGTATGATGCACTTTATCTATCAGCGTATGCAGTACTTAAATAGCTCATTTATATTAAATAATACTGAAATAAGACCTAAGCGTTCAGCCCATATAGTAGGACATAAGGACCCCTATGATTACAAGTGTGCATTTTGTACACTGATCTCTGCCAGTCGGCACAGTGTGAACAGGAGACATGGATTCCTTGGATTTTTCTTGTTTTATCAGGAACAATATGAGAGAAGCAGAACAAATCCCAAAATGTACCAGTTTAGGCTCCATAGAGTGGGTCCCCCTTGTCAGGGTGACCATATTTAAAATAGATTTATTACAAGATCTCTGATTCCTCCTGGACACTAGGCATCAGGACAATGGCTATTTCATAATAAAGAGACATTGGAGAAAATGACTGATTACTCCTTTAAGATTTCCTCTTTGCTTTATCTTAACTATGTATTTGGTATTGCACCCCCCTTCAGATTGAGAGTGGGAGAGTGTACTGACCAGTTGACATTCCTCCAGAGAGTTGACCAGCTGGGCATTCTGACAGGACAAGATGGCACCGGCCAAGTTTAGCATCACACAGACTGCTGACAGCAACATGAAGAAGGTGATCTGTATATAGGGGAGAGAGAGAGAGAGAGAGAGAGAGAGAGAGGGGGGGGGGGGGACACGGGCTGTCAGTTACATGACCTCTGAGGGTAAATGAGGACTTTAAACAAAAACAACAGGACATTCTCTAACTCCCCATTAGCTCTACACCTGTTAAAGCAAAACACATCCTAAAAACGCCATGTCACACCTTTCTGCTGAAAAAGAGAATACATTACACTTTATCAAATGTAATCAAAAGTCCTAATATAATCAGTCACTCAAGACATGTATAGGGAGTCTTGAAGTTCACCCATTCATTCATTTTATGTAGCTGCTTCATTCTGTTCAGAGTCATGGTGAGTCTGCAATCATTGGGCACATGGCAGCAACAGGGTGCCAGTCCATCACAGAGTATCACACACACCCATTAACTCACACCTATGGGCAATTTCATGTTTGTGTTTTTGGACTGTTGAAGGAAACTGGACCACGTAGAGGAAATCCACCCACGCACACACGGGGAGAACAGAGACAGTAACCTGAGGTGGTGATTTAGCCCAGAACTCTGGAGCTGTGACTTAGAGGAATTAGATTAAAAACCAAAATGACTGTTTAAAGCCATGCAACATGCCTTTGTTGGCTTTGACATAATAAATACCATGTGTCCAAATGTTTGTTGCTACTTTATGGTGCGCCCACTGTGGACAGCCATTTAGATGTGCCCAGAAATCTTGTACAATCTCATGAGGAAAGCACAAAATGAAATGGTACACTCTGGAGCATTAAGCCTCAAGGTCTTTATGCCTAATCCCAAAGCCCATTGTCAGAGTGTGGCAAACCCACCCTAGCATTTGGTGGTGGGTCTTACCTTGCTGGAGATCACTGAAAAATAAATGATGGCATGTTGCAGAGGAGCTGTAGACTAAATACTAATTTGCAGGGCAGGAGGACAGCAAGGGATAACCAATCTGCAGGGTGTAAAAAGCAATGATCTGAACTGTAACCTTATACTGCCCAGGGAAAAACCAACCAACCAGCCAAACAAACAATAAAAACCCCAGCTGCTTCTGTATATATATATGTGCTTATTTCAGGTAACTAGTTGTTGCAGTACCATCAGGCACCAGAATGTAAGAGGTGTACAAATAGTTTTAAAGCCTTTATGTGAAACGTATAATTGTAATTCAAAATTCAAATGTTCTCCTACACTTTTGTGGTTTTATGGTCAATGTTGTGTAGTGTTAAAATGGCAATTGTCCTTTTAATCAACAAAAAATAACTTAAAAAATAAGTACTTTCAAAATGGCAAGTGGGAAAAAGATATATGTCACTGCATTAATTATTCCATCAAGAGTTCCATTTACAATTATAAGTTACACAAAAACACTGCAAATACATGTGTATTAACCGCTTCACCATTTAAGATGGAACTGGAATTTTACTGGCTAACTGCTGAGAGATCAGCATCTCTATCAATTATTTTGTACTGAAACTACATTAAACTAATATCACACGATAGTTATCTTAGTTTTTAAAGAAGAAAAACATTTTTGGGTGTTGATTGTGCAGCCATCTTCCCAGTGATATGTAATGTGTTTGGCCTACAAAGCCAAAAGCAGACCAGCCTCTCCCTACCTTATGGCAATGATCAAGAGTCAGGTTGCACCTTGAACCCTTCGACCTTCAAGTACAGCACGACTTGACCTGCCATCCATCAAGGCACAAGACTAGAGTCAAGACTATTCTTAGTCCTGGTGCCCAGATGGTGGAACGATGGTGGACTCTCTTGCAGTCTTCAAATGCAAACTGAAGACCCATCTCTTGACCCACTAAAATGAGCACCATAACAGACTGTATTGCACTTATACTGTGATTTACTCCTTTCTATTTAGTTATGAGCACTGACTAGAGGCTGTGTATTGCACTTTTCCTATGTTTTGTTCTTTCTAGGTATCAGCACTGGCCCTTGTTCTGGCAGCGTCTGAGCTCTAGGGGAGTGTGAACTCCAATCTATTTGTACTAACTAGAATACACATTCTGTCTGAACATTAAGTACTTTTGTGAGTCACTGTGGATAAGAGCATCTGCTAAATGCTGTAAATGTAAGTGTGCCTCTGAAAAATCTGAGTTTCAACGCCAATATAACCCAAACACTAGGTCCTACCCCTCTATCCCAACAAGAATTAAGACCCTCCTCCCGAGGCACAACAGATAGATAGGGCTAAGTGGTAGGGGCAATGGGTGAAATGGGATTCACCCACAGTGTATGACTCTGACACACAGCTTATGAATCAAAAGCTCTGAGAAGCATGACAATGCCATGAAGCTAATCATCGCATTTACAATTCATTTGTACAGCAGTACAGCAGTAGTTGTGACCTAGAAGGGTTAAAAGGTCAGATCCGGTGTATTTAAGAGGCAACAGAGCAGATGGACAATAATGAAAAGGATCAATAATCAATAAGGAAAACAATAAACTTCCATTGTGCAAACTGAGACCTTGCTTGCATTAGTCAGACAGACAGCGGTGGAAAGGACAGTCTGCTGCAGCTTTTGTCCCATTGCTCTTGACAAAGTAGCTCTCCTGCAATTCCCAAGTAGACTGGAATCCCATACTCGCTGTGTGACTTATGGTCGGCCGGAGAAACCAATCTCTCTCTAATTCCTCGCCTCCACAGCCCTGATAGATCTCCAGGGAGAACCTTTTCCTGCTCCCTCAAGCCCCAACAACTAGTTCCTCTCCTCGCTCTCACTATTTCAAAAAAAGATTCCCTTTATTTCATAGCTGACAGTACTGGGATATCAATCGTTCCAGAAGAAATACAGAAGACGTTCCGGCTCCTTTAAATTACACTCTGTGTGTAATAGAATGGGCTTAAAGCTGTCACAGCTGGACCCCCCACCAGATTACAGCCTGGACCACCGAGCTGTACAGCAGCACCAGCCTTCAGCAACTCCACATTGATTTAATACTGCAGCAGCGTACCTGAGCACATATTAACCCCATAATAACACCAGAGGGTGGGGGGCGGCATGGTGAGGAACGTGTGTGTATGTGTGTGTGTGTGTGAGAGTGAGAGCGAGAGCGAGAGAGAGAGAGAGAGAGAGAGAGAGAGAGAGAGAGAGAGAGAGAGAGAGAGAGTAAAGTAAGGATCTAACAGCAAAATCAGAATAAAGTTGAGGAGAAAGGATGACAGAGAAAGACACACAAGGTCAATATAAGAGTAAACAATGAGACAAATAAATATTAATATGAAGGAGAAAACAGGGGGAGAGGAAGAAAAGAACAGGTAAGAGAGAGAGGATTAAGAAAGAAAGAAACAAAGGGGGAGAAATGCTTCTGCATATAGTCTGTCCCATAGCCTGCGTAAGTGTCCTGAGCAGTTGAGTGTTTATACCTGCAAGTCCGCATTGTTCTGTAATTACACCCCCAGACTACTCCAGCTGAATCACAAATGTCTTCCTCCACCTTGTGTAGTACACAGTACAGTGATGTAGTAGCACTAGTTTTCTAACCTTTAAAGTGCACAATTTAGGGAGTAGGGTGCTAATTGGAACAGACTGTAGTTGGAATACAGGCTCTTTTTCCTGCGTGTTTTTTGTTTGTTTTGTTTCTTTGTTTGTTTCCTTAAGATGTGTCTATATTTTTTCCTTGTTCGGCATTTTTATTCCATCCATGACATTGAAACTGATGTCAGATGAAATTTGCTGCTGTCTGCAGCCTCTGTAGTGTGAAGAAGAGAAGTTCATATTTCTGGACTTCCTCAGTTCTCTCTTCTCAACTTGATCAATGCTCATCCGACTGTGGACCAATCGCGCTCTACAGGGGGTGGTGTGGGTGGTGTGGGGGCAGACTGACAGAGACAGGAAGTGAGGCAGAGAAAGATAGAGTAAGGGAGGAGGGGGATAGAGAGAGAAAGAGAGAGAGAGAAAGAGAGAGAGAGAGAGAGAGCGAGTAGGGGAGAGACAGAGTGAAAGAAAGAACGAGAGGCTACATTCTCACAGCCCAATACATCCTTGCCTGCTGACATAGAATGTACAGTGAATGACCTTGTTAATCCAATCCCGCCCCCAACACACACACCCCAAACTCTATGAATGTATTCTGTACTACTTTTTTCTTTCTTTTTAAAAAAAGTCAAATCTGTTTTTTTTGCTCCTGAGGCTGTCCCTAGTGTAATTTACTTTTACAGCACTGTACTGTTACAGGGCAGTGAAGCATCACAATGGTTTTAAAGCTGTAATTTTAAGGTAAAGATATATCATAGTGTTCCTTTAAGCGTTGTTCCTTCAGATTAAACTGTTTCCAAGGCTTTAGTATGTTCAATCTTGTAAATATTTGGAAGATAGAGCGACCGATTTGGTGGTGAACTTAAAATTTAACATTACAAATGTAACTGATTTGTCATGGCAGAGAGTGAGAGAGACAGAGAAACAAAAAGTAAAGCAGAGAGAGAGAGAGAGAGAGAAGGAAGGGGAGAGAGATAGTGGACAGAGAGAGAAACAGAAACAGTGGGAATGATAGTGAGAGACGGAGCGAGTGAATGAGGAAGAGAGACACGGAGAGAGGGAGAGAGTGACATAGCAAGGGTAGAGAGTGAGAGTGAGTGAGAGAGAGAGAGAGAGAGAGAGAGAGAGAGAGAGAGAGAGAGAGAGAGAAAGAGAGAGAGCGATAGAGAGATAAAAGGAATTAGAGAGTCAGAGACAGAGGGAGCGATATAGAGAGATGGAGGGAGTGAGTGAGAAAGAGAGATAGGGACAGGGAGAGAGAGAGATAGAGCAAGGGAGAGAGATAGAGCAAGAGAGAGAGAGAGAGAGCAGGGACACAGGCGGAGGGGTGTATGGAGGTGTAGTAAACAGATGATTGAGATAAAGCTTGGTGCTTTTTAGACTGGCAGTAAATTGGAAGATGGAGCGACTGATTTGAAGCTGATTTGCGAGACGTAGCTCCAGCTCCTCCAGGACCCGCGACGTGAACAGGAAGCAGCATCACGCTTCACTTCCTTCCCACTAGATAATGCCTGAACATTATGGAGATTCACCAGAGCAGCTGCTAGAGCTCAGCTACCGCCCCATGTCCCATTCTCAGCTTCACCACAGACCACAACACCACCACACGGCACCAGTCAGACATCCTGACTGACTGAACACTTTTCATCACCTTACAGTGACATATATTACATTTACACACGTTCCTATTCGGCAAGAGGTACTATGTAAGGATTTATGAGAAAACAATCACTGCAAACCACTGCATAATTTCATATGCATGTATTATTTCATAGTTTTACATGAATGCATGTTTACAGGTCTTTGGCTTGTGCTATGCCTCCCAAGTGGAAAACTAGACAACTGGAAAAAAGACAAGTCTTGGATTCCATTACCGCACTTCATAAAGAGATAATCGATCATGTTTTGTAATCTCATCATAGCTCAGAATGTGCAGCTCACAGCTTGAGAAAAAGAGCAACCCTTCAACTCTGCATAATGGATCAGCAAAAAAGAACAGCTGCTCTATTGAATCTCCATCTGGAGGCGAGAGGACTCCAATCCTGATGGCCTTGATTCTTTCCTGCATTCTGAGCAATACCATCCAACTGATGTCCTCTAGGTGACTTATGACGCTTTCAACTCAAAAGAAAACCAGCTCTAAACAAAAGCAAAACTGACACAGACACCCTTTCACTGACAGCAATGCTAACTTTAAAGAACTAAAACCACAGCTGAGCAATAATGCCTGATGGTATCATTTGATATGGATATGTTTCAAAGCAGAGTCTTGTCTTATATCCATCCTACACAAACTGGGGATTCTCAGGGTCGAGACTGATGACTTCAGTCGGAAAGTAATTAAATTCAGTTGGAAACTGATGAAATTTGACCCCTATTTGGGGTACCACCTCAATACCACCTCCCTACCCACCATATCATTTAATAAGATGGCTATTTGTGGGAGTGTTACTTGGTCTACAGCAGCAATGACCTATGGGTAAAGGGGTCAGCAAAAGACAGTATAACACTTTGTAAATTGGAAGTGGAAGCCAGTGTAAAAAGTTTTTTTTTTTCCAAGTAATTTTGAAGTATTTCTATTGGTCTATTCATCATGAAACGATCACACAAAATACATGTATTTCTTTGGACAGTGACGATATGTAAAAAAAACCAAATACAAGTATTTACAAAGTGGGAACCAATGTCACTTTAATCACGCTATAATCATGCTGCTATACAAACATGTAAATAATAAGACTAGTGAGAGATGATGAAGGTTTGGTGGGTCTGTAAAGAAATGACAATCATATGTGTTGTGTTATTAAGCCAGCCCCATGGTTATACCTGCACCGTGTAGAAAAACGACAGCTTGGAGGCAGTTCTCGCAGTGTTCTCCCATTTAGTTTGCCAGTAAAGGGTGGTAGGGGTACATGGCTCACTACTGCTGTGCTGCAGGCCATGCTCTGTCCCTCTGATGAGGAAACAAGCCCAGAAGAAGATCAAAACTTCCACCCAAGAGGTGGGGTTTGGAGCCAAGCTCTGAGCTAAGTTAACTGAGGCTGAGCAGACCATATAACTCCTCTCACTTGGTCTGGCTCATTATCTGTCAGCATCGTTCTAATATACAACACCTACAAAGTATGCTCTGACAGGTTTATACAGGGAGAGCCAAACAGAGCTGAGACGACAAAGACAGAAAGAGATGCATCCATACGGTGCCAGGGCTGCTAGCGTTTGCTGAGATATTTGGTCAAATTCAAGACTTATACACTTCTGCACTTCTAATACGTGCAGAATGATTAAAAGGAATGTCCCAGATAATTGCTAAATCTATAAGACTTGAGAGAACTGAGAGCCACTGCCGACAAAAACGACTCTAACTAAGCCATAAAATATAATCCTGAACTGTGCAAACGTGCCTTTTTTAAAAAAAAAAAATAAAGGCCACTGTCTGATGATGTAAGTGTGCTGGGCTTGGAACATTAATACGAAGTGTGAACACAAGACAGCATGGGAGTGGGGAAAGGGTATGACTGTGCTCCAGCACAGTTTGATTCAATCAGGCCAGGAGCAAGTGGTCACATTTGAAAAATCAGCACCAAACCAAATCAAACCAGCTTAGACCAGTACAGACCAGTATGAAATTCAACCAATAAGCGAAACAGGGTAACCAATTATTTTACATTTTTTTGACTTCATACCCCATTGACTGCTTCAGTTCTGTACTTTTGACAAAGGCTCTTCTACAATAAAAGGCTTAGTATTAGCGCCCTTGTTGAACCTGCACGGCTCTTAGTAGAAGTTTAATTGTATATATTGCACTTCACACTGCTAATAATGAGACTAAACTAGAATGAGCTCAGTGGGGATGTGTCAGTTAATGATGGTGATTTTCCAATGTAACCACATTGTTTGAACACCAAAGTGTGCAAACAGCCAGCACCAATCAACACCTCACTCCAAAATGCTTACATCATACATCACACTTCTCTGCCTCTTCACACTGATATCATTAGTAATATTTGCAAAAATCATGGCTACACACAATTTTATGTAATTCATATGCACAGTATTCTGGGCGTACATATATATATATATATATATATATATATATATATATATATATATATATATATATATTGAATTTAATTGTGGTAAATGAAGATGAAATAGCATTTAGTCACATAAACATTAGTGAGGTCAGGTACTGCTTTTCCAGAGACTGTATTTTCAATTCTTCTCTGCCTAAGCCTGAGTGGCTTTATCCTTCCCTAGCCAACATTTGACAGTGGGCTTAGTGACCCTTGGCTCAAGTGGCTGCTTCAGACCCTGATATTGGTCATAGCTTTTCTATGAAGATTAGGTAACAATTTAAATGCTAAAGGCAAAATGCTAAAAACACAGTCCAAGGCTAGCTTCCTGCAGCTTCTACTTTAGAGTAAGAGTACCTTTTCAGTTCAGAAAGAGGACAGAAATGTAAGTGTTTCTACTTAGCTAAAAAACCCTGAATATACTTGAACATATTTTGTTCAATGGAGTGACTATGCATTGCCCTTATGTTGCTTAGCAACAGTGCTCACTGCTAACAGACTACACTGTTTTGCTGAAGAATATTTTGAATATTTATGAATAAAAACATGGTTATGAATTGAACATTTCTGTATTTTATTGTATTTTATGTTGACCGCTATTTTATAAAAGCAATAAGCCATGAGAGGCTGTGCGTTACAGCAATTTTATTATGGGGAGGGTTTGTTTTAACCTTCCCCGTGATAAAATCACAGTAACACACAGCCTCTCGTGGCTTATTGCTTTAATCTAGGTGCGTACAATGGATCATCTCTGTCCAAAATAGGTTCGCCTTAAAATAGATAAATTCTGAATTTACTGATATTGGGTGTCTACTAACAAGTGTTTGGAACTCACAGATGCAAATAATATAAATATATAATATAAACAAATCTGCCAGTCTAAGTGGAAATATTATATCCCTATTTCCACAAGTTAACACAGTTCCATTGGTTCTTAATGAAATGTATGTGACATTCTTTGGTCAAAAGACCTCAAAGATCAAACAATACAGCTCTTTCCTCCCCCCTATCTAAAAAGCCCTGTTTAGATCAACCAGTTTCAGCTCCTGTTCCTTTAAATGACAATCCATACACAAACACCATAAACAGGACCATCAAATAAGGCTCATGGGAACTGTTTTTTTTAACTTGGTTCTCTTCCTTTTCCTTTCTATGTTTCACTGTTTCTGCTTGACTCTCATACTTTTCTCTTATATGTACTTTATTAGATTTGTTTGATAAATTCTCAGCTCTCATTTTAGCTCAGTTTGCGCATTTCTCCACTCTTGTCGTGTCTGTTTTACACAGTTTAACCCCGCATTTGTACTCTCACATAAATGCATGTCGAGCACATTGATGTTTACATGAGGGTGTCTCCAAACTTAAAAATGTGTCACTGTGGTGGTACCCTCAAGACTACATATTCAGTACCTTTAGTCCAGGAACATAATTGTACACAGTAAATTAACCAGTATTAAATCAACACTATTAGTGTTAACACTGAGAGTGTTACATTATTACACTAACAGTGTTAATTTAACACTAATAGTGTTGATTTAACACTGGTGAATTTACAGTGTACGTTATTCTATCATAATTGTATATTTTAAAATTGTGTCGATTTCATATGCACCATTTAACCATCAGGACTTACATTAAGTGCTTTTATTTTACACAGTTCTAAAATAAAGGATAACAAATATTCACCTCCCGTTACGGAGAATTTTTTGTGATGCTTCAATTACCTGTACTAGGGGGACTAGAGTCTCTGTTGTTGCTACTCCAAGCTCAGCACTGCAGAAATGGCACTATGTAAATTTTGGAGGAGGGTAGGAAACCACACCCCTACCCCACAAACACATCCCCCTTAATTTCAGGACAGTGCTGTAAAAGTGAATTACACTCGGCTTCTGTAGCAAAAATACCAATTCTTACCTAGTGTTCCTGCTATGTCTGATTCTCTTGTGCAACACACATTTTTCAGGTGGGCAATGAGAAAGACTGCCCACCCAACCAGATGTTATTAGAAATGGTACCTATATTTTCTGTGCTATTTTGCCACTGACTAAAAAAACCTTAATTTTTATAGGGAAGGGGGAAGGGCCAAAACACATATTTGGGTGGGCTGAGCCCATATTTTAGACCAGCCTTGGTTATGTTTGGACTTCCCAAAAACAGGCTGGCACTTGCTTAGCAAGCTAATTGACTTCTTCTCACTGCCAAAAAGACATAAACATTGTAAAGTTGAAAGGAATAGTCTCAAGTAATATCCACCCAAGAGTGGTTTTGTGGTCAGAAAGTGACCATTAGTAAAGGGCTAACAAATATGTTTTTGCTCAAAAGCTGAGCTGCAAGGTTCTTTTCATAATGTAGCCACAAAATAGACATACAGCTGACATGCTGCAGTACCATATGCTGAAATAATCTTAAAAAAGTGAAATAGTACAATATAAATATATAAAATATATGCCTGAATTCCCACAGTTGATTGAAGAACAGAAGCTGAATTCTTCTTTTAATTTGACTCTCTCCAAATACAAAGAGGCTCCTGAAAAAGGACATTTTAGCTTCTCCTCGCTCCTGGAAGAATAAATTAGCAATAGATCGAGTGGTGTATTTGATTTGCTACGCTCAGCTTGCAATAAAAGAGGAACTCCGGGAGTGGGCCATTAAGTTTTGCTTCATCAGAGATGCTGCTCCAGTACAGCCGCATGCTTTCATTTTCCTCCAAATGCACAATCACAGTCATTACTGCCTTCTCTGAGAGCTGGGTGTCAGCTGTGCTCTGATATGTCTCCTGCGGAAAGTGATGAAGATGTCTGCTCTGTGACTCTGTTTGGGGCTCCTCACACTTGCGTTGAGTGTGAAAACACACCCAATGCCAATGTGAGAAAAATGTCCCAAACAACAGATTGTCAGGAGGGGAGAAAACATGAGTGGCGCCCCACCATTTTTGGCCTAATTATCACCAAACCCATGCCGTTACAGTTTTTCAGAGTGGCACAATCGATATATCATTTGGCTGATAAGATCAGCTCTCAGATTTAGAGGTTTTAAACCCTATCATCAGTATCAGTGGATGCTTTCTACCCTACTCTGAGATTTACATGCACTTTCTGCAGTGCTGAGCTAAGAGTAGTAACAACAGAGGCTCTGGGGGGGACTATTACAGGTCAGTGAAACATTTCAATCATTTTAAAGCTGTCATTTTAAGGTATAAATACTACCTATTTGTCCTTTAATTTGCTGGTTTATAAAGAAACGTGGCAATTTTTTTTACAGTTACTAGTTGTGTAGCCTTTGGCTAACTAGCAGAGTTCCACCATTAAAGATTATAATAAATGGAGCATCAAATCAAAGTAGCATCAAGTTACAATAATTTTAGGGCAAGCTTTGCTGATTAATCTACCAGTTATTGTAACGTCATTCATTGTCTCTTCAAAGGGTCATCTTATAAAATTTAGTTGGAATAATTCAGTAATGTATAGCCTGTAAGATGAGATAAGTGATTATACAAAAAGAGAAATAGTAGGACAGGTAGGTGGACAAAGGCATGTTATAAAACATACTTATGAAAATGCATAATTATTTTAAGGACAAAATATGTAAGAAAGACAACGAAGCAGGACACTTATGTTCAAAAACAAACAAACAAAAAAATCAATAAAGTGAACAAAGAAGGAGTTCAAGCTTGGTCATTGTTTAGATGGATTTCCAATAGTAGACAGTTACTAGTGAGCTGCTGCCCATCACTAGGTGTCTGTGTCTGTGGAATACGGCTGAATTTGTAATGAAATAATATATTGTAATATCATTATCATGAGATTATGATCCTGTAACCGAAGCCCGGACAATGCTGTGGAAGATGAGGCCTTGTTGCATAATGTGACATAACTCAGGATGATAGATGTGTTTATTTGGCGCATTAGCCAGCACTGACAGAGTGAAATGTCCTTTCGGAGCTCTCAGTGTGGTGGGCACCGGCCCTGGCAGACTAATTACCCAGCCTGGCTCCATGCTGCTGCGTCCTAATTACCATGTGGGATTCCATATCACTGTTTAACAGCTCCTCATTAATTACTGCCCCAGCAATGCCGCGTCCACAGCAGACACGCAGAGACACGGCGCCTGGCACACGTCACTCACACTCTCGCCAGCCGTCACCATTTCACACACCGCACGCTTTATGGGCGCTGGCACTTTGGGCAGGGGTCTGGCACATGAGGTGGCGGAATACTTAACCAAACCAATACTTACCCCTTCACAGCTCAACTTTTACTGAGCTGCTGATGGGGCCAGACTTCTATTTCTCACTCTTACTTAAAACAATCTCATTATACTGCAATGTTTTCCATGTGCTAGCTCAATAAAACCCTTTCAAGTTTAATCACCTGTATGTGGGTCCTCGTTTTCACACTGGGGCTGCACAATGATTCATGATATCATTTCCTTGCTAAAACATTTTTAAAAATAATAAAATAATTTAAAAAAGGCATTAAACTGTAAGGTTATACTTGGTGAATAGCACACCAGCTTCCAAACATAACATATGCTTTTTAACACTTTTTAAAACTTTTTATGATGACAAGTATGGCAGCTTCCCTTGCTGCTGACCACTGTGCCACTGTCCTAACTATGAGTGTGCTGGTAAACAGGTCTGCAGATTTTCTATTGTTCTAGCAGGTTGTTCATCAATAGAGTGATTACTTTTCAATGTCGAAACAGCAAAATAATACAACATGCAAACAGACTGGGAACATTCTTACTCCATTCTGCTTTATCTTGCAAATTCTTGATGTTTAAAGCTGTTGGTTGAAAATGTTACTATAAAGTAATTTGTTGACACTGTTCAGCTTTAGTGAGTATCAAAGGAATAAAATTAACTAGAATATTCAACAACAGCCTTAAATCCTTCTCTAAATGCAGCCCTTCCATTTCCATTTATAGCTATCTTGCAAAATCTAGGAATATTATTATTTTACACATACCATTATGTTTATGACAACGACATAATGCTGTATTGTATAATCATTCATTCATTCATTGTCTGTAACCGCTTATCCAGTTCAGGGTCGCGGTGGGTCCAGAACCGTGCTGCTCATTGTATAATCATGTATGCCTCATATTTGTTTCCAGGTTGTGACTGAACTGTTCACAGAAGTGGAATAACACATTATAGGGATTGGGGAGGGATTAATCCTAGCCCTGGTCTGTATCACGCTTTCAATAGAAAATCACAATTCAAAATGCTGTGTAGTCTAGAACTAGGCTTAATCCCTGTCTGGGAAACTTAAGCCTAAGAATTAGTTCTTGGGTTTAAAGGTTTACAGGTTTAAACCATAAGGTTTGTTATTCGTTTATTGGATGTAAGGCTAATTAATTAGTAAATTCTAAGAATGGTTTGATAATGACTCTGATAACAATATGTCAGCTATGGTGTAAGACAGATCCAGAGTTTAAAGGGTTAATCCAAAATTGGTGGTGGGTTTTGTGTTAATTGAACTGTGATGGGGATTAGATTAGTTAGAGGCTGTCTGGATCAGTTACAGAGAGAGTGGGGGCGAGGGGGGGGGGCATGTGAAAGATATTTAAAGGTTTACATGAGGGGGAAGGGATAGAAGGTGACAGAAAATAAAGGAAAAGAGAGAGATATTTGAATGTTGAAATGAGGAGAAAGGGAAAGGAATACTGAAAGCAGGTGTGTGAGTGTGTGTGTGTGTGTGAGAGAGAGAGAGAGAGGACAAAGAGGAATGATTATAGTCATTGGGTGACAGAGCAGAATAGTAGAACTGTGTTGGAGAATAGAATGACTCCTTCACACATGCATACTGATAAGAGGAGTTCATTTCTGACCACCCAAACTCAGATCTGGGAACTCATACACACACACACACACACACACAAATACACACACACACACATACACACACACACTCCAGTGTTATCACGTCTAGAGCAACCGGTGAGCCTGGTGAGTGCTCACAGATTAAAGACCTGTGAAGCATTCAGTGCCAAATAGACTTCTATTAGCTTTACTTTACAAATATCCTTTGAAAATATTGGTGCATTCTAATCACATTCTCCAACTTAAATAATCTTTTAAAAAAAGAACAGATTTAACAAAAGTTTAGAGTTTCTACTGAGAATTTACTTAAAGTCGTATTGTGCTTGGTGGAGTTGTAAAAATAATAAGAAGAAAATGATCCTTAAACATTTGCATTATAGATGACAGATTATTCAGATGTTTCCACAAGTGGACAGTCCTCTGTGGTCTTAATGAAACATCTGTGATATGCTGTGGTCAAAGTACCACAAGGATAAAACAACACCACACCTTTCTTACCCAGTCTAAACAGCCTTGTTCAGAATGACTAGTTTTACCACCTGTCCCTTTAAATCAGAACGAGCCACAGCTGACTTCAGCACAAGAGCCCAGGAGTTAGAAACGAGGAGCAAAAACTCTGATTTTAGTCATTTTCACTCAGTTCCCTTTTCCCCTCTCTTCTTGTCTTTCAGAATTTTAACACTCTACACATATGCACTCATTTTTGTTTTGCTCTGTTTATCCTCATCTTTATACTCTCATGTAAATGTGAGTCCTGTGCTATGATTGGAGCAACTCTGATTAGGATGAGGGACAATTCTGAAGTCTCTGCACTCAGATGAGATGCAGCACAAAATCAGCAGAGCTTATTTTATCCCATGTTTTCACACGTTTTCAGATCAAATAAACTGACTTGTGGTTCTGTTTCACAGATTGTGGTTGTTAGCAGCTCCAGAGCCCCACATTAATGTGCTAATGCACTCAGACAGTGATTGTTCTTTTTCAAAACATGTTCCCTTTAAAGTGCAGAATATAAAAAAATGTTGCAGTTTATACTGGGACTTTTAGTTTGGCTGTTTGTCTCCATGATTCACCAAAGGAGAAACAGATAAATGCCTTATTCAGTCTCAGCCCTTATGAGTCAATCCATCACTGTCATATCCATACCCACAATTCAGTCATTATACACTGACATTAAGCATATACAGGCATTTGTGTGTGCATAATGTGCATGCTTGTAATGCTATATTTGTGGGGATTGATAATGCTTTGTCTACACCTCTGTCAAACATATTGATGTATTCACTGCGATTTTCAGAAATATTAATTTTGCTGTGATAATTTTGGAAGATCACTTGAATATTGTTAGCTTTTATGGTAGCATTTAGGGCCATGTTTGCTTATGCTTTTATTTACCAGAGTACAATAAAAACTGTATATCTGCAAATAATTTTGTGTGAGTATACATTCAACAAAACATTTTATATCAGCCAACATGTTAAGCTAAATGGCAAATAGCACAGCTACTTAGACAATTTAGAGCACAGAGTGACCTATATATAGTAGGTATTTGTTTTCCAATGTGCTTTTAAGTCCTCATAGAGAGCCAAATACAAGATTACACTAACACTCATACTGCTGTGTTTCCACAGAAACCTGATTTGTATAAGTCTATTTCAGCTACTTTGATCTAACACAGGCCATAACACAGTGTGGACAGAGCATTACCATTCACCAATGCTCCACTCCAGCTTATTTTAACCATGCATTTTTATTGAAATCATTTTGGGGACCCTGCATTCCCAAAATGAAAGAACACATAAAATCGTTAGATGCTGTAGACACCCTTGGCTACTTCCAATGTGGAAATAGTAAAAACTAAATACATATTTTGTAAGTGTTTGGTTAGCTGTAGCATAGCAGCATTTAAATACAGTCATATAAGTCACTGGATTGTCCACACAAGGATTACTATGTTGTGTGTGTTTAACACTTTTTAGAGATCAAATGTATCAGATGATGGAAACAAAAATGAACTAATCCACACAAGGGAAAATTTTGTGAGAGTAACCAATGGAAATATACCATATAAAAATAGGAATACATGGGGTGAATTAATTATAGGCACAGGACACTGATATATATGGACATGGCATGAAATATTGGGTAGAGTTTGTGGTTTAGGTCAATTATTTTTAGATGTCAAGGACCTCATGGAACTCCACTCCACCCACTTCAATCAATAACTCACTCACTCACTCACTAAGGTCATTAGCAATTAAAACAATATTTTTTGTTATATTCATGACTAATACTTTTCTAGAAGGTAACTTTTAGACCAATTAAATTCTTCAGATGTCAGTTTCCTGTCACCAATGCTGCAGTCCACTATGACTTGGTAAGCTTCTCTAGAATTAATCATTTCGCATACATCTGCTCTGAATAACTTTGCCATCACATAATCATGTCTTACATGCAGAAATTCAGAAACTGGTGGGATTTTTCTTTACAACCCCTGAGGATTGCAGAAAGTCTATACGGTATATATATATTCGGTGACTGAATCTATGTAGCAGATACTGGTCTTTAAGTGCATGTGCACATTCATGTCCACAACGGGCCAATCTAAACACAGCCTCATTGACCTTTGCCCTGTGGATGCCCTCCCTATGACCTTTACTCTTAGGCGAGATGAGGCGGATGTAAAGGTAAATAAACAATAGTTAGAACGAGTTGTGAAAGCTATGGTCAATTAATCAAGGTCAACCCGTGAAAATATGAACTCAGGAGTTCAGGACTGTGACATGAGTTGAGAGGAAATAAGCTCAGAGGTTCAGTTTGGCAAAGAATTACAAATTTCAGGAATTTTTTGTTTGAGCATCTGTACAAATAATATAATCTCTGAAATAAAGGGTAGGTGCATGTATGTCTAGCTTATTCAGTTAAAGAAAGGATCTAGAACTGAAGGCGCTGGACATAGATTTTACATACCCTTAATTTCAATGAGGATTTGATGCATTTATCTTCAACAGTCTTAGTGAGGTCAGTTACTGATGTGGGATGATTTCCTGTGGATCACAAACACCACACCATATCATCCCAAATGTACTGGATGGACCTCCATCACTCCAGAGAACACAGTTCTAAAGCTTCACATCCCAGTGCTTCACACCTCTTGCAGAAGCTTGGCACTGGGCATGATGCTTGGCTTCATGCCGGGATCAGACTACACAAATTTAGCCTGATTTTGGCACGAATTTGTTGTATCTGAAAAATTTCCTGTGTCTGAACCGAATTTGAGCGCCAGGGAAGAGTAACATAAAGTCGTGTAGTGTGACATAATCATAGATCAGTGATCTGGCGTCTGGGACGCCCCACAACGAAAAGTCAAGCATGTTCGAATTTTTTGGATCTTTTCGCCTAGTCTGACATCCTACAGCATGTTCCTTGACGATGACCAGTGGACAGAGCGCTGTCTGGCACACATATGTAAACACAGAGAAGTAAAACAGGGAGGCTGCTGCTGCAGCTGTCAGGTGGGAAAAAGAAACTGAAGGAATGCACTTGACATGTTAACACATTACCTCAAGTTCTCTTTACAGGACAGACAGTGTATACTCTCCTCCTCCAAACACACAGGAACAGGTCCACAACTGTGTTTTCTTCTTCTTCTTTTTGGAACACCAAACCACCAGCAGCACACACAATGCTTCTGTAGAAACTCTGAACTCACGCAATCACACGAACGAAGAATGGTCTGTGTCAAACGTGCAGTGTTGCCAGTCTCCTGACCAAGACACAGCATGAAGGTGCAACTTATGGTTGCAACTTAAAATAGCTGAATTATAAGAGGTGTCCACCAACTTCTGGACTGTAGTATATATCTTTTTAAATACATTGTTGAGTTCTCCTGCATCAGGAAAAAAAGTGACTGTACGAGTACATGTTTGTTAACCAGCACACAAACGATGTAAATGTACCTTTAATTGTACAACAGCATTCTTAATCTCCATCTGAGATAATTAGAAAATCTAACATATAATCAAAGTAAATCTATTCTCAAAAAATAATAATAATTAAATAATAATAATATAAAAAGAGAGAAGTCTCATCAAGAAAATATAACAAATCCACATGCTGGCAATCCTTGACACTCTCAGAAACAAAATGTATCTAAAGCATTTTTCCATTTAGAATTATACTTTTGTAAGTGGATCAGTGTCCAGGAATTTTCAAGCTGTAATCCATGTAACAAAAGAAAAGACAAATGAACACACAATACAGATAAGAGAAAACGTGTGTTGACTTTTTTAAGTGAGGGAATGTCTATAAGAACATAGCTACTCACCTACATCTACAGTTTGGAAAATAATTTAAAATGTTCCAAGCACCTGGAACTGTGACAAATGTGCCTGGACCAGAACCAGAGTTTACAGAGTGAGGAGGATGGTAAAAGTGGCATAAATGGATCCCCCTAAGGATCACAGTTGGAGAGTTACAGAAAGAAAAATAGCATACTGGATTCATCAAGTTTATAAAAGTTACCATCACACGCCACATTCATGCCAACAGATTATTTGGAAAGCACGCCAGGAAAAAGCCTTTGCACTCATCTATCCACAAACACAGGCACCTGCAGTTTGCCAAACACTGCTGGGACTTTGAGTGGAACTGTGTTCTGTGGTCAGAAGGAAGGGAAATTGAGATTTTAGGCAGCAAACACTCGAGGTAGGCTTGGTGTAAATAGGAGGATGACTACACTGAAGAAACCTGATGCCCACTGTTAAGTATGGTGGAGGATCTGTGATCTGTGAGGAATTTCTTCTGCCATATACACTGGAAACTCATTAGGATACATGGTGTCATGGACACCATGAATCACCAGGACATTTTAAATCAAAATCTGTCTGCTTCTGCCAAGAAAATTATAATGGGCTGTCACTGTGTCACCCAGCAGGAGAGTAATACAAAACATATTGTTCAGATCAACACGAAAAGCATTCAGTTTACTGAACACAAAATTAAGCATCTGCTATAGCTATCTGAGTCCTCTGATTTAAATCCCATGGAAAAACTGGAGGGAGAACTAGCACAAGAAAGAGCAAAGGACACTGGATGAGCTCCAGAAATTCAAATTTCCAGCTCTGAATTTTTCGTCCTTATATGGTGTTATAGATGATGAGTAAGAGCATTTGTATAGGCAAAGGGAGATTGTACAGTGTACACAGGGGTGCCAATAATTGTGTCACATATGGCTTTGTTGATGCTGCATTTTTTTGTCTTTCTCAGAATACATTTCTGTCGATTGAACCTGGGATATTTCTCATTTTTGCAGTGAGAAAAGAAACTAATTCACCAGAAAGTGAAATACTTATATAACCTTTTTTCACTCATCTTTATCAGGGTCGCCAAAAAATATGGAGGGGTGTGTATGCCTGTTCATAATATAAATATTACATTGTGCATCTTTTATACAGTGATTGGAAACAACAGCACAGAAGTATCTCAGATTCTGCAAGTGCACCCTGCCATTATTTACTATGAACAATGTAGACATGCAATGTCAACTTGAAATTAGTTAAAGGTGCCATCAGCATTGTTTCTGAATATATTGTTAGTGAGTCGTTTGGTTCTATAAGGCTAAAGGAGAGAAGCAGAGAAAAATGCAGACACAGCTGGGTTTTTTTCCTGTGTTGTATAGGGTTAGAGTTCAGTGCACTTCGTTTTACACCCTGCCGATTGGTTACAGTCATCTCTTCCTGTCCTCCTGCACCACAAATTAGTATTTAGTCTACAGCTCCGCTGCGACATGCCATCATTTATTTTTCAGTGATCTCCGGCAAGGAAGATCAGGCCTGAGCTGCTTTTGCTGTCTTGTTTTTCTTTCTCTGTTTGATTTTATGTTGCTAGTGCAACGGTCCTTCCCCCCAGGCTACTACTGCAAAGACACACACTGATCTACAGCCATGCCCTTGTGCTCAACTTTTGCCTTCTTTCTCTTTCTCAATCTGTTTCTCTCTATGTATCACAGAGTTTAGCCCTTCAAACTGCAGGCCTATTGTTGAATTATTAATCTAAAATCAACATAGACTATATTTTTTTCCTCATTTAGTGCAGTTATTTGTCAATGAACAAATCCATAAACAATTGTATTTTATTTTATACGACCATTTCCAAACACTTTGTCTTCTTTTTCACGTAGAATATTGGTTATTGTGCCTTTAAGACTAGAGATAAAAAATATATAAAATCTAACTTGAATTTACTGTAGGCTTAATAGGCAGTTATACTGTACATATGTCCAAATATTTGTAAACTTCAGCTGCTGAGACGCACCCACCGTGGACACAGACGACCAACTGTGCACACATAATCTCCATAGAAAAGCATGAAATAAGATTAGGATGGAACAACTGTACATGAGCCTAAATTTACCAGGCTCATTGCCATGCATGGACTTGAAGGGTATAAAGCTCCAAGTACTGGGATGCCGTGGTCCAACGTCTAATGTAAAACTTTCCCAAAAGAGTAGAGGCTGTTACAATGGCAAAGGAAGACACAGGAACTATTGTTTACATTTTATTTTCAGAGGAAATGCTGGATGAGCAATCTTTGGGAGATATATATATATAATAAAAGATGCAGCTATGTAAATGAGGACTTTGAAACCATGGGCTTACATACAGGACACAGGAAATGTCTGGGGACCATATGCATACTGCATAGCAAATGGAGCTTGAATTAGCATGTGGCTAATTCAAACCAGTATCCAGGTAAAGAAAACAATTCATTCATTAAAATCTTATTTTTTTGACAGCTGTGGGATTTTTCCAAGCACTTTCTGCTGTTATTCTGATCTAACACATGCTACTTGTGCAGCAACACATTCCCATTTGGCCCCTGGGCTTCTGGAACCAGAAGAGCATTCACGTTTGCCTCATTTGAACTGATCTGGCATTCAGCTGGGCCGTCTCAGACTTGTGAAAAGCTTGTTTATAAAAAAAAAAGAAGCCAAAACGATCTATAGTCAGATGTTGATTAACTCAGTAAATAGCCATGTTTCCACAGTAAGCACAGGCTTTGATTTTACACACTCCTAGAACTTCAAATGTAATGCTATTCCCTTTTATTCCAAATGTTGCTTACAAGCCAAGATGTTTTTCCAGAGTAGCGCTTGTGCTACAAAGCTAATCAGCCAACAATATTTTAAAAATTTCATTACTGTACTAGCTGCATTAGTTTTATATCTCCAAAGCTTTAAAAAACAACATACTTATGTTAGATTTATTGGGGAACCATACCTAAAAGTTTAAGTGTTAATGTCAATGCCTCCTGAATGTGTTCCTTTTTTAACAGTTATTTAATAAATATAATCGTTACATTCACTAGAGTAAGGTTTTGCAGTATTTTTGTCAGATATATGAACTCAGCCACTGCATCTTTTGGTACAGATGGTAATGCAAACCATCAGGGGCAGCGCCTCTGGACTGGCAGACAGGGGTGGTGGTTCCCTTGTTTAAGAAGTGAGACTTGAGGGTGTGTTCCAACTATAGGGGGATCACACTCCTCAGCCTCCCTGGTAAGGTCTATGTGGTGGTACTGGAGAAGAGATTGTGGAACAATGCGGATTCCACCTGGTCATGGAACACAGGACCAGCTCTTTACCCTTGCTAGGATCATGGAGAGGGCATGGGAGTTCGCTCAACCAGTCTACCTGCACAGTAAATTCACCAGTGTTAAATGGTTGATTATTAGTGTTAACTTAACTCTGAGAGTGTTAAATTATTACACTAACACAGTGATTTTCTGTGTGGGCGGCACGGTGGCGCAGCAGGTAGTGTCGCAGTCACACAGCTCCAGGGGCCTGGAGGTTGTGGGTTCGATTCCCGCTCCGGGTGACTGTCGGTGAGGAGTTTGGTGTGTTCTCCCGTGTCCGCGTGGGTTTCCTCCCACAGTCCAAAAACACACGGTGGATTGGTGACTCAAAAGTGTGTGTGCGTGTGTTGCCCCCTCCAGGGTGTATTCCCACCTTGCGCCCAATGATTCCAGTTAGGCTCTGGACCCACCAAGACCCTGAACTGGATAAGCGGTTACAGATAATGAATGAATTTGTATGTGTGTTTTGTGGATCTGGAGAAGGCTTTCGATCGTGTCCCTCAGGATATTCTGTGGGTGCTCTGGGAATATGGGGTACTGGGCTCTTTGCTACAAGCTATCGAATATATAAACAGAGCAGGAGTCTCTTTCGTATGGCTGTCAGTAAGTGGATTCCAGTCAGAGTTGGACACCATCAGGGCTGCCCTTTGTCACCAGACAGAATTTATAGGTGTAGCCATGTGGCGGAAGGTGTCCGGTTCAGTGGTTTCAGGATCCCATGTCTGCTTTTTGTGGATGATGTGGTCTTGTTGGCTTCAACAAGCCGGGACCTCCAGTTTGCAGCCGAGTGTGAAGCAGCAGGGATGAGAATCAGCACCTCCAATCTGAGTCCATGGTACTCAGCCGGAAAAGGGTGGAGTGCTTTCTCCAGGTTGAAAGTGAGGTCCTGCCTCAAGTGGAGAAGTATCTCGAGGTCTTGTTCACAAGCTGTGGGTAGTGACCGAAAGAATGAGAATGCGGGTACAAGCAGCTGACATGAGTTTACTCCGCAGGGTGTCTGGACTCTCCCTTAGTGATAGGGTTAGGAGCTCTGACATATGGGAGAGACTCGCAGAGAGGAGCCAGTTGAGGTGGTTCAGGCATCTGATCCAGATGCCTCCTGAACGCCTTCCTGGCAAGATGTTCCGGGCATGTCCAATGGGGAGGAGGCCCCGGGGAAGACCCAGAAGACTGGTCTGGAAATGCCTCGGTATCACCCCAGAGGAGCAGTGCAGCGTTACTGAACAACTGCAGAAACTGTTGTTTTTCCTCATAAAATATAACAGAATATTTGTGAGATAAATAGTTTAATATTGAATAAAATGTATCATACCACATTTAGTTCCGACCTTGCAATGTGATTGGCTGAGAGACATACCCGGTGCTGATATTGCCCAATAATGGCACTCTGATTGAAGCTCTCCAAGTATTACTCCACCACATACACACAGAACCTAGCAACAATGCCAGCGCTTGAGCAGAGCATAAATATTGAAGACATACGTAGGCGTGTCAAGCTAAAGATCCACAGAGACTAAAATTAAGGAGCAACAGACCTGTTATGCTTTCTGATTTGAAAACAGAAAATGAATTTTGCAAGGACATAAAAACAGGTAAATGCTCCACATGTTGGTTTTCTAGGGATGTAGGCAGCTTGACTTGAGGTGTGTTCACTGTGATCTGAACTCACTGCAAACAGTGGATAAACCATGACTCTCACCTGACTATCTTCATCTTCATCTATGACTTCTACTTATGGTTCTGGCACTGAATGATGCAACCTTGGTCCCCTTAAAAACTGATGTAAATGTGGGCCAGTTCACTGGATAGCAGCACAGTTTATGAATCATGAAAAGAACTAGTTCAAGAACCAGAGTTCATGGTTGAAAAGGGCTATGATAGAATAGAAATATTTTATCTTTTTGTCCTGTTCTCTTTTTCTTAAAACGTAACAAAAAGCAGCAATAATTCAACTGGTAATATCCCAATATACACTAGAGGTTAATGCCATAACGTGAGGTACTAGCAGTGTTGTACTGATCTTTGGCACTTGGCTTACGGATTTGTGTCTACTGTTGCAGTACACCAGTGCCCATATCTCGTGTTTCAGCACAAACCTCAAAGGGGGAATTATTGCTTAAATAGCAGTTATAAAACCCATGTATTTTCAGTCAAATAGTTCAGAATCAGAGCTTTCTTCAAGTTCTCTTTAGTTCAGTGAATTTCAAGTTGAAGTAAATGTAAAAAAGCCATGTACTACAGTGTAGACTAAACGAAACAATGCACAACTTATTTGACTTCATGACCACATCAGCACCAAACGTCACAGACCTGGGACAGATTAACCCTTCCCCTTCAGACCCCAGGCAATGCTCAGGTGTTTGAGATATGCACAGTCACAGCGCTATCTGATTGCAGCACTGATTAGCTGTGATTAGCAAGGCTAAGCTAAGGCTGAGTTCAGAGTTTGCCCCAGACCCTCAGGGCCCCTCCAAAACAAACTGCCTAGATGTTATTGTTAAAGCTCATAGGGGAAAACTGAAGCTGTTGTGGTAACGACTTTGCAGGTGGTGAATCCATTAAAGGCAAAAATCTTTTAAACTCAGAGGCTTGGTATCACTTACACATCTATTTATTAGCCGTTAGCTGCTAATACTTGGGAATGCTTCTATAAACACAGCAGCATGATCCAGAGGAGCAGCTGTTTTCTTTTTTAGGAAAGGAAGAAGGAAGAATTACCAATTTCAGCATTTCTCTGAGGAACGTGGTGTGTTTAAGTGACTTTTTCACTGCATTATTCCAGAGAAGGAAGCTGTTTATAGATTTCTGTTTTATAAAAATAGACCTGCTTCCACAGACACTGAACAACAGTCTTGTTAGTGATACTGACACTTTGATACTGAGTCTTTAACAGAACAGAACTAACTAGTGAGGGGTGGTACTGGCCACATTCAAGACCTCATTTTCCAGTTGTGCTGTGATGTTATCGTACACTGTTTAAGTGGGCACCTGCAAATCCAATTTTTGTTCTAAAATGAAGGGTGTTCATAGAAATTTCTTCCAGCAGTAACAGCTTATACTATTCTGTGAAGTTTTTAGATTAGATTTTGAAGCATTTCTGTAAGGATTGCACTCTGCAATGTCCTGATATCTAATCTAAAGCCTTTCACATAGAGTAGATGCCGGAACATTGCTATGAGAATTTGATGGTGTCACTGAGGTTGAATTATTACTTCCATTTACCTCATCACGCAGACACTCATATCCAGAGAACTTCCATTTCTAATCATGTCAAAGAGGCAAGAAAAAGTGTTCAGAGTCTTGTCATGGAACCCTTAATGGATCAATTTTTCTCAACCAGGGAATTGAACCATATTCTTCTGTGTAGACAGCAGCAAAGATACCTTCTATACTACAGCAATCTTTTGGAGTTTGTTGGGCTCTCCCTGTGTCTGTATGGGTTTCCTGCAGATGCTCTGTTTGCTTTCCATAATCCAAAACCACACATTGGTACACTCTTAAAGGTTTGTTAGTTTTAGAGGCTTTTAACCATTAGAAAATACATTCAAATACATTGTCTGTAACTGCTTATCCAGCTCAGGGATACAGTGGGTCCGGAGCTTACTCGGAATCACCGGGCGCAAGGCAGGAGCACACCCTCAAGGGGGCGCCAGTCTTTCACAGGGCGACACACACTTTGTGGCTTTGGACGCACTGTGACCCTGAACTGGATTTGAGCTTGACAGTACAGAGCGACCAAAAAGTCTCTATGATTAAAAGGAACGAAGGTGCACGACAGCACCCTGGGGGGTCACTAAGTGATTAACCCCCACTTTTCAACTTTGAATCAGTTCCTGACCTCCATCACCTAAAACAAGGAGACCCCCGGCTGAAATGGCAGTAATGAGTTCGGGCCTCTGCACTTAGATGAGAGGGAGAGAGAGAGAGAGAGAGAGAAGAGAGAGAGAGAGAGAGAGAGAGAGAGAGAGAGAGAGAGAGAGGTAAGATCAGAGGCCTCATACAGTAATAGCCAACATTTGTCAGCTCACTCCACTAAAGCTACTACAATTCATAATACTTATGCAGGGTCAACTCCTTCACCTTCCTGCAGTTTTCAGCTCCACCCGGAGACATCGCCGGAGATGGACCGAGAGATGGACTGAGGTTTGTGCAATATAAAGACAAACTGATATTAGATATTTTTATTTGAGTTTAGTTAATTTAATGTTCAACAAATAGTTACTTAAGAGCTGAAGCACTTATAAACATCATTCTTTAATTGGTTTATGTTTTCTGGTGTGTCCTGTTGTGTCAAAAAAGAAAGTCTGTGATCTTTCTTCCTCAGGGACTGTGAAAGTGCATTTTATGAGTTAGTTGCTGGGCTCTAAGCTTGTAATTTATATAGATGAGCACAAATATAGTGCAATAATTAGCTAGCTTTCATTAATACAGCATATTACATCACTGTCCAATTAAAAAAACATGTATATTCATGTTTGTTGATTTTTACATCTTTTGAACACAGCAGCTGTGCTTCACATTGTGGGAACATTTAATGATGACTGAACCAATAGAAATGCTCCAGAATTAAATGGAATATAATGTTTTTACATTCACTTCCATTAAAAGTTAATGTTTTTCCTTCTCCTGTAAAGTTACTTTTTTGAAATATATGTTTTAAATTGGACGGTTTGGGCTTCTTAACGTTCACCTCTTTTCTGAGAAGACTGTTCATGGCAGTTGAGTGAATAGGCCCAGCAACCTTCCTATCCCAAGTCCACGTCTTTTATCCTTAGGGCAAGGCTGCCCCAGATGGTTGAATGCCATCTGATTCTCACTGAAATGTTCCAGTATCTGATATACACTACATCCTTCCCAGAAGAGCTGGACAGAGAAATAAACCTGTTAACACCCTTGATTTCAGAAGACATATTGGATGAGTTATAATGTATTTGGCCATACAGTGTAGCTCAGTGACCCCCAGCCATTTCAAACCACGCCTCATCGGGGGCTACAGGCCTGGGTTCTCTAGACTCAGAACTTCAAGGGAAATAAAAGCTAAAAACAAGGCCGATATCATTACTTGTATTCTGAGAAGCACGTTCATTGGAGCCCTAGGCCCCTGAGTGCTCTGCTCAAGAGGCTTCCTTCCATTAGAGTCCGGCTGCAGCTAATGCAGTCGATCCATTGTGTGTCTGCTCGCACTGCACCTCCAGAGCTGCTGGGCTGGAGATAAGTTACCCAGCGCTCCCAGGCTCAGGACGACAGCCAGGAAACAGATACTGCGGCATGTTTGCCACTCGCTGAGAGAGAGGTGATTTAACGCATCTCAGACTTTACTACAGCCACTGAGCGCTTCACTGTACCAACACACAGGGGAGAGAGAGAGAGAGAGAGAGAGAGAGAGAGAGAGAGAGAGAGAGAGAGAGAGAGAGAGAGAGAGAGAATACTAAAGAAATGATACAGCAAAACATGACCAGTGATATGTAAAAAGGGAGAGAATAAGGGAAAGACAGAAAGAGAGAGAGAGAGAGAATGAAAGTGAGAGACAAATTAAAAAGGAGATAGAGATTAAATGAGAAAGGGGAGGGCAGATAGAGGATGACAAACGGGGGATGAGAGTGAGACAGATAGAATGAAAGAGAAACAGAGAGGTGGCAGACCATGAGTCAGAAAGATAGAATGAGTGAGAGTGAGAGAACAAAGCAAAGGAGAGAGAGAATGAGCAACAGAGAGAAAAAGAATAAGTGATAGAATGAAAGTGAGGGAGTAAAAAATGAGACAGAGATTGACTAAGTGTGTGTGTGTGGGGGGTGAAATGTAATGAGAAAGAAAGAGAGGTGGCACACAGTGAGCCAAAAAGATAGACAGAATGAGAGGAAGAGAGAGAGAGAGAGAGAGAGAGAGAGAGAGAGAGAGAGATCACTAAGAAAAAATGATATAGCAAACAAGACCACTTATATGAAAAAGAGGGACAGAGTAAAGGAGAGAGAGAGAGAGAGAGAGAGAGAGAAGTAGATGAATAGACAAAAGAAGACAAAAGGGGAGGACAGGGAGAGACAAGGTAGAAAAGGATAGAAAAGGAAAACAGATGGAGGTGGCAGACAGTGAGTCAGAAAGAATGAGAGAGAGAGAGAGAGAGAGAGAGAGAGAGAGAGAGAGAGAGCTGCAGAATGATGCATGGGACATGGCTCAGGTTGGAGATAAGACTGATGAATGCTGCCCTGCCTCCAGAGGCTCGCCTCGCCTCAGCTCTGTGTCCCTATTAATTAGAATATGAATTATGCGTATTATCTGATGCCTATGATGATCCGTGCTCAAGGCTTCCGCAGCAATTCCGAGGCTAATGCCAAATAATATTAAAGGGCCATTGTGCGTCAGCGGGACCGCTCGGTGGCAGCCCTTCATTTTGAGGCGCGGAGAGCGTGTGTAATCTGTCGTCCCCATCTCTGTCAATGTCCTTCACACACTCAGCCTCGCGCGCCATTGTCTTTACCCCCTGCAGTTTATTCACTGACACTAAATGACCTCGCAGACTGAGAGGGGTCTGTCCTCACCCAAACAAACTCAACACACTCCAATTTAACCCTTCAATTCCATTCAGTTTCCGGTCTAAGCAGTCGGTCTGACATGATTAATCTTTATTATACCACAGTTAGTTCTGAACCTGCAATGTGATTGGCTGAGAGACGCCAGTATTTCACGATAATGGCACTCTGACCGAAGCTCTTCAAGTATCACTCCGCAAAATACACGTAGCGTAGCCGTGCCGGGACTTTTTCACCCAACGTGATCCGGTCCGTTTTCCTTTCGCGCACATTATTTTGAACAGAGTACAGGGCTATGGTGCAGTGGATCGTTATCTGCTTTCTGATTTGTAAACAAATGAAATATATAAAAAGTAATTGGCTACGTCTATGTGGTTTCTGTGAATGTGTTTAAATGTAGTCGAAGCTCGTGTTTTCTCCGCTGCTTTCGTTCACCAGCTTTAAATCACTACAATCTGAATCCGCTGTAATCAATGGTTAAACCATGACATTTTACCGACTTTATGTGTTTATCTGTGCTTCTGTCCTGATTTACACAGAAAGCTCTGAACAATGCAGCTTTGTTTCTCAACAAATCTGGTGTGAACACGGACTGGCTCGCTGGGGAGAACCAATGTTCAAAAGTCCTGGACGGGTCCAATATCGCACAAGTTAAAGATCCAGAGTTTGTTGAAAAGAGCAAAAAGGAATGTGTGAGAGAATGGAACTATTCTACCTCGCGGAAGGTTGATGAAAATAGGAATGATTTTTTTCACGGTCTTCTTAATCATAATAATAAATGGTGATAACAAACTGCGGCATAATCACAATAATACACACGAGGTCCGTGTTATAACGTGAGATACTGGCACAGGTGTACAGATCTACGACCGCAGCACATCTGTGCCAATATCTCACTTTATAGCACGAACCTCTCTGTATTATTGTGTAATTCAAGGACAATTTCTGTGTCTCCTCTTTGCTGCAGTAACAGCCTCTGCTCTGTGAAGGCTTTATGACAGACAAGAGAAAATCTCTCAGCATATGATGTCATTCAGCCAGGTCACATACTGATGTTGGATGCTTAGAGATGGATCACAAAAAGCAGTCTAGTTTGTCTCAAAGTCACTGGATGGAGCTCCATCACTCCAGAGAATGCAGTTTTACTTCTCCACAGCCCCATGCTGGGGGGCTTTTTACCTCTCCAGACGAAGGTGGGCTTTGAGCATGGGGAAATAAGGCACATAAAGATCAGTGTCTCATTTCATATCATGCTTTTCTCTGGAGATTAATCAAGTGCTCTCTCTCTCTCTCTCTCTCTCTCTCTGGTCTCCCTCTCCCATACATACTGTGTCCTGGTTGCTCTCTCTCTCTATTTCTCATTCTTTCTTTTTCTTATGCTGTCTTTCTCTCATTCTCCACTCCCCTCTCTCTGTCTCACCCTTTCTCTCTTCCTCTTATTCCCCCTCTGTTGCTCTCTTTGTCTTTTCCTCTTTTATGCCCACTCTCATCCCTATTCTCTCTCCCTCCCTCCCTCTCTCTCTCTCTCTCTCTATACCTGTCTCTCATTCTCCCCTCCTCTCTACCTCTGTCTCTCGTTCTTTCTCTCTTTCTCTTGCTTCTGTTGCTCGCTTTTCTGCCCTTTCCTCTCTCATTTACTCCCCCTCTCTCTACTACTTTCTTTGCCTCTCTCTTCTCTCTCTCTACCTCTCTTTCTCATTCTCTATCTTACTCATTCTCCTCTCCTCTCTCTCTCTCTCTCTCTCTCTCTCCTACCTCTCTCTGTCACTTGTTCTTTCTCTCTTCCTTTCCCCTCTTTTGCTTTTACCCTCTCTTTTACTCCCCTACTCTATTTTCTTTATCTTTTTCTACCCTACTCTCTCCCTCTCTCTGTCTCTTACTCTTTCTCACTCCTTCCTCAGTGTTGCTCTCTCTCTTTGTGTCTTTTCCCTCTGTTACCCCATACTCTCTCTCTCTGTCTCTGTCTCCGTCTCTCTTTCTCTCTCTCTCCCAAAGTTTCCAGGGAGTGAATATCAGTGCTGTTTGGCAGGCGCAGCATCCACTGCTGGTTGAAAATCTGCATGATTGAATGAGTCAGCACACACACAAACACACACACACACACACTGCACTCTGTTGAGGTATTTAACACCAGTGTGCTCCAGGAAGACTGCAGTACCACTGAGCCTTTTTGACACACAAAAAAATGGAGTACATTACCATTCAAAGGTTTGGACTTTCTAGTTATATTTACTTACCGTCATGATCCAGTCAAAAACATGTAGCTCCATTTTTGTTGATTTTTTAGTTTACAACGTCATTCAAACACCACAGCTGTCCTTCAGGAAATTCAATGATGAATGGACCAATAGAAATGTTCTTTTTACATTGACTTCCAATTCTTTCTCCTGTAATGTTGCTATTTTTAAGATACATGTTTTTCACTGTACAGAGACAGACCTTATCAGTAGATGTATGAAGTAACATCCATTCATTCTTTGTCTGTAACCACTTATCCAGTTCAGGGTCGCGGTGGGTCCGGAGCTTACCTGGAATCACAGGCCGCAAGGAGGGAACACACCCTGGAGGGGGCGCCAGTCCTTCACAGGACGACATACACTGACACATTCACAGTCACCAATCCACTTAAGATTGTGTGGTTTTGAACCATGGGAGTAAACCAGAGCACCTGGAGGAGACCCACGTGGACACGGGGAGAACACATCAAACTCCTCACAGACAGTCGCCCGGTGTGGTTTTTGAAACAACAACCTCCAGGTCCCTGGAGCTGTGTGACTGTAACACTACCTGCTGTATGAAACTACTACCTATATGAAATTTATTTTTATTTTTATAAGTAATTACCTAGTAATTAGTTTTCAGTTCCCTGAAAAAAATACATTTTGTATTTACTACAAAAAATTGTCATGAATATCACCTTCCACTGAGATCTTTCTTCCAATCTGGAAACAGGTAAAACAATATCATTTACTAATGCAAATTATCCAGTCATATTTTTCTCTATAGTATCTATCTGTAGACACAAGATAACCCCTTCCCAGGGCCAGGCCTTCAGGAGCTGAACTGAAGGCCTAAGACATTACAGTGTGTGTGTTTGGACTGATGGAATTAAACCAGAGTGCCTGGAGGAAACTCTCACAGACAGAAGGAAAACACACAGACAGTGACCCGAGGTCAAACCCAGGACCTCTTGACTCTTGAGCCACTGCGCTGCCCTCGGTGTGTGTCAGACCTTATTCCGTGGTGTCTTTTATCAATAGCATTAAGATCTCTTATGTCAATAATGTCCCGATCATCTTTACAGCACCTCATCCTCACTGTGGACAAACAGGGACCAACAGTATTGCTAACAGGTATGAAATTCTACCTCTCTGGGTTGCTGTACTGAATGTGGGTGAAATCACAAAAGGTAATCCTGGCAGGAAACATCAAAAGAAGCCTCTGTAAGCTGTTATTTTACACTGCAATGTTTACAATTCTGCATTCTGTAACATGCCCACGTCTAAGACTTGCTCCAATAAGGCTGACCTGCAATAATGGGAACATTGCAAATGGCTACGAGGCAGAAAAGTCATTTTGAAGCTGTTAAAATGCAAATAAATGAATAAATAAGTGGATGAAGAACTCTGGAATGTGATCCGTCTGGGAGGAGGACGGGAAGAACAGGGCAGTTTATACTCGATCGAGGCAAACTTGGCAAAGTCGAAGCTAATAAACGTACACGTACACTAGCATTTCTAAGGTGGCAAATACAGCTGAGTTAGTGTTGCCTGGGGTTTTATAGCATGCTGTTCTGCAGATGGGCTCATAAAGAGCTCAAGCAACCAATGGTACGTCGCCGCTGGTCTGGGATCAGCAGCTGGACACTTCTGTGTCCTGATGGCTGCTGCGGCAGCTGGTCGCCCTGTGCTGGGGTCAGCAAAAGGTGAAGGGTTCTGCCGTCAGTTCCAGTCCAATGCTCACATTCACTGACAGCTAATTACTCACTTACGCTGACCGCAGTGCTCTCCAGACTCTCTCGCTTTCTCACACTGAATACATACACACTGTGCCACCAACCATCCAGGTTCATAAGCACCCTCTCGGAGCATACACCTGGTTCAAAGCCAAATGAAGATTTAAAAGCTGGAGAGAGTCCAGACTTAAAGAGGGATTATAGTAATAGACCAGTGGCTCTGTCAACACTGATATACACTGACGGAGCATAGAGCTCAGAGCTGGCTCAAGCTGACAATACGCACTATAACCTTTAGCAATGTAATGATACACATTACATTTTTAGAGGTTTAATACAGTTCTCACCATGTAAACACCAACAATTCCCACAGTAGTTTAATACTCAGTCAAGCACACAGGACTGCAAATTTCCTCTTGTGAATCTTTTTGTAAAATTTTTAACGCAGTGTTAGAGGACATAAATACACTCATAGGAGAGCTTTTCTAACAGACATTTGCACAGACTTGTCCTGAGGCTACATTTATGAATAAGGGACTAATCCTGGTATTACACTGTAACCTTTAAATCTCTCTTTTTTTTTACATATATTGAATGTCAATTTACTGAACTGTTCAAAAGATGGATTCTTGGAAGCTGAAACACCTATAAACCCCCTACTTTAGGGGGTTCACCTTGTCGTATGTTTTGCTGCGTCAGAAAAGGAAGAGGCATCTGCTCTCCTCAGAGACTGTGGCTGCTTCTGGAACTAATATTGTGCATTTTACGAATTAGTTGCTGAGGCTAACTTTATTATTATATCTGTCTGTTAAACTAAAAAAAATGACTGCTGCACTGAATGAAATCCCTGTGCTTTCAGCTCTCAGCGTTATATAGGCGCCTTCATTAACCTTCATTAGTACAGTATATTTACTTTACTGTTAGGGCCACTTCAAGCACACCTCTTATCTGAGGAAAACAGCTCAGGTGTTGCCTCTCTCTCTCTCTCTCTCTCTCTCTCTCTCTCTCTCTCTCTCTCTCTCTCTCTCTTCTTTTGCATACAGGAGGATGAAACCACTTTTGCTTTTTGGAGTGGGGTGGGATGGTGGAAGGGTGAAGATATGTCAATTAGTGTCCCAATATGAAATGATTCTGTATTTTATGGGACAGTTTATTTGGGGGCTAAAGATATTTTAGTGGGGGCTATAGCCCTATATAACCCTGCCATTGGTCCTGAGTAGGGGGGTAAGGATGGACAGCCTAACTATCTAGAATATGTGATTATGGGATGGTAGGACCAAAGCATCATAGTGAAATGTGTGCAAATATATGACACACTGAATGCTTCTTAAACAGCTGTATTAATACAGGATCAACTCCTAGAGGCAGAGTTTTCTCTTTTAAAGACTAGATTTAACTCAGTGTTTCTACCTCAGGCTCTTTTTTTTTTTTCTTGCCACTGTCATCCTCACTTTGCTCATTAGCGATGAGGACCTGCATTTCTTTGAAACTTCTTTGGAGACTATTATTAAGAAGCAGTCCTAATGAAATTAAATCTAAGATTTGAATAATGTGTTCTGCAATAAAATGAATAAATAACTACATAAATAAATGAATGAATAATGAGTCCACAGATAAAGTCAGCACCACTGCATGTGGAAATTTCAGCACCTTGGAGAGTTCCACAAGTCTCAGGCATTAATATTAACCCATTGTTTGCTTGTACTTGTGAAGTTGTTATGGCTACTTAGCATGATAAACCTTAACCATAAACCAGACCCTGAACCTAACTAACTCTAACCTCTAATCCTAAATCTATCCCTAGCTTTAACTCCAATGTTAACACTAAGCCTAACTTAAAGCTCAAAAATAAAATGGACAGCAGTGTACAGTTCTCATTGTTTTTCTCAGGATTAATAAGAATAATATTATTTATTCATTCATTCATTATCTGTAACCCTTATCCAGTTCAGGGTCACAGTGCGTCCAGAGCCTACCTGGAATCATTGGGCGCAAGGTGGGAATACACCCTGGAGGAGGCAGAATAATATTATACTTCAGTAATTAATGAATCACAATATTACACTTTTTTTTTACTTTGCTTACAATAAATTCCAAGCTCACACATCCTCTGCTCAGTGGTTCACTGTAATCAGTCATCACAACATTATCAAGAAAGCCAGTATAATTAGTTACAGTTATTGCTCGTAGGTGTAATATTCATTAATTCATTAATTCATTGTCTGTAACCATTTGTCCAGTTCAGGGTCGCGCTGGGTCTGGAGACTACCTGGAATCATTGGGTGTAAGGCGGTGCAATGAATTAAACAATTTAAGGTGAAACCGTACAGGTATGTGTTTGTGTTAAGTATATGTATGTGATTATTGTGACTTACATGAGATATAAGCTTGATCATAATAAGTAGTAGCAGTTTGCATGATGAGGGCATCAATTTGGTGAATTCAAACTTAGTCTTAAGTACTGCATATCAAGGTGGTTCTGCTGTAAACAAAACTTATTGGATGAAATGTATACCATGTAACAAAACAAGAAACTTGATTTGGACCTGGGTCTGGACTTTCAGGTTTGACAACACCTGTGGCTGATGTTTGGCAGGTGCCTGCTTCAGCTTGGTGATCTTATGCTCATGTGCAGATAAGTAACTTTATATAATTGAACAAAAAGCTTAGAATTTAAGGGCTAACCTGGGTTTTCACACTCTGTCCATGCCTCAGAGTCTGTCATTCTCCCCTGTCTCCCCTCCCCTTAAACAGGCCCAGGTGACTGTCCTTCGCTTCGTGACTCGTGTCTGTTTGGATTGATCACAGTGAAGCATGTCTCCATGGCACGGTCAGCTCTCTCTCTCTCTCTTTCTCTCTCTCTCTGTCTCCCTCCCTCCCTCCCTCTCTCGCTCCATCAGAGACACTGCAGTGTGAGTGAGAGAGTGTAAAGCTTCATCATTCTCCCCACTTTCTGGAGCTGCCTTACCTAAAGCAGTGAATACCAACGCCTGTTTACTTTACAGAGAAGAGAGAGCAATTACTTCATCCCTCTTCTCTGACAGAAATCCAGTACCCGGCCTCAAGGTATTAGAAAACCCAAGCAGTGTAATGTAAATCTTTAACTAGCTGTATTTGCATGATGTCAAATCTCCATAAATCAATGAATTAACGCAACACTAGGTAGAATTTCTACCTTAAAATTACAGTCTCAACATAATTGTGATGTTTCACTGACCTGTAATTGGGACAATAGAGCCTCTCTCATTGGGGGAAATCACCCCTTACCTTCCCACGCCCTACTGATTTCACGACAGTGCTGTAAAAGTGAATTTCACTCTCTAGGGGGAGCCCAGCAGCTAAAATCAAAACTGGGGGTTCTTTAATATGGTTCTTTATGGAACTAAAAGTGGTTCTTCTATGACATCACAAAAAGAACCTTTTGTAGCACCTTCATTTTTAAGATTGTGTATTGTGTATAATGCTAGCTGCCGGATATCAGCTTCAGTTCCACCTACAGAACAGCAAATCCCATTTTCAGTGTGATTTTCAAAGGTCCCATTACCCAGCCCTGAGACACGCCAATTTAAATGTAGGTCCTTCTTTTGCAATTGCAAATGCAGTTGTGCCTTAAAAGGTACAATCTAGTAGTTTTCCTGAATCTGGCTCCCTCAATCATGAGAGAGAGAGCAGTGAATCGCGAAGGAGAGAAGGACCTGTTTGTATTATTACACTGTGCGTCCCTCTCCGAGGCATAAAAAACAACAGCCTTGAGCCACAACAAATAGCTCCTTTCACACTTCTTTAATTACTGGAAATGACAGACAGCCCCGGTGCTGCTTAGAGAATTCTAATACAACCAAACATCCCTCGCTGAAACAACAGCTCGTCCTTCCACCACTCCGACAGCCTCCTTTATTGGCGCTGAGCAGCAGAAAACAACGGTATGAATACATACACAAACAGAAACAGATGCAAATCTGTGCCTCGATGACTGCCTTTAAAAAAAAACAAACACATCTTGGAGAGAAGAGACCAGTCATGGAAAGAGAAAAACAAATTTTGTGCGTGGGTGCAATTTTCCAGCACAGTCAAGGACATGATCAGTGATTTTCACAAGCGGAAAGCTTTGGCAGTCTTTTATTTAAATCTGTTCAAACCGTCTCAACATTTAATACACGTGCTGTTTGCAAAGTGGGAGGTCCTAGTAAAATAAGCAGAGAAAGTGAGGAAGTCCTGAATTGTTGGGCTTTCATCCTGTTCTTCAATGATCAGAACTGAGCAGTTATAATTTGGGTGGTGGATTGTTTAGCATTGCAGTGTCACTGATGTGGTGGTGATGTGCTAATGTATGTTACACATCAATGCTGCTGGAGATTTTAAACACTCACTTTCCACACTTTAAACTCACTTTCCACTCTGTTAGACACACTTACCTCACTGGTTTACTTTGTAGGTGCAATGTCAGAGCCAGTAGCTCATCTGTTGCTGCATAGTGTGAGTCGCTCATGCTCTAGTCCTTCATAAGTGGACACAAGATGCCATCCACAGAAGGCTGCTGGCTGGATATTTTTGGTTGTTTGACTATTCTCAGTCCAGCATTGACACAGAGGTTTTTAAAAACTCTAGCACCACGGCTTTGTCTGATCTACTCACCATGTCAATGCCACAGCAGTGCTGAGAATGATCCACCACCCAAATCATACTGGTCCTGATCACTGAAGAGCAGGATGAAAGGAGGCTAAGAGCAACAGATGGACCACTGTCTGTAATTGTAGAACTACAAAGTGCATCTACATGGTAAGTACAACCAATAAGCTCACTGAAATACTTTGTCTGATTGGTTTAAAATAAATTACTGAAGCTGTTCCCAAAAAGCTAGTCATGCGCCGCCAGTTTTTTACCTTGACAAAGCCATGACAAGAGCATTACAACGTCCCTCTGTGCTGACATGTTTCCCTGTGTGCTCCTGTTTTCATGTAGACTAAGATGAGGCTAATCCACAGCTGTGTGATGGTAACAGAATCACTATAATAAAAGCACATGGCAGGAGAGAGTGAGAGCCTGGCAAATGGTTCTGTTTGAATGCTTCTGCTCCATGTGACAGCTTCTTCCTCCCTTGAGATACTTCTAGCTGACAAGCAATCATAGAAGGTGTTCACAAGCAATCCCACAAGTACTCTCTCTGTATCTCTAACGGACTAGCACACTAACACATACCGACACATACAGAGAAAGAGTTCGACAAAGAGAGAGAGAGAAAGACACACGAAATGGGAGATAAAAGGGGCGTCTATCATACAGAGAAAAGTACATTTGTTTAACCCCGCCAAGTGCTTCTGAACTTGCTCTTCTTATTAGAGATGAGCGTCTCAGGCAAATTTGAGAGCTGACTTTCTAAGGCATTATCTCCTCCCCCTCAGCTGCTGTATCAGTCTCTACCCTTCTAGGCTTTACACTAGATGATGGCACAGTGTATTGAGGAGGTAAAGGCATTCAGGCACACAAACATTAAACCACAGTGAGGTCAGGTGGTGGGTTATTAGTTCTGGATCACGAGCACTGCTCCAACTCCTCCCAAAATTCAGAATGGATGTCTATTACTCTAGAGAACGCAGTTTCATTGATACACTGCTTAGTGTTGTGGTCATACTATACCTCTCTTCCAAACACTTGGCATTGAACATGATGATATTAGGCTAATTTTTAACCCATTGGAGCTATGAGGTAGGCACGGCCCCACCCATGTTTAACTTCCGTTTGCAACTTCCAGGTGTATATCATAGGCCCCATTTTCTTTGACATCACCATGAACACCGATGTGTACCTGGACACTACTGAACAGTCCATGAATCAACTGGATGATCATGACTTGACGAAGGGTTATTTCCAGCCAGATGGAACAAAATGTCACACATTGGCAAAAAGTACGGCAAAAAGTGTGCAACAGTTTATCAGAAATCTGTGACAGGGTCATTTCCAAGAGGCATTTCCACGGTTGCCATATCTGACACCACCAGACTTTTTCCTTTGCTGCTCTTCCCCCCAGATATGCTTACAGATATGTTCAGGACCATGGAGCAATGTGTCAAAATGAGTCTGTCAGAAAACATAGATCACTTTCAGCATCACAAGTAATGCAATCGATTAACTTACGTCAAGGTATGTAGAATTTTCTTTTTTTTGGTTCAGACTGATTCATAGTAACGGGAGTTACAACAGATTATACGGAGAATACAACAGTATTCAGGGCCACTTTTGAGTGAATCTCCCTAAAATATTAGCAACCTAATTATTCAGTTATCAGTTATCTACTGTTATCTAATCCTATACTGTAGATCTAAGTCCACCCACACCAACAAATTTAGAGTAGCTTGTACCAAAATCTGTTAAAAATAGGCAACACTCAAATTACAGCAGTAGTTTTATAATGTCGTTGATGCATGAGAATATGTCCTATTTGGACAAGATTAGTTTTACCTGTGGACGTGGGGGTAAAGTAATTATTACCTGAGTATCTCGGTAGTTTTAATCCCATCTGAATAGACCATTTCAGTCATTTTTCCTGAGTGCGCACTCCCGTTTTAAAAAAAAATTCCTAAGCCTTTTACCTACGGTAAAACGAGCAGTAAAAATGACCACGCTCAAATTCACAAAACAATCTGTAGGTATGTTTTGTCCACACTAGTAGCCTCCATACATGTTATGAATGTGTGTAGTTTATAAAGTGTTTTTAATATCCGTTATAACTGTTTGAAGAATTAGTCGTTTTTTTGCCACCTTCTGTTTTTTGCTGTTATCTATTATGAAGGACAAGAAGGGCTGTATGTTTTTGGTGGGAAGGCTGATCTCAGAATAGTTGTGACAGTCTAAAAACTCCAGTAGCTCTGCTGTATAAGATCCACACGTGTGACCGCTGTGCGTTAATTAAGTAGCCCCTCCCATCTTTGTTATTTTCACAGTGATTTCTTATCCAGTGAGAATCCACCATCAGCATTATTGACGTCTTATGGAATAATTACATTACGCCAGCTCCACTTATAAAACAAATCCCATCTGACTAGAGCTTAAGTCTCTACATCTCCCAAGCAATGTAGCATTTCTGCCAACAAACCAGACATTGTGTTCCGTTCAAAGAAGAATATGTGCCTTTTTTTCTGAGGTTTCTGAGGACAACAACATCTTGAGAACTATAATGTGATAATGTGGTGAAGGTCACTAAGGGCCACACAGACAAGAGTGGGTCCTATAGATATAGTCACTCCTTTGTAAAACAGGTTGAAAGAACTACAAAAGATCACACTCCTCGAAGCAGCCCACGTACTGTACCACGGCAGAGCACAAGGCCTGAGAGTTGGGCTGACCTCCGGTGGAAGAACCAGTGCTAAAGGCTGAGAGGAAGGAGATAATGATAACATGAACACAAATAAAAACAATCTATACCTCTCCACACTTTAAACCATACAGATTTTCCAACCAATATGTGAAAAAATATATACCCTGACCAGCCATAATATTTATACCACCTACTAGTTTCTACAGCACTTTTTAGTCATCATCACTCATACTTCTTATTTTATCACTCATTTAATCACCCGCTACTTTACTAAGTGTAAATGTGTTAAAGGTACAGGACAGGTGAGTGTGTACGTGGAGGACAGGACAGGTGAGTGGGGCGCTGTGTTGTGTTACTGCAGCTGCCGGTGATGAATTACATAAAGTTCACATGGAACTGGTGGCACTGAGCATGCATTAACGGTGCCAGTGGGGCTTGGTATAGCCTTAAGGCCTATTCACACCAAGTACTATTTTTTTCACACACACAAAAAAAGAATGGATGTGGTTTTTAATGTAATGGAACCTACACAGCACGTCTGATACATTTTTTGTCTCAACACTCTGAAATCACAGGAAGACCCTGGAAGAGGAAGAAATTGGTTCATTGAATAGGAGTGATAATGAATTCATCATTTTACTTTAATCACTGCAACTAAAAGACACACGGAATCAAGTTTAGTAGTCAGTCTGTTGATGGTTTCTTAAGCTTTTGTGTTACGAAAAGCTGCTGCAAACAAGACTAGCTGTTCAGCTTCCATATTCCTGCCTATTTGTTTGGTCTGCAACCATGACAACAGCGCTCTGATTGATCAGTCTGATTTTAACACATCCATAAAATGCAGAAAATAGAACAGGTTCTAATTCACAATCTAACGCAGCGTCACAGTCTGTCGGTTTGAAACTCAGTGTGAAAGACACCGTTGATATACTGTGTGTTTGTTTCCAAAACTTGACATGTGTTCTTTTTTTGGACTCTACTCGTAAAGGCCTTTAGACACCAGGCAGGTAACTGTGGACTTACCATTATTACTGGGTCTGGGACATGGCTGAGACTTCCAGAGGTCTCGAGGGCTTAATTCAGCGAAACACTGCCGAGGGGAGTTGCCTACCTGAGGACTCCTGTTAAGAGATAATGATGCAGTGGCTGAGGTGGGTACACATGGGCTGGGCCCAATGAGTAACCTTCGGTGTTAGGTTTAGCTGGTTGTTGATTGGATCATAAACAGCTGCAACATCCCCATTATTTTGGTTGAGGATTTAAATGGCCAATGGTAGATGATTACAGGAATATAAAAAGGTGAAAAAAGAGTGAAATAATGTAACACACTCCATAAAATTTCACAAATTAGCCAACATATCTTTAACAAAAGCAATAGCTTCGGACCATCTCTCAACCATAGTGGCCTTAGCATGATGTAGCCTGGCAGTGACTTGAGTTTAAACATACCACAGACTCAACGTGAAATTTAAGAACAGTTTTCTTGACCGCAGTACGGGCAGCCGTAATTATTTTCTTTTCACAAAAATTTATATTGAAACAAAATCTTGACCTAGCATCACTCACTCACTATTTCACCCAATCACTAATGAACTCACTTAATCTCTCAGTCACTCACTCATCAACAACTTCACTCACTCATCCACTACCTCATTCAAACACTCTTTTCTTTCAGACTTTCTCTCTTTTAACCTCTCGGTCTGTCATTCACTCAGCCTCTCTCTCTCTCTCTGTCACTCACTGACTCACTCACAACATCATCCATTCACACACACACATACACTCTCTCTCTCTCTCAAGCTTTCTCTGTCACTCACAACCACTCTCTCTGTCATTTACTTACCACCTCTCTCTTTCTCTCTGAATTACTCACCACCTCTCTCTTTCACTCACTCACAACCTCTCTCTCTCTCTCGCTCTCATTCACTGTCACTCTCTCTGTTGGCTGGATTTAATGAGTGTCTGAACTGGAGCATTGGCTCCTGCTGGAATCAATAGCCCAATCTGCCCCCTGCTTACCTGGGTGCCAGTCAGATCAATACAAGCTCGTCTTTATTTAAGACTGCGCTCCACACCCCCATCCTTCATTAGCCTGAGTGAGCGAGCATGAGTGAGTGAGTGTGTGTGTGTGTGTATGTGAGAGAGAGAGAGAGAGAGAGAGTGTGAGAGAGAGAGAGAGAGAGAGAGAGAGAGAGAGAAATTTTTGGTTTGCTCTGAAATGAAGTAAGCACATGAAAATGTTGCACAGACCTGGCAGCTCATCAGTGAACTGATAGCTGCTGGAATAATCTGTGACAGTGTTGGATAACGACAGACAGGAATTTTGGGGCAATTCAGTGATGTTGATAGTACATGTATTCTGACAGAGGGAGGCCAACAGTGATGCTTGGGCTGTGTTTATATTAAGGCTATCATGATACATCGGTTAAATCACTGATTATGGTTCAATTGTTTTTTTTTGTTGTTGTTGAACAGATAGCTTCCACTGAACTGGGTCCTGGGGTTTTGGGTGTCGATTCTCACCTCAGGTCACTGTCCAGTGTAGGGTGTTCTCTCTGTTTCTGGGATGGTTTACTCCAGGTGCTCTGGTTTCCTTCCACAGTCCACAACATAAGGTGTGACACTGCTGAGCATTTTTGGATTTTTTTTTTACCCCAAGACCAATCATGTTTTTCATTGATTTCCATTATTTAAAGGAACACTAGGTAAGAACTGATAGACCTGATGGTCGTTCTTTTACTTCTGCTCCTTCTGTGAAAGTGTGAGAAAAGAGAAAGTAATGTGGATAATATCAGGCCAGTCATAACCAATGCATCACCTTGGGTACACCTTGAGACTTTACAGGGGACATACTCTACACCTTTCCAGAAGCGACACACCCTCTGGGGTCTTAATGAAACTGCCGTGACATTTAGCCAAAGTACCACAAGGAACTGCACTGTCTTATTTCAGCTTTCTGTGGTTTATCCCCTTTAAGGAAAGGAAAACGAGTTCTGGTTTCCCCTTTCATATTGCCTTTAAGAGCATAGGACAGATGAAACAATTTCAGTGTTTTATGCCAATTTTTTCTTTTTTCTACATGTCCAAGGCAGTAACTCTTCCACTGTTTAAGAGCGTATGACGACATAAAGAAGTGGTTCAAATTAGATTTTAACAGATCTGATTTGTGCTTACATGCAGCCCTGAAGATATCAGATGTGTGTCACATTGGGGCAGAGAATCAGATCTGTGCCACTTGAGCCCTGTAATGTGAACATAGCTCAAATTCTCTTCTTTGAAGTTCTTCTTCTGTTATTCTCAATGACTGACTCTCGGAGCTGGAGGACGATCCCCAGCCTCCACTGTCTCCACACATTCTCTCGGAACGTGCGGGATCTGTGTTCAGCTCCATTAAAGATCTCTCGCCTGCCTCTAGCCCTTAAAGCAGTCTCTCTCTCTCTCTCTCTCTCTCTCTCTCTCTCTCTCTCTCTCACACACACACCTCACTCTTTCCCTCTCTCTCTCTCTCTCTTTCTCTCTCACATACACACACACACACACACATAGGAGCACATTTTCAAGCAATTTCTTTGTCTTCATCTCACTCTTTCCCTCTCCCTCTCTCAATATCTCTCACTTTCAGACTCTCTCACACACATCTCACACGCTCTTTCTCTTAGTCTCTCCCTTTCACACAATTTCTAGTGAGCTCTCTCTCTCTCTCTCTCTCTCTATCTATCTATCTATCTCTTGCTTTCTTGCTCTCTCACATTTTCCAGTCATCTCTCGTTTTCTTCTCTTCTTACTCTCTCCCGCTTCCTCTCTCTCTCTCTCTGTCTCTCACACATCTCACACTCTCTTTCTTTTAGTCTCTCCCTTTCACACATTTTCTAGTGATCGCTTTTTCTGTCTCTCACTCTCTCTATGTATCGCTTTCTCTCTTTTCTCATACGTTTCCTAGTCATCTCTCTCTCTCTCTCTCTCTTTCTCTATCTATCTATCTATCTATCTATCTCTTGCTTTCTTGCTCTCTCACATTTTCCAGTCATCTCTCGTTTTCTTCTCTTCTTACTCTCTCCCGCTTCCTCTCAAAATCTCTCCCTCTCCCTCTCTCAAGTTTTTAGTAATCTTTTTCATCTCTCTCTCTCTCTCTCTCTCTCTCTCTCTCTCTCTCTTTTTAACTCTCATTCTCATTGTAGGCCACTCTTACTTTCTCTCTGTTTCTCATCCTTGTCTCTCACTGTGACAGGAAAGCATTTCTTTAATGCCATCATACACCTCACTGAGGAAGGGAAGGAATGATATTTATTTCTTCACAATGTCAAGGACACTGTAATCCTGTAGATGAAGGAAAAAGGAAAGTTGGGAATGGCTGTTCTCTCTGCCCTGTTTACAGTAACTGAAGTGGGATGCTTTTGTTTTTCCCCAGAAAAAAAAGAAAAAACCCTTCCATAGAACATACTAGCTGCACCCTCCTCGCTGTAATCAGGTTTCCACCGCCCTAAGCAGAGATAACGAATGATGGAGGATTGTTTTTTTTTCTCTCTGTCTCCCTCTGTGTTCTGTGGAACAGAGGAGGAGAAAAACCTTGAATGAGTTATTTATCGCAAGGACAATCTAGAGGTTGCATGCAGCTGTTGAGAAATCCGTGCTCCATTAGTGCACCGCTGCAGGGTCTTAAAGCATGTGACCAGACCAACACACTGGTATCAGCTCCAGGTATCCACTGCACTCCTGTGGGCCAGTCCCTGACTAGACCGTGTGAACAGCACAACTCATCAAAATCATCTAATGTACACAGACTATATGTAAAAAAGCCCAACATTTCACCACCAAAAATTGAAAAAAAAAACAAGTGATTATTATGTTTACTCATACTCATTACTCATGTGCTACTCACAAAACTAAGTAAATGTGTTCCTCTTGAATGAAGCAGTTTGTATTCCATAAAGTAGGTCAACATACAGGGTGACCATATGTAAAGTACAGTTTGTTTAGCTTCATGATACCTTCAGGTTACTAGATGTCAGAATAAAGCAATAAGCCACGAGAGACTGTGTGTTACTGTGATTTTATCACGGGGAAGGTTAGTTTTGATATGATGTAAAGTGAATATACGTGAACAAAATGTGTTCATGTAAATTCAGGGTTTTTTTAGCTGAGTGAAAAACTTACATTTCTTTCCAATTTCTAAAAGGACTCTTACTCTAGACTCTGGGCATTCGACAGCTCAACAGCACTGCCTTTTAGTGATACTCTAAAATCCTCACTTTTACAAACCGAATTCCAAAAAAGTTGGGACACTGAACAAATTGTGAATAAAAACTGAATGCAATGATGTGGAGGTGCCAACATCTAATATTTTATTCAGAATAGAACACAAATCACAGATCAAAAGTTTAAACTGAGAGAATGTATCATTTTAAGGGAAAAATGTTGTTTCAAAATTTCATGGCATCAACAAATCCCAAAAAAGTTGGGACAAGGCCATTTTTTACCACTGTGTGGCATCCCCCCTTCTTACAACACTCAACAGACGTCTGGGGACAGAGGAGACCAGTTTCTCAAGTTTAGAAACAGGAATGCTCTCCCATTCATGTCTAATACAGGCCTAACTGTTCAATCGTCTTGGGCCTTCTTTGTCGCACCTTCCTCTTTATGATGAGCCAAATGTTCTCTATAGGTGAAAGATCTGGACTGCAGGCCGCCATTTCCGTACCTAGATCCTTCTCCTACGTAGCCATGATGTTGTGATTGCTGCAGAATGTGGTCTGGCATAATCTTGTTGAAAAATGCAGGGTCTTCCCTCAAAGAGATGACGTCTAGATGGGAGCATATGTTGTTCTAGAACCTGAACATAGTTCTCTGCATTAATGGTGCCTTTCCAGACATGCAAGCTGCCCATGCCACAAGCACTCATGCAACCCCATACCATCAGTGATGCAGGCTTCTGAACGGAGCATTGATAACAACTTGGGTTATCCTTGTCCTCTCTGATCCGGATGACATGGCGTCCCAGTGTTCCATAAAGAACTTGAAATCATGACTCATCTGACCACAGAACAGTCTTCCATTTTGCCACACTCCATTTTAAAAGACCCCTGGCCCAGTGCAAACGTCTGAGCTTTTGGAGCTTGCTTAGAAATGGCTTCCTCTTTGCACTGTAGAGTTTCAGCTGGCAACGGCGTATGGCACGGTGGATTGTGTTCACTGACAATGCTTTCTGGAAGTATTCCTGAGCCCATTCTGTTATTTCTTTGACAGTGGCATTCCTGTTTGAGGTGCAGTGACGTTTAAGGGCCCGGAGATCACGAGCATCCAGTAGAGTTTTGCGGCCTTGACCCTTACGCACAGCAATTGTTCTAGATTCTCTGAATCTTTTGATGATGTAATGCATGGTTGATGATGATAACTGAAAAGTCTTTGCTATTTTACGCTGGGTAACACCATTCTGGTATCGCTGTACTATCTTTCTGTGCAACAATGGTGGAATTGGTGATCCTCTTACCATCTTGGCTTCAGAGAGACACTGACACTCTGAGAAGCTCTTTTTATACCCAATCATGTTGTCAATTGACCTAATTAGTGTTAACTGGTCTTCCAGCTGTTCGTTATATGCTCAATTTCCTTTTTCCAGCCACTTATTGCTACTTGTCCCAACTTTTTGGGGATTTGTTGACACTGTGAAATTTTGAATCAACATATTTTTCCTTTAAAATGTTACATTTACTCAGATTAAACTTTTGATCTGTCATCTATGTTCTATTACGAATAAAATATTGACATTTGCCATCTCCACATCATTGCATTCAGTTTTTATTCACAATTTGTTTAGTGTCCCAACATTTTTGGAATCCGGTTTGTAACTTAAACAGAGAGAACTTGGTATTGTTTAGTATATGATATATATCACTACAATCTGAATCCGCTGTAAACAACGGTTAAACAATGACATTTTATTTTTTAGATGTGTTTAACATTGCACGACCGCAGCACACCAGTGTCAATATCTCACATTATAGCAATCCCTCTCGTGTATTATTGAGTAATTATATTTATCTGAACAATCTCCTTACACCATTCACCCACTGTAAACCCATCCAATCTATCAAAAAATTTCCATGCACTCTAGCTCACTACCAAGGTTTAAAATGGTGGTGCATTGATATGGAAGTCAGATGTTGTGAGATGGTCATATCGTGTACTTTACAACAGCTTTGAACGCGGCTCAACAAACCATATTTTAGGACTGGAACTATCCGTTATATAATATAGGTTTTACAGCATAAAATAAGCAAGTACGTTTTTATTCACTGTTTGAATGCTACAGAAACACAATTTTAATTTGAATTGTTAAGTTACACTTTCTGTATTGCCATTAGCCATCTCCTGAGTTTGGAGACATTTCCATAATATTTTTGCTGATATGAAAAAACACAGAAACATATTGTATTATTTTCAGTGACATACTACTGTGTAATTCTCAATCCCATTGTGGGTCTCTCTTACTCTACATTTCATCCATCAGGCTCATGTTTATTATTTTCTGGTCATCCCATGTAAATTCAATATCAGAGCATTGGGTATTACCTTAAATAATACAGCATTATCATGCAAAATGCCTGTTATTGATAAGGTAAATCTGAACAGACTAATATAGCCTATTTCAATAACTGTGAGAGCCCTCTGTATGTGTGTGTTTGTGTGTGTGTGTGTGCCAGTACTGTTTGATAGTAAGGTATCGCACCATTTGCCCAGTACTGGAGGGAAAAGCACAGGATTTGAGGTCCACAGGAGACTAATTGTGAGGTTTTTGGGACTTAGGTGTAAAAGAGGAGAGGGCCATGGTGTTTAATTCCAGAGACAGAGAGCAGAAGAAGAAGATCTGAGGACCTTAAGGGTTTCATTTTGCTCTCGGAGCGCTCCAATTAATTTTCAAGGCACTTAAGCCGGCGGCCTGGGAGGAGAGGCATCTGTGGAGCGTGCATGTGTTTGAGCATGTGATAGCTGCTCATGCTGCACACCTGTAGCTTCCTTTCTCCTCTCCTTCTCTGTCTAATTCCCTTTTCCCTCTGTTGTTCTCCCATTTCTCTCTCATGCACCCTCTCTCTGACTCACCCAGACATTCTACTAAAACACTGAGTGGATGTTAAAAACCCTCCTCCAAAAGTTACAGTGCAGTTTCTACAGTGCTGAGTCTTACAGCTCAGTGAAACATCACAATGGTTTTAAACCTGTAAAATTAATGTAAAAATACTCCCTAGTGTTCAAATATCAAATTTGTTATCAAAAGCCATAGACACAGAACCAGTGTTAATTTCATAAACAAAAACTATGACAAAAAATATCCGGTGAAGATCTATTTTCACAAACAAAACAAGACAAAAATATAAATAATCATTTGAGGGTGAGAACTATAAGGAAATATTTCCCTCTAATAGTCAATGAATAAAAACAAACAAAAAAAAAACAGCGAAAGACTCATAAATGACTCATGAAAATAAATGAAATAAAAACTTTGTCTTTTTGCTGTTGTCAGGGCAACGATTGCGACTGTTCAGAACAGCGAAGCGGAGTCGACTCCCTCAGAATTGACTCTTCCAGTGTCTTGGAGTCGCAGTTGGCCATAGATCCATGGAATTGAAGCCTTGGAGTCTACTCAGTTTCAGCTTGCGAGAGCCATTTGCAACACAGTTTGAACTTAATGTTAAATAAATGCAAAATTTATTTTAAAAAAAATATATATACATGGCCATATTCCTTCCATAATTTTGAGGTTAACATTTTAAAATGTAACAAAATTTTTAAGCTATTGTTCATTAAATTAGTGACAAGTAAAAAAAATCTTTAGGAAAGCATGACTATAATTAGGATATTTATCCCTATTGTAATGGACTAAAACTAGACTATATAATTTAAATTAGTGTTGACCAAACTCACTTAATTAACACTGCACTGAACAACATAAAATCAAAAAACAACCACGTCAAATGGACATATGTAGAATTAGTGTTAATCAGGGGACCCAGGTGTAGTTTATTAGCCTTGTGCATGTCAAATACAAACATCAACGTTAAACATGCTTTTGTCAGTACGCCAACCATGTGTTCCTTAATTTGCACTTTTAAAAAGCATAACCAGAGCTGGGAATTAAAGACCCAGACAAGCCTAAACAAACAGATAAGCTGAGCCCTGTTCACACAAGCGGGCAATTTGGCGAGGATGCCAGAGGGGCATAGTGAAGGCATGTTCTCAGCTGAGCTGATACACAGCGTGTGGGTGTCTGGGTGATTATACTGGGAACTCCACAGTGGGGAACAATCAGAAAGCTCTGTGTGAGAGATGTAGGCTTGGAGGATGATAGAGCGACAGGAAGGAGGGAGAAATACACACAGAGATAAGGACTGGGAGACAGAGAAAGGAAAAGAAAAGGGAGGTCCACAAATCTGCTCCTGCTCTCAAGAGAGAGATTCACAGATAGAAGTGGGTGATAGGACGATATGATATCATTATCAGGATGAATTGCATCACATAAAGCTTTTCTGAGTGCACTATGCGTATCATGAGCACTTCCAATGGCCAATATTATGTGCTATTAAAAGACATTTATAGCATTTTGTAGATACTCTTACCCAGAGTGTCTTACACTTCTAATCTCGTTACAGATGGAGGCGAAAGTAAAGCCAGAATTCTTGTCCATGAACTCATCTTGGTGTTGTATCTGGGTAAGGAACCAAACCATTGTATTCTGTGTAGAAGGTAGTGATGTTATCCACTACACTACACAAAGCAGAAGAATATTTAGAAGCTCGTGTTTTTGACCTAGGTCAGAAAATTTAAAGAAGAAATCAAATTAAATTGATTCTTTTTTGTGTTTACATCTTTTCTATGAAGTGTACTCAAATTAAATGAAAATGTCTTTGTAGTCCCTGAGTGAACCAGTTTATGCTCCATAGAGTTGGTCACTTAAACGAGCGCAGCCATGTGTAAAACAGGTTTAGTACAGAATCTCTGAAACACCCAGGACAGCAGGTGTCAGGATCACAGCTGCTTCATAACATTACAAAGAATCATTGGACTGGCTCTTTTAAATATTACAATGTCAGTGCCAGGAATTCAGCACAAGTTCATTCATTCAGTCTTTCATTGTCTGTAACCGCTTATCCAGTTCATGGATATGGGGGGTCCAGAGCCTACCTGGAATCACTTGGCACAAGGAGGGAACACACCCCGGAAGGGGCGCCAGTCCTTCGCTGGGCGACACATGCACTCACACATTCACACCTATGGACACTTTTTGAGTTGCCAATCCACCTACCAACGTGTGTTGCCTACACAGACACAGGGAGAACACACCAAACTCCTCACAGACAGTCACCTGGTGCAGGAATCGAACCCCCAACCCCAGATCCCTGGAGCTGTGTGACTGCGACACTGCCTGCTGCATCACCGTGCCGCTCTCAGCACAAGTTGCCTGTTTTAATAAAAGTAATCCTGTATAGTATTTGGCATTTGAAATCAAATTTGTTAAAGTATGTACTACGTGTGCATTTTATCTGCTTTAGCTAATCATGTTTCAGAAACAGCACAGTTTGTATAGACAATTGTGAAAATGTCTTCTCCACCTCCAGTATATGTCCTGTTTCTTTAATTCCTCTTTAGGAAGTCTTCTTCAAAGAGCAAATAGACTCCAAACAGTTGAAATGTATCAAAACATACTACCCTTGTTTAAAATACAAAATATACTCCCAAAACGATTGGTCTACGTGCTGATGCTGTGGGTGTTCTCTTTCATTATTCATTCATTCATACATTCATTATTTGTAACCGCTTATCCAGTTCAGGGTCGCGGTGGGTCCAGAGCCTACCTGGAATCATTGGGCGCAAGGCGGAAATACACTCTGGAGGGGGTGCCAGTCTTTCACAGGGCAACGCACACACACACTCACACATACGGACACTTTTGAGTCACCAATCCACCTACTAACGTGTGTTTTTGGACTGTGGGAGGAAACTGGAGCACCCGGAGGAAACCCACGCGGACACGGGGAGAACACACCAAACTCCTCACAGACAGTGACCCAGAGTGGGACTCGAACCCACAACCTCCAGGTCCCTGGAGCTGTGTGATTGTGACACCACCTGCTGCACCTCCATGCCGCCCCTCTTTCATTATACAAATGAAAAATAAATAAATAAATAATAAACAAGTAAATAAATAACCAAACAAATACTTGTACATAATGTGAACATGAATGTACTATAAAGAAGGGCTTTCAAAATGTTGGACACAAGCCCCCCTCAGTTTGTCTACACAAACCTGATATGATTACATGCAAATTAGCCTTATGTCATCACCAGAGGTAGAAGTGGAATTTGGCAGGTAGGCATACCTGTTATTTAATTACTAACTGAAGGTGCCAGAAAGCCCTTTCAGGTCACTCAAATCCATTTCAAACCCTAGGCATCAACATATAAAAGCTGGATAATGTTTTGGGTGATCCATTGGCACAGCAGGGCTTTCCAAAACTATCTGCACATTTGTCTCTAAAGAAAAATATAGATCTCCAAAATAGTAACTTTATAGCAAAATAAAAAAAACATTCTTAATGTTCAGTGGATGAAAATGTAGTAAATAAACATAGCACAAAAAGTAAGGACATTTGTGTTTGGTAGATTATTTATTTGTTGTAACAATGCTTCTTGGCAATAAATCTTATACCGTTGAAAAGCCTGTTAATTTCTCTTTTAAATTGTGCCACATTTGTAAGGAACATGCATTTGTGGGATGAGCAGTAGAGCTGAGTATGTGGGTTGCGCCCATGAAAAATTTGCCAAATCCTCTCTGTTAATGCCAAACAGCTTATTCTGTCATTGACTCAACAGGAGCCTCAGTAGTGTGTGGAAGAACCATACATAGCCACCACAGCCTGGCACCTTCTCCTCATGCTGGTCACCATCCTGGTCACACACTGCTGTGGGATGGCATCCCATTCTTCAACCAGCATTTGTCTCAAGTTAGTCAACATGGTCACTGTGGCATGAACAGCACACACAAGCTGATCCCACAAGTGTTCAGTGTGGTTAAGGTCAGGATGCTGGCAGGCCATTCCATCCTCTCCACTACCAAAGACTGGAGGTAGTCTCTGATAAACTCCGCTCTGTGGGGGCAGGTGTTGTCATCTTGGAGGATAGAGTTCGGTCTCAGACTGTGGAGATATGGGATTGCCACTGGTTGCAGAATTTCATCTCGATATCTCTCTGTATTGAAATTGCCTACAATGATGACAAGCCTCATTTTTCCAGCGAGGGAGATGCCGCCCCACACCATCACACAAAATTAGCTGTTTGACAATGTCAGAGAGGATTTGGCTAATTTTTCAGGGGCGCAACCCACATACTCAGCTCTACTGCTCATCCCACAAATGCATGTTCCTTACAAATGTGGCACCATTTAAAAGAGGAATTAACAGCCTTTCCAATGGTATAAGAGTCATTGCCAAGAAGCATTGTTACAACAAAGAAATAATCTACTAAACACAAATGTCCTTACTTTTTGTGTTATGTTTATATATATATGCCAAGTAATTAATTATGAAAGTTTCACACAATGTGAAGGACAGCTGCTGTGTTCAAATAATCTACAAAATCTAAAAATGGAAAGAAATGGAGATACATGTTGGCTTTTGGACAGCGGTGATATGTAAAACCTGTTTCAGTCATTACCAGCATGCATTGTTTTCTGCTTCAGTGATGTAGCCAATGGGGACTGTTGGACGGAGGCAAATCAATCATGAGCATGCATTAGAATATTAGGGTTATGCCTACATATGGCCTGATAGGACCGATACAGAATGTTTTATTAGATTTCTTGTTTTATCTGATTCAGATTTGGCTTGAGGTTTTATATACAATCAATATCAATCAACTTTAATATAATATAAACATTTTATAATAACGATGTTCCCTAGGACTTTAACCTTTGGAAATTGGTCATAAACATTAAAGACATTCTATAAAATTATATTACTCCACCTCCCCATGTTAAAAATTAATTAGAATTGTTCTGCATCTGAAAAAGCGAACGTACTGTAATCTGCACCATGTCTTAATGTTCCGTGGTCTTATATTAGTGTTAGATAGCCACCCACACCCCCAACAGGGGAAGACGCACAGAGAGTTATGGTGGAGGTCATCCATTCTGAGCCACTCAGCTCCATCACACAGGCACCGGAGGCCATCCTTAAACGTTCAGTCATGATGCTTGTATTTTCACAAGCGCACACACACTCACACACACGCACACAACCTCCTCTGAGTGTATTTATTTCTCCCATGCTCAGAGTAATTAAAAGAGACATAACTCACACACTCTCTCTCTCTCAAGCTCTCTCTCTCTCACACACACACACACACACACATACACACACACACACACACACACACACACACACACACACACACAAACACAGACACGACTAGAATAACCTCTCCGATTACGTCAGAAGCTTTCACTCTGAGCCATGGATATCAGAGGTGTAATCAGATGAGAGGACTTCATGCAAGTTGGTCTGCTTCAAAATGTGAAGGGTAGCAGACAGGATGAAGAGAGAGAGAGAGAGAGAGAGAGAGAGAGAGAGAGAGAGGGAGAGATAAACAAGTGCCAGACTGTGACATGTGTGCCAAACTGGCTGTCATGCTGGAGATGTGATGGATGCTTCTGAGCCCTCCTAGACACCTACCATCTTCATTCTCTCTCTCTCTCTCTCTCTCTCTCCCATCAGGTTTACAGACAATGCCATCTTTTCTCAATTCCCTCTTTCATTGTTTATTTGTGATCAATTTACTGATCTTGAAAGTGTGTACACCTCTGAAATGAAAGGTATTATTAAGGAGCTTACCCCCTTTGCTGCAGTAACAGCTTTATTCTTCTGGGATTGCTTTACAATAGATGCTAAAACATGGGTCATGTGAAATTTGGCTTTACGAAATGGTGGTGTATTACATATTTTTGGTAGATTGTACAGTAATAAGTGGGTATAACCAAAATATATCACTATGAGCTTTTATGTCTTTGTCTGATACACAGCTGACTCTCTTTAAAATATTTACAAATGTCCATTGCTCCATGAAAAAAATAAATAATAAAACAAGGCTCTGACAAAGAAAGCATCAACTGCTCATGCATTTGGAAGGCTGTGGCATTATGGGAAATTTAGTGCCTGTAGAGAACTTGCATGTTGTGTCCTGTTGTTCTGTTCAGCATTTCAGGACTTTTTACCACCATGATTTTAGTGGGGCACAGCAACATTTTACTGGGGCATGTCTGGGGCTGGCAGGATAAAGCAAAGGTCTACTAAGGCCAGCCCCATAATACACACAGAGAATTCATGTTGTGCCTCCTGCACACGCTGCACAGGTGCTGCCCCATGCCTAAAGCCCACTGAATATTTCCAGCTGTAAGAATGCATCTAACATGGAAAAACTCTATGTGTGTAAGAGCAACTCCTGAAAATGCCCGGACCTGATTCTCCATACAGTTAAATGTGAAAAATGGCTTATGTTGAGCAGCTGCATGCACACGTAAGATTAGTCTGCGTCACAGTGACAGGAGTTGACTGGGATGATGTAAAGCATGACACTGCTGGACTCTGGAGCAGTAGGAAAGTGGTCTCAGTAGAGATGATTCATGCTTCAGAACCTGGCAGTCAGCTGAATTAGTCTGAGCTTGGTGGATGCTAGGAGAGCTCTTTCCACTGAAATACACAGTGCTAACAGTACAGTTTGGTGGTGGAGAGATAATGGTCTGAGGATGTATAGACTCTTTAAATAACTGCTGTGTCTGATCCACTTGTACCAGTGCAACACTTACTAACACACCACCACCACGTGAGTGTCACTGCAGCACTTAGAATGATCCACCACTCAAATCATAGCTTCTCTGTGGTGGTCTTTTGGGGGTCACTGAAGCGCAGGGTGAAATTGGTATAAGAAAGTATGCAGAGAAACTGATGGACTACAGTCTGTAAAAGTAGAACTACAAAGTGCTCCTGTATGGTGAATGGAGTTGATAAAATGGACAATGAGTCTGTCGAGCTGTCTCAACCACATTTACAGATATTTTTGCTTTTTAAAAGACTCGAGCCTGACCACCAACCTTCTGCACACTTGGTTCTGTACATTTCAGACTGCTGTAATCAAGCAGTTCTGTTTCAGTGCAGTTGAGTGGTCTGATGTCTTGCACTGATGTGTACTTTTACCAAAAGGCAATTGTTCCCAGACTCTTGATATCATCTACTGATGAGGAACTCCAGAAGTGCTATTGTACAATATATAAATTGCATATGCCTGGAAATACCCAGAAGGATTGACACCCTATACTTTTGTTATTCTAGCTGTGGCACAGATATAGGCTTATCCATCATTCTTGGCTGCGTTCTTCTTGGGTGAATGCTCGGAAAGCTGTGCAGTCTGTTCAGGCATGTTCTGTACTGACACACACACACACACACACACACACACACACACACACACACACACAAACACACACACAAACACACACACACACACACACACAAACACACGCATATATCCACAAGCCTGTATTGTTTTCTTTTTCTCATACTAGATGTTTGCAGTGAAAAGCCAATGGCGGCTTGTCCACCCTGGCAGCTCGGATGTGGCTAACAGCTTGTGAGAAAATAACTTCTCTCGCCTGGCTAGGCTGTTCTCCCACAGAAAAACAACACTTGGGCTGACCGCTCACTGCCAACAATGGCTGAAAACTACAACAAATATTAGACGGTTATAAACCTGTTGATTTGCAATTGTAACCAGTCCAGACTGGGGGAAGAGCTGGCTCTCTAGTATTTTTGTGATTTCAGACTTGGGGTGTTTTGAGTGTGCGTGTCTGTGTGTGTGTGCGCGCATGTGTGTGTGTGTGTGTGTGTGTCTGAGTGAGAGAAAGAGAGTGAGTGAGCTCCAATGTAACTGTTTACACTCACTGAAAACCATATAGGCTCTATACCCATTGAGTCAGCACACATGTTCACTGTGCACAACCAGCTTGTCAATACAATGAGCCTAACACCACAAAGCCCAATGCCAAGCATCCACTAGAGTGGTATAAATCCACCAAACACCAGGCAGTGGAATAGTGGAACGGCATTCTTTGGGAAATTGGAGCTCCACACTGTATTATTGAGACAAGTTCTTGTGGTGTTTTTGATCCATGACTATGGGTGCTTTGGACATTGGTCTGTTTTCACTCTTGCTGCGGTTCATTTGGGCAGGTGTGAAAGAAGTAATCTCACTCGGATGTGGACCGAAACAACCATACAACCATCCAACCTCGATACAAACCAAGGGGAGAACGCTCTGAGATTACCCATGTCTTAATTGATTCAGACCAGAACAAAGACACTTCAGGTGTAAAAACTCACTAAACATCCAACATCAGAATCTGGCCTCACTAAAGTTCTTGTGGAACCAAATCCTTTCAAATGTTGCATTATTGTGGTGGCTCAGGGTATAGCAGGGGCTGGGGGAGCTCCCAGAGGAGCTCGCAACATGCCCAGCTGCTGACCCTCTCATGTTTAAGGGGCTACCTAAATTTTTTAATATAGTTATATTGTAATATTGGGTTTAATATTGTTGTTTGAGGGGTTTGTGTGTTGCATGTATGTGTGGGCTTGGTGTGTAGTGAGATATGCAGGGTCTCACCTTCTCTTGGAAGGTGGCCTGTGGGCATGTGGTACCCCTGAATCTCGTTACACAGCAAGCCCAAATTACTGCTCATTCCCTTGCTTCATTTTCCCTTGTGCCATTTTAAGGTTGAACACAGTAATGGCTCAGTCTCATTACCCCACCTTTGAGGTACCCCATGACCCCACAAATTAATACTCTATATACTTCAGAGAGAGAGAGAGAGAGAGAGAGAGAGAGAGTGAGAGAGAGTGAGAGAGAGAGAGTGAGCTTGTATTCTGAGACAAGCTGACAGCACAAAAAGTCTCTTGTAGTATAATCCTCAAGGTGAGACTGATGAGTAAATGCATCATTGCTAATGCAGCGTGCACTATGTTTTTTGCTTGTGTACAGCGTGCTGACAATGTTAAAACTTCACATAAATCAATATGTCACTGTACACCGTCTGAGTTCATTACTTAGTGAGAGCAATAAAACAAAACAACAATATCAGAATGTGACAGAGTTATTGATGTGAATTTTCCATACACACTGGGGCAAAGCTGAATGTGACAAAATGTCTTCCAGCATTATATAGCTCTATACCCTCACCGTCATGGGGAAAACATATTTTATATGAGACATATACATGCTTTGACACCTATGTGACCAAAATGTCTGAACTTTGATCTGAAAACGAGAGAAAACTAGGCGTGCTGCAAGAATTGGACATGCTTTGATTTGTAAACTAACAGTGTAAACACCTCTTCATGTCTCATTGCCCAAAATGGGCTAGATAGATATTCATTCATTTTCTTTAACCTCTTTATCCTGACCAGGGTTGCAAGGGGTCCTGAGTCGACCTGGAATCAGAAACAAGGCTCAAGGGATATAGAGCTCTCACTGTCACTGTTTAGAACTGCTTGGCAGTAATATATTTAGTTTCTTGATCAGAAAGAACAGTGAGTATTAGTGAAAATGTCTCTACAATGCTGTTCAGGTCCTCCCTTGTAAGCAAGTATTAATGTGTGTATATCTGTGTTTAAACACTAGCACTGAAACACCAAATAACAGTCTTCTACACCGAAGAGCCGACAGACTCACCCGAGATAATTCAGTTTAATCCACAAACACTAATACTCAGAGAAGAACAAAGCCCCCTCAGTGCCACTGCCCCAGACAGGTGTAATCTACTGACACACACACACACACACAAATCCACGCCTGTTTTTGTTTGCAGTGACATTATAAATAAAGTTCAGTTCATTGTGCGTAGACTAACCCTTTCCAGAACCTTAACCCTAACCTTAAAACATCTTCTGCTTAAAGGCGACGCTCACGGCCGCAAAAAAACTTTTAATACAAGAAGATTCAGAAGATGGTTCCTCACCATTTGCTAGCTCTCCAGTCGGTTTGTGTGCTGGAAACAGCATGCTCCATAGGTCACGCACCCCACCACACACAAACACACTGATGCTAAATAAAGAGATACACTGCTTACAATCTTATTGTATTAAACCAACGATCCATAATAATCTGCTCTTTCTTAGAGTGTCTTCCTGAAAACCACGATAGTAACAAAACTAGTACCAGAGTAGTATAAATACTGTGTGACTACTATTAGTACTTGTTTTCTTTGCAGGGGGAGAACAGTCTTCCCTATTCCATGTGACCTCACCAATGCCCTCATAACGTAATGCAATCCAGTCCTCAGAGAAATGTTTCAGAAGTGCTGTCATCTGATTAAAAACATGAACAATTTTATCACACTATTTGCTGTGATTAAATCGTGGTTGATCGCACTGCCCCTTCTTAAAACCGAAGCTTTTAATAAAGGATATTTAAATGTGAAATAAAACAATGAACATAGGATCAACACAATGGCAATATATTATAATACACTTCATATTAGTGTTGTCTATCGATTAAAAACTTAATCACAACAATAAAGTTAAAATGCCAGCATTTCCTTGTATTTTTAGGAGGGAAATTAGTGTAGTTTTGATCATTTTTAAGTTAGAATCTCTTAATTTGCTTGTAAAAGTTTCAGAAATAGCTTAAGCATCAGACAAAGGAGATTAATGGAGAAAATTAAAGAGAAAATTAAACAGCTCATGGCTCAAAGCAAAAATGATAATTGATAATTAACATAAAAAATGTTAAATTCCTGTAATAAAACATTTCATTTTGACAGCAACACTTTCAATAAAATCTAGAGGCATTTACTTTAGCAAAATGAGGACAAACTGCCATTGAAAGTCTTGGTGAGGTGCTAAACAAGCTTTTGGTCGTACACTGCATCAATAAAGCCACTGGCTGTTATATCAGACAGGCCTTACATATAAACATAACTCTTGTCCTCTTCTCTTCCACTGTCCTTCATCCCTCCTTCCTGAGCTGCTGATATTAAGGGTACGACAGCTAAAAACCACACCAGCTCCCTCCCACCGAGACGCTGGCATCAGCAGACTAGCACAGAGCGCTAATTACCTCCCTTTACTAGCAATTAGCTGATTATAACGGACACACTGCTTTTTTTCAGACACCCTTCCGGAGATGAGGAGGACATCGCAGAGAGAGGTGAACGCACGGAGATTAAAGCCAGGCTCAGGGTCAGCGGTGGACTTTTTCAGTCTTTTGTAGAAAGCAGGCAAGACGCCACATGTCTGTCCCTTCCCATACGGAACACAACAGAAAACCAGCTAAATAATGCAGCAGATCCACGCCAGAGTCAATCCCCTTAACAGATGCACAGAGGTTGCAGACACAGCAGGCGAGAGAAAACACTGCAGATGGATGGGAGTGTGTATTTAACCCTAAGATGTCTAGTATGCTTTGTGATTCATTCAATTAACAGGGCGTTATTATTTACATACACTGTATGCTTTAGCTAGTTTCGCTCACTTATTTTAGACACAGCAGTTCAATTGTGTACAGCTTTGATCTGCATAGGAAAGCATGAAACAAAATGAAATGCTGTACATGAGCTTAAAGTCTGCAAGCCCAACGTTATTTGTTGATTAGAGTTGTATAATCACCCCTAACATTGTACTGTACAGAACTAGAACAGGTTTTTCTTGGGTCGGGTTCTATTTCATAGCATCATTCCTCAAAGAAATGTGTATATCAGTGTGTCCGTTTTTACTTTCCTGTGCATTTTCTTTCCTTCAAATTATGTGAAAATTAAGAAGTTAAGAAGATTTATTCCTTTTTTTATGAAGTTACTATTTAAATTATAAAAAGTTACTATACATGTTTTTCTTCTGAGTTGTTTGTTTGTACATGATGCAGAAGGCAGTTCCACTACACTTCAGCACAATTTTAGTTTAACATACGGCATTCAGCATATAATACATTTAAATGTTGGAGTGACCTTCGGGATCTAAAGGCTGAATGTCATCAAAGCGTCACAGAAAAATTTTAATATCTAATCTAAACCCTTATCTAATCTAAACCCTTTGAAAGTTTAGGCAGCTGCACGTGAGTTTAAGGCATGGTCAAAGTCACTGTTGTCTGGAGGTGTATTTAAACTATTTCCACAGTATCTGCATTGTATGTGCATTAGTGGTGTAGTGCCATCTAATATAATTGGGATGAGGTTTAGTAGGTTTTGCAATACAGAATTAGCCATCTGACATTCGCATCTGACTCAGTAATGCTCTTGCCACTAAAAGCAATCAAACCCTCACAGAAATGTTCCATAATAGTGTAAGACCTGAAGAGATAAAGCTGTTACTGCAGAAACAGAGGACAAGCTACTGACCGATGATAATGCAAGGAAAGGGAATCAAATCAATCTGGATAAACAGTAGCTGAAGGTGGAAATGAGAGAGGAATGGAGAAAGGAAAGTGTACACTAATCAGATGAAGGCAATTCTGCTCTCCTCCTCCACAATGACACTGTTATCTCTTTCATTTTATGATTAAGGTGCTGTGCAGATCCATACCTTGTGTGGCCCCTTCCTCTAATAATGGCATACTAAGACTTTCTGTGCCTTTGTGTCTCTTCTGATTAGTTTCAGATGCCTGAGTAAAAATGCATCAGTGCCTTCTGAAAGGCTGAATGTGACGATTCAGCTGCATCAGTTTTTCAATTATATTTGATTGTAATAATATTCATTAAAAGATGTACACATTTTTGGTCTAAGATATAATTAATTAGAATTTCCAAATGAATTTCATACATATTTACTGTGTTGTTTTTATTGTCTGGGTAAAAGGTTGTACAGTCACATCTATGCATTTAGCTTTTCTTATATAATAAATACAGCAACAGAAATCAAAATGACAGAAGAATCATAGCTCAATTTAAAATTACTGAGGAACAAATAATTACCTAAAAATCTCAACAGAATCTGAAATATATTCAGCCACAGGGAATATGAATTTTCATAAAAATGTAATCACTTGATTAATATATATATATATATCTTCTCATTAGTCATTGGTGGAATGGGTGTATTCACTTTATAGAACTCTATACCAGCCCCTACCTCTGCTCAACCCAAGTCATGGTCTCAAACACATTAAGAAGGCGAGCAGTTCCACAAATTAACTCTTGACGAATACACATCTGTTCACTGAAAACCACTGAAAACCATTGAGAGAACACCAAGAGTGCGCAAAGCTGTCATCAAAGCAAAAGAAGGCCACTTTGAAGAATCTAAAGTATAAAACATTCTGGTTCGTTTAACACTTTTTTCATTTACTACATAATTCCATTCCTTCATTGTTTTAAAGTCGTTCATATTCATTTACAATGAACAAAATATTAAAAAACAAAGGAAACCCATTGCATGATAAGATGTTCAAACTTTTGATTGGTAAAGTACATTCACAATATGTGGAAAATGACCCAAAACAAAGAAAACCCCTTGTATACAAATATACACTGAACAAACTGTGGATTAGGAACCCTTAGTGTCTACACTCACCGTTCATGTTATCAGCTCCTCTGACCATACAGGAGCATGTAGTAGTTCTACAGATACTGAAACTGTATTCCACCTGTTTCTCTGCATAATGTCGTATCCCCGTTTCACCCTGCTCTTTAATGGTTAGGACCCCCCACAGACATTTTATGATTTTAAATGTAGCCAGCAGTAGTTGTGCTTTAAAGGAACACTAGGTAGCATTTTTACTTTACAATTACACCTATGAAATCACTGAGCTGTAACAGGCAGAACAGAATCTTGGTTGTTGCTACTCCAGGTTCAGCACTGCTGAAATGGAACTATGTAATTGTTATAGGAGGGTAGGAAACCACCACCCTCCCTCCCTCCCTCTCCACCTTGTTTGGGAGAGCCCTGGAGATATGTAGGGAAAGCCCAGGAGCAAAAACATTACCTAGTGTTGCTTTAAAATATGTAGAAGGCATCTCTGTAAATATTGTGTATTTATTTTGCCTTGAGGACTGAGACTTAGGCTTCTGCATAAACTCGAACCCTAACACTCAAGCCTGCATCTCACTTATATTTTAAGGAGAGAGTTAAAATTAGTCCATATTTCCTATGAATAAAGAGAACTTGATCCGGTTTGATCTGACAGCTATCACACAGGACCTCTTTCCTCTGCTGTGGAGGCAATAATACTATGTGCTTGTGACTGCAATCTAACCTCACACTAAATGAAACATCAGGGACGTGAAATAGTCCACCTGCTTCCAGCAGATAATACATGTGGGTTTTTTGGAGTGGTTTAGGTGAGCTGCCGCTGTTTTGGTCCCTGAGGCATTTGCTTCAGAAGCTCAGCATCTGCTCAGGGCTCTTGGGAAGAACACGGAAAAGCTTCAAGCTGCAGCGTGATGGCCGTGGGGTTGCCTTGGAGACGGAACACTAATGTACACTGGGCATGGGGAGATATTCAAATGCTCTTAGAGAGGCATAGAAAATGAAAATCAATGTGTCCGTGGCAGCTTCATGTTAACCCCCCTACACTCACTCACATCAGTGGGCCAGAAGGAGAGACAACAAACTCCATATATACACTCTAAATGTACACTTAGCAGCCACACATCAGCCTCAGAAATACCGTACTAAAAGCTAAGTGCTGGGTGTATAATACTCCCCAACAGCAGTGGGTCTGTGCTGTGAAACGGTCAAGTTCCATCCAAAACATTTTGGATGGTCTTTGTGAGCCTGAACATAGTATCCCATATTAATATCTGACCACATGGCTGACTGCCATTAAACATTAAATCCTCACAACAACAGAGAGTAGACGTGTAGAAGAAGATGCTACTGAGGCAAAGGAGCCACCTATACATTAATGTGCTGAGTGTTCATTGATCTGCATAGAACCACTGCCTGTTGAAAAGACCTGTTAAAGAATCAAGCCATGCCTTTAAGGGGTTTGGGGTGTGTTCACAGAACCCCTGCATTTAACCCATGGACAACTACTGTGTAGTGCAGTGGTTACCCAACATTTTCTGCAGTGACCCCATTTTATAGATGCACATATTTTCAAATCCCGCCCCCACACTGAAACACTTATGTTGTGAGACTCCACTGGATATTGTTTTAAACGCTAATTCTAACAAAACTGCAACATCTTAATGATAATGATGTAAATTGACAGATCATCTTTACAGCAGAGATATGAGAAGTGACAGTTGTCTCTGATTGTCACTTCGTTTATTGTTGTGTACCGACGTGAAAGACTGCCTCCACTTCCAGCAGACATGTGATTGGTCCTTTTAGTAGTAGGCGGATCTTTACCAAGTTAAATCTGACAGTGTGAGATTGTATTGTGTGTATCTCATTAATTTGCCTTGCTGAACCACCCCTGCAATATGTCTCTCTCCTACTTTGGGAATCAGTTATATTCTCAATATAGCACACTCCAGGTAGACATCTGCTAAGCTACAAAAACACATCCAGTGCTAAAAAAAAGTTTCCGAAACTCTTCATTGAAAACTTCTCTGAAAAATCCAAGGGGGGCTGTCTGCCTGTCTGTTCTGGTCTCCTAAATAAACAAAGTTAGGTTCATGACTCACCATTGGCACATCTTGCTATAGATCGGACATAAAACAGCCAGCTGTGTTTGTGAGAGTTTTTGGTGGGAGAGATTTTTGGCAGAACTGCGCATAATTCAAAAATTCTTTTTAATGGCTTAGACGTGGACAACGATTCCTGCCTTTAAATATGAATCATCATTTCTTTAATTAATAATCATCAAATACCAGGACAGGATCAGACTTTTTAGTGCACTTCTGGACCAGGGTCTTAGCATTGTTCCCGTTCCAAGTCTTTTGTTCAACTCAACACTGTCACTTTTCTCACTGAATGCTGAGAAATATCAAATAACTAGAGCTGCCGCAGTAAAAACTACTTTATGTAATTATATAATCCATCAAAACCCACTGGACCTTGACTTGTGCTGTTGGCTGAATGCACCCCTTGAGGAGAAATTACTTGGGACACCTGGTGTAGAGGAAACCAAAGTGAAAGCTTATGAGGTTAATGGCAGTTTTACCAAGGTCAGTGAAAATTTTGCTGAGAATTGACTCTAAATAACAGGCCTCAGGTACAGCTCAGGAACAGGTCAAAATAATAGCCATCATGAGTAAAGCATAAAGCAGTTAGGAATAACTAAGAATGTCCAAAGCCTTGATAACAGTAATCAGTAGTGTTTAATGTAAATGGCATTCCCTTTAAAAAGAAGTCATTTCCCTTCTCTCTAAAACACTACGTGAGTCCACTGTTGTAACAGCCCTTCTGGAAAATGTACACATAAATTAGTATGTTATTCAGAATTTGTAGTAAATTACTACAAATATGTGATTTAAATCATATTAATTTACACTTTACAAAATATAGTGAGTCTAGTAGTCATATGTCATTTTGGCCACTCTCCAATAGAAGTATGTTATGTAGGTGTTATATACACTCTAAAAAGTCATTCTGGTGGCCTTTAGCCAATACTTAAATATACCCACTGCTTTAAAATAAAAAATGTAATTGAATGATTTTGGTAGAGTTTTTATATTCATGTGGTGTTTTATTGAGTTTTCGTAACATAAATAATAAGTGTTGTTTCAAGACAATTTCCTGACTAACCCGAACTCAATATATTCCAACTCAGTTATTTGTATTGGACAACGCCATTTTTCTCATTCATTTGCTTTCTCCCGCCCACTCAGACATAATGAATTTTACCAGAGAAGGCTGCTTCAGTTTGCCCCAGGCACACCTTATTGTGGATATGGCACAAAAAAGCTACCAGGGTGAGGGTTATAACCCTTTAGGTTTGCCCGTTTTTCTGTTGTGTTGATGGTCTGTGTTTGGTGGATATAGGCAGGATTAGCCAGCTAGCTTTCCTTAACTCTGTAAGAGACGCAGAGCGTCTGTGTTACAACCGCTAAGAACACTTTTATGACCCTTATGTTTTTGTAATTTAATTATTTACCCGCTTTGAGACTTAAGGTGCAAAAAGTTAAACAGAGGGAGAGGGCAACGGAGGAGAGAGAAGTTAAGTTTCGATTACTGTTTTTATGAATGTTCTCATGTTCTTGCATCATTGTTTAAATTGTCTCACACTCATTTGAATGAAATGGAGCCCTATAACTGTGACATTTATACAGTAAACATAATAGATATTTTTTACTGTTTTAAGTATTTGAAAGATCTGAGATGTGATCACAGTACGGAATAAAAAAAATTATACTGTTGAATATCTATTGATGGTGACATTTATTAAGTTCATGTTATATAAAAATGCCTTTTACTGTCTGTCAAAGTAACTCACTGTACTCAAACACTTTGTTGGACCAATTTTCCAGAAGTTTAAACAACTCAAAAAGACTGTCGCAAAACGTTGCGCTGATTTTTACGTTCACCCAGTGCTCTGAAAAACAAATTCACCTGTCAGGCACGAGTGACGGACTGACTGAGGCGGACACACACACGCTAATAACACAGACTTTATTTTACAAAAGGAACAACGAAACAGACTAGGACTAGAAACACACACAACAACACTACTAGGCTTGGGGAATTCAACGAGTAGGAGACCGAGTAAGGGGAACAAATGCACAAAACAGTACAAAGAACAAATGAACGCCAACAGGAAGTGAGGGAAGAGGACTTAAATACACGAACAAACAAGACACACCTGACACAGATAACAAGGGTAAATGACAAGGAGGCGGAACAAAGGCGGAGACATGGACAATAACAGACAGACAGAGCCACATGGCGGGGGGAAAACAAACAAGAAAGGGCCAGGATGTGACATCACCGTACTCAAAATACTTTGTTGGATCAATGTAATTTTACCAGAATTTGACAGAACCCAAAAAGTCTGTTGCAAAATGTTGCTTTTAGATTTTTTTGTTGACCCAGTGCTTTATTTTTTAGAGTGTATGCCGTATTATGCATTATAAATGTTTTTATAATGTATTATGAATACAGGATTCATAGAAAGTGTTTACCATATATATATATATATAAATTGCATTAGAAATTTGGAGAAAATTACATATGACTGGTAAATTCAGTATATATTAATATTACGTATGACTTATACGTATAATAATATAATATAAATTAGATATTAGTAGTGATTTAGTGAAAATTGGTTGTTCCAAAATAACAGAATTTAAATAAACTTCTTTTTCCTTACAAGGGATGGCTAGAACTGTACATTACTCTGGATAAGAGCAACTGCCAAATGCAATGTAACTCCATGGACCAAAACTACAGTAACACTGGATTCTGTCAGGGCTAAGTAAGGATGCTTGAACTGTGGTAGAAGAAAAGGCAGGAACACTGTCAATCTCGCTAAAACTCTGTGTGAACCCACTGTAGCTGCAAACATACTACTACCCATGGGATTTTACCAAAACACACACTCATCCCAACCCCAGGCCACAGCAGAATGAAATATTCATTTTAGAACTTCAGGTCAAGTTTGCATGATTTTTTCACACCACCAACAGAACTGGACAATTCAAGCCTACACGGGGAAAAGAGGCAGAAACACATATCTGATTACAAACAACACAAGCACATCTGCATATACAGCAATTAGCCGTAACATTATGACCACCTCCTTGTTTTTACACTCACTGTCCTTTTTCTCTTAGTTTGCCTCCTTTCACCATGTTCCTAAATGGTCAGGACCAGAGAAGGTATTATTTGGATGGTGGATGATTCCTGCTGCTCTATGGTCAGTGGAGCCATGTGATTGGTCAATGAGGGTAGAAACAAGGAGATGGTTATAATGTTATGGCTTATGGGTATATGTTATAGAGGCAAGATTTGTGGCCTCTTCTGTCATCATGAGGTGCAACTTAAACTATTTTAAGTTAACTTAAAGTTATTAAGAACTTTATAAAGGCTGTTTTAATAAACAGTGTCTAGGCATATTTCATTTTAAATTCGATTAGGTTTTGTCTGATAATTGTGAATATTTCCATAGATACAGTGTAATACCTTCAGTAAATGCAGCACTGTACTGCTGACAGCACTGCTGTCTTGGATGGACACAATTCACAGATGGGCCAAAACTTGAATTTCACACCTGCAGCCCGGAGGCTACAAAACAGTAAACATGACCATGAAGCACTGACCTCAGAAAAAGAGAAAAACATCCCTAAACTCATCTCTTGCTGTGCATGTGACACAGAAACCTGACCTGAGTTTTTTGTGGCTGAAAGACTTCAGATCCTTACAGAAATGGTTTAATAAATAGTGTAATGCCTTTTCAGAAGAAAAGAGACAAATTCCCTATGAATACTCTGTGTTTCAGAAGAAATGTTGGATGAGAACATGTCCAAATACCTTTGGACTTACATACTGTGTACGTGGGCGGCACGGTGCTGCAGCAGGTGGTTCAAGCGCCACTCTGGGTGACTGTCTGTGAGGAGATTGGGTATTCTCCCTGTGTTTGTGTGGGTTGTCTCCGGTTTCCGCCCACAGTCCAAAAACACATTTTTGAACTAGATAAGCGATTACAGAAAATAACTTGATGTGATTGGTTACTTATACAAACCCACATTCAGGGATCTAGTCATTATTGTGATAACCTTGAAAGAATTTAAAGTTCATTAACAGTAGCAAATACATAATATATCATGAGTATATATATTATATATGTATATATATGTATATATATATATACATGTATATATATATATTATACACAACTGATAGAGCAAGCGTGTGTGCAACACGGGGGGACATAACTCCACCCACTGCTCTCTCCTTCTACTCCATCTCTTGTAAGTGCACACGGCTCAGTGTGTGCTGCCCAACATCCACAGTGAATGGCACATTATTTCTAACCCCTAGTCCCTTCAGGAAATTTCAGACTCCAAACATTTTCAAGCTCAACTTCTGTGTTATCCTTTTCCATACAGGATTTAATCCAGTTCAGAGACAGTTAGCCAGGGTCCTTCCTCATTTACAGTCTGTCAGCTTGAAGAGTATTAATGCAAGTATGGTGGCAAAAGCATGTTCCATTATGTAAAAAGAGAGGGAATCAAAAACATGGCATAATCTCCTAGTGTGGCACCCAAAACTTACAAAGCTGAGAAACACTAAGAAACACTGAGAAACATAGAGAAACAATGACAGACCCAGAAAAACCCAGAGGAACACAGAGAAACAATGACAGACACAGAAACACCCAGGGGAACACAGAGAAACAATGACAGACCCAGAAACACCCAGGGGAACACAGAGAAACACAGAGAAACAATGACAGACCCAGAAAAACCCAGAGGAACACAGAGAAACAATGACAGACCCAGAAACACCCAGAGGAACACAGAGAAACAATGACAGACCCAGAAACACCCAGAGGAACACAGAGAAACACAGAGAAACAATGACAGACCCAGAAACAACCAGAGGAACACAGAGAAACACAGAGAAACAATGACAGACCCAGAAAAACCCAGAGGAACACAGAGAAACAATGACAGATCCAGAAAAATCCAGAAAAACACAGAGAAACACAGAGAAACAATGACAGACCCAGAAACACCCAGAGGAACACAGAGAAACACAGAGAAACAATGACAGACCCAGAAAAAACCAGAGGAACACACAGAAACACATAGAAACAATGACAGACCCAGAAAAACCCAGAGGAACACAGAGAAACACAGAGAAACAATGACAGACCCAGAAACACCCAGAGAAACACTGAAATTATTAGAAACAGAAAAACAGTGAGAAAAAAAGGATCACAGAGAAACACAAAGAAGCACAGAAAAAACCAGCAAAACAGTGAGAAACATGGAGAAAACTGAGAAATAATGGTAATAATGGTAAAGAAACACAGAGAAACTAAGAGAAGCAATGAGAAACAATAATAAACACAGAGGAACACAGAAACATACTGATAAATGATGAGAACCACAGAGAAACTGGCAGAATTCACAGAAAAAAAGAGAGGACAAAGAACAAAGAGAATGGACAGAAAAACTGAGAAATAATGAGAAACACAGAGAAATGCTGAGAAACCCAGAGAAACCTAGCAACCCACAGGGACACTGAAAAACTGAGAAATCCTGGCAAACAGAGAAAACGCTGAGAAACACTGAGAAGCACTGAGAAACAGAGATAATGAGTCATCTGCTCGTGAAAGTGAATAACATAGGAATCTTGTTGTGCCGTGCAGAACAAAGTGATGTCAGCGTGATCATATCCTGAAGAAAGTCTGTAAAGAATGACATGACACTGGGAAAAAAGGCTGGTTTAGACACACACACACAGACAGAGACACACGCACACACACACACACAGAACCAAACACAAAGCTTGGGTCTGTCAGCGTAAAAGGTTAATGAATGCAACAGCATAGAATAGAGAGGTAGAAGAGGTAGAGAAAAGGCCACTGTAACATATAGACTCTTGTGTTCCTTCAAAAACACTGCCTACATCCATCCAGGACTATTTCAACCTCTGTACAATACTCACATCTGACCTGTTCTCACTTCTGTGCTCTGCCCTAGGGCTATCACTATTGATGATACTGGTCATATAATAATTTTGGAATAACTGCATAAACAATGTCAGTGTTGTTTATTTTACAATGATCCCGTTAGACTGCAACAGATTTCTGCATCCACCCCCACAACAGGAACAGGAAGCAGCAATCCTCACACTAGCAAGCATCAATGACAAGGAGTTGTTTTGCAGTTAACTACACCAACAGCATGAGATGGATGGAATATGTTTAATATCCCGAGGGGATCATAACCTTTTTGCAATGAAGGTTATGGATCCACACCTTTAAAATAGTGGATTGGGATCCCAGTAGTCCCAAAGGCCATATTGTAATCTATGCCAGCCATTGCCTCATTGTCCCAGGCCTAACAAGCTGTCATGTGATTCATGTTATGTACAGTATGTTTACAGTAGCTGTCAAATTCAACTGTGGTAAGTTGTAAAGCACACGTCTTACACATTTTTACTGAGACTTAGATTAGTAACATTACGGTGCTACAATGCTAATGATATTGCCAGATAAAGAGGGGAAAGACAGACTGAAGAAGACCAGGTAAAATTCATGTGACATGTCAGCAAGCTATAATGGTTTTATTGATAAACATTTAGTGAGTAGTAAACTTAGTTTGACATTCATAGAGACCCTGATGACTAGGAGATGCTGGTAGTCAACAACTGTTAGCAAATTTTTTACATAAACTAATTATCATGCAATGGTAACCAAAAAGATCCAACTCTGAACTCCTACATACGGACACTTTTGAGTCTCCAATCCACCTACCAACGTGTGTTTTTGGTCTGTGGGAGGAAACCGGAGCACCCGGAGGAAACCCATGCGGACACGGGGAGAACACACCAACTCCTCACAGACAGTCACCTGGAGCGGGAATCGAACCCACAACCTCCAGACCCCTGGAGCTGTGTGACTGCAACACTATCTGCTGCGCCACCGTGCCACCAACTCTGAACATGCATTTTATTATTGAGAATACAAGAATGTACAAAATCTACATTGATTACAGCAGTTGAATAAGAATATGTTCACACAGCTGGTAAACCTGTGAAAAAATCTGATTTTTTTGTTCTGTTGTGACCTGTATCTGATATCAGTCTGAACAGATTATGTTCCTAAACTGACAATTGTGCGCCAAAGGACCAGAAGAAATTGCATGTCTGCTTCATACAAAGCATTTTTGTTTCTGAACTGAAGGAATGGGACTGGACTGGTGTTTTACTGCAGCGCTGTAGCAAAAGACCCTATGTTCCGTTACAAATGAGCTCTATGTTAAAGCATGAACTGATGTTTCTTTCGCTCTACGCACAAATTCACCGGGTCTCTCGCAAACACATGGTCTCCAAATAGAATAAGACAAACGGCAACATTGTCAGTTTAATATAGAACTCATTAATTAGAGACAGGAACCTGGATTAATAAGTTTCACATTGAGTGACATAAAAGTCATATGAATTCTGATCTAGCCGTTCAGACAGAGTCGCAATGCCACAAATCGGATTTGGATCGTATTTCAATAACACAAGTGAAAGTGGCCCAAATCCGATTTTAAAAAGTCAGATTCAATGTGATCTGTGCTGTTCACACAGCCACACAAACAACACAAATGTGTCACATACGAAGAAACTGATCAGATTTAGGCCACTTTTACCTACTGTGTAAGCCTAACATTACTGTCTTGTGACTGGTCGTTACACACCCAGTAATATTTGTAAATGAAACCCGTCTATAGATGGTTCACAGGGACAAAATATGTTTAACAGTGTTACAAGAATTTGTGCCATTAAAACCTCATCATATCAACACGTAACCAACATGTTAACTTTGCTATGCCTACTAACAGTTAATACCCTTTGAAGTTGTAACATGTATATATGTATATATCCTCTAACCAGTTTGTTTGTACCAGTCACAATAAAAAAGAAAAAAACACAGTCTGTTTCCACATGAATTAAGACCATGCTACGTTTGGATTTAAAGAACCAAATCAAAGTCCACTGAAGCTTCCATAGCAATTTGTCCAATCTGCTATGCTTAATGTGAAAAACATCATGTCCAGCAAAGCCAGCTGCAAGCGTCTGTTCCTAAATAGTCTGAGCTCATAAATAACAAATATATTACAACAAATATATGTTCATTAGTCAATTTTAATGGTTCCAAGGAAAAGCTTTGCTGTAAAAAACAAAGAAAATTACCGTCCTCCTCTTGATGAACTATAGCAAGGCTAATTTGGTTTTGAAGAAACAAATCAAAGGTGGGGTCATTTCCTCCACAGCTTCTATAATGAATTTGTCCCGTCTGTTTTTTCCTAAATGTGAGAAACGTCAGGTCCAAAGGAACAGAAAAGCCTCTAAAAAGGTTTCTATTCCTCAAAAGCCTGATTGGAGCCTTAAAAGCCCTAGTAAAAGCTACTGTGATGAAAAGGTCCGTGACTCATTACTAATCAGCCATCATCAGTACCTGATCTCAGAAATGCTATTGTAGTAGAATGCCATTAAATCCTCACAGCAATGTTCCAGCATGTAGTGTAAAGATTCCCTGAGCTTTTTGACATTGAAATGTTTACTGGGAATGGAGCAAAAATAAAAAAAAATGTAGTCAGTGATCCTTTGGACAGAAATATCCTGTGGGTCAGACAGGCCAAAAAAGAATCGGTGAGAATCACAAACTGAAAAGGTTAGACACTGACTACAACCAAGAAAATTATATCTAAATTCAGTGCTCGTCGACCAAGACCAAAAGCAATTAAATATGGTGCTTGGATAATTATTTGGAATACAATATTATTGAGAAATACAGCAACACAAGCACACATGGTGCATTTTGTTAAATGTGAAAGGGTGAGTGAGTGAGTGAGTCAGTGAGGACAAATCAGTTATATGGTGCTTTGCATCAGTGTCAGGCTTGTGTTTTGTTAGATTACTATTGATTACTGTTTGATTCCTTCCATCACTCTCCATCTGTTGCTTTATTACTTATAAAAACAAACAAAAAACTGCTGGCTTTTTTTACAAGCTCAAAAGCAAGGAAAAAGTATGCAGTCTGAAAACATGATCTTCAACATTATGACAATATCTAAGGTAGATTACATTATTTGGTACCTTTTTAAAATAAGACTACACTTCTAAAGGTTTACAAATGGTGTATATTTATATATAACTAATAAAATGGGTAAAGAATAAGATAAGAATGTGAATTCAGTCATTTCCAATGTTAAGGTGAATCACGTTGTCATCAATGTCTAAAAAAATTGTATCGATGGTTAATAGATTAAACTTTGGTGTTAAATGTTTAAAATAATATTAAAATATTATTAACAAATATGTGCTGAAGCTCACAGGCTTAATGTCGACTGATGGAAAAGACAAAGTAAGGTCAGTATTTGGCAGGATCTGAGGTTTAACAGTGCAGATGAATGTGGGTTCACTTTCTGGCTAAAATCACTGTGATCACTGTGACCCTTTCAATCTATGTGTTCTAAATGATTATTAATGACTGTTAATGTGTTTACAAACGAATTAATAACAGTTAATAAACAGATTCTAAAGTATTTATAAACCTTTACAAGTGTAGTCTTATTCTAAAGTGGTATGCATTATTTTTATGCTGAAATATGTCTTAAATCTCATAATTAACTGGTGTAGAACACAACACGATTTGTATTGTATGATGAGGTTCAGCAGGTGGGTACATCTCAAGGTTGACTGGCCTTGAGTTTCTCATGCACACAAATTCTCTAGCAACTTAGTTGTTAAGAGTCAAAACAAAAACCCAGACACACATTAGGCCTAAGTGTTATTGAGAGTTCACTTAATAAGAACTAATTGGAGAGCTCTTCAGTGAATACACAGAAAGGATTAAGGAAGCCAAGTGAGACCTTAGTGAGCATAGAAAACCGATCATCGATTCGAAGCAGTGGTGGGTTATTCCCCCTCCCCCTTCACTCCTCTCATTTTCCCTCTCTTAATGGAGAACACCACCAACTTCAAGTGTTTCACATGAGTCACTTTTACACACAGCCAGGACAAGTAGAGTTGAATTCATTTGTGTTTGGTATTCTGTTGGTTACATTTAATTTATGCACACACTATTTCTATTGATCTGTTCCACTGCATTATTAACATTATAAGTTGCTTACATTTACACTATGCTTTCCTGTATTTATCTACCATAAGAGAAGTTTTGTGTTCATTCCTAGTATTGCTTCAAATCCCTGGGGTGTTTTAGCAGAACTCCTGCACGCTTATTGCCCTCCCGTACACTTAGGTCCTCTGATGCTGGTCTTCTTTCCATCCACAAATTTAGACTGGTTTCTATAGGGGGCAGATTTTTTTTTCTCAACATTTTCATCAGCTCCCTCTTGTAAATAACTGCATGGTTTTTGTGCTGTTTTTTTGGGGTTCTTTTTCTGTATTGATGTATATGATGTCTTTATTGTTGTAAATTGACCTTGTGTGAAAAAGGTGCTATATAAATGAAACATATTATTATTATTATTATTATTATTATTGTATTATTATTATTATTATTATTATTATTATTATATTAACTAATGTAGGTTTTAATACATGTGCTAAACTGTTAAATGTGACACTCACAATTTTAATCCAATAGATTTTTTTATTTTTTAGAATTTTTTTTATTCAGAGAATATTGCTTCACCATTTGCTAGCTGTCTGCTGGAAAAAGGTCCAGTGGTTGTACGCATCCCTGGATCCAACAGTTGAATGCATCCCTGGTTAAATGGGAAACAAAGAAAGTGTCTCTGTTTGAACTGGCTTAGACATCCTTTCTCAGCCACAGTCAAGAAACAGCATCCCCCAAACGTTGAAATGCAAGTAAAGAGATGAGAATGTTGCTGTATTCCTGCTCCATAGGTGAGTAATATTGACCTTTATCTGTTTCAGATGCATTACTTAAAGGCAATGTTCATGATTGTAATCAAAAATTATGTTTTATAAAATTCAGTTTCCTCCAGTCTGGTTGCTTGCTCAAAACCAGTCTAATGTGTTTTTGAAGCACCAGTGTCTCTAAATGCCTGAAAAATTCAGCCTGGTATGCTAAGCTGGTATGCTAGGCTGGTATGCTAGGCTCTTTATCTCTACTCACGCCAGTGAAAAGTCTGGATCTGGAGTTTTTTTAAAAATCCAAACTTTGAAAAGCATGAACCAAGATGAGGGTATTGCTATATTGGAAATATCTACAAATTCAGGAGACGGCTATCTGCATGAAATGTGGTCATTCAAACAGTGAATACAAGCTTACAGACAAGTTAAACTTCAGTCACAAACAAGCTACCGTCAGCTTCTAACTCTAACATATCATCACCATCATCATCATCATCATCATCATCATGATGTTTTACACTTAATCCTTTTCAGAGTCGTGGTGGCAAAAGGGTGATCAAAGAAGCCCAGGCATCTCTGTTCCCTGCGACTTCCACCAGCTCCTTCTGGGGGATCCCCAGGCATTCCCAGTCGTGGAGCTCTAACATATTGTTCCACTTTATAAGATGTGGAGCTTCTGCAAGAACACAAATCGGAGGCGGGGGGGGGGGTTGTTTTGCTGAGTGAACAGCAGTGCTAATGAATTGTCTATGTTGCCTTTAAAGGGATGTTATAAAAATCCCTTTTGATTTTATGACATTCAGCCACAAGAACATTGGTGAGGTCAGGTACTGGTGTTGAATACATAGTTTTGGATCACAAGTGCCAATCCCATTCATTACAAAGAATGGAGCTCCCAAAGTCCAGAGATCACGGGTCCACTGCTCCACAGTCCAGTGCTGGAGGCACTGTGCATGATGACCTTAAGCTAATGTGGAGCTGCTCCAGAGTGTAGCATTCCATTTCAAGCTTCTTTATGGAGATTATTTTCCTATCTCTGGCTACCACACACTATCTCGAGCAGGAATAAGATGGTTTTTGGCATGGCTGTTTAGAAACACTATTAAGATCAAAAATGAAGTCTTCAAATGGTGTGGTTATTTAAATCATCCCGGATGTCTGGCTGTTGAATTTGAAGCTCGACTCCTCTTGAAGGGAACATTCTTCAAACACTTCCTCCAGCGTTTTAGAAAATTCAGTGCTGGGAATACTAATTGTTCCTCTGAATTTCCTGATTATGGCTTTAATATTTCATAAGGAGGAATTAGGGCTTGATTGTGGATCATCTGAGACAGCTCCTCATTACCGTCCAGACAAAACCCTCTGCCCAGCAGACCTCTGCTGCTTTCCTCATTCATTACATAGACGCATGGGAGATACATGCAATCTGCCTGGATGCCTGCATCAATGAAACCAACCATCACTATGGTCACATATGGCCAGTGAACACTATTGTACACTCCCTGCTCATAGGGACACAAAGCCCAGGGGATGAGAGAAGAAGAGACAGGAACGTGACCAGAGACAGCGCTAAGGTGAACTATGTATGACATTGGGAACGTGAAGCAGGGCTCTCTGCTTATACCACCTGGTTAATAAGACATTCCCTTATCAAACCAGGACTCATGGTCATTATATTTCTCTGTGGCACAAGAGAGAATCCAGTAGCATGTGCAAATGACCAGAAATCATAAGCCTGTCTTGCTGTTAAAAAAAAAATAAAGGAAATGTAATTTACGATTAAGTGTACAAATGCATTAAAGCTGTGTAATGTAAAGTGTAATTCAAAACTCATTCAAAATGTCTCCTTTGCCCTTTTATTGTGACTGTTGCAATTGTCATTTTATTCAGCAAAAAATAACCTAAAAATTAAGTAGTTTGAAAATGGAAAGCGAGAAGGATTTATTCATCACTGCATTCATCAGGAGCTCCATCAGGGAAAAAGTGCTGCAAAAGCATGTGTGAGTTTTGTTTTAAATGATTTAAAATGGTTTCAAAGATTTCGATTTTAGAGATCATTATACTTCATTTTTAATTTTTTTTAATAAGATGATTTAGTACTACACAACAGTTACCATAGAACGACAGAGTGCTAGAATGTTTGAATTTTTAATTACAATTATAAAATTATGAAAATTATGGTGAATTGTAAAAGGTAGAGTGTGGTCAATATTTAAAATAATAATAATAATAATATTTTATTGTTATATCATATTAAGTTATTAGTTATATTAGCTTTTTAAATAAACCTTATGTATAAAGTATAAACAGCTCATGTTCTTCTGTAAGGATTTACACTAAACGTTCTAACATTTCAGTAAAGATTTGATGGCATTCAGCCGTGATTAGTGAGGTCAGATACTGATGCTGTGAATCAAAACCATTGCAGCAGCACACTCCAGAGAACGCTGTTCCACTGCTTCAGTGCTGGGGAGCTTTATGCCCCATGCTGATCTTAAGCTCCTGTATTAACGTGATAGCTGCCTCAAGTCACATGCATAAAGCTGTCCTTCGACCAACTGTAAGCTAGTGCTCCAGGTACAAGTGCTTTCGCGGGGAAGCCAGGGATTGGCTTTCTCTCCTGTGGGAGATGGGAGGGGGCAGGGCTTATGATTAAACTGTGGTGGTAAAGGAATCTGTGTCCTCCTGTCCTTTCTATTTCTCCATCACATTAATATGACTCCCCCTCCTCCGCTCTTGCCCTCCCTCCTTCCTTCCTTCCACCATCCCTTTCTCTTGGACTCCTACAGAAAACTGATTAATCCCCCAGACCCCCACTCCCACCCTCCCTCTCTCCCTTATGGAGGTCCCATTCATCTCTCTTGGCTCCGACAGCTTACTAGAGCACCGCAGTGGCACGTGTGGAGCTGCTTTCTGAACACAAACCCCATCGATTGGCACATCATCGATATTTACCCCGAGGGACTAGAGGTCTATCCCCTGCAGAGGCACAGGCCAGGGTTTTTAGGTATTCACAGCTCGATCTGTGGCTCTGTGATCCCTCGGGGGAGCTGCCAGGGTCTGTCTCATTGACAGTCACTGGAGCAAGGAGAACACAGGTTCTGGGTGCTGCTCGTCAGGCCTGAACAGCTTCTCCCAGGCCACCACTGTCACAGGTCAAAAGCTGCAAGGAAAGCTTTGGGATAACAGCAGTGTCTACAGGGCAATGCCAGATAAACACATAGCCTCTGTATGTCTACATTCACTCAAGTAGAGCCCACTTTCTCTGGTAATCTGATATATATATCCATACTTTTCAAATTCATAAAATGCCTCACAGTTGACCACGGTGCTATAGAAAAAGGGTGCTGTATGTATCCCAAGGCATGCATGAAAAATGTGTGTACTTCAATTACTTCACCATAGTATCTCAGCAAGGTAGGAATGCACTGATACTGAGTTTCTGAGCAGACAATATTTGAACATTCTGGGTGTACAAATAAGTTTTAAAGCATTGTTGCATAACACATATTTAAAACTTCAAACATTCTCCCATTCTAGTGACAATGTTATTGGAAATGTAGTATTAAAATAACAATTGTCATCTTATTAAAATCAAATAAATAAATAATTATAAGTATTAATACACTATGTGCATTAGTGCTTACACTAAAGCACCCACAAGTGACAGTCCATCAACTACTTAATTTATAGGCTATTTTGTGTTCATTAAAATGAAGCAGGTAGTGTCGCAGTCACACAGCTCCAGGGACCTGGAGGTTGTGGGTTCGATTCCAGCTCCGGGTGACTGTCTGTGAGGAGTTGGTGTGTTCTCCCTGTGTCCGCGTGGGTTTCCTCCGGGTGCTCCGGTTTCCTCCCACAGTCCAAAAACACACGTTGGTAGGTGGATTGGTGACTCAAAAGTGTCTGTAGGTGTGAGTGTGTGTGTTGCCCTGTGAAGGACTGATGCCCCGTCCAGGGTGTATTCCCGCCTTGTGCCCAATGATTCCAGATAGGCTCTGGACCCACCGCGACCCTGAACTAGATAAGCAGTTACAGACAGTTACAGATACAGTTACAGATACAGAATAAAAAAAACTTTAAAATGAATTTGTACACCTAATGATCCCCAGGTGGTGTGGACACCAATAACCGACAGCTTTTGTATTCTAAAAAAAATAAAGTACCAAAAAGGGGCGGTCAGGTGGCATCACTGCCACAGTATCCAGAGTCCACGGGTCCAGAGGTATGGTGTATTCTCCCTGTGTCAATGCCAGCTTAGCTTCAGTGGATTTACATGTTTTGATTTTCGAGTGCTACATCTGCTGGCTTGGATTGGTGCATTAACATTAAAATTATTTGGAAACCCACTGTTAGATTATGTTTGGTTTGGTTTTTAAGTGAATATTATTATATACATCCTCAGCAAGGATCATGTTATACATGTCATGTGTCTTTGCCAAATGTAAAATATTAGAAAGAAAACCCATATAAACTACAAAATATGCCATAACTTTCTGGCTTACCCACTGTCTTGTCTACTTAGCTTAGCCTTCTGCTCATGTCTCTCACCTGTGTTTAGTTTATAGATTCTCATGTTCATTACTGTTACCAGCAGTAGGTCAGTATAGTCAGTGTTCAGTTTGGATGTTCCCCTTTGTTCTCTGGCTGCTATTGCTCTTCTGTGATTGCTACTTGTCATTTTCAGAGCTCTAGATCCCACTGGATTTTTATTGCTTTCAGTCTTTGTTTTTGTTTTGCCTCTATTTTTGTTTTCTGTTTTTTTCTCCTCCTATTTTGGTCCATCATTTCTTTTTCACCCTGTGCTTTAAGACTCACTTCACCTCATACCCCCCGCCTTTGTTCTGCTGAACACTGTGCTACATTTACAAAAGCTTGTAGACACTCCTTAGGATTAGTGGATTCAGCTACATTAAGATGCACCTATTGTGAACACAGACAGCTTGTACAATCTCCATAACAAAGCACTGCCAAGAGAGCAGATACACATGAGCCCTATCATGCTCAAAGCTAATCGTCCATTAGTGGGCCATAAAGAACCCCAGCATTGGGCAATGGAGCAATAGAATCGTTTGTAAATCTGAACATCATTACCTGACCTCAGTCAAATTCTCACAGCATGGTTCTAGAATCTAGAGTAAAGCCTTCTCCACTCTATCCATGTGTTTCAGTAATGTAAACAGATAGGAAAAATCTCATACACAGCTCCTCTCCATACAACAAAGAAACAAAGAAGACCATCTTGGGGGGTGGTGGTGGGACTGATATATTCTGTTAGCAATATTAGCATTTTTGTCATAGGATCTAATGTAAAGCTGTTAGCACGTTAATGCATTTCTCTGCTCTTGTGACTAAACCTGAGTGAGTTATTCACACACTGAGCACATACAAGCTTCAGTAATCATATTATTTCACTCATGTTTTGGTTTAGTGTGTAAGACAGATACGAGCCACATATTTGTGTGTCTAATCCTCCCCCTGTTTACAGGGTAAATAATTTGGCCCCAATGTCCCTGGGTCCTGACTGTGGAACAGGATCTTAGTGGATAATGCTTTAGCTCTGAACCTAAATAATTTCTCTGATTTGGCTTAAAGTTAAATAAAGTAGGGTCTGAAAGTGTGAGTGATCAGTGAGAGAATCCCAAATGTCTTTCTACATCCTCCATAGGGCACAATGTAAATAATTCTTAGTGAGCAATTATTCATGTAATCTAATTACTTTCTGGGTGCAGTATTATTAGTTTTATTATCTGTGATGTGCAGTATGCAGGAAGTGACATTTTGTGAGGCAGCTCAAGCTCCTCTACTGACTGATGCAGATAAATGGGTCAGGGATCCAAATGTGTTGACAGCAGCAACAAAACAATTTAAACATCACCTTTTTATTTGTGTGGTTGAGTAATGAGTAGGTCCCCAAAATGGCACAGTGACGTCAAATGGATAGCAAGGGTACAGAACATTGCATATACCCAAACAAAGGCTCTCAATGTGCAAAATGATTGCTTTTAAAAGCCAGTTTATTGGAGGTTTATTGTAAGGAACAGATGGCATTTACCTAACACGCCTCAGCAAATTATAAACTGCATGTCAGTCCTTTGTTATGGAAGAAGCTGCCATTTTAAACTGAACTGGCTTCACTTCTGTGAGTTTATTTAAAGGCAATAATGTAGCTTTGTAGCTGATTTCAGAACTTTCACTGATGTACCATTGCACATCAGTCAATGCACTGTGTGTGTGTGTGTACTTCCTCAGCCTATTGTTGGGATTAACGATGGACTGTAGTGAGTCAGATACGCCTTAAAAATCTAATAAAAATCAAAACAGAGGCACTTCGCTCTCTCCCCACTGCCTGCACATATTGCGCTTTCTAAGTACTGATCATACGGGCCAGTAATATGATGCAGTGTTATATGCGCAGAATTCAGGGAGGTGAAGCCTGTGAGCTAAGGAATCAGACTTCTATTTTCCCCATTTGCTTTTTGAAGCAACCTCCACAAGGATGAGAATATTCCAATAACACACCTCAGTGGCGAGCCAATAAGCCATTCCAGGCTCATGTCTGCTGCCGGAATTCTCTTTATACTCTTCTATTGGTCGGGGCAGCATAAAGCTGTGAGCAAATCTCCATGTTGCTTCAACACACAGCCAGTAACACAGTGTCATTGTCATCGTGGGGGATGTGACAAGAAACTGCTGTGCTGGGTTTATTCCACAAGCAATAGCCTGCCTGCCTTAGCTTGGCGAATTCCTTATGACTGGCGTAGGATGAGCAGGGTACAAATGAATGCAGATTAAAATGTAGCATAGATTTCATATAGTTTAACAGGTCAGAGTAAAATATACTTTAGGTCATTTTCTTGTATTCCTTTAGTAGCCAGTAGCCAAATAATTTTTTTTTTCTGCATTATGCTACTGCTAGTATATATATATATATATATATATATATATAAAGAACAGTTTCCTCTAACAAGTTTGTTATGCATACCACCCTACAATTTCTTTGTTTTACCTCCCTTCGAAAAAACACAAAGAAATACTAGGATTTTAATTCACGATTAATCATGATTAATTGCAGAAGATTGTTGTGATTAACGCAATTACATTTTTAAATCGATTGACATCGCTACCATTACCACTGTAATGCAGGTATTTATAATGAATTTATAACGTAGAGAGTAACTTCTGTGTAACTGTGTGTGCAAGTGAGTTTTATTGTGTTACCATACTGACTTAATCATATCTCACCCATGTTGTTATCAGTGGGCCTGTACAACCCGCCACTTTATATTATCACAGCACCTCAGAGTCAGGTGCATCCTCCCGAACCTGGGGCATGAAAAATTCTGCCGACATGCCCAATCTGCTTCCGACTTCCAATTAAGCGTGAGCCCTATTCCTGGCAGAACACACACAACTCACTGCATACATTTAACATACCATCCACCCGAGGCACTGTTTTTCCCACCGCTTTTTTTTACTTTTTTTTTTTTCTTCTCTGCAGCATGCTGCATGACAGGCAGGCGATCATGCTCACTCCCGGCATGTGTGCAGATAGAAGGGCTCAGCTGCAATACTCTAGTTAAAATGGAGTTTGCAAAGCTGAACAAATCTGCAGGCAAAAATCGAGTCTAGTTTACAAATCTAGAAATAATCTGTCACTAATCATCTGTGTATATATAATGTTTGACAGGTTACTTTGCCTTTGCACGGTATAATCTTTGCCACAGTACCTGGTATGCCACAGATACACTACAGAGCCAAACTTTTTTGACACTGGCTTGTCCACTTTTTCTTTTAAAATCAATGGTAATCTTAAATGTCATAAAAAAGAAAAAAAACCAGCACACATCTGTCCATCCTTCTCTCTCTGCCACTAAAATGTTGATCCATGCCTTCATCCCATCCAGAAGTGATTATTGCAACAGCATTCTCTACAGCACAATGTCCCAAAGCCTTAATAAAGTCCAGTATATTCCGAACTCAGCAGCATGCCTTCTCACTCATTCCTGTTCCGTGATCACTTCACACCTGTCCTCCAGAAACTTCGCTGGCTTCCAGTTTTGCACTAGATTCACTCACAATACCCTTCATAACCAGGCCCTCTCCTATCTCGCCGACCTGCTTCACCATCACACTCCTTCCAGAAACGTTTGCTGCTCTGATGTCAAACTCCTGTCCATATCTCCTTGGACTAAGTACCGCACATGGTGGGCCAGAGCATCTTTTCTAGCTGTTCCCCTCTCTTCGAAGTCCTCTCCCCAAAACATATCCGAGACTGCACTGACCTGGCCGTTTTAAAATCACTTCTCATCTCTTCAGATCTGCTTTTAATATATGAGCTCATTTGGTTCATTTTTAAAGCTTTTCAGTTTTGCACTTTATTGTTTGATATAGTGAACTTTATTTATTTTTTTATTTGAACTGCATTTTATAGCCTTTAATATTCCTTTGCACTTTGGTCTGTAAAGAACTATATAAATAAAACATATTATTATTATTATTATTATTATTATTATTATTATTAAAGGGGAAATATTATGACAACCTCGTTCATTTGCACATTAATTTGGGAATCTGGAGTACCTACCAATCCACAAACTATGAAATAAGATCAGCTCTCTGAGGCAGAAATTATGCATTTTTGATTTCACAATGTTTTCTACATCGAGAATATGCTCATTAAAATTGTACAGCCCCTCCATCTGAGCATCTACACTCGCAGTGCAGACTCCCTGTTCATGTGAGCAAAGGTGGGGTTAAACCACATAAACAGAATGACTACAACAGAGAAATGAGAGTACTGAGCACAAACCTGAGTGGAAAAAATGAGAGAACCATGAAGAACCAGAGAAGGGAGGATGGACATGCAAAAGTAGCTCTCCAGATCATCCCATTCTATTGGCCAATGATTTTCTATGAAGTTTATAGAAACTGAATGTCTGTGTCCACAAGGGTACACCTTACAGTAACTGAATTCACTTTTCATGAGTGGTGTGCTCAGAACAGAATGAATACAAAAGATGCATTCATTAATTAATACATTCATTCATTAATAAGATGTACGTTTGTATCATCATTTGGACACACTGTGCATGGGCATGATTTTCCATATTAATTAGGCGGTTAAAGTGTAACCATAATTTAACTGAATTAGCCAGTTCTCCATCTATTCAGACACACAGACAGAAACTCAAGGAAATTGCAAGGTTAGAACAGCAAGGAGAAGAGCCGTGCCAAAACACATAAACAGTAGCGTGTACCTGAGTGCAGCCCATCTGCTGCTGCACAATTTGTCAGCCCCCCTCTGCCACATACATCACTGGAAAGGAGCCATCACTGGACCACCACTGATCAGGTATTATTATTTATTTTCTCAGCAGTAGTAGTGTGTTGTGATGGTATGAATATATTCAGGATTGTAGCATTGCTGGGGTTTGAATCACCAATATATAGCCAGCCAAGAGCAATTCTGTGGTCAGAAACTGACCACTGAAAAAGGGCTAGAGGGCCGCACTAAATGTGCAGTTTAAAAAGATATATCACAGGGCAACAGATGAGATGAAAAAAATGTTAAATATATAAAACAATATACCTTTATTGTATATTAATGCAAAAAATGTTCACAAAATTCAGAGGACTGTATACAAATAATATAAAAAATATAATGGGGATACATGGTTTTTTTTTTGTATGTAGCCGTCTTACAGTGAATCCTTCAGTAAAGCAGCCTTTCAGTTGATAAGGGCTGTATCTCTATGGTGCTGCTTGACCTTAGCGCAGCATTTGATACTATAGATCATGTGATGCTACTTGATAGGCTGGAAAATCTGGTAGGAATAAAAGGATCTGCCCTCTCTTGGTTCAGATCCTATTTGTCTGACCATTATCAATTTGTTTATCTGAATAATAAATCCTCAAATCTTAATTTAGTTAAATATGGTGTTCCACAAGGGTCAGTGCTTAGCCCTGTATTATTCACACTCTACATGCTGCCACTGGGTAAACTAATCCATAAGCATGGCATTCAATTACACTGTTACGATGATGACACACAACTGTATATATCAGCCAAACCTAATGATGTTGATTGTCTACATAAAATAACAGAATGTCTAACTGAAATTAAAGACTGGATGATGCAAAATTTTAATAACCGAAGTATTGTTACCAGGTACAGGTACTCAGAAATATTCACTCAGAAATGCTGCTATTAATCTTGATAATTCAACAGTAAAGCACAATACCATCATTAAAACCTTAGGGGTAGCCTTTGACTCGACTCTCACATTTGATACCCACATATCCAATACAGTCAAAACTGCCTTCTTCCACCTATGCTATATTGCCAAAATTCAGCATATTTTAACCTTAAAAGATGCAAAGAAACTAGAGCATGCATTTATAACTTCACGTCAAGACTAGGGCAAACAGGGTGCTCACTAGAGCTAGAAAATTCGACCATATCACCCCAGTTCTCTTGTCCCTACACTGACTACCCGTAAAATTTAACACTGACTATAAAATTCTCCTCTTAGCTTATAAATCTCTTTTAGTTTAGGCCCGCAGTATCTTACTGAACTTCTCATGCCTTATCGCCCGTCATGTACACTTCGTTCACAGGATGCCCATCTACTCTTAGTTCCTCGCATTAACAAAAACACTGCAGGAGGAAGAGCCTTTTCTCACAAAGCTCCTCAACTCTGGAATAGCCTTTCAATTACTGTTCGGGGCTCAGACACACTCTCAATCTTTAAATCTGGATTAAAAACCAAATTTTTCAAACAAGCTTTTGGTTAATCACTCACTTTCAGGTTACTCCTTCTCTATTGGTGTGAGAGATGGTTTTCATATTATCACTACTTTGTATTAACCCTGTCATACTACCATAGCTACAGCTTTTTTAGTGAGCTTTCTGGTAACCACCCACGCGCTGTCTGTTGCTGGGTTCTCTTGCCTGACCCGTGGAAGCTTTTTTTTTTTTTTCGTAGGATAATTTTGCCTGTGCTTGAACCATGAACCGACTAACCTCTTTATTTTAATTATTTTCCTTTGTCTGATTTTCTTTCTCCTGTCTCTCTCATGCTTTGAGATGTCCTGCGTTGCCCTGATCCAGCCCCTGTGTGTCCTGTACAAGATCCTGGCCTTGTCTCATCTACACTATCATGCTTGGCCATGCTATGTTTTATCTCAAATTAACTCTGCACCTACTTTTAACTCACACAGAATCACTGACCATCTCCTCCTTCCTCAGACTCATATATCACTAATATTCTACATTCACATTACTATAACCCCTTCATCTGTCATCCGTTCACTTTTACTTCTGTTCTGTTCTCTGTTGTGTTTCTGGTGTCGACCCGAGGAGGATGGGTTCCCCGTATGAGTCTTGGTTCCTTCCAAGGTGTCTTCCTCATGTGCTGAGGGAGTTTTTCCTTGCCACTGTTGCTCCTGACTTCCTCATAGGAGGCTTGGACCCAGAACTCTGTAAAGCTGCTTTGTGATGACTTTCTGTTGTGAAAAGCACTATTTAAATAAAATTTGATTGATTGATTGATTGAGGATGTGATAAAATATAACAAACATGGCAATTCTAGGTAAAAATATCTCAAAATTATAGACAGTTCCCAGACATCATTAAGCCTTCTCTGAAAGTCTAGAAGGCCCTAAGGGATCCCCACTCACAGATACACAGATAGAAGGATATGTTATTAATCCCCAAAGAAACTGCAAGGTTACAGCAGCAACAAAAGAACTGTGCCAGTACGCACATAGACATCATTCCATAAAAAGTGTGCAGTTTGTGTCTTTAGTATTCGGTGCCACGTTAAAGTGTAAAAAAGACTTGTCCCAGCTGATGTGATCATTAAAAGCTCATAATTAGCATGATGCGTAACAATATTGCAGTTGAGAAAGATGTTTTACATAATATATATTGTAACAATTGTTGCATGTGCTGTTGTTTATTTGCCTGAAGACATACAATGTGTGAAATACACAGTCGACACACACTATGACTGAGTAGTTCTGTTTTGACACTGGAATTCTCCAAAGACAGTCTCAACTTGGAGGATTCAGACAGCCAGGATTTCTTACATCATAAACCTAAAGAACCTATCCCATTAACATTGCTGTGTAGTGCTTATGATTTGATGGACATCAGCAGAGGGTGGGTGGAGATAGAGGAGGGGACTAATTGTATGATCATACATGTGCCCATACTGAAAGAAGGCAAAAGGTTTTTTTAAGGTATTAATGGAATTTTTCATTTCTTTCATTTCTTGAAAATTACTTTTAAAGGTAATAATATGTCAGTTTGAACAGTAATGAGGTTTTAGGGGTTGAATGGATCTATTTAATATGGATCTATTTAATATGAACACATTTAAATCAAGATAATAACTTGCAAATGCTCCTAGGCTTGGCTTTCCCTGACATCTTATTTAGTCATAAAAATATTAAGACATGACTTACAACTTCAGAACAGCTACTTTTATCTTAATCATATTTTTATTTTCCTTTTTATTTTTCAGAATGGATCATTTATTTATTCAACGTCTTTAACAGCTTCCAAACATAACAAACAACAGACACCACAGTTTTTTATCCAGTTGTTCTTGAAGTATTCACAAAATAGTAAATTAATGTTCAAAACCAGACTTAGAAAGACTAGAATATCTACTTTAGGTAGACCTTTACAGTTATGGCATTTGATAGATGTTTTCAACATACAGCTTTAATCATGTAAAAGAGGAAGGCTGATATAGTGTTAGGAGTTTAGCCCAAGGGCACCTATGGGTAGTGTGTGGTGTTCCTGCCTGAGCTAGGCATTTCTAGGCATTACTCAATACTCAATACTCAATCACATTTCACTCTGACATTAAACAAATGAAAAATGTTGAACTTGACATGGATATTCTGAAAAAATAAAAAAAAAATATATACAAGATACTTGCAAGGTATTTCAACTAACTCTATGAAATTACACATTGCTTTAATGTAGTAATACATTACTACACGTTTACATATGATCTTATTCAGTTAGTCATGACTGGGATTCCTATGTTCATGAGAATATTACACAAATGCATGTATATTTATAAATTATATGTTGAATTATATTAGACAACATAGATTGCAGTCTGTTATTAACCAATAATGGGTCTGTGCTACACAGCTGAGAAGCTTTCACTGTCAGTGTGTACTGGGACACTGCGAGTAGGTGGACAGATTAAGACTAATGACCATTCGGTTACTGTCATGGAAACCAAAAGGACAGAGCCTCTGGATACCACACACACACACACACACACACACACACACACAGATTCACAGGCAGCCCCCCAACAAGCTCCAATTACACACACACAAACACACCACGCGCTAACACTCTTAGAGAAGATAGTATTCTGTTTGTTAATAATTATCACAATATTATCCCCTGAACCATCTCAGAAGGTGGGAATATGCAAATCAGCTTCTAACCAGTCAGAACCATTCACAGTCCCAGCAGGTTGGTTCTGAGTTGTTTGGAATCAACATTAACAAAACCAATACGGGCAATGCATTGTAAACACTAAGATATTTTATGACAGCAATGTCACAGTACGCTTTATTTGTCAGTTTTTATTTGTTCATTTTTCAGCTTTGATGTGAAGTGAACATGATATTTTCCAATATTCTCTGGAGATGTTGAGATTTTTTGTGGAATTTAATAGGACAATTTGGTCAAAGTATTCTTTTAATCTCAGCAATATGTATGCATTTACGTATTGAATTGATTATATTCCTTTAACCACTTCATCGTGTTCAGAGTCACAGTTCTGGATTTACTGCGCACTGGGTGGGTGTATGGGGCACCAGTCCATCAAAGGACTTAAAAATATTTAACTGGCATACGGAGAAATTAATGTTTTCACTGACCAATGTGATTGGCTGACTGATTGAATGAGCGTGACTTTGAGCCCTCTGATGGCAATGCATGGGAAACTAGACACAGAGTATGTGATTGACTGGCATGCCTGCAGTCCCAATCTGTCTCCTATGGTGCCCCATTCGATTTGAAAAAATACAACTATTAAGTATTCTCAGCTCCCAAATGATTGGGAAGAGTACTCAAAAGAAACGGTGATGCAACACAGTGGTAAACATGCCTCTGTTATAAATATTTGAAGTGTGCTGCAGGCATCAAATTTTAAATTATTTTATATTTACAAAATATAAGACAACAGTTACCTTGGTTAAATAAAAAATAAATAGTTATATAAAGAGAAATAACAAAACACAAATTCTTGCATCTAACAAAATAAAAAAATGTGTAGGTTTTGTGAAGATTTGATGGTATATATATATATATATATATACACGTTAAGTATCATGGATGTAGAAGAATCTTCCATTTCTCATTAATTCCTGTTCCACATCTTTACATTCACCCTGGAGAGGGTACCAGTCCTTCACAGGGCAACACATACACACCTATGGACACTTTTGGTGCCATTTGGAAACCCCTGCAAACACAGGGAGAACACACCTGAAGTGGGACTTGAACCCACAACCTCCAGGTCCCTGCTGCGTGTACTTAACTTGCACACTTTTAATTTAAATCCATTTATATTTGTAGTGTTAACTTACCTGTCTCAACTGGAAAGCACGTTGAATGCTGATTTAAATGTGCAATACAAATAGAGGTGACTTGACTCGACGACATGACACAGAGGAAGAGTCAAAAAAAATCGACATCACTGAGTCTTGCTGGAATAAGCGATTACAGCAGTTTATGTACGTATATGTCAGTTGTCATGATGGTGTCATGATCAATACAGTACAAATTCATAACAGTACTAGCAGTTTTTTCATGTGGTGCAGCAGTAGCACAAACAAACTGGTACTCACCACCAAAGAGAGGGGTCTTTTCCAGGACACTACTCCAATCAGACCTGACAGCAGCACCTGCAGAGACAAGAAAACAATTTATTTTGCCAGTAGTTCTGAGCAAGTCAATTTTAGCCTGGCGTCAGTGGCAAGGGGAAATGAAGCAGTGTGCCACCAGGGATGAGAAAGTTGCCCTCCTCAAGGGCAATGTGGAGACTTTGTGAATATTTCAAGTGTGGGGACAGCCTTGTGGTGCGATAGTGAGGCCAGTGGTATACACTACAAGCCCCACAGGCACAGCACAGCTATCACACGCTCAAGCTGAGTGTTTTCATAGCCACTTCTACAGTAGCTGAGAGCCCTTTCCCCCACACACTCTCTCTCTCTCCCTCTTTCTGTCTCCTTCACCCTCTATTACCCACTAACACTCTCTCCTCCAGCAAACTGCTCTTCTTTATAACTCTCCTCTCTCTCCTGTCTCTTCTTTCTTATATATAAACTGTGATCTTCTCTTGCTAACGTACACACATTATATATGTATATATTACACGCACATATATACAGAACCCTCCAGAAACTAAATCTACATAAAACAGTTTTAATGAGTCCACTCTTTATGTTCGAGCTACTGACACTAAAAAGCCATATTGCCGTCTTAAAACCAACCAGTTACAACTTACATCCAACCAAAAAACTACCCATACATACCTCAGCTGCCTTTCTTTCACTGGTGCAGCTAAACTGCTAAAAGGAGACATTTTTGAGGCTATAGATAAGAGTTAATTCATTGGTATTAATTTTTTATAGGAGAAAATCAGAGGGAAAAGCAATTTCCCAACTAGTTGCTAACAGTAAAACTCAGAGTAAAGAAGAATAAGTTAACTATAGACAGAGGTAGTCTTCTGGCATTAGATCTAAAAAAAAAAAAACAAACAGAAAAAACCCACAAAACAAAATGGTTTATGGCGATCTGATTTCTTTACTGCAGTCTAAAATGATGTGCCGCTGTCAAGAAAATGCTACAAGGAACAGGAAACATGCAATAAAAATAATAAACCCTGAGGGAAGCTGAAATATAATTTTGGAACCAAGGAAAAACATCCCATACTTCTTTGAATTAAGCATTTAAAGGCTGCTTTAAAAATGGAAACAGCAAATATTAAGATGCTGATATATTTATTGTATGAATCTTCAATTAAATTTCTTTTCTGCTTCTTTCCTGATGATGGCACATTTATAATATAATGGCCTGCCTGAACATTCAATAAAGGAAAGGGAGGTATGAATATCTGAAATTTGTGAAATGTCCTTGAGTTTGACAATAAATGAAGTCTTCATTGACATATTCAACTTCATTTCCATTACTACCACATGAAATAAACTGTCAATAAGCCATACTGTCTATATGTATTGGTTATCAATATTACATACAGTCTATGGATACACTTAGCAAAACTGTTATTGATTAGTTATGCTAATCACTGCTCTCCTCTCCAGGAGCTGGATAATGTATAATAATAATCATATGTCTGTCGCCCTGCGAAGGATGGTCTGTGTGTTCCCACCTTGCACCCAGTGATTCTGGGTAGGCTCCAGAAGCACCTGAACTGGATAAACGGTTACCCACAATGAATGAATGAAAGAATGAATGAATGAATCATATGTCTGTCTATAAATGATGCATCAAGCCTTAAATAGAGGCAGTTTGATAACATTCTGCCTCTACAGTTAGTGCCGATCATATAATAAAAACTGTATTTTTCTTGCACATTATTCTCATGATTGGCTCAAGTGAAAATGGTGATATTCATGTGGGAGCAAAGCTATCTGCTCGTAAATGATTGCCCTCATGTGAATTGAGAATTTGCATAATTGATGTCCCCCAAATGCCAGATAAGACCAGAAACCCCGCCCCCTAATATTCCAGAGACATTCATTAAAATGAACGGTACCCTTGGGTAAATGGAAGAAGCAGGTTATGAGGGATACTAATTTAACCAAAATAAAAACAAGCTTTCAGAAAATATGAGAAGGTGTTGTGGTTGATATTTCTTAAGTTAAAAATACAATGAAAGTGTATGTTGCTCTGCAAAGGCCTGGCAGGACAGGGAGTGTTTCCATCTTGTAACATCTTGCACTGGCGGCACGGTGTTGCAGCAGGTAGTGTCGCAGGTTGTGGGTTCGATTCCCGCTTCGGGTGACTGTCTGTGAGGAGTTGGTGTGTTCTCCCCGTGTCCGCGTGGGTTTCCTCCGGGTGCTCTGGTTTCCTCCCACAGTCCAAAAACACACGTTGGTAGGTGGATTGGTGACTCAAAAGTGTCTGTAGGTGTGAGTGAATGTGTGTGTGTCTGTGTTACCCTGTGAAGGACTGGCGCCCCCTCCAGGGTGTATTCCCCGCCTTGCGCCCAATGATTCCAGGTAGGCTCTGGACCCACCGTGACCCTGAACTGGATAAGGGTTACAGATAATGAATGAATGAACATCTTACACTTGGGATCAACTGGTTACAGAAGATGAATGAATGATTAAATGAGTGAATTAATGAATGAACAAACAAACGGATGAATGGATGATTGAGCAGATGAATGAATGAATATATAAATTGATTAATTAATGAATGAACAGACAGATGGATAAACACATGAATGAATGAATGAATTAATTAATTTTAAATTACAAGTTAGCAAAACTCAAACTCCATGGTTAGAAGACCAAGCCAAAGATGCTAGAAACACTGGATTCAAATATTTTTGGTGCCAGAACACGAGAGCAGATCAGTGAGACTGAGAGATCAATCACGCTCAAGATTACAGGGATTACGTTATCGCGTGTGATCACAAAAGAAACCCTGGGATTTGTTAATAGCAGCTCAGCAGGAAAGGGCAAGAAATCAAAACAAATCTCAGATCAATGCTGAAAAACACAACGAGACGGAAAGTGCGTATGGTAAAAGGCCACAGAAGGACAATTCGGATGTGGGCTTAAGTGTACTCGCGAGCCTCCGCCATTTAATGAGTTAAAATAGCTGATTTAATATTCACACGCAGCAAAGGGACCGTCTCCACACTGGATGACGCTGCTGGCTAATAGAGTGTGATATCATGTGTTTTCAAACTGTGCACACTGCAGTCTCTAGAGGAACGAGACAATTTGATTTAAATGATAATTTGATGTCATCATTAGAATCTTCCTGCAACGGGCATACATTTGTTCCCAGTGCTTGGAGGGAGATTATATAGTTTTATTTTCCCTCAAGAAGGTAATTTATTTATTTATATTTTCTTATTTATTTATACCTGTGTTGCATATATTTTCTCTGCACATTTCCATAATGCATAAGAGAGGGAGAGGGAGACAGAAAGAGGAAGTGTAAGAGAGAGAGAGAGAGAGAGAGAGAGAGAGAGAGAGAAAAGAGGAGGAGACAAAGATGTGAAGGCTTCACTTTCTATTTGCTCATATGAATTATTGATCCCTTGTTCAGCTACTAGAGAGAGAGAAGGAGAGAGGGCAAGTGACACTGAGTGAGAGAAAGAGAGAGAGATAGATAGATAGATAGAGAGAGAGAGAGAGAGAGAGAGAGAGAGTGAGTGAGAAAGAGTGAGAGAGAGAAAGTTGTTTAGAGGAAGGAGAGCCAATGTTTCACACACGTTCACATCCAACTCACACTGTCTCTCTGCATTACAGCAGCTCTACTCCACACACACACACACACACACACACACACACAGCCTCATTGTATATTCTCTCTCTGTCAGTCTTGCTCTCTCTCCATTCACTCATACATATAGGAACACACACACAGAGCTGGGTGATACACTCTGACTGAAAGTCTAAGGCTTTATTTTTTATCATAACCTTTACAGCACTGCTCCATAAAGAAGCAGAGATAACGCAAAGTACCACACAGCAAACCACACTCGGCTTATTCAGCTGAATGAATATTGACCTGTGTAGCTGGATGGAGTCAGGGATGTGTCGGTTCACAGGCTGCGTTCAGGTAGAAGTTTGAATTGTCCAGATAGAAATACATAAAGGATCCTGAGGCCATGTCCTTGTTGTTCCATGCATTTTAAAATATATTTTATTTGGATATTAGGTGTACAAATACGTTTTAAAGCATTTTTGTGGAAGATATAATTGAAATTTCAGAATTGAAATATTTGTAGTGTTAATACAATTCGTACACATCATCCAAACCAAAACACACACATACTTTTGGATACAATTTATCCCTAATAACAGAACTAATTAGTGCAAAGTAGTGCAATCACTAGGGGCAGTGAGCACAAAAACACCCAGGACTATTGGCAGCCAGCTACAGAGCGCAGGGAGCAGTTGGGTGTAAGCTGCCTCGAGGGTATCCCTGAGGGTGGAGTGACCACGAGTTTGAACGAGTAACCTTTGGTCCCAAGTGCACTTCGCTAGCATTTTGTTCTCTTCGTTTTATATATATATATATATATATATATATATATATATATATATATATATATATATACATACCCTCCCTCTACTCTCATTTTATCTCATTCCCTCCCACACACACACTCCTCCTTTACTCCCCATTCCTCCTCTGTCAGTTTCACTCTTTCTCCAGTCAACAGACACACACACACACACACATACAAACACATTTACACACATACCTCTTTTCTTCCCTCCCCCCAATCCCCACTTTGTTTGTATGTCTCTCTGTGTCTCTCTCACTCTTGTTTATAGTAGCACCTGCTCCCTTAAGCTGACCCTGCAGGCCAGACGCAGAAGTGTAAATGGAGGAGATATGGTGTGTGTGTGTGTGTGTGTGTGTGTGTGTGTGCGTGCACACATTTGTAATGCATGTGGTCTGGATAGTGTTGCTGCCCCTCGCATTTCATTTTCACCTCAAATGCACAGCAGCACACACCCATTTAGAGCTCCCCATAGACCAGCCCTTAACACACTCTCCACTGAGCCAACAGCCACACACACACACAGAGAAACACACACACACCAATCTACTCACTCCGGTAGGATGGAAGCAAATGTATAGAGTCCCGTATTCATCATATATATGAAAAAGTGCTCATCCTGCGCAAGTGGTACCAGTCAGAATTTGGACACATTTATTCCTAGCATGTTGTGGACACCCACTCATTCAACGTTCCCTATGTAATTAAGGCAATGATGGGGCGTTTATGCTTCTTTGTTGCACCAACAGCAAACAGTCACAGCATTTTTCTTTGGTACAAGCTGCTCGAGTTGCTCAGTTGGCCTCTGTGTTTAGGTTCTCCTCCATGTTGCTTCCATGTGCCAGATTGGACGGGTAGAATCACGTGACTATATGGGCAGTAGTATGGTTTTAAGGGGACAGTACATGAATACACAGTAGGAGACATATTAACAGAATTGACAAAAGATATGAACAGAATTAAAAGAAAAATCGATATAATCACAATACTTATATTAGAAGTTCTGAATGCTGATTCCTATTAATTTCCGATTACTTGTCCAGCCCTAGGCACTGAGCATCTACTTCAGAATGTCCTTTTTCAGTTTGTTTTTGGAGAGATCACAGAAGATTACTCCTTTATTTGCATTGCATGTATCTGAAGAGGGATTGAGAAAGCAAATACCTGTGAACCTGGCTAACTATGGTCCACCCCCCACTCTGTGTTTCAGTTTTATAGAGAAATGTCCAGGTGGTGATTCCCTGGCTGCGAGGCCATGCCTGTGGAGCGGCGATATTCAGCAAAGTAGCTTGGATAGCAAGCAAGAACGAAAGAGGGATTTTCCCCTTGACTGCACTCTGAACAGGATTAAGACACAACACTTACTGACATTAGCTACACTGGCCTGAGCAAAGATCCAGCCCATAGAGAGCAGTGAAGCCTTCATGGCCACAGTGAAGGAAATATTGGCTTTCCTTTATGGAGCACAAGGCCACAAACTGCTGTGAGAGGTCAGTATGGATCAAAGGAAATGGACATTACACAGATTAGCAAGATCTAGACTATTATCTACACACATTGGCTACTTTATTAGAAATCTTTAAAGTCTACAATGGGCCATTTGTGCCAAAATAATGCAATAGTCACCTTTAGTTCTTCATTCATGATCAGTTTGTCACCACAGAGTCATTTCTGCATGTACATTTTGTTTGCCTGGACACTCAGCCAGCAGTACGACGATAAAGAATGACGTAGCATTTTGTAATCAGCACTGACAATGTCAAAACGACAATGCTGAATTAATGCTGCGCTAGAAATTGTTCCCTACACACTTTATCCTTTATTACTCGCAATATAGTGCACTATTATAGAAACTGAATTCAGGAGGGTAGTGAAGGAGTTTTTCTACCAAACAATGCAATGTATTATTGTTCCTACTGTTAGGGTTTTTTTATTGTAAGGAAGGTTACAATACACTACTTATTGTAAGTGGAAGCTCAAATAGTGCACTACAATGTTTTGAACACAGCAATAGTATTTTAAGATCTAGTCATAATTTTAATAGAATGCATACTTACTTTAGAGGAAAAGTCAATATTGTTTCCACAAAAAGAAAAAGGAGGAACCACATCGCAGTTCCCATGAAATGTATGACAGAGATGTGGCAATGTTTCAAAACAGGAGTCCTGTACTCCTGAAATTGCACAGCTTCATGTTTTCTGCTAATTATCATGCTCGGGAATGTCTTCTATCTATGATATATCAGCTTTGTTACAAAGCTGTGCAGCACAGACATGCCTTCAGGACAGAACCTAGGGAATTCTGTATTGTGCAGGTACTTCCAGTATATTGCAATGGTGATGTTTTGATTGTGCCCTGCAGAATCAGATCACTATTGTTAAAGAGATCACTTTGTCAAAATTCATATTAACATAATTGTCTTGGTATTAGACTTCCTAATGGAGTAGAAGTTGTGACAGTAACAAAGAATGTAAGAAGCAGACGCCCCAAAACTTTTGTTCATATGGTGCCAAGTTATCAAGCATGTCTTGGATGACCAACTACTTTTGGGAAACAGTGATTTTTCACTGGACAGTTGTTTCAGCATTGTATTAGACCTACAACCTGACCACAATTGGTTCTTGAAGTTGTGTGAGTTCTTCTACTATAACCACCTGACAAATGAACAGTGTGAAAAAAGAAAAGCCCCTTCAAAAACCCACCTACATCACATCTCTTTTGACAGTTAAAGCCTGGATACACTAAGCCAATTTTGCAACATCATAACAATTTGGCATTCCTTTATAGGGAGGCTTTAGTGAACAAAAAAATAAAAGACATGCAGAAGAAGGGGAGTCACATTGGAGAATGCTTGTTTGCGAGTTGTCACTTGCTAAAGCAGATCAGCGGTGAGTATTTCTGCAGTTAATCCCTCCTAACAACAGTTTTGGGCTCAAAGTCGACCTTAGACAGATAATCTGACTAGAGTTTGAAATTCTTTTTCCTTCTCTAAGTTTAACACATAAGCATTTTGTTATACTGCCAAAATTAGGTGTACAAAGGAGTTTTAAAGTGTTTTTGTGTAACATGTAAATCAAAATGCAAGCTTTTTCCTGTTAACTTGTGTGTAGTTGTCACATAGGTGTGGGAAAAGAGACAACCGTGCGCAGGAGTAAAACAAAAGACTTTAATCACACAAAAATCTGAAATCGAAGTAAGCGGTCCAAAGGTCATACACAGAAAAACAAATCCGAGCAAAGGTACAAAAGGGGCAATAGCTAAGAAGAATCAGAAAGACAAAACTTTGGTCAAAAACGGATAACACGACGAATGCTTGGTAATGGATGAGACTAGTCACAAAACAATACTTCACAAAGGAGTAACCGAGAACATGCCAAATAAGTAGACCCTGACAAGTGCAAGCAATTCAGTATTCAGGTGACGGAGACCGATCGCTCCGTCTCCGATTGGATACCGAACTGCCGCTCCTGTCCACGTGAGCTCCCAGGGGCTCCTGGGACCTGTAGTCTTGAGGCTTAGATGTGACAGTAGTATTAAAATCAATAAGGAAAAATGCCTCTTCAAGGCAAAAGAATATTAATATGTAACCAAATTATACTAAAAATTAAGGTAAACTAAATTAATACGCTATGTTAATGATTGCTAACATTGAAATCACCATCTTTAAATCATCTAAACAAAAACTCACATACATTTGGATACTGTTTAATCCCTAAGAACAGAACCTTTGTAGCACCTTTTCCTTGATGGAACTCATAACAAATTCAGTGACAAATCAATCCTCGCTTACCATTTTCAGACTAATTAACAGAGGTTATGTAATAACATAATACTGGGGGTAGGACCATGCTCAAACTCCTCCCCTCAGCCCTATAAATACCCTGCAGATTTACACCATTACTTTGTCTGACAAATTCGCTCCTACCTCCACCCATTTTTCTTGCATTCAGTGAAAGGGAGGGCTTTTTTTTAACACCTAACACAACAGAAGCATGTATTGATCCTATGTCTATGAAACCAGAGAAGTGAAAATATCACACAGTATGAAAATTTAGAACTGCCATTACCAATTCTTGAAACTGATATAGCAATCTGAAATACAGATCTGAACAAAGGATCTTTTGAAAATGAACAATGAACGTAAAGCTTTTATTGTGAACATTTGCCTACAGTCAATGATCAAATGCACAGTGATCATATAAATAGTAGGACAGAAGAAGAATGGTGACACACACACACACACACACACACACAAACAACCAAAGATATCATAAACTAACATTTATAAATTGTAATTTTTTAAAATGTAATATAAACTAGAATGGGGTGGCACGGTGGCACAGCAGGTAGTGTCGCAGTCACACAGCTCCAGAGGCCTGGAGGTTGTGGGTTCGTGTGACTGCGGGTGACTGTCTGTGAGGAGTTGGTGTGTTCTCCCCGTGTCCGCGTGGGTTTCCTCCGGATGCTCCGGTTTCCTCACATTGGATGGAATTGCGACTTGGATTGGCGACTTAAAAGTGTCTGTACGTGTGAGTGAATGTGTGTGTCTGTGTTGCCCTGTGAAGCACTGGTGCCCCCTCCAGGGTGTATTCCTGCCTTGCGCCCAATGATTCCAGGTAGGCTCTGGACCCACCGCGACCCTGAATTGGATAATTGGTTACAGATAATGAATGAATGAATAAACTAGAATGAAGGATGTTTGCTATGCTTACCGCCACAAACGCAGCCTGAAAGCTACAAAAGACAAGAATTGCATTTTGTTTGAAGTGTGATGTATCAAGTTTTAAACCTTGGTGAGATGTCCGTGTGATGATGTTTCTGTTGCATGCGCATCATGTGCACAATAAACATTCAGCACCATCGCAGAGCATTTCAGCTTTGAAAATACAATGTCTCAAACAGGCGAATTCAGACAGTCAGGGTTTCTTACATCACATACCATAGGAAGCAGTGCGCTCTACTTGCATGGTGGGGCTTTGGAGCTGCCGGTGAGAGGTAGAGGGGAGTTCGGAGACAGCTTTGGGGACTTTTCCTGGGTGTGTGGGTACTGAATGAAAGTGAAGGTGTACAGTTATATCTCAGCAACTCAGAACATTAGATGTTTTTCTAAAAATCTAGAAATAACTTACACTACATCAAAAAGTACGTATTTAAGGAGTGATGATTTTTAAGGAGTTTGATAGATGAACACAGGGGGAACTTAACGGTGCTTGTTCATAATGTAGCTCTTCCTTTTTCAGCCCAGTCCTTTATGAGTGAAGGTGTGTGTTCTCAGAAATAGAGGGACACACACACATTCAGATACACAGATCTATAAGTGGTAATGTAAACATGCCACTGAACACTTGTACGGTTTGAAGCCTCTATTTCAGTTTCTCACAGGTCTCTGAAGTGTAGTAGTAATAATGCAGTGCTCAATAAAAGAAAAGATTGGCCCCCTCTCTCCTATTTACAGAGAGACAGAGAGAGAGAGAGAGAGAGAGAGAGAGAGAGAGAGAGAGAGAGAGAGAGAGAGAGAGAGAGAATATTTGTATCTGAGAGACCATCATTAATGAGAGTGCGAGAAAGAAAGCAAGAAAGAAAGACAGATAAACATCATAAAGAGACAGGGAAGACAGGACCCTAAGAAAAATGCACATAGGCACTTAGAAAAAAGGGTGAGAGAGAGAGAGAGAGAGAGAGAGAGAGAGAGAGAGAGAGAGCGAGAGAGAAGTTGAGAGTACTTGTGAGGCTATCTAAAGGAGGCGCCATTAATCACAGCATCGTGTTTGCAATGGATTCTGATATATGACAATGCTTCACCCACCCACACACACACACACACACACACACATACACAGAGGGAGACAGAGAGAGAGAGAGAGAGAGAGAGAGAGAGAGAGAGAGAGATAGAGAGAGAGAGAGAGAGAGAGATAGAGAGAGAGAGAGAGAGAGAGAGAGAGATAAAGAGAGAGAGAATCTATACAATCATTTCTATTTAAATCCACATCAGAGGAACATAAGGCTGATTTGTCACCCAGGCAATTCTCTGTGACTCTGTGTGTGTTTGAACACTAATGCAAACCTCCTGCAGTTCCCTCCTCCATCCTCCATATGAGATGATCTTGACACTCCTGGACCAAGATACATTTTTTTTTTTGTCTGTCACATGAACCCTTCTTCTCCTGACAGAGCTCTGTTTATTGAGCTGTAAACACACGAGACTCCTTCTCATTAGAACATAATGGCAAGCTGGACATTTAACCCTTTAGTGCTGGCAAATGCAAAACAGTTATTTTTGCCTTGTACACTGAACACTGAGTATGTGCACCCTCTCAATCAAAGACAATCGCAGTGCATCCAAAAATAAAGGCAGTATCAGGCTACTTTACATAGTGATTGAAAGCACAATAGCAAACAGAAAGCTCCAATGCTGCACATCCTGCACAAAAACAGGCACTGTGAATTTATGTGTTGTTTACATAATTACATTTAAAATGTAATACATAATTTATGATAATAACAATGACACTTGAGTTTTAAGTCAATTTACCTAGAGAAAGTGTCTTCTTCCTGTCGCATTTACCCCTCAACCAGTACCCTGGGGAAATTACACTTCCCAGGATTCCACAGGGAGTCACATGGTGCTGATGGACAGCTCCCACACCAACCAGAGCCAAGGCCTGCTCTGATTATTGATTATTCTCACCTGTGTTTATGTCTATGTAAACCACGTGTCCACACAGACTCAACAGCTGCGTTCCAAAGCCTACGCTGCATTTCCTCGGCCGCTACGTCACAGAAGGCTGCTCCAATGTGAAGGATCCTTTGTATACAGCCTAGAAATGCAGCCTACATTCGGGGCAATTTGGAGGACGCAACAGATATATCCTTCATGACCCTTAGTTGGCCACTATTGGAGAAAGTAAGCAAGACATGGCGGAAAACAGACCTTCAGCAGACCAAGTTTTACCTTGTAAACCGTAAAATAACTGATAATTAAACTATTTGGCTTTATACCAATTTTAATCAAAAAGCTTATTGACATATTACATTACCACAGAAAGCATATATTTTAATTAGTTTTATTTTATTTGTAATGCCAGTTGATGTTTAAATGTTTAAAGCTGAAGTTTCAGTGTTTAAGATGGAAGTATGAGTTTTAATAACACTTCTATAACAGTATTGCCTTGCAGGATAATATTAATAAGCAAATACACTCTATTTTAACATACAGTCATGTTAGTGCTTCAAGACCTTTCCAGTGACGTCACAACGCAGCTTCCTTAGACTGTTCCACTGGTGTGACCAAGGTTACTAAGAAGGGGTCTTCATAGCACAGTCCCACGAGTACCCATCCTACCTCGGCTGCAGCCTAGGCTTTGGAACTCAGAAGAACTGTCTCGTGTTTCTGAAGCCGTACTGTTGGTTTTCTTGAGTCGTCTCCCAAATGAAAACAAATAAAATCTCCCAAAACATGGTTAAATATTTGTGTGATAGTCCTACTCATATTTTCACTGTCCAAAGAAAAACATGTATTTCCATTTTTGTTGATTTTTAGTTTTTTACATCTTTTGAACACAGCAGCATAAACATGAGACATTTCATGATGAATGGACCAATAAAAATGCTCCAAAATTCCTTCCAGTGAAATTTAAGAATGTATTTTCCTTCTCCTGTATAGTTACTATTTTGAAGATACATATTTTTCTTTGGACAGTGATGATATTCTTACAAATATTATCATAATGAGAAATATTAGATATACTGTTTATATTTTAAATGTTTTCAATTGACAGTGTATACTTTTTGCAGTGCAGCCTGCCATGCAAACAACAGCAAAGGCAAGTTATGATGGAAACAAGAATCTGCAGCTTGCTGAATGCCTTTGAAGAACTTTAAAAAAATACTTGTGCTTATGAAGGCACCATAAGTGCAATATCATATTTCCATCAGTGCATTTTTCAGCACAGTTTACTCGCCAGATTGCTTATGACTCTCTATGTTAGCGTCTTTCAAGCTGGGTATTGCTCATATTAGAAAAGTCACAGAGAGAGAGAGAGAGAGAGAGACAGAGAGAAAGCAATAAAGAATGGGGAGAAATGGGGGCCGTGGTCCTGTTGCCGTGGAAACCTCTCGCTGGCCTCTTGCCAGGCTTCATAATGTTTTCCCATTTACCCCTCGAATAGGAAGGGGCTGCAAATCTCCCTCCACATCAACATGCAACACACACACACACACACACACACACACACACACACACACACACACGCACACACGCACACACGCACACACGCACACACGCACACACGCACACACGCACACACGCACACACACACACACAAACACACACATCATTGGAATGCAGTAAAGTCCCCAAACACACACAAACAATCATGGGTAAGCACATAGGCACTCATGCATGTTCAAATATTCACATTTACCTCCACCTAGATGAACAAGCCTGAGACAGATGAAACTATCCAAATACAAGCAAATTAGTACAAATACAAATATCAGCCACTGGCACACGTCCACTTCTGATCTGATCTGAGAGGTTAAAATGAAGTCCATATATTCCCTCCATTATCTACCTGCCCATCAGTGTGTGACGTCTAATAATAGATGGTTCCTGTTTATTTACAGCGCAGACATGAATAACTTAACACATGAACCCAAAGGCTGTTTAAATATTGCCACATTTCTTTGCATTAATCACAACACCGAAGGAACACCTGGCACAGACACTGTTCCTGGAACGATAACAAACACCACACATTTAATTCCTTATTGTGACGTCCGTATGCATCAACACTCAAAGCTTTCAGCTCTTTAAACCTGCGCAGGATCCCCTTAAACCAGCTTTACCCCCACTGTTTTCCCCCAGTTTAGTCAAAGTCAGTCCCACCCAGTGTTTAGGTCTTCACAGTCACAGTCATGTGACTACCTAACCCTACCAATCTGAGAGAATGGAGTCTCACACATGCCACCTACCAGGAATGTTAGGCCAGGCAATATTTCCTTCACTGCAGCTGCTTAGGCCCAGTGACTGGAGCTCAACACATTTGAAGGAGAACACTTACTGCCCAGTTCTATCCTCTTACCTCTCAGATCCCAAATGAGCAGCATTATGCAGGATAAATATGTCATAAATCAAGGTGATACTGCTTTCTCTGTTAAACCTTCCTCCATCCTCTTCTCTCATGCCTCTGTCTGCTCTATTTATGTATTTATTCTCCCTCTCTCCGTCTCTCTGAACAAGTCTTATGTGTAGCCCTGCCCTGTATTTAACCTCTGTACAGCTCTGTTATCCAAGCTATTAGCGCACTTAGATTTGGCATTTTCTTTCTTTGTTATTTTATCATTACAGTTTCCCTAATTCATTTCTTTAGTCTTTCATTCTCGACAATAATTTTATATTGTTCCAGATTGATTTTATATATTTTTAAAATATTTTTATGTACAACTGTGTAAAAATGTTTCATTAAAACAACATGTAAGTTTCCCCTACTGTAGCAGAGTGTAATTTACTTTTACAGCACATTCCTGACATCAGAGGGGAGTGGGAGGGAGTGGGGTGTAGTTTCCCACCCTCCTCCAAATGTTACATAGTGCAGTTTCTGCAGTGTTGAGCCTGGAGTAGCTATGACAAACCCTCTGTTCTCCCTATTAAAGGGAATGTATGCGATTCTGGGGAAACAAAACTTCCCCCATGTTTGTTTTCGTTCAGAAGCTCTGCATCTTTTAAGGTGGAACAGTATGTCTGCGTAAGAAATGGGACAGTAACATGTACTTGACTGAAGATTAACTTCCCTGTAAGTTTTTATTCACTGTTTGAATGGCCACAGAAACTCATTTGTAACTCAAGCTGTTTAGGTTATGTTCAGTCTTTGTTTATTTCTTGTTTATTGTCTTTAGCGGTCTCCTGAATTTGGAGTCAGGATCACCTTAAGTAACCGGTAACAGAAATAGAGCAAAATCCTCATCTCTTTTCATGCCTTTTCCACATTTGGAGGTCTCTCTGTCATCCAACCTTCTCCAGATGTCATTTCTCATGGGGAGTTTTTTTTTAATTATTATTATTATATTATTATTATATTTTTTTTATTATTATTATTAAAGTCAAGGGCATTGCATTTACAAATCAATGACATAAATATAACCTAGTGTTGCATTAAGCATAATACAATATATAATCTGGACTGCTCAACAGCTAAATACTTAAATTTATGTGCATTATTAGCATTTCAATTGCAATTCTTATGAATGATTAAGTTGATTAGAATGTACCATGTGCACATTTACTATTGCTGTCGTTTCCTAGTCTCTGTGTCAGACAGAACTCTGAGGGAGTACTGTTTTGTTGGAGTGCATCATGTAGTTGCGTTTCTCCATGTTAACTTTGTGCTCTTTAAATATTTGTCACATGGTGACATATATTATATGACCTTAAGGAGCCTTATATGCAACTCATATGGACTCAATATGAGCTTCATGGCAGCGTTCACAGCAATATCACACATCCCATATCACACCTCCACATAGCCAGCTATTCTAGTACACAACAAGCTTATGTGTTACAAACGCAATCTGTTCACATCCACCTTACTGCTGCCCATTCTGAGGCATGTTCACCTGCCACTGACTAGTGTTTCCCAACCACTGTCCTGGAGCGGCCTTGCGCTGGATAGTTTAGTATTCAACTCACTAGCTGATTTTCAAGCCTAGTGCAGTTTTAAGACTCAGTAGTAGTGGCTGTTGTTTTTTAATAGCAAGGCTGTGAAGAACGGACTTCTTTTAGCCATGTTGGAGCCTTGTTGACCTGCTATAGACTAGAATTTCCCCACCACTGCCCTGAGATGTGATCACTTCTGATTTTCACTTCCCCTTGCACACTTCCACTCACCACTAAGAAAGTGTGTAGTACGTTTATCACACAACTACACACTCACAGTACAAGGGGGCAAGGAGAAGCGGGTCTTTTAATTGGAACACATTCACCCTCAGCAACATAAGCAAACATCATCCTGCCGAACTGTATTATTTGCTTGTTGAATTTGCCAATTTCATTAGCTATAGACCGTCTACACTGTCATATCAACGAGAAGGTGACTATATCAGACTGATAGCAAGAGATGAACATAGAGTTGTTGTTGTTTTTTTCAACGTTTATAACCAAATCACAATGGAAAATATATGTTTTGTAATAATGTATGTAATGTATGTTATGATTTCTTTTACATTTTAAGCATTGTGAAGGTTTATTCTGGTTTCTGCTTACACTTATACACTGCTTTGTCCAACCTTGTTTTCACTGTTGCTATGGAAATTGCTCCATGTTGCATTCTGGGCAAGTTCTGTTTCCTAAGTGGACATCAGTGTTGACTTGTTCCCTTGCCCCTCCAAAGGCTCATTTAACACACTTCACTCCAGGTCTTACAGGAATGAAACTGCCCTTAAGGTGCCATCAGGGATTGCCTTGAGGGTTAGTGGGCGAGGGCAAGGTAAACCCAGAATTGGGCTTTAGTTGCCCTGCAGTGGACATTTCAGTGTCCAGCTCATCAGCTATGTATATCTGTCCCTTAATGATGATACTAAACCGCGTCCAAACCTGGGATCTAGGAAACAACCTTACAGACTTGTTCCCATGAAAAACTGATCAGTTCCACCTGCCTGGGTTTGACACTGACTTTAAGCCATACTCCCACCAGATCAGATTTGAGTGGGTGGGTTCCTGACCTTGTCATCTTAGTAATCATATTTGCAGTGGTCCTTATCAGTTAGAGTGCAGTGGCCCGATAACTGTTGTTGCTCATCTTGCGGGACGTCCTGAGTGCTTTTCATTGTGTAGGTCACTAAACTCTGGTCTTAGGTTACACGCAAGCACAGAAAGGTTGGCGCTGGTAGTGGGTACACTTTGTTTATCTTCCATTAGGTCTGTCTATGTCAAAAACCATGGGATAAAATGAGGTGTTCTGATTTTGTCCAGACATTTTAGAGATGTCCTGCCTCCTTTATGGAGTTTCTCCAATCATAGCAGTGGACTGGTGTTTAAAAAAAAGAGTTTTTGAGCAACACAAACACAACAAGCACTAAGAAATAGGTGTGTTGATTAATTATGGCAAAAATTAAAAAGAGAGAAAAAAAAAGTGGAAATGGCTAACAACCAGAGCTTCTCACTCCTGGGCTCTCATAGTGAACTGAGTTGTGGCTCATTTTCATATAAAAGCACAGGAGCTAAAAACGGTCATTCTGATCATGGCTGTTTAAAAAGTAGGAGAAGGTGCTGTGCTGTTTCATCCTTGTGGTATTGTGTAAAAGCATGCCACAGACATTAGGACCACAGAACTGTGTTAGCTTGTGGAAAAGGAGTATAACACGGTATGTACCCTTTAAGGCAATGAAATTCGAGAGGAAAAATAAAGTAAAGAGGAAGGTTAAGTGTTGGCAAATTTTTTAAAAGCCAAAGGTGGGCTCCGAGAACCCAAAAGTAGAGTGAACTCTTCCAGCTCTCGTTGTCTTTTTTCAGCACTTAATCACAGCAGGTTTGAAGCTTTAAACAAAAAATTTTTTTCTTTGGTCTTTGCTTCAATTAGCAATCTATTTTTTACAGTAGAAGCAACTCTTTTCACAGTATTTCCAAGTAAGGTTAACTAATTACATTTCACTGTACGTGTCATTCTGTGTTCAACAAGACCTTAGCTTCAGCTGAGGGAATAAAAGAGTTTTCTGTGCTCTAACAGTTTCATCCAACCCCCTTCTGTCTCTGTCTTTGTGTGTGTGTGTGTGTGTGTGTGTGTGTGTTGGAAAGCCTTTTGAAGCCCTCTCTCTCTCTCTCTCTCTAGCGCAACCCTGAAAACTCTCTTTGAAACATTCTTCCCCATTCACACTCATCCCTTAATCTTTTTACTTTGACCAGGAAAGGCTCTACAGGTGGAAGACTCCAGCACCAGCAACCAATCAGAGAGAGTTTATCATTGCTGAAAGTAATCTCAGAGTTTCCAGGCCCTGAGAGCCACTCTGCCTGCCTAGCGATAGGTGGCTAAGATTCATTCACTCTTCCCAAATTAAATGGAGCAGTTTGCTGATTAAAGTAGGCCTTTTCTCAGCGAGGATGACAGCCAACATCTTCGGCCCTGCGCTACGTAATGGAAAAAGCTACAGATGAGAACCGCAACGGGCCAGTTTACATAAAAGCAATCGGCTGCTATAGCAGATCACATGACAAACTGCGTTCAATTTGGAGATTGCATCGTACGGCCACGGCTTGCACCTGATCAAATAAACCTGTCCGGTGATTCAGTCAATCTGGAACTGCTGGCACGGAGGCTGTTAATTTGCCAGAGTTAAAAAAATAAAAAAAACACAAGACCGGTTCTGTCTTAACAGATGACTGTAAACTCTTTATCTGTTTGTGAAAGTTTTCTTGTCACCAATTAATTAGAAACACTTTTCTCAGACAGTACTGTGCAAAAATCTTAGGCACCTCTGGTTATTACTATTTGTTGTGCGTGTGTGATAGTGTGTGCTGTTGATCAATTAAAAAAATATAATAATTAATCTCACAATTTGCTTCAATTAATCATGATTAATCACACTGTGTCCTCTTCAGACTGAAGATTTTAATAATGGATAATTAAATGTAAAATAAATTAATCAGTGTGTGTGTGTGTGTGTAAGAGAGAGAGAGAGAGAGAGAGAGAGAGAGAGAGAGAGAGAGAGAAAGAAAGGATGGTGAGAGTGAGAGTTAGTTATGATATTTAATACATATTTTCTGAACTCAAGAGTAGCGACACTGCATTAACATTGCTAAATAAAACCACTAATGCTTCACTAGACTCTGTAAAATGAGTGAACTTTAGGAGGAAATTGTAGCTGAATTTGGTTGAACGATTAATAATGTTTAAATTATCACATTTTAAAGTCCTGTGTGCATTTTAAATCATTTGTAACCACAGTAAACACAAAAACTTTGTGAGTTACTGTAAAGAACACTTCTCCTTGATCAAATGGATTTGAGAAATAACAGCGCACTTGATTTAAAATAAATTATTTATTGTGAGGTGTTTATAATATAATGTATGTGAAGTATCTATAAAAATATGAAGTATTTATAATGTATGTAATAATATTAATGGGGTTTTTGAGCAAATAAGCTCTTACTGCAAAGATATCTTTTTAAATGTTTAGGTGCCTCAAACTTTTGCACAGGCCTGTATAGGCAATTATTCAAAAATTGATCCAAATTCAGAAATTCTATTCAACATAATCCTGCCTAAATCGATTATATCAACTCTTTAAATTCTGTTATGTCCATTTTTTAATTCTGTCATGTATTATCCAATGTGTTCATGTACTGTCCCTTTAAAACCACATGACCACTCTGTAGTCACATGATTCTGCCTCATGGAAGCAACATGGAGGAGAACCTAAATGCTGAGGCCGACTGATCAACTCGAGCAGCTCGTACCAAAGAAAAACACAGCGTCAGCTTTAATGTAGACGACACTGGAAAAAAAAGAATCACACAGCAAATAGCAGAGGGCAAACGAACTCTTCTGACGTTTGTTAAAAAGTTTTAGAAGCCGGGATGTATCCGAACCATCACCTCGGCTGTCATCACGCCAGCTCCAGAGACAAAAGTGATTGGAGGGGTGAGCGTATGCCCGTGAGAGGCTGCTAAAATTCAACAGAGGGCACATATGTAACATAACACGGCTTTATCATGCTACAGCTGTTAATCGGTGAATGGATTACACCAATAGTTCAACCATAGCCTTACACCAATCAGCCAAAACTCTTTTAAAAGTACACCTCTGTGTTTCTACAGTCATTGACCACAAAGCCACCACAGAACAGGTATTACTGCAGAGACACTGAGGTGGTGAAGGGCACATTTGTGTGTATTGTGCTGGTGTGAGTGGATCAGACACAGCAGGGCTGCCTGAGTTTTAAACACCTCACTGACCAATGCTTGACAAAGAATAGTCCAACATTGAAAAAACATCCAGCTGACAGCATCCTGTGTCCACCGATGAAGGACTAGAGGACGACCAACACAAACTGCAGCAACAGATGAGCTACGGTCTCTCATTTTCATTTGCAAAGTATCCCAACATGGAGGATGTGGATGTAATTTTAATATCATGGCTGTTGGATGTGTCTGGTAGGTTTACTTCAGACAATAGACAGTGAGTGTAGGTGTATGATGAGCATGAGATACATAAATGCAAGTGCCTAATGTAACATAACTCCCAGAGGAGGTCCCCCTCTTGAGTCTTGGCTCTCCTCAGTGCTTACTCCTCAGACTAATAGGACTCCCTCAGCTTGTTCATTAAGGGTCTGGGCATAGATCTCTGTAAAGCTGCTTTGCTGATGCATAAGGCACTTGACTTAAATTGAATTGAATGTAATTGAACATTCACCATGTTGAAACAGCACCACAGAGCTGGAGTAAACAGAGAGGGTCCATTCATCTCTAGTGTGTAAATGAGAGAACTCAGAGGGTGAAAACAAAGGGAGATGGAATGATGTCATCATGTGAGTGTTGTGGGAGAGTCGTTTACACTGCACCTCCTCGTCTGGCTCTTGAGAACTGAGATGTGAGCAAGAGAGCGAGAGGCAGAGAGAGAGTTCACTGATATTTATATGAGCTCAGTAAGTATCATCAGTGCTTTAAAGGAACTCTAGGTCATATTTTTACCTTAGAATTACAGATTACAGGTTCAAAATAATTGTGATACGCCACTGATATGTTATAGGAGAACAGAGGCTGTTTTAGCTATTCTGAGCACTGCAGAAACTGCACTATGTAACTTTTGGAGGAGGGTAGGACCCCATCCCCCCACTACCCAACCTTTGATTTCAGCACAGTGCTGCAAAAATTAAATTACACTCTGCAAGTGTGTAACTTATGCAGCATCTCTTCTGAAATCAAGGGTATTTACTGAAAACTCCCACTCCAGATGTCATTAGCAAATATGTCATTACAGGAAACTCCCACTCCTACTTTTCTGGGAAGGCCTTACCCTGACGCTGGAATATTTCTGTGAGAATTTGATGATATTCAGCCACATAAACATTAGTAAGGTAAGGTAGTGATGGTCAATGATTAATTCTGGATCACAAACAACACTCCAAGGCATCCCTAAGGCATTTAAACCGTTCCTACACTTTAGAGAACACAGTTCCAGTGCTCCTGAGTCTCCAGAGCAGCCCATTCTGTTGATCTATGTACTTTACAGGAGGTTATACAAGCTTAAGAACATATAGTATAGCTCAGGAAACAGTATTGTTTTAGAGGCATAAAGGTGCTTCCAGCCTAAAACATAAGCTATTAGACAGTGTATTCGTAATCATTTTAAATAACAGACTCTCATCAATCCTTTAAAATTCTCCTAATGAATCAGAGCATATTTGGGGAATGCATGATAGGGGAAAAATATCTGTGGATTTTTAAAAAGAATATAATTCAGAGACAGCAGAAAATAGGTATAAAGTTAGCGCCCAAAAAGCCAAGGTTAATCGTACTGAAATCTCCATTTTAAAGTAATGCAGAGCTCTAAAACTGTGTGGTTTCATAGCATTCAGAGCGGATCTGTACAACACGCTACAGAGCATTTCTAGACATGCTTTAAAATATCTCTTTACACAGAAGCTAACAGAGTGCTGCTGACCAGGAGAAGGTCAAAGCTACTGGGATTAGAAGGCTAAAACATCTCTCTCTCTCTCTCTCTCTCTCTCCTACTTTCCTTAAATTACTTTCCTTTTACCTGTTCCTCCTTTATTGCTCACATTCTCTCTCCCTCTCTTCTCTCTCTCTCTCTCCCCTCCCTACCCCTCCCACACTTAGGGCTTGGAACAAGAGCCATTTCCTCATCGCCATGGCAACAGGAGAACAACAGCAGGTTCCCTGGTGCTGCTTGAGTTGTGAGGCAAGAGGAGGGGGGGTCTCAATCACTCCATCTACTCCTCTTTTCCCCTGATTCTTCTCTCCTGCTGTCATTCTTACTCACGTTCCACCTCTGTCGCTCTCCATCAAGCATCCTTCTACAGGATCAAGCCACTGGAGCCTGACTGCAACAGAAATTGTTATGCACTCTTCCTGCTTCCAGTTTTTTTTTCAATCGTTCACTGGGGTTTTTGAGCTAACTATCCAAGATTAAGACCAGCCCTAGCCTTATCTTTATGGAAAAGTCTTTCCACCTGGTGGCTATGTTGGCCATAACACAACTGACCATTTACTTGCACTCAGGTCAGAACACTTCTCTCTCTTTAAACAGAGCAAAACTTGATTTGACATTATACAAAAAAATGCTTCAGACACAAGTGCGAGGGAAGCCTGCGGTGTCGCTACCACACAGCTCCATATTCCTGTGTGAGTATATCATGCCCTGTGATGGACTGGCTCCCCATCCAGGGTGTGTTCCTGCCTTCTGGGTAGGCTCCAGACCCACCATGACCCTGATCAGGATGAAGGGGTTACAAAAAATGAATGAATGAAACAAGTGACAGGCTTCTAGCTTGTGGTTTTACCACTGAGTTGACCACTGAGACCCTCTTTACTGAAGGGTGAGATTGAATGTGGAGCTTTATGAGCTTTCCCATTCATTTTTCAACCAGTGGCTTGTCTCCAAGCTTGACAGCACTGTGTGACAGAGGGTGACCTAGCTATGACTAAATCGGAGATATAACTGGGTCAGAAAAAAAGCAGGGGTGTTCAATTGTTAACACACAGACGGTATAATCTCAGCAGAAAATCATGGAATATAGAAAAGCATGGAGGATCTGGAGCCGCTGCACAAGGGCTAATGGTCAACATGTCCACTGGTAAGTGTTGGTTAGAGGGGTATAAAATCACCCAACACTGGTGTTGGGGCAGTCAAACTGCCTTCCATGAAACAAATTAACCCCAGTGTTTACCTAACTAATTCTCTCATGTCTGAATGTGATAAGCCCTCATAAATATCTAAGAGCATGGGCAGCCAATGCACTTTGGCACCTTACTTGAATTAACATTACATTTCTTACTCCCACGTTCTTATTCCAATCTGTATGATTGACTGATGTGAAATGTGGCCGCTGTCCTGTGGAAGACTGCATAAACATCCAGACGACTGCAGATTATAAGCAACAAAGTCTAGGCTTTAGTGTTCAGGGAATACTCCAAGCAAAAATAAGTAAATAGTCCAAGGTCAAAGTACGAGAATAACATAGTCAAGCCAATAGAAAGGAAGAAATAACACTCAGTATGCATCGAGAAATAAGCAATAATTCACAAAGCACCGGTGAAAACAAACAGCTTATAAAGGCTAAAACACAGGTGAAATGGATTAGTAGTGTGGCGAACTGGAGCGCTGAACTGTTCTCTGATTGGATGGTGAGTGGTTAGTCTGGAATATGTGATCCTATGGGGAATCTGGGTGTTGGAGCTCTCCCAGGTTAGTGTGATAACATTTGGTCATGTAACGTAGTCTGAAAAGCATGTCATGCTAATTTGGGCAGCCAAACAAAGCAAAGGAATGGTGGAAAAAAGAGCTGCAGCGACTGAACAAAAGTGAACAATCACAAACATGGACTACAGTTAGTTTGTTGCTGTTGCGGCGACAGTGTGTTTGTGTTTCCTAAGGAAATAAGAAGAAGAACTGTTGATGGGATTAGTGGGTGGCTGATCCAGATTACTGGGCAGGCCTCCCATTTATTTAAACGGTGTAGGAAAGACTGTTATGATCATAGCCACACTTCAGTCCCTTCACTGATCTGTTCACAGAAACCCATTAGAGACGGAGGCCACGAGCTCTGGAAGTGAAGTGGACTGAAAAATGATATGTCACACCAAACAGCCTGCACATGTCAGTGAGATACTGCTTGGTGCATGAGAATAAAGGAAGTGTAGGTGTGTGTCTTAATGCATTTGTGTGCGTGTAAATCTGATGTGTGTGTGTAACAGTAGTGGGTGGCAAGGCCAGAAATTCGCATTATTATCTAGAGAGTACAGTTTCTGCAGAAAATGCGAGTGTGACTGCAGCTCTGCCACTGTAGCGACGTACTTCATTTGCAGCTCCAAACCATTTTAGAAATTTGAAAGTTGGCCTGCAATTTTCTATCTCAGTCTCTCTCTCAGTCTATCTCTCTCTCTCTCTCTCTCTCTCTCTCTCTCTCTCACACACAAACACACCGGGAGATATTCACATCATGACTCTGCACTTTTTATGATAAACTCTTACTGTACAAAAGCTACAACACTTATCGATAACTGTATACAAGCCCACATCTCATCAATAAGATGAACAAAAAGATGGAATGGAGTGATTCATTTATTCATTGTCTTTAACCACGTATCCAGTTCAAGGTCGCGGTGGGTCCAGAGCCTACCCGGAGTCATTAGACACAAGGCAGGAACACATTCTTCACAGGGCGACACACACTCACACATTCACACACACATTCACACCTACGGGCACTTTGGAGTCACCAATCCACCTACCAACGTGTATTATTGGACTGTGGGAGGAAACCAGAGCACCTGGAGGAAACCCACACGGACACAGGGAGAACACACCAACTCCTAACAGACAGTCACCCGGAGCCACCGGGCTGCACCAGAATGGAGTCAATATCTTGAAAAATGTGGGCGCATTTAACCCGACAACAGCGGGTGGAAGAAGGAAGAAGAAGAACAAGAAGAAGATGATTATGATGAAGAAGAAAAGAAACACACTAAAGAATAACACAAGGGGGACGACTGCCTATTGCAGTCACACTATTCGACATTTGTGCACAGTTGGCTTGTATATACTCCACGGAAAGGGGAGAAATTTTTCTGGCCAGGTTACACTGGAGCATTAGGTAGGCTATTAGCAAACTAACATCTCTGTATGACAGAATGCACTCTGGAGAGCCTACACATATTTATGGTGTAGTTTCTTTTGGTGTAGTTGTTTTTTTTTTTTTTTTGGTTGCTAGCACTTGCTAGCTCTCCAGTCTGTTTGTATGCTCGAAACCAGTCTAATGTGTTTATGAAGTCTCTCTCTCTCTCTCTCTCTCTCTCTCTCTCTCTCTCTCTCTCTCTCTCTTTGCTAATGACATCTGGATTTTTTAGACCACTGAGAGAACTCCAAACAATGAAAAGCATGAACCAAAATGAGGATATTGCTCTTTTCCTGCAGGTTATGTTGACTTGTTTTTGCTGCTTCGGATCACTTAAGGTGGAAATGTCTCCAAACTCAGGAGACTGCTAACTGCATTACTGTGCTACAAAACTAAAACAACTCAAGTTACAAATGAGTTTCTGTGGTCATTCAAAGAGTGGATAAAAACCTACAGAATAGTTCAACTTCAGCCACGCACAAACCACAGTCGTTATTTTCCCTCAAATACACCATTCCACATTAAAATGCACTAAGCTAAGAACTGCATGTTCCCACAATCGTAGGCATTCCCTTTAAAGCATGTGTGGAATAATTCTGTGAAAATCTCCTGCACCAATCTGACCTTCATCCTCCACATGTACTGAGAAGCACAGACAGAGATTGCACTGGATTCCAAAGTTGACCAATGGCACCCCCAATTAATCAACCAGTCTTTATTCCACTGTCTAAACACACACACATGCACACACATGTTGCACCCATCCGAGCTGATTATTCGCAGCATTAACAAAGCATTAATCTATTCATTTGAGCTGTGGATTAGCGACCAAATGCATAATCAATAAGCTCCTCATCTTCTCAGCCACTTCCATCCCTCTGAGTGTTAATGTGATGGAAAGATGTGGGAAAAAAGAGAGAGATAGGGATAGAGACAGAGGGGAACTGAAACAGAAACAAGCAATAGTGTAATTGAGGGGGAAGAGACAAGATAGCATGACAGAGAGAGAGAGAGAGAGAGAGATTACAGTGCAATAGAGGGAGAAACTAACACATGTGAGACGAGAGAAAGAGAGAGATAAGTAAAAGAGACAGGGATGACAGAGAGAACAGAAGAGCAAGAGATAGATATAAGTATCAGAGAGAGAGAGAGAGAGAGAGAGAGAGAGAGAGAGTAAACTGCAAAGGCATGTCAGCATTAATTGAGATGAATCGAGGACCAGATGTTCAAAACATGGTCCTTTCTTACAGTGTGTGTGTGGGTGTGTGTGTGTGTGTGTGTGAGTGTGTCTTCTAACTCTCAGACTCTTTAGGCACTTTAATCACTAATGATTTTTAAATTGAATTTGTCTTTAAAAAAATACAACCAAGTCCAAACGACGGCAGAGAGGGTGAAAACAGCTGAACGTGTGATTCTTCCTGTGAACGCTTTACTGCGCTCCACTATCCTCTCTGCACACTCACAGAAAAGATGGATAACTCAAATTCCTTTTGGGTTTGTGCTAAACTGAGGCCACTGCATGCAGCAGTATGGAACAGAACAGCATTCTGATGTGTACAATCCCTATCTGCTCTTATCTCACTGAAGGCAACACACCTATATGAGAGCAGATACGCCACGCTCTCTGTGGAAGATAAGAAAACAGACCCATTGTGGAGTAATGTCTCCTTCTGTGCTTTATCATTGGGCTGAATGTGGAGTTTATTCTGAAATGTAGAATGTATTAAAAAAATCCACATAGCATTGCTGCTGGATTCTAAAAGTGAGCGATACAGCAAAAATACAACATTGCATTACTAATACTACACATCTGTGGAGGTTCCTCAGTGGCACAGCTGTCAAAGTATTGGCCTTGTTCTATCTACCAGGAGATGGTGAGTTCAATCCCCTCAGCTGGCTAAGACTGGGGCTGCATGAGAGCATAGATCTCTCCTCTCCTATCATACAGCATGATGCCACCCACTGCAAAAGTCTGTTAGCTAATATGGCAGTTAGAGCTGGATGATATGGTCAAAGGTTTGGACACATCTTCCCATTACTCATTGGTGGAATAGGGCTATTCACTGTATATAACTGTGTACCAGCTCTACCTCTGCTCAACCCAAGTCATGGTCTCAAACACATTAAGAAGGTGAGCAGATCCACAAATTAACTCTTGACGAGGCCACAGCTGTTCTCTGAAAACCATGCCAGGTGATGACCTCATGAAGCCGATTGAGAGAACGCCAAGAGTGTACAAAGCTGTCATCAAAGCAAAAGGAGGCTACTATGACGAATCTAAAGTAGAAAACATATTCTGGTTTGTTCAACACTTTTGTTTACTGCATAATTCCATATGTGTTCTTTCATAGTTTTAAAGTCTTCAATATTCATTTACAATGAATACAATAATAAAAAGGGCGGCACGGTGGCGCAGCAGGTAGTGTTGCAGTCACAGAGTTCCAGAGGCCTGGAGGTTGTGGGTTTGATTCCCGCTCCGAGTGACTGTCTGTGAGGAGTTGGTGTGTTCTCCCCGTGTCCACGTGGGTTTCCTCCGGGTGCTCCGGTTTCTTCCCACAGTCTAAAAACACATGTTGGTAGGTGGATTGGTGACTCAAAAGTGTCCGTGAGTGTGTGAGTGAATATGTGTGTTTGTCTGTGTTGCCCTGTGAAGGACTGGCGCCCCCTCCAGGGTGTATTCCCTGCCTTGCGCCCAATGATTCCAGGTAGGCTCTGGACCCACTGCGACCCTGAATTGGATAAGCGGTTACAGATAATGAATGAATGAACAATAATAAAAAAAAAATAAAGGAAAACGGTTGAATGAGAAGATGTTCAAATTTATGACTGGTACTTTACATTCATAATATGTGGAAGATGATCCAAAACAAAGGGAAAAAAATCCCTGAGTGGGTGTGTCCAAACATTTGACTGGTACTTTAAATCACAATATATTTCTTAAATTCGGTCAATAAGATAAAATTTAGATATTGTTATGAACAAGCCGTATAAAAAAAAGCCTCTGAAAAACTGCCAAGAACTGTAAGCAACATGACATCACCACCAAAAAAAAAATGTATTGGCTTTGTCAATATTAATATTTTTTAACTAACATTAACTTAAGTGCAATGGATTAATGTCAGCCCCCTGTAATAACCGTCAGTCAGTGACTGATACTATAAATAATGTATATTGAAATATTGAAAATGTGAATAAAAATACATATCATTGTTATTGAAACATTTTATATTGTGCTATATATTGATATTGAATTATTGTCCAGCCCTAATGGCAGTTAATGTCCTCCTCCAAGCATATGGAGCTTTCCAGTGATGTAATGTTATCAGCATTTTGGAAAGATGTGGTCTCAGAGAATACACCCACCCTGCCCAGTAGCACTGTGTGACTGGAGGAGCCTTAAGGCCAAGTTATGATTGTGCATTGGCTCAACACAGAGTCTATACCGTAGCCCTGTTCTTGTGAACATTCATACTGCATCACTCTGCAGTTACATCTTCAAACCACTAGGGCTGAATCTCAAATATCTTCCTCAACTCTATGCAGCACAAAATGCAGCAGTGTACTAGTATTAGCTTTTTAACGTGTGTAGTGAACAATGAATCAGTAAATGAATATTGCATAGAAAATATAGGGAAGCTTGATGCATTTTTCCGATCTTAATGAGCTTATACGTGTGAGGGCCAAAGTTTAAAGTTCTGCGGCACAAGAAATGTATTTTCTAACAAACCGATGCACAAACCGATGCACTCTAAAATATAACACAAAACTCAAGAGTTGTTTTCTGAGTAAGGTTCCTCTTCTCCTGAATCACTTTTCCATTACTTTATACACTTACTGTATCTCAGTCTAATAACAGGCCTCCTAACTGAGGTCATATGAGTGCTTGTTGCTTCCCTTTTCTTTCAGAATTCTCCTTTACTTACATTTTAAGATAAAGTGTGTTGCTCGCAAACATGCACCAGTCCCACCTCAGCACTTTACCAGATGGATAACTCGTGTTCTGAGTAACTCATGACCTTCAGGTCAATCTCTGCTAAAAAAGAAGCCAGATTACATGGAATAGAAAGGCAGTTTTGATGTATAAAGGTACAGTCTTTATAAGTGAAAACACTGGGCAGGCTGCAGGGTCATCCAGATCACCAAACATCAATAGGGATCAGCACTTTAACCACTTCTGCGTTTCAAATATCTGCATGTTTAAATGTTTCACTCAATACGGTGTTTGAAATCTGTGCTTCTGTCACGCTGCTGTGACATTGTTATTGTGAATTCATGCTTGTATTCAAAAGGCAGGGGTATAACTGACTCAAAACTGGCCACGTAAGATGTTCAAACTTTAGACTATCAAGCAGAATATGTAATCAACTTCTTTAATGTTTTTTATAGCCATCCATAAAATACATAGGCATGAGTGAGAGAAGTACATTTTGCCAATTAACTGTTTAAGCTTGTGCAGCAGTTTTGCCCTTAACACATAAGCAGAATTTATCGGATTTGAGAAACGGCCAAAAGACTCTAAGTACAGCAGAGTTAAAAGGTTTAACTCCACCCCCCAACCCCACCACCCCAATTTTTGTTGTTGTCCAAAGAAAAGCATGTTTCTCCCACTCTTCACACACTGATAGCAACACCGCAGGAGAAATGCTAGCACAGGCTTCCAGTATCCATAGATTCAGGTGCTGCACATTTTGATGGTATGGTGTGGAATATGGGGTACAAAGATAGTGGGGCCATTCTTCACCAATGGAAGCATCAAGGCCACTGGATATGCGAAAGCTACATGATGATGTGTTTACCTCTTTATGCACTGAAGCTGGCACGTTCCCTGAGTTTTGCCAGCAAGATGCACCACCACATTATGGGTGTCAGGTCCGAGCATTCCTAGATGAACAGTTTCCTGGAAAAAGTGAATTGGTCGTCATGGGCCAGTTGAATGGCCCCCAAGGACTCCCAATCTGAACCCCTTAGACTTTTATCTTTGGGGCCATCTGAAGGCAATTGTCTATGCTGTGAAGATGCAAGATGCGCAGCACCTGAAACTATGGATACTGGAAGCCTGTGCTAGCATTTCTCCTGCGGTGTTGCTATCAGTGTGTGAAGAGTGGGAGAAGAGGGTTGCATTGACAATCCAACACAATGGGCAGCACTTTGAACACATTTTATAAGTGGTCAGAAACTTGTAAATAACTCATGAAAGAATAGAGTTAAACGTTAAAACCAAGCACACCGTTGTTTTTCTTGCAAAATTCCCAATGAGTTTTATGTGTCACATGACCCTCTTCCCATTGAAAAAACAGAAGTTGGATCCAAAATGACAGACTTCAAAATGGCCGCCATGGTCACCACCCATCTTGAAAAGTTTCCCCCATCCCATCCCATCCCTGCCTCAGACAGGAACTTAATATCACCAACCATTCCCATTTTATTAAAGTGTATCCATATAAATGACCCACCCTGTGTGTATGTATATATATATATATATATATATTCAAATAAGGATGTTAATCCCTACAAATCAATCATCAGTAATGAAGTAGTGAATGACTACTCAAGTCCTGAGTAATAAATCTTCAGTTGGGATTTTGATCAGAGAAAACTTACCTCCATCAATCTCCCACTGTGCAAAATAAGAGGAGGGAAGAAAAAGCACAGTGATCAAGAAATCTTTCATTTTTCCCACTGGCAAGAGTTAATTCAACAGAAATCACTGAAAAGAACATCATTCCATTTCCCTGATCTGTGTTCAGAGACAGCTGTCGTATAGAATGTAGCGTCTGTCACACTGAACGCTTATTTCTGACACTGTTAAACAATTTCCCAGCACTCTCGCTGGTCCTTTATGAGGCTGTGGCTCTGTGTTTATTACCGGCTCGACGTACAGGCCGGAGAATCATACAAGAGGCTAATCATCGGCTCTTTAATGATGATCAGGGCAGGAGCACAAAGAGCGGGCTCATCAAATTTGCATGGTAGAGAACAAAGAAAACACATAAATCTCCCACCCAGCTGGCACCCACAAATGAGCATGGCTAAGATTAAAGTCCCGCTGCCAGGGAAACGACTCAGAGCTGCACCATCAGGAGACAGAGACAGGGTAAAGCTTCACATTCAGGTAACGATCATCACTGAACAGGATCCAATCACAGAAAACCTTTGCACCCACCATGATTAAAGTCTGTTCATTCTCAACTCTTTAAAAATGACCCCAAATAGCCCAAAGACATAGACACAGTTTGCCACTGTCCAATGCCATGAACATTTTCATCATTATCTATAACCACTTATCCAGTTCAGGGTCGCGGTGGGTCCAAAGCATACCTGGAATCATTGGGAACAAGACAGGGACACACCCTGGAGGGGGTGCCAGTCCATCACAGGGCAACACACACACACCTATAGACACTTTTGAGTAGCCAATCCACCTACCAACGTGTGTTTTTAGGATTGTGGGAGGAAACCCATGCGGACATGGGGAGAACACACCAAACTCTTCACAGACAGTCACCTGGAGCTGGACTTGAACCAACAACCTCCAGGTCCCTGGAGCTGGACTTGAACCAACAACCTCCAGGTCCCTGGAGCTGGGTGACTGCAACACTACCAGCTGCACCACCGTGCCAACCTGCCATGAACCTATTTCCATAAATTAGCATCAGATACACTACACAATCAAACATCGGTAGATAGCTGTTTGTCAAAGGAGTATGTACCAGTTTCCCTGCAGAAACATCTTCTGCTCCTAAGGGAAGGCTTTGAACAAAATACTGCACCATTGCTGAGAAGATTTAATGGCATCCAGCCACATAAACATTAGTGAGGTCAGGTACTGATGATGGACAATCAGTTCTGGATCATAAACACCACTCCAGCTCATCCCAGAGGTATTGGATGGCGCTCCATCACTCCACAGAAGGCAGTTCCACTGTGCTGGGAACCCCAGCGGTATGTCTTACTCCCTGTAATTAGAATTAGATTCATAGCATATTTAATTTAACTGTAGATTTGTAATTTGAAGGTAAACAACTGGATTTAGTTGCAGTCACTTCACAGAACTATTAAAAAAATCCAGTGTAGTTTTATATTTTATTTCTCACAAATATTTCAAGCATAATTGAAAAAAGCTGATTGCTCAACTGAGCCAAATCCAGTTTTTCAACGGAGCAGCTGACTTGAAGTAATGCAGAGCAGTGAGGAGGGCATAATAATGGGCAGCTGCGTGGGCATGAGGCAGGGGCTGGAAGACACATGCAGCGTGGGGTAATGTTCTCAGTTACACATCAGCCCATCGAGCAAAGCTCAGGATGAGGGGCAGCCAGCAGGTCAGCGCTTCTATCAGCTCGGATCAGAGAGAAGGAGACAGCCATAGTGACCCTACATCACTCATAACCCTAGCACATGGACAGAAATGGACAGAAAGGCTGAGGTCTGCTACTGCTCACATACACTACCAGACTTACTCTGCACACCTGAATGACTGAAAATATCATTATAGTTTAAAGAAGAAAGTCAATTTTACCACATTTTTTACTCGTTCAAAAGCCTTGTTTATGAGGAGGAAACCACAGCACCTGGAGGAAACCCACGCAGACACAGAGAGAACACACCACACAGACAGTCACTCAGAGCGGGGCTCGAACCCACAACCTCCAGGTCCCTGGTGCTGTGTGACTTCGACACCACCTGCTGCACTACCGTGCCGCCCAGTTCTGAAATCCCTGAATGAATCAGCGTAGGCTCCAGAGAGTGGGTCCCCCAATGTGAATGGCCATGTTTAAAATAGGTTTAGTGTAGAAATTATATCAAGGTCATTAGAATAGAATAGAAAAGAATACAATAAACAATGTTGATGATAAATATATACATAGTTCTGTGCAAAAGTCAATTATTCACTCATTAAATTTGGTGCACAATTCTTCATTCATTAAAGTTTCATTCAACAAGATATTCGTATTTCAGGAGATATGTGTCAGTTGTCATTTCAAGATTCAAAGAGACGATTCTTTACGAGTCGACTCAGCTTCACTAAATATGTTTACTTTAAGCAACAGCATTAACAGTACATTAATGTTAAGCAATAGGTATGTAATAGAGCATAGCTCAGAGTCAGAGGTGTCTGTTCATAGACACCAAGGATGTCAATCCCAGTGCGTTCAGGTGTCTACCAGGCCATTGGGTAACCTTCTTCACTAGGTGTCTCCTCCACATCAAGCACGGGAACTCACACAATGCACCTGTGAGTTTAGCTTGAACTGTTCACTACCCTGTCCTCATTATTTCCAGTGCAAGCTTGCAGCAAATGTGCACAAATATGGAAGAAATCAACACATAGTATGGACACAAACAAACAGAAGAGCATACATGAGCTTTTCCTTGATCTGATCATAGGTAAAATATATAGGGTTACTCTAGGGGACATATATAAGTTAACACCAGGAGAGGTTACTTTAAAAAGCCTGAAAGACATTTATTTACTTTTACGCTGTACTGAACCAGGCAAGCCACCAGTACTTCATACAGTCACTCAGTCAGGCAAAACACGCTCAAGCCCCCTCTCACACAAACAAAAGCAGTTTGGGAGATAATTGCTCTAGACTTGCAGACGTCAGATAGAACACAAAGCAATTTATCATAAATTTCAACTCATATCCTGCTCAGGCAAAGAAAAACACCAAAATGATACATGGTGCGATTTCAATTTCAGCCTGGTGCTGAAAATCAAAGTGATAAACATCTAAAGATCTCCTGCTGTCTACAACACTGCAGCTGTGACTAAGATTCTCCAGTCTATGGTTACCAACACACACCTGCTCTTATCTCCATCTACAAACACTCTTACACAAGAAAAGAGGATTTCTGTAGTGGATAAATATGTCTATACTCTATAGAGTAGATGTCTCAATCTGTGCACTGTGGCGGTTTGGGAGTAACTTTTAAGAAATGCATATTGCAATGAATATTATATCATATCTGTAATATGATACAGTGTATTATTATGGGGATGCATTCTCTGCAGTTTCCAATGCTTCTGAATCACTGCTGTTTTCTGTTGGGTTTTCTATATCTCTAGCCAAGTGTATTAATGTATGTTGCTTCACAATAGAATAGAAAGCTCTTTTCACATCTTACATTAAGTGGATATGTGTTATGTAGAGATTCCATCTGCCTATCACTCCTAAAACATTGGCACATCATGCACGGCATTATTCAGTTACCAAAAATAACTTTAGTCTCATTACTGTGCTAATTCTGCCAGTGAAAGAAACTTCTATTTGATGATATGTATTTTTGAGTGTGGACATTGCACATAAAAGAAATATCAGTGCCATATTATTTACATCACCTTTATAAGAGATGAGATGTCAGTGGATAGGTAGTGTCACTATCACACAGCTCCAGTGTCCTGGGGTTGTGGGTATGAGCCTCGATACACGTGACTGTCTGTGAGGAGCTTGGTGTGTTGTCCCTGTGTCTGCGTGGGTTTCCTCTGGGTGCTCCGGTTTGGCCACTCACAAGTGTTCATAGGTGTGAGTGTGTGTCGCCCTGACAAGAGCTGGCGCCCCCTCCACGGTGAGTGCCCAGTGATTCCAGGTCAGCTCTGGACCCACCACGACCCTGAACTGGATAAGCAGTTACAGACAAAGGAATGAATGAATGTCAGATGATAGAACCAGTGCCCTCTACAAGGCACTCTATGAGGCTGTAATGTAGATATAAATATTGTCTACTATCAGCTGTAATTCTTTTCTAAAATTTGCAAAATCAAGTGCTTTATAACAGATATTCTTCAATTTTAAAGGAGTTACTTGATGTATTTTGCCATTCTAAATGTTTAATCATGTAAATGTATTCCTTTATTCTCTGTGCTGTACGCTCTGTTGTCAAACATAGCATTAACACTGGACACTACATTGTGACTCTCTTAGATGTAGGGAATAGCACATCTTTAACGAAAAAAAAGGCTGGAAAATAAAGACACATACCCATTGTGTAACATTGAAACTTTGACAATATATATATATATATAATATTCCTTTGGTGGTTATCCATCGTGCATAGGCTTTACTATCATATGATAAAACAGATAAAAGCTTTAGCTGGTTTTACATATGACTTCTGCTTTGTCTTAACCCTGTCTTACTACCACCGTTACAACTTTTGTAGTTAGTTTTCTGGTAACCAACCTGAATGCATACACTCTTCTCTGGCTCTGTCCCACATGCCCCTCCACCCCGGGCCAACCCCTGTTTGGGATCTCGGCCATGTCTCTCCTACAGTATCCTGCATGGCTGTCCAAGGAACAGGTATATGCCAAATTGACTTTGTACCAGTTTTTCTCTCCCACAGGATCACTGCCCTCTTACATCTTCATAACTTCCCATTACCTATGAGTCATTTTTACTGCTGATGGGTCCCCCCTTATGAGTCCTGGTTCCTCTCAAGGTTTCATCCTCATGGGTTGAGGGAGTATTTGTTTGCTACTATCGCCCTTGGCTTGCTCATAGGAGGCTTGGGCCTGGATCTCTGTAAAGCTGCTTTGTGAGGACTTTCTAGTATGAAAAGTTCATTCATTCATTCATTTATTATGTATAACCGCTTATCCAATTCAGGGTCGCGGTGGGTCCAGAGCCTACCTGGAATCATTGGGCGCAAGGCAGGAATACACCCTGGAGGGGGCGCCAGTCCTTCACAGGGCAACACAGACACACACACACATTCTAGTATGAAAAGTGCTATATTTAAAAAAAAAAGACTGATTGATTGATTGATTGAGATAAATGTAAAATAATCAGAAATTATACATCTGAGGAAGAATTAATGTACGGTTGAAAATGTTGTGGTCATGTTTAAAACATTTCACACTGGAAGACCTGGTGTAATAGAGTGTGAAACATAGCTGTCTTCCATGTGGAGGACTAGTGTTTAGATTCTGTACTTAGGTAAACAAACTATACTAAACCTGTAAAAGTCCCTGGGCAAGAGTCCCAATGCAGTACTTTAACTGCAGGCGATAAACGTGAGCAATGTTTCAGAGCGGCACAATACGTCATTGTATATGTACCCCAGGAACGTCAAGTCAGAGCTCAATCAAACACTGACCAATCACAAAACTTCAGACACTTCACCTTATTTATGCTAAATACAGCTTATCAGAGTGGCACATCACATCAGAAAAAGAGAAGGGTGTCAAATGTGTTAAAAATGACATGTTACATCACGCAGCGGTGTTGATTAATTTATTGGGAGCATTGGGAGGTTATTTTTTTTTTCCTGCATCATTTGCACTTAGGACATAGCGTAACGGTACATTTGCCTGCCGCAGAATGATTAGCTTCTCCCAAATGCCATAAACGTACATGAAAAATGTTTGATTTATTCCCTTCAAGAAAGTATCACCACAGGGAAAAATGTAGTCAAGCAGTGTACCGAGACATTACTTTCCCACTTCTGCAACTCTGTGATGGAGAAAAGAAGTCTTGGCCTCAGGGAGAGTTTATTCTCTCCTCTCATTAAGATCAGGAGACTGATAACTTCTCATCCAAACGTCTCGGCGACGTCTGCGCGAACAAAGGAGCTAATCATGCAGGAAATGTTGCGGTTATGAGATGGAGCTTACAGTAGAGTGATACAGGCCTGTTCAGACTGAATCCCTTTTGTCTTTCAGGTACAGGGGATTTAGACTCTCCACAGGAGGCTTCGGTTCTCCCCAGCAGTTGGTTTGGGGAGGGGCCGGCTGTGGGTTTTCTTCATTAAAGTGAAGTCAGCCTGTGCCTCGAACGGTGTAGTTACACCACAGAAAGCCGCCTGCGTGAATCGCTCAGGTAGATTATGCTCAAAAAAGATGCTTCTCGAGTCCCAAAGGCTTGATAAAGGAGAGGCTCTGACAAACACGACTGCTTTATAAAGAGAAGTCGTCTTTATTGTACCTGTGGGCTATGTGTTCCTACTCTCCCAGTTAATCCTCGGATAGGGCTAACTTGTAGTTTTCTACAAGAATTTGAACAAGAGCTCTATCAGACGGAGAGGTACAACACAAACAAAGAGAAAAGCACATCATGAATACTATAAAAAAAAAAAGAAAAAAGAAAAATGTTTTATGTTAACAGACTTACAAGCACTGCCAGGAAAATCAGTAAATAAGTGATGAAAATCAACAACAACGAAATGCCTTACATTTTATACACTGAAAGATCACTGGATTCGGAACACCTACCTTGTATCTACACTCACTGTCCATTTTATCAGCTCCATCGACTCTACAGGAGCACTTTGTAGTTCTACAGTTACAGACTGTAGTCCACCTGTTGCTCTGCATACTTCCTTCTCCCCATTCATGCTGCTCTTCAATGCTCAGTGGTCCACCTTGTAGATGTAATGTCAGAGACAGTTACTGCACAGTTTGTATTGGTCATCCTCTAATCTTTCATCAGTGGACACTGGGCTCTGCTTGTTCACTGATGGACTGTTCTCAGTTCAGCAAAGACATTGAGGGCTTTAAAATCTCGAGTAGCTCTGCTTTGTCTGATCCATCATCAGTGTCACTGAAGCTCTGAGAACAATCCACTAGCCAAATCATACCTGGGGACGAGAAAGTATGCAGAGCAACGGGTGGACTACAGTCTGTAACTGTAGAACTACAACATGCTCTTTACAGTCAGTGGAGCGGATAAAACAGACAGTGAGTGTAGATACAAGATTCCTAATCAAGTGATCTCTCAGGGTAGTACATATTACAGAAGAAATTCAAGCTTGGGAAGGTTCTAGGGGCCCCTGTTCTAGGTTTAGTTATGTGATTATGCTTTGGCAGACCACCCTGACAAGGCCCTTAACCCACCGAAGCAATTCCATAATGAAATGCACTGAAGGAACTGCTTTAAATCTTAGTAATGACTGGAGTCAACAGAAGTAGTCAACAATGCAAAGCAATAAGCTTGATGTATAGGAGGTAGTGAAAGAGTTAATGCAGTGCAATATAATGAGCTCAGAATATTACTGTGAGATCACACCTCTCTACACTAAGGCTTGAGCTATTGCACACACTCATGTACACACCTCCAGGCATCTCTCCACCATGGAGCCAAGTGGCTGACAAAGAGATAATTCTTACAGGAGGTCATAATATTGGTGGCATTAAACAAGCAGACACACTCTAGCCCTACACCACCCACATGCCCCCCCCCAACCTCCACCAGCTGCACTAACTCTCAATTTATAAAAGTGGCCCCGCAAATCAATGGGGATTAGTTTTCGAGCAAACAATATTGGTATGCCGGTGCATTTCCATTAAAGAAAGAGAGTGTTATTGCCCTTCCGTGGGGCTGGTGTAATTTGGTCTATCGATCTGACCACAAGCACGGCTAATCTGCTGCAGTGTAGAGCTCCATACAAACAGCAGCGCTGAAATATTGCAAACTTGCTCCAACGTTAAAAGGAAAATAAAAATCTATATGTGTGAGAGGGAGGTGGCGTAAATAAAGAAAAACACCAAGGATAATAATACACACACTTATACAGAGAGATATAACACAGGCAAACACACCCAACTGCTCGCTGTGTGTTTGGGTGAATGTACAGAAAGCCACTTGCTAAAGATATAATCTCCCTATTGCTGAACACAATGTGTTTAAGAATAGTGTCTGATATAGAATCACAAGACCCATAAACTATAGGTTTATAATCAGGTGTCCCCTCTCTCTATAGCTCCCACTATTTCCCCCTCTCACTCAATGTCTTTAAAGACATTGGAATAAAGGAATAAGCTAAGGATAAGAGCAATATTTCACTGAATCTTTTTCTGACAGACTTAAGTTGTTCATTCTTTTATTGTCTGTAATCGCTTATCAAGTTCTTCACAGGGTGACACACACTCACGGACAATTTTAAGTCGCCTATCCACCTACCAGCGTGTGTATTTGGACTGTGGGAGGAAACCGGAGCACCCGGAGGAAACCCACGCGGACACAGGGAGAACACACCAACTCCTCACAGACAGTCACCCGGAGCAGGAAACGAACCCACAACCTCCAGGTCCCTGGAGCTGTGTGACTGCGACACTACCTGCTGCGCCACCGTGCCGCCAACTTGAGAACAATCCAGTCTTGGTTGTGTTCCAAAAACACCTCAAGAAAAATGGTGCTATTAAAGTACTCAAAAGAAGGTTCTTTATCTTAACAGAAGAGTAGAGGAAATTGTTTTTTTGTTTGTTTGTTTGTTTTTTTATGTGAAGCCTTTTTTAAAGCACTTACATCAGGTTTTACATCAAAGAAACACCACTGAACCTATTTTCAAACAGAAAATCAACAAAACATCATTTAACAAGTGCTGCCTAAGCTCTGGCATATGAGGGTACACTCTTTAAAATGATGGTTCTTCAAGGTTTTTGTTAAAGAAAATGCTTCTTTATAGAACCATTAAAGAGCACTTCACACGATTAACGTGTTCTTGCATCATGAAGTTGCTTCAAATTGATGGAGAATGTGCTATCGATGATTCCATACAGCACCTTTCAGAAAAGGCTTTTATATGGCACCAAAACTGTTCTTCTATTGTTATGGGGTCAAGCAGTGCTGGGCGGTATGACCAAAATTCTATATCACTGTATTTTTCAATATTATATTGAATAAACGTCTGTATTTGTCAGCAGAGTGGTTAAGAGTACCCTACTCCATTGTCATGAGATTTGTACATTGTACAAAATAAAACAAAACAAAACAAAACAAAAAACATTTCCACATTAGTATTATATGTAATACAGGTTTGCATGGACCCACAGTCATAATCAGTTTTCAGAGGGTGGCACTAAATTAGTGAATGAATCATATATCATGACAGTTGGCCTATGAAAATATGGCTGTAAAAATGTTGAACATTTTATTTAACACATTTTTCAGAAAACTTCAAAACTATAGGCTAATTTTCACAATGTATACAAACCAGTCTGTTAATGTTATCCATCTCTCACCCGTTTTCAAAAAATAAGAGGTGTTTAGATATAAAGTAGCCAGAGCTGTTTGTCAATGATTATACTGCACTGAAGAAGTCCCAGATATCTTACCTATTTAAACAAATAAATAATAACAATAATCGTATATAGTAAATGTGCAACTCCCAGCAATAATACTATTGATATTTTAGCATCTGCAGCATCTGCAGTGTTTGTTTAGTCCACATTCGACCTTGTAAACAGACAAGACTCCATTTTTTTGGCAAAAGTTCTTCCGGTCATCATCTTCTAATTTAGTGTCTGGTACCACTTCTGGTGCAGAACTTCCCCTGTCCATTTTCACCGCGCTCAACACCTCCACTAATACTTACGCTCCGTTCCTTGTGTGTTTAGCAGCGCAGCAATGAAAAACGTCCCCTGGGAAACAATTTACCACTGCGCTGCGTTCCAGACATGGTTATGCTTTATAAACTGGTGTGGCTGGTATATAAAATATTCATATCACAACAAAAATAAAAAACAGTTTTTGGTGGAACCAGTATATCACCCAGCACTAGTGTCAATCATTTCAGTGACTTGTAGAACCTTTTTCTGAAACTCCATTATTCTGAAGAACTCCTTCATGATGCAAAGAACCCTTAAATCGTGACGTTATTTGAGTGTTCACTGTTGTATATAGAAGCATTTCTTTAACAAAAGAACCCTTGTAGAACCCGCATTTATAAGTGTGTACATTAGACCAAATGATCATCAGCACTGTGCGGATCTACATGAACACAGCCTACAGACATCATTCCTGCAGCACATGAAATGCTCTAAGCTCCAGGATCCTGGGGTTGTAGGTCTGAGCCCCAGCTTGTGTCACTTTCTATGAAGAGTTTGGTGTGTTCTCCCTGTGTCTGTGTAGGTTTCCTCCAGCTGCTTCGGTTTCCTACAATCTCCCACAATCCAAAAACACATGCTGGTAAGTGGATGGGCTACTCAAAAGTGTCCATAGTTGTGTGTGTGAGTAACTGTGTGACTGTGTGATGCCCTGTGATGGACTTATGCCCTGTTCAGAGTGTGTTCCTTCCTTGTGCCCGATGACTGTGGGTAGGTTGCAGACTGTGCCTTGCACGTGATGATGAGGATTACGGAAATACAATAATCCCGAGCACCTGGAGGAAACCCACACAGGCACGAGGAGAACACACCAAACACCTCACAGACAGTGACTTGAGATGGGGTTCAAACCCAGGACCCCAGGAACCTAGAGACATGGCAGAGACATGATATGTAGAGCTACCCTTTATTTCCATATATAAAGAAAGAAAGAAAGAAAGAAAGAAAGAAAGAAAGAAATGTGAATTCCAAAGACTTCTGCATTTCTGCTCCAATACAATGTTTAAACACTCATTCAGAATTTTTTAATAGGAAATGCACCATTCTAGAGGAAGTTACAGACTATGGCACAAGGTATGATATAAGCAACGTACCTGCAAAGTTTAGTGCACTGAACTGAGTTTTCATCTACATCTTAATGACTTCAGTTGTGGTGGTTTTAAACCTGTGAAGGAATAAAGAACTTCTGCCCCAGACGAGCAGCCTTGAGACGTCCACAAAGACACAGAGATTAAAAAGTAGCAGTTATATCCTTTAAATATATTCACAGGTATTATGAGAAATACACACACACACACATATAGACATTTTCGAATAGACCACAAGGTGAATCCAGTGATCTGAATCAAGTCTACATTTCCAGCTGACCACACGAAAAAAAAAAAAAAACCAGCAGCTTCCATTTTTGCAAACCTGAGTTCATTTCCCTGCTGGACATGACATGCAAGCCTTAATTTCACAGATCAGAGGAGGGTGCAGCTCACGTCTATACACTCCACAAACACACACACACACACACACACACCTGCTAAAATGAACCAGGAAACACCTACAATTATTTAGATATTACAGTACTATTTTCTTGTTTTTATTCATTCTTAAACGTTTTTACCTATTTTCATTCCTTAGTTTTTACCCTGAGAAATGTATAATTACTTTTATTTTGCAAACCTATTACAAAGTAATAACAAATACATAGTAATAAATAATATTCCAATATATGAGTCTTCACTATAACATTGTACTATCGTAATATAAAACAAAGAAAAAACATGGTTTGACTGTATACGATAAGGGGTTTTAAGGGTGTTTGCAAATGTAAATCATAAATAATAAATTATTCCTTCTTTTAATTTCACAAATAACAAAGATAAAGCAAAAATATAGGTTCCGTAATCTGTCTATCACCCGAGAGTGGATCTGCCACTTCAGCGTAATGTCTCTGCTTGTTCAAACAAATACGAGTGAGCAAATTAAAATCTGTCTCTGGTGTTCAACTCTACCACTAAAAATGTGTCTTTGCTCCTCAGAAAGACAAACATGTTATTTTTTAAAAAGGATTCGATGATGCTAACTGCTAATTCAGAGCACTGTATGTCTTTTAGCATAAAAACAAAACCATGAGGACACGGACATTAATACCTGACATTTTAGAAGGAGGTTTTTGGCCAGAAACTTTTGACCACAGTGTAATTTATAAACCTTTGCTCAGTATGTGGACCACAGGCGGTGGAACTGTCTGTGATTTATTACTATTCTCTTTCTGAGTCGCACTCTTAGTGCTCAGTGCTTGATTTTCTTAAATCCAGTGCACTCCCCTATGCAATGCTTTGTAGTAGCTATAATCTGGCCTCAATTTATGTAAAAATGTGTAAAATACTATATATTTAATAAGTAATTACATGATAATTAAATAGCTATGCCATTATGCAGACATATGTATTGTGTATTCAATCAATGTTTACATCCATCAACACTTTCCATCGGCTTCAAAATATAATAAAACACATCATTTGCATTTGGTAAAGAGGAGATATCAGTTAGAGTTCTGGAACTGAAGCAACTTCCCATGAGCTTCAGTAAACCGTGCTCAAAGACTTGACTTAAAGGGTATAAAGCTCCATTAGCTGCTGTGGAGCTGTACTCTCTGGATTCTTGGAGCATTTTTTTTAAATAGATTTGTGATCAAACCCTCGCAGCAATGTCCCAGCATGTGGTAGAAAGCCTTCCTAGAAGAGTAGACACTGCTACTACAGTGAAGGGGGACAAATGCCTATTAAACACCCTTCATTTCAGAAGAACTGTTGGAAGAGCAGGTGTCCACAGACTGTAGCCTTAAGGCACACACCATCGCTTCTGATAGTCTGTCACTCTTGGTATCGGACAGGGCTTTTCAGAACATCATTTGACTGTCAGTGGCGTGTCCAGAAACAGCCAGCAGCGTCTACAGGGGACGGACACATTCCCCAACACTGCGGAACAGTGACAGTCTCGCTCTCGCTCTCCAACGCCCGTGTGCTTCTGTTGTGTCAGTTGCCAACAACGGTGCTATAATGACTCAACCTACGCCTCTGAAACAGCACGAGCATTCACAGCCATCAATCATAACCCAGCAGCTGTTCCCCAATGCCTCTGCATTAGATAAAGAAACTGAGACAGAGAGAGAGAGAGAGAGAGAGAGGGAGAGAGAGAGACCTCTGCATAATTCTTCATGCCGAAGAAGGCTGTTTTCATGTCTAACAGCCAAAGAAGGCAGATGTTTTTTGCAGGAAAAGCTCTGAAAAATCACATCAGTTCATGAATATGCTCTCAGTAATCAGTCTGCCATTTCCCTTACACATCTGCATACAGACACAATCAGTACAGCGACAAATATCATTTCTCCTTGTTTATCTTTGTTTTCCATCTTTTGGGAGCCTGGTTTCTAACCATCAGCAGAAAGTGTGGTGTATTGGTGGGTTAGTGTGGCTAAGACCTTACTTTTGATTCAGTCGCAAACCTTCTTTTTTGCACATCATAGAGTAGCAGCCAGTGTTCAAAACAGACCCACGGGAAATTACGTGTTAAGTCTGTCAGAAGTGTAATGGGTTAATCCCAGAAGTTTAAAACACAAGAGAAAATCAACGCTGAGGAAAACAACAGAGTCCTGACCCCAGCGGCTCTGAGTAAGGGCGGAGTGACTAAAAAACAATCAGCGTCTAAGACTGGAATGAAAACCCTGTGGATTCCTTTGAAGAACAGACTGCAGGTGTCTGTCCATCTGTTTGTCCATCCATCCATCTATCCATCCATCTGCCACTGTCTGTGTTTGATTTGTCCAGCTTCTCCAGGGCCCTAATATATTTTCAGAGGGATGGTTAAAGACGACTCAGAGGTAAAGCTGTTTCTGTAGTTTCGGCCCTGGAGGCAGATCTGGTCAGAGCCATGTCCGGCAGAGAGTTTCCACGGTTACGCAAACAGCCCAGGGCCCAATAATGACCCGTTGGAGCTGAGATACCATTTCCCATCAGAAACAAAAGAGTCACGCTGCGTCTCTCCAGCTCAAACCTCTAACCCCTCCACATCCCTGAGGAACCTCCTGACACACACTCATCCATCTTAGTCAAGACAGAATGGTGGGAGGGGTGTCTTCAGCAGGGAGGTGGAGAAAGAGAGAGAAAGAGAAGACTAGAGAAAGAGGGAGAAACTGCAAGACTGAGAGAAGAAGAAAATGAGAGAGACATGGACATGGATTGAGTGAGAGTGCTTGGTAATAGGGAGAGAGAGAGAGAGAGAGAGAGAGAGAGACAGAGAGAGAGAGAGAGAGAGAGAGAGCCCTCTCTCAGCCAATCTTTCCAGTAAACACAATGAGGTTAAATCACACTGGAGCTAAACAGAACAAAAGCTGCTAAATACTGTCAGCTGCAGAAACACAGACCTGTCTGATGTTGGCTGATGTAGCCGGGGAATGTTAATCCTGAAGCACGTCCACACTTCAGCATGGACGCACTCACGTAGCTGCAAGCAAAACATAACCTGAACTGACCCCTAACCATAACTTACATATCACCTCAGAAATGACCAGAGCTTGGACACGATAGGATACGATTAACACGCTCCAAATTATGGCCCAACAAACACACCACTGTAATATTAATGACATTTCCTCTGCTCTGAAGATTTACCTCTGGGGACATCCTGAGCTCCATTTCACAAATATTCAAAGTATTGTTTTACTCTGTTCTTAAAGAGCAGGTATGATTGGGTGGTGGCTCATTCTCAGTGCTGCAGTGACACTGACGTGGTGGTGGCATGTTGATCAGACACAGCAGTGCTGCTGGAGTTTTCAAACCCCTCAGTGTCACTATATACAGACAACACTGTCCAGTGTCCACTGATGAAAGACCAACACAAACCGTGTAGCAACAGATGAGCTACTGTCTCTGACTGTACATCTACAACATTTAAAAAAAATCCATAAAATGTATCTTAAAAAACGTGAAATCTCAAAATTTCACCATAATATATACGGTCAAAATGTATATGACATTACAGTATTATTTTTGCCAGTCGTAAATTTTATATTCAAGAACTGTTTCTTGAACTGTTTTGTTTAAAGTACCTTTCTTTTAAAATAACACATATGTACCGTAAAATCCCCATAGCACTTACATAAAAATAAATTTAACATGTAAATAGTGTGACAAATGAGAGAATGGAGACTGAGATATAGCCATATTTAGAAACAGGCATACTGCATCCTATATTCAGCCCTTAAAAGAGGTATTGCCAGAAGGAGCAAATAAATGTGCAGTATCTAGGTGCCAATTCAGCATTCGGAACACAGGCTGATGGTGAACTTTCCTGACCAACACACACACACACACAAATACAAAGACACAAAATAATCCCCAATAATACCCAATGTAAACCAAAATCAAAAAGTGTCAAAGACAAAACAAAGTAACTAAGAAAATATGGAGCAGCAAGGCATGCTGGGAGCTCTTTATTAATGAGTCTCAGCTCCTCCCAGTCATTGGACACTTGTACTGCCCATAACGGTTTGCACATTTAACAGTGAAATAATGTATTTTTTACAGCAAAGAGATGTAAAAATTAGTGTTTTGGCTGATAAACGTATTTACGGCATTTCACAGTTTTCCACCTTTTTAGAGTTTACAATCATTTACTGTCATGGTTTTACAGTTTTTCACCGTAAAATTTACAGACACTATTTACAGTGACGGTTGAACAACGAGGTAGATTATTTTTCCATGGGGTTCTGGGCTAATTTCTCGTCAGACTCATCCATGTCTGTGTTTTTCCCTGACATCCTCAGCGGTCATCTGAAAATTTGTAAATCTGTCCAATTTAACAGCCAGGTCTGATTCTTGCGTTGGATTAAATAGGGGTTTGGGCACTGCTGCGCACTGAATGTAGCCCCTGAGCTCGCGTTTTCATAGATAAATATTTTCCAAGAAGCTAAACAATAGGAAACTGGAAGAGTTAACATTACTGAACCAGTTACTTGGTGAATATGTTAAAAGTTCTCCAGACTAGGACAGCGTTATCAAAAGAAAGAAATATATATATATATATATAATCAATAGGGAAAGAGAAGATGATTGTGACTATAAAAGAAGTGATTATAATAGCCGCTGTAGTTTATAGTGTTACTTTTATATTCATATAACATAATTAGGTCCTCCTGTAAGGTCAGTGCAGCTGAGAGAATGGACAGTGAGTGCAGAAACAAGGAGGTGATCATAATATTCTTATATGAATGTGTATTCAGCTTTGGGTGCGAGTGTGTATTCATAGGCACACTTGCTCACACATCCTAAAAGCTTTTCATAAAGAGATATTTGTATTGAAATTCAATAAGGACCCAGCTGATAGTCCTCGCTGATGTTTAGCATCAGGTCTTATATTTCACTTTCTTATATTTTAGAGGGTTAGAGAGACCCATGTCACAGCAACATATTTTAATAGATGTGTCAGGTGACAATGAACAAAATCTCCAGAGAAAACACCACCAGTGAGAGAGAGAGAGAGAGAGAGAGAGAGAGAGAGAGATCACAAGGTCAGTAGAATGTGTCTATTTTTCCCCCAGAAATGAAAAGCTGACAGGAAAATGGATGCAGACAGTAGCAGAGGTATAATAATGAGTTATCCATCACTGCAGGCCACCACAGCATATATCCACTCTCTCTCTCTCTCTGGCCGGGCAGTGTCCCGAACACAACAGAACCTTGCCTTTCCCCTCGTGCCTTAACATAAATTGCTTTAAGTGACCCCATCAAAGGCCTCCCTCACCTTGCCCACCTCCACCCCCCTCCAGGTCTGCTTCAGTGGTGTGTACGGTGTCCCTTTAGAAGATGTTTGAAGGACTCCTTTGATGTGTTCTGATGCCGTGTGTCTCACTTCAAACAGCAGCAGCGGTTGGATTTGATCAGCGCCACAGCGCTACCGCAGACAGCTTACACGGCATTTCCCCCAAACAAGGTTTGTGAATTAAACGGGACAGACAGGGATACCTCAGTGAACAGGCACAGCACAGGAGAGATGATGTGTGTGTGTATGTGTATGATAGTGAGAGAGAGAGAGAGAGAGAGAGAGAAGAGAGAGAGAGAGAGAGAGAGAGAGAGAGAGAGAGAGAGAGAGAGAGAGAGAGAGAGAGGGGGAGAGAGAGAGAGAGAGAGAGAAAGGGAGAGAGAGAGAGAGAGAGAGAGTCTAAGTGTTTTTAGCTATGAAAAGTACATTTTTTGGAACTGGTTTTTAACTCTCTTGTTCATTCAACCATTCACTCACTTGCTCAGCAACGGACACTGTTCTGTGCTTCACATCAATGACACAGTGCTCTTATATAATAATAATAATTAGTGCTTTTGATCGATTAAAAAACATTACCTAATTAATCTGCTGAGATAAATCATATTTTCCCTTAAGACTGAAGCTTAATTAACTGATATCTAAATGTAAAATGAACTAATCAATATAAGATCAACACAGGGAATTTGTATTTATATTAGTAGTGTCCATAAATTAAAAATGTAATCACAACATTACAGTTAATATGGGTTGTACACTACATTTAGCAGTGCATTGTGGGATTGTTTGAGTCAGTCAATATTATAAAAATGGCCAAACACCAAAACTGCACTGCTTATATTTATATATATTTATTTATATTCATATATTTGTTATGGGGGGCATGGTGGTGCAGCAGGTAGTGTCGCAGTCACACAGCTCCAGGGACCTGGAGGTTGTGGGTTCGATTCCTGCTCCGGGTGACTGTCTGTGAGGAGTTTGGTGTGTTCTCCCTGTGTCCGCGTGGGTTTACTCCGGGTGCTCCGGTTTCCACCCACAGTCCAAAAACACACGTTGGTAGGTGGATTGGTGACTCAAAAGTGTCCATGAGTGAATGTGTGTGTGTCTGTGTTGCCCTGTGAAGGACTGGTGCCCCTTCCAGGGTGTATTCCTGCCTTGCACCCAATGATTCCAGGTAGGCTCTGGACCCACTGCGTCCCTGAACTGGATAAGCGCTTACAAAGAATGAATGAATGAATATATTTGTTATATATTATTCTCAAGCTGGATCAATTATATTAACATTAAAGCTATGTTATATGTCTTTAAACTGAACATTGAGTAGATGGTATCAATTTGAGCAGATATCAATGAACATGTAAACAATAAGTACGTCCATGTTAGTATAGGATTGGCATGTGTACCAGTATGAGTATTATTCTTATTCACTAGTTGTTTGTTTGTTATTATTATAGCATTTTTGAATGATGCTGATATTTTTGATTATTTATTTGCAAATCTAGTGTTTTGTTATGGTGTTAAAAGTATTACATGCAAATGCACAAGAGATGAATTTAATTGAGAAATGTGAAAGATAAATGAATGAATATCTGGCAATTCCAGTGGAAAACTGAATAAGTACATCTGCATGGAGTGGGTTTTAATTAACAAGTTAAACGCTGATCATTTCCCACCGGTTCTGCTCATGCTATTGTTTGAATGTAGACAGAAATAACCCTTGCTGTCCATAGCAGCGGATTTGAGCCGTCACTGGGCTGTTTATGGTGTCAACATCAGTCCTAATGAGGAGGAGGTGATAGCATGTGGAAAATCATTAGTGCTGGGAAGCAGCAGCTGTGTCCGTGCGTGTGTGTGTGTGTGTGTGTGTGTGTGTGTGTGTAATTGGCTTTTTCTAAGACTCCTCCTTTCCTCACCTGCTCCTTCTGTGCCCCCCTCCCTTCATTGCAACCCATTTAGTCTCTTATTTCACAGCTGGCTGTCGTGTTCACAGCCACAAGGTTTCTTCCTCCCCTCCTCCACAGCAAGCTCACTTCTTTTCCCTTTGGGAAGTGCCGGAGAAATGAGCGACTGTCAAACGCAAGGCGAGGATGACAGACAGAAACACGTTGGTCTTTAAGGGAATCCCAATTAGGCAGAGTCACTGTTAGCCAGAGTCAAATGCATCCGTAGGCAATGGCTCCCCGCACAGCACAATAATTAAACTACCCACAAAATACGTTCCGGTTTGGAGGAGGGGGGGTGGGGGGGTTCGCCCACCAGGGGTGTCCCTGATCCCTCGTGGTCTTTTAACATCTACAGTGCTTTGTGGGTTTCTTTCTGGTACAAAGAGATTAGACAAAGATCAGACAGATCTCAGCAAGAACATAGGACCGAGATCAGTTCTTCTGAATGATTCAGAAGCCTTCAGAGCATTTGGTTTCATTTCCGAAGACCTTTCTTTTAGCTTTTTTTACCGACTAAGCCTGACTGGCGCAGTCTGTCTTTCGCTGTCAGCAAAAATTGCAACAATGTATATATAAGAGTGCTCTGACAGGCTAAATTGATAATGTCTAAACATTCACACTCGACTGGCCTTCTTAATGGCGTCATCCATTTCATCGTACACACCGCGAGTGATGGAAGGAGTAAACGGAGCCAGTGTTTTCACTTTAGCTAAGCTAGCAGTGACGTGTGAAGCACCATGAAAGATCTTTACCATAAAAATCTCAAATGCTGCTGGTGAAATATGCATTAGGACTTTAATATGATGCCCAGAAAAGCCCTTAAAGGAACACTACATAACATTATTTCCTTAAAATCACAGCTTTTGATGATTAACTAACCCATAACAGGAAGAACAGTACTACTGCACTTCTACTCTGGGCTCAGCTACTCTGGGCTCAGCACTGCAGAAACTGCACAATGTAAGGTTTGGGGATGGGTAGGAAACCACCCCAGACTCCCTCCCCCTCCCCACTGATTACAGTACAGTGATGTAAAAATTAATTAGAGGGGGGAGACCCAGGAGCAATAAAAAAAAATGCAAATCTTACCTAGTGTTCCTTTGATAAGGGAATTTAGCTATAAAATGCTATCAATTACAGATACAGATGTTTACTGTACAGTTGTGTACACACAGCTTTGTACAACATCCACAGAAAATAATTAAATTAATTGGGACACTGAAGCAGCTAATAATGTTTTTGAGCGATGCCATCAAAAAACACCTATGGCATCTTTCGGAGACATTTACATTGATATAAGAACCTTAAGATTTTTACCGTCTCACACTTCTTAAACATAAAAGTGGTTCTATGGCAGGGGACACAAATATGCAGACCACAGTCCAGGTCTGGACCCAGACGCTGTCCAATCAGGACATGGTCCTGTAACTGATAAAGTATTAAGAGCTGTTTGATTTTGAGTGTTTGTTTTAAGTGGTGTGACTCTTCTAGTCATTATGGTTCAGTTTTACAAGACTAATCGCATGCGTCTCTTTGCACATCACACATGATGCTGCTCAGCCAATCAGATCTGTGCATTATGATGAGCACTGTGACTAGAATAAGTGACACACACGGGGACACAGCTTTCCTGGCGCCAGTAAAAATAGCCCAAAGGACGTGATAAAAGCTTTTATGGGACACTTTCGGGACCAAATGAGAAGGGAACAATTAGCGGTTGAAATTCTCATAACTGTGAACATGGATCCTGTTTCCGGATAAAGTTCTGTTCTTCAGCATAAAGAACCAATCAGCTTGCTGTTAATGAATGAAGTCCCGCCCTTCAGCAATAAGAGCCAATCAGATTGCTGATTTTGGAAAAGCAGTAAACTCAACTGTAACTAGTTTTATTTGTAAATTTAGCTTGAATGTGAAAAGGACATTTTATTTACTGTTTTTGTTATTAATAATGATTAATAAATTGTTGAAATATATTGAAATGTTATTGAAAGTGTAATTCAGTTAACTACATAAAATTATGCTATAATTATAATGCAATTTTAATGTACAGGATATGGCACTGATCATAAAGTTATTTGTTATTTTCTCTAACTGGGCCTTAATGAATTGGAATGAATTACCCCTGTTCTATGGTGTCACTCATAGAACTCTTTATAGTGCCTGTATTTTTAAGAGTGTAGCCTTTGCAGAAAAAAAAACCTCTCCATTAACACCCTTAGTCTCAGAAGACTAGGGAACACTGGTTATGGTTTCAGTTTTCACCTGTTGTGCTGATAAGAAAGTGCCTGAGAAAAATACACTGCCATGACAGGGACGGAGTAAGGAAAATGTGGAAGCAGTCAGCGAATCCCTACGTCAAGCCACTGTTTCATCAGCCCTCTGCACGGATATCTGACCATGCCAAAGAAACCAGGGCGAGCGCAGTCTGTAAGAGTTCCCAGCTGAACCGTGTCCGTGTGGAAATGCTACTGGAATGGCAAAACTCACTGCTCAGAACCTTTCAGCCCTGCAGTGTAAGAGCAGCTATAGAGTGTGTTTCTGCTTGGAAATTGTCTGATAAATTGCAGATTTAATGCAGATTGATCAGGAGCACTGTTACATGTTGCAGAATTAAGTTAACTTTTAATAAGCTGCACTGGAGGCCTAGTGCTCTGTAGATTTGATTCTTGCACTGACTTTCTACAGTGACACTTAAACAATCTTTAAATATTAGTACAAAAAAACATAAAGGAACCTTCCAGATATTCATAGATTTCAATTCTATAATTTGTTATGTGATATAATTCATAGTAATTACAAGTCCATTGATTGTGCTGTTTCACTAAAGCCAAGCTTCTATTTTTTTGGAGCTTTGGGTTATGGTTAGAGTTAGGACTAGGTGCAGGGCTAAAGATAATTTTTTTATGCTTCGCCAGGCATCAGAAATGAATGTTTATGTCCACAAAGGAAAAATATATATTTACATTGAACAAGAACAATTAAGCTGGCTGGCGTTACAAAGCAGAAAAGAGAATCAGAATCTAAGGCCCTGTCCACAAGGATACGGACATTTTGAAAACATTTGACATTTTGAAAATATCCCCGTCCAGGCGAATACAAAAACAGTTGTATTATCATGCCATTCCAGTAGGGGGCCATAGTAACTCTTTAAGAGAGACATCAAAACACCAGTAAGCATGAGAGAAAGGTTTAATCCCAAATTTAGGGGTTTTAATACTCCCTATGTAGTGCACTACACATGTAATGAATTTACTTAATCTAGATGTTAATACTGTAGTATATAATGTTAAGTCCAGTGCTAGCTGCATGTATACATGGTAGTTTAATAACTTATGTAACTCCCCATATAGAGTATGAGGAGCTATTTGTATTTTTTAGCCAGAGACAGGCACGCTGTGTGATGTCAGCATCTAATTTCACCCAGGCCTAGGGCTGGCACCAAGAGTACATCTGCACATCCACAGTCACTGGGTAGTGGAGAATAGAAGAACACACTACACTCCACACAGACAGTGAACCGAAGCCTGCCTCAAAGCCAAAACCCCATGGGGAAACAGGTCATTTGGCCATGGAAGTAATGATAAATTCTGCAGTCTCAGATTTGCAAGTATACCATGCCCTACCCGGACTTTTTTTTTTTTTAAGCATGTTTACTAAATTCATGTTTTGTTTGCAACAGCTCCGGTTTTTGTCTGCTGTACACCACAGCAGTAACAACAAGACATTACTGACTCTCAGCTCTGCCACCTTACGGGTCATTTAAATGCGAGGACAGGGAGAAGTGAGCTAATGCTCTTTATCCCTAGGATGTAAACAACAGGTGACAGGGACACGCGACTCACAAACCTGACAGGGAGTCTAGTGGAGACAAAGGGAGAGAGACAGAATATGCCCTGCGGAGAGAGAACAACGGGAACTGACCTGTCTGTGGCTCGTGGAGGACTGGGTGAAATATATGTCATGGGCACAGAGAGAGAGAGAGGAGACAAGGAGGAATTTAGAGCTGACGCTAGCTGTGGAGTGATCTCATTATGTTTACAACTGCTGTCATGCAGGGATGAAAACCCCAGGATTCTCCATTCCCTTTCTTACTCTGGAAGTTTTTGCTTCCTACTGCTCTGCTGAGTCTCCTTCCATTCCTCCCTCTGGAAAGCCAGCATTGCTGGACAGTGCACCAGTCAAGGAAGAGGCAGATAATGCGTTTGGCAGCAATTAGACAGTGACCATCAACGGCTAATTGTGTCGACTATCAGAAAAATCGTGATAATACGGGTGTCCTAATAGCTGACCACAGCAAATGAGTTTAGAAGCCTCAGCAGTGTGTTTAATCCTCTGCCGCTGATACTGCATGCCGTTGCGGTAGGAATGAATGCTTAAGCTCTCAAAGGCTCTGGCATCAAAATAATGGCTGTTTGATTTGCATGTATGAATGATGAAAACCAGCTGTAATGTGCTTGCGCAGAGGGGCTGGCCACGATGAAACGCACGTTTAATAACCCATCAGTCAGCTTCATTACGCGGTAAAACACTCTCACAAACAGGACTCTATTACTCGCTTCGGGAGGAAAGGAAAGAGGAAAGCTGAAAGACAGAAGGGCTGGGGTAAAGATGGCGATCAAGCTGAAGTTGATGAAGCTTCCTTTGAGGGATCTTGGGCGACCTCGTTCCCGCCCCTGCAGCGGATAATGCGCCCCGTCCGTCGTGTTTGCTGCTTGTCTCAACATTAGGAGGCACACTGACCATTTAATGGACATCCTTCCTGGCCTGTCACATCAATCTGTTCCGCTCCTGTTCCCTGCCAGCTGAGTGCAACTGCAGCACAATAAACAGATGCCTCTTCTCATTGGTGGACACTTATCAGAACGGAATTTTTAAAGTGTTTATAAACATAAAACCTAAATGGAACACAGTATGGTCAAAAATGCTTCCCAATATTTATTTTTAAATAAAGGGTATCAAAAACAGTATTAGCAGAGTATAGTAACCAAATATATTAATATCTCAATTGTCATAATAGCCATTTTTAGTGGTTGATATATAGTCTCAGAAATAATTGTGATAAACAGTATGATTGTCAGATTTAGACCATATTATGCCACTGATTTAATGATAAAAGCACAGTAAGGCAATTGCACCCCTTTAAAGAGCAATGAACATTTGGAGTGCAACATTCATTAATTCATTCGTTCGTTCATTCATTGTTTGTAACCGCTTATCCATTTCAGGGTCCACTCGGAATCACTGGGAGCAAGGCAGGAACACAACCTGGAGGGGGTGGAATTGGAATATAAACATGTTTAAATATCCAAAATAAATTTAAAAAAAAAGAAAATAATAACATAGTTTTCAAGCAAATCAACATAACAACCTCAGAATAAGAATCAGACGAAACCAGAGAACAGCACAACTTGCTAAAACATTGGTCAATGTCAATTCTTACATAAACAAACACACAAGTAAACAGAATGGGCAATACTGAAATAATTTGAGAAAATATCCATAAATTGGATAACAAATTCACAATGTACTTATTCTCACAGTCCTAATATCAATAGTGTAGTATGTTCTGAGGACAACCCCAAAGCAGGAGCACATCCGAAACAAGGTGCCAGTCCATTGCAGAGCAACAAACACTCATTCAGTCACTCGCAAATCATACACTTGGGAAGACTACATGTTTAGACTCAATGTTGGAACATTTCTGTGAATATTTGATGGCAATCAGCCCTGTCATTGCGTTATCTGTGTTTTGTGTTTGGGGGGGTGGGGGGTGGGGGTGGGGTTAATGTGTGAGTAATGTGTGAAATAAAGCAGCTTAATTCACTTATTTTAAGAGGTTGTATATACATATTTGAACCTAATGCGAAACACATTGCTCTTGGGTTTTCAGTATACTCAGCCATGTTTTGTTAAAAAAGCCATTGTTACTCCTGTTTAGATGGCAACAATACTGAATAATCAAATGAAAACACATACCCTAGGAACACATACAAAGTATTGTTTTTTGTGAAGTCCACTGAGAAATAGGAAGATACAAAGCTTTCTGCACAATGTTTCAACTAATGTTACTTTGTTCCTGTGAAGTCAACAGTCACCGGTGGGCTTCCATGCTGAAGGGTCATTGCCTGAACTGACCTGCTGTTCCCCATTAATCTCACGGGCGTTTGACCCCTTGACCTCAACACACAACATATTGACTGGACTTCAATCCATACTCGAGAGCTATGAGTCTTTCTTTCCCCATCTGCCTTTCTCTCATCATCAGTATCATTATTAAAATCTAAATGAAGACCTACTGAGTGGAATTAAAGAAAAGGATGATTGTTTTTAACCATGATTCTATAAATATTATTTTTCTTTTCATTTTAATTGTATTTTTATTGTATTTTATCACCTCAGTAATGACTTCATTACAGAGAAACTTCTCATAGGGTGTGAGTATCTTGCCCAGTGACTTTTTTTTATATGTATTTAATTTATTTTGCACAACAGAACAAACACATTGGAAAAAGAAAAACAAACAAACAAACAAAACAGTGCAGAGAAAATACAATAATAAAAAAACAGAGGTCTTGTACTATGCACATTCCAAACTGAACTTGATTTATAACTTAAAATAAATATTATATAAATTGGGTGAAATGGTGGCGCAGCAGGTAGTGTCGCAGTCACACAGCTCCAGGGGCCTGGAGGTTGTGAGTTCTATTCCTGCTCCCAGTGACTGTGAGGAGTTCTCCCGGTGTGTTCTCCCGATGCCCGGTTTCCTCCGGGTGCTCCGGTGTCTGTAGGTGTGAGTGTGTGAGTGAATGTGTGTGTGTCTGTGTTGCCCTGTGAAGGACTGGCGCCCCCTCAAGGGTGTATTCCTGCCTTGCGCCCAATGATTCCAGGTAGGCTCTGGACCCACCACGACCCTGAACTGGATAAGCAGTTACAGATAATGAATGAATGAATGATTATATCAATTTTGGGTTTAGATGAAGAGAAGGAATACACAAAGAGAAATAAAAAGTAAAGCATTTGAGGCAGTGCTGATTAGACTCTAGATACACAGCAAATTCACCAGTGTTAAATGAACACTATTAGTGTTAACGTAACACTGAGAGTGTTAAACTATTACACTAACAGTGTTAATTTAACACTAATACTGTTGATTTAACAGTGGTAAATTTGCTGTGTAAGTATTCAAATAACTGATAGAAAAAGTGGACCTAGCTAGTCTTTTGAAGGACTTCAAACTGTTAAAAGTAGTCAAGTTGAACAGCTAGCAGCTCCAGACAGGTCATACAAGGTCCTCTGAGTAAAGTTGTGAATTGGCATAATGAGTCCAGATTGTTATAGCTTGGTGGGCATTTACCTGCCATGTGGAAAGCAGCAGTTCTCTGCGCATCGAGGGATCACAAGTTCAATCCCAGGCAATGCCATGGCTATCTTTGGCCTCAGTCTATGTGGTCTGGGGTCTAAATATTGCCAGTGAATATGTAGAATGCTCTTTCCTTGTTCCTAACACTCAGCACAATGCTAGACAATGCGGGCATCTGTTGGATGATGTAACATAACTGGCATTTATTGCTCTCCTCCAATCAGGTTGAGCTCCAGGGGCATTGCGTTAGCCAGAGTTTGAAAACATACTTTATAAGATACCTAATGCTTCAAATGTCTTGGGGTAAATTCTTGCTCACCTTAACCCTGCATGTGATAGGAAGAGACCAAGCTCTTAGGTGAAACTGGTGAAAGTTGGTAAAAATTAATAAAATACAAAAACAAAATACTATAGCAGAAAAATCCAGAGAATGAAAGCAAAGACTGGATAAAAAACACATGAAAATAAGCATTTAGTAACTACAAAGAGTAATAATGTACTGAAGTATCTTTTAAAAACTTATATTTAATGTGTTTGTTTATTTGTTTTTCTATTTTGCATTTGCAACATATACAATTTGTCATTTTTGGTTCTTAGAATTCTTCTGCAGATTTCATTATTTTCTGTTTAGAATGTCTAACACAAAATGAACACCATATCTAACACCATAGAAAATCAGTTCAAAAATACAGGACCTATATAATAGCACTTGTAGCGTTGCTATCCAAGCAACAAATGAACACAGAGTTAATTCATCACAGGGCTTTCTGCTGTGTGTCTATTCTTGCATTATACCTGCTGCAAAGATTTGAATATAAACCTTGCTTTGAGTGACCGTTAGTAGCGTGGGCAGCCTGATGTGCCCTCACTCTCTGCAGTTAAATCTCCCAATTCATTTGTGTGCATATTATCCCCATAACCTTCCTCCTCCTCTAAATGACTTTCAACTACTATCTTCAAAAAAAATTACACATACAAAAAGGAAACATGGAGAACACTGATATTTTGTTGTGGAGACACTAGGCTCAGTCGTGGAGTATGGAGCTAGAGAGATCAGTTGTGGTGCATGGGGCTTGATCACAGGGCACAGAGCTTGGTCATGGGGCCAGAGCCGCAGTCGTGTAGCACCAGGCTTGGAAACTAAAATGGCAGAGATGGAAATTTTAAAGACAGACTGAAAGACAAGTTACAGCTGTCGTCTTCTCAATGAACAGTAGGTACTTCCCAATTACTGAAAATTCCTGGGGGATATGTCGTATGATTAATAACTGAATAATCCAGGTGTAAACGTTAAATCCTAATAAAAAGAAATTGTAACCCATCTTTTTACCAACAAACGTTCTCAGCTGATTGAATTCCTGTCAAAGCTGTCTATCAGAGCCTTTCTGGTGTTCTTATTCTCTGCTGACCCCAGTCATGACCTCAGTATTTCCACGCATCATTTCCTAACTGCATTGTCCCATGTTGGCCTCCAGCTCTTTTACGTCAGTGTCCACAGCTTTGTCCAGTTCACGGGTCAAACTCTTTGCTGCTCACCCTCTTCGCTAATCATAGCTGAAATGAGGGCCACACGCCTGGGCTCCTGTTGATCTGGCATTGTGAAAGGCCAAAGGCTGGCAGCACAATGGGCTTTTGTGTGGGTGGCAGGCTGAGTGACAGCATGCTGCTGGACAGCACACAGCACGGCACACTGGTAACTGGACTGAGATGAATGCAGGAGGAATACAGTACATAGCATGACCCTGTATAGTTTTGTTATGGGGCTTTGGTCTCAAAATGAGACATAAAACAAGCTCTAATGTGCAATAATTACCATAAATACATGGAAATGTATTCATAGGAATAGCACAGGCACTGACAAATTTTTAGGATACACCTGTTTAAATGTATAATTTTCATCTTAGATGCTTGCAATTGGGAAACTAAATCGTTTATTATCTTTTACTGGACAGCTGGACACTCGAAGGAGAAGACTAACCTGTTCAGTTAGCCAATAGGTGCTCTCACTGACTAGCATTGTTCTGAGTGATGATGAGGGTCTAATCAGCCTTGCAGCCACAAACAGCTGAGGAATTAAGAGGGATCTAATGAAGTCTCCAGGTGATAGCGCTAATACTCACAACTGACCTATACTTGAAGCTCTGATGGTTCTATCCTTCGGTGGCCTCCTCAGGCACCGAAACCTATACCTTGCCCCCAATCGATCTGTGTGATGCTAGTTTGATGGTCTGCACAAGCTTGATTTTTAATTTGTGTACCAGCCCACTCCAACCATACATTATGCCTACGCCCACCCGAAGAATCTAGCATCACACATGCCAACACATTCACCTGTCTGTTATCTGCCTGCTTTACCTCTGTGTCAGTGTTTAGATTGGTGGTTTTCATTGGCAGAGTTGTTATTATCTGTCCTACCCATTTTAGGATACACAAAGTGAGCAATGGTAGGTTGACTTGCAAAAGGAAAATATGTCAACATGGCATAAAACTGTCACCTTGGACCAAATTATTTACCCATTTTAAATCATTAAAAGCACATTTCGGTCGATGAAAAGGCAGATGTGAACACTTGTTTGATGAAACATAAATTGCAATAAACACATCAAATGTTTTTCTGCCATAAACAGGTGCTTTTTTAAAGCAAGAAAATGTGTGGCAAATAAATTTAGATGACTATTTATTTTAGTGTAGTTTCATTGAAGGGAAAAGTTAGTCAAATGTGAGTTATTCAAATGTGTCCATAATTTAAAAAATAAAAATAAATATAATAATAATAACAATAATACATTACCTTCTCATAGTGCAAAAAAAAAAACAAAACAGGGTGAATACTTATCCTAATAATCCACCTTATGGATTCCACCATTAGTACCGGTTGGGTATGTTATGATTAAACAGCATGCAGCATGTCTGATGATTGATGTACTGATTGATTCATCACATGGTTTCCTCTGACATTCACCTGCTGGTATGTTTCATCCCGAAAGGCAATAATCTGACTCTCTGAGCCTGCCACTACCAAGCAACACAAGTACCCACACGCTCAAGCCCACAACTTATTGGTTGTTTGCCTGCTGTGAGCAGAGGAATTGTGAATTTGATACTGCCCGCCATTAACTTCACAGATCCTATGGGACCCTCAGACAGACATGTTATGATACCCAGTGTGGATGTCTGTTAGCTAACATCTGGGCAGTTGGTGTCCTCCTCCAAACGTATTCCAGTCCAGTCGTTGTTTTAGCAGTAGGTCAAAAAGAAGCGGAGGCTGGCTTCTGTTTGAGAGAAAGCATGTGCTACCTTTTCACTCGCCCTGCTTGGTAGCATGGTGTGATTGGGAGTGTCTTAGTTAACATGGGAACTGGTAATGACTAAATTGCATTGACAATTGTGTAGAAAATATATGAAAACACTAGTCTTTGTCTATAAGAGCACAGACAAAATTCTGACTTCTGAAATGTACGAATTTGCTCTGGTGGATGCTGTCTCTGACTCATTACTGTAGTTAATGACACATTCCTGCCCACATGCTAAAGTTAATTATGTGTGAGAGCTCTTTGACACGTGATTTCAATCTCCATTAAAACTAAACAAAAAAGCACAGCATCTGTCAACAGCGTCCAACTCAAAAGAGCTCAACTTCCCTTTTCAGCTCCATTCATTCGTGACAACAAAAGGTGTACCAAGATCACCTAAAAACTAACAGACAAGTGTGCGTTGTTTGTACATGAGGCATGTGTTGTCTCACAAAGAGCTGAGAAAGAAGCTTTGTTCCCAGACTCTGAAAAGGCCTGTCGTCCCAGTGTGAAACAGTAGTGAGACTATTCAGGCCTTTTACAGAAAAACGGCTTCATCTCACTCTCTTTCTCTCACTTACTCACACACACACACACACACACACACACACACACTCACTCCAGAGACAGAGGTCTCACGTGAGCTCCAGGAGAACGCCTTGATCCAACTGATGAAAAGGCGAATATTTATGAAGTTCAAGCTAGAGGCTTTATATGTGTGCGCATGTGTGTGTGTGTGTGTGTTTAGGGATGTGTGTTACATGCAAAGAGAAAGAGGGAATTACATAGAATATGAATGAATAGTAAGAATAGATGCATACACTAGGGATGTAGATCCAGGCATATTTTCATGGATCGTTATCCATATTAAAGCAGATCAAATTCCAGTCCTTTGTTATTTGTATTTTTTCCCACTGCACTCTACTGACATCATTGAGGTGACGTTATTGAGTACAGTACTGTGCAAATACCTCCAGCGCTCAAGGATGTTCTATTTAAAAACTAGCCTATTTATTTGAACAATGTATTCGCTCAGACAGAAACACAGACACTAAGGTAAATAAAGATGAAAATCCACTTAATAGAAGGTCATCCAGTACATACAGCACTGTGCAAAAGCCTTAAACACCTACGATTACTTAAGCAATCATACACATGTCATGATTCACACTAAAGTACCTGCTTTTCTTTGGTTCCAGCTTTGGTTTCAGGTTCCAGAACCTATTTATGTTTAATGAAATGTGCCAAACCCTTTAAAATTAGGTGTGTGAACAAGAACAAAACCAGTTCCACATTGGTAGGAATGGGTTTCAGGCACCCGCCCCCTGTCTTGTAAACACTGGCATCTTTACTATGTTACATGTATTTTGAGTAATACTCGATGTGCTTTGGTCAGTGTGCCATTATCCTGCAATATTTGCAATCTTAGAATGTCTCTTAGACAATCACATTGCAACTGACTGTGGTATAATATTATTTTAATTCATTTTCTTATCTATAAATGTGGCGCTTGTATAATATTCGATATAGTTAACACAAAATAAGTGCTGCAGTCACAGCTCCAGGGATCTTTTAATGTTTATCTTTAATTTGTTTAGCAGTGCTAGCTTTTGCAGATGTTGTAGCTTCATAAGCATGTTGAATTTTAATTTAGCATTAATTATCAGCCTAGCATTGGCCTTTTTATACCAAATCTTGGTAAGTTTTCTTCTGTTCAACGTGTTTAAAGTAGGGCTGGGCAATTAGTCGAAAATTAATCGAAATCGAAATTCAGAACTTCTGATCGACATCATTTTGTTTATATCCATTATGTCGATTTTTTTTTATTCTGTTATGTCCCCACTGTGTGTTCATGTAGTGTCCCTTTAAAACTACACTACGCTGTAGTCACATGATTCTGCCCTTCTCTGCCACATGGAAGTAACCTAAACATAGAGGCCGACCAAGTGACTCGAGCAGTTTGTAGCAAAGAAAGACACAGCGTCTGTGATTTGGATGTGCTGTATTTTGACTATAAGATGACAGTGCTAAAAAAATAAGAGAGGAACAAGCTCCCAGCAACATTAGGATAATATCCCAGCTTTTATACTGGAGCATATTTACAGTACAAGCTTCGTCACTGAACTATGAGGGTCAAAAATACAAAAACAAAATCATCGTTCATTAATGGTAATCATACAATTAATCGTACAAATAATCGTGATATTGATTTGCGTTTGCATTGATTTAAAGTGTGTAGTACAATTTTGTTTCACAGCTTGGGTCACAATCAGAAACATATACAAATTCTGGACATCCTCATTCAGACAAACACACAGACACACAAAATACATACAGACAGTGGGCTGTTTTTGTTACAGTTTCAGAGTCTTGGTGGTCTGTTTACATGTCTGTGGGATTTGCAATGCAAGGGTCAGGTGCAGTATAGCAGTGTTGGTGTGTGTGTGTGTTTGTGTGTGGTGTGCTGACAGTCTAGATTTACAGTCTCTTAGTTGCACATTCTATCCCCCAAACCTTCTCCAACCTCAGGGTATTCATAAACATCCTGCTCGAAGCCATATTCACTCATCCCTCAGAGCTAATAATCACAGTGGACAGCTGTTTTAATGCTCCAGCTCAAGATTTTATTGCTTATAAAGCACAAAGAGAAAGAACAGAGAGAAATGAATGCCCATGCAGACAAATAGACTGCATCTGTCACTATTCCAGGCCCATTGTTTATAATCATTTAAAATGTCAAACAATGCTTTTCAAATTTTTTAAATCAATGTTCAATAGATTGCATTCAACAATTCAAAAACCTATTTTCTTACTGATGTAGAAAAGTATTATCATACTGTCATTGGCACATTATTATTGTTTTCTTTGGCTGCTGTTGAATTTGACTTTTTGCGTAATATGAAAACTACCCTATCATCATGTTAAAGTTTAAGGACAAACCGACTATAATACAAAGTTTAAGTAGATTTCAGAGCGTCTGAACTTTTGAAAATGACTCATTTCATAAATTCAGAAATTCAGATCAAATCTCAAGCTGTGTGTGTGTGTGTGTGTGTGTGTGTGTTCGCGCATGTGTATGTCCCTCCTTTTTCTGAGTCACTCTTTAAAGTGATGGATGATGATGACGATATGTGTGTGTGTGTGTGTGTGTGTGTGATATGTTTGATCAACAGAACCTGGTTGTAGGTCCATGATCTAATGATGGCCTGCCCCTCAGGGAGCAGTCAGAGTGGACTTTGAGCACAAAGCACTGTCTCAGATCACAGCACCAGCAGAGTCCTCACACTGGGGCCGGGCCTCATTCGCTTCTCAGAATCACTAATGGGCCTTTTTAAGCAGCCTGCTGAATATTATTGTTTTATTATAATGTTCTGTAGTTAAAAATCTTACATTTTATACATTTTAGCCAAGAGATGTTGTTGAAAAGAGTCCTACTTACACCTTGCGTTAATACGTGTTTTATATCCGCATTGTATCTGAAGAGTTTCTATTGAGTTTCTATTGAGGGATTTGGTGTGACCAGATTATATTCTTATAGTTCCATGCAAAAAGCTCATCAGTCCACACATTCATTCATTCATTCATTATCTGTAAGCGCTTATCCAGTTCAGGGTCGCGGTGGGTCCAGGGCCAACCTGGAATCATTGGGCGCAAGGCGGGAATACACCTTGGAGGGGGCGCCAGTCCTTCACAGGACAACACACACACACAAACATTCACTCACACACTCACACCTAAAGACACTTTTGAGTCACCATTTCACCTACCAACGTGTGTTTTTGGACTGTGGGAGGAAACTGGAGCACCCAGAGGAAACCCACACCAACACAGGGAGAACACACCTACTCCTCACAGACAGTCCACACATCCTTCCTGTTATTCCTGAAACCTGCTATAAATAGTTGGGTATTATAAATAGTATAATATTCTCATTAGCTATTACCAGCGTATTATACACTGCCAAACACTGGCAGGACTATATACAACTTGTTTTCTAGGTCTTGTTTTGGACACAAGACAGATGTCAGGACTGCTGTGGGAGAACTGTGACTGGTGTTAAAAATACAGAAAACCTGTCACTTGTTCACGTATGATATTCATTTCACTTCTGTTTGTGTAACTGTATGCAGATAAAGAACACATATGTTTTATACTGTAAAAAATACAATCCAATTCCAAAAATGGTTTGAGTGATCTGATGAGTCTGGATTATTACACAGTCAAATGAAATTCAAATTTATAACAGTGTAAACAGGTTCAAACTCTCGCATTTGCACCATTCCTTTGCACCATTAGGCCAGAACTCTACTGCAAGTACATGAGCAAAATGGCCAGTTTCACAGTGCCACTGTACATATTATAAATTGTAGGACTCAAGGGAATAAGAAATCAATATGGCTGTAAATCAGATCTGCTTTATTCCAATAGCCACGACAGCAATAAACATGACAAAATGTACTTGTTGCATAAATGAAAAAGAAAAGTCTTAAGGTGAAGTTTGTAGCCAATAAATTGCTATCAGATGAATGCCATATAATATTTAGACCCTCTTATCCAAACTACTGACTACAAATTTTGCCTCATTCACTATAACTCAGAGCATTTATTTTGTGGACTCATTATTTTTGTTTCTGATATATAATATTCAGGCAATGAGGTGGAAAACCTTAGGTTATTAGCAGGTTTTTGAAGGAAAAATATGATTGGCCAATTTTTCGGCCTAAATATACAGTAATGTTTAGCAGATATATTTTAATAAGTGTTGCTCAGAGACTCAATATGGGAGTCAGGTTTCACTAAACATGCTGAAATGAAACGTTGATCTGACATTTTTTTAACTATAGAACTCAGAAAGAGATAAAGCTACTAAGAAAATGTATAGCATTAACAAAACTCTTTACACCACTGACCTGATGCAACACTTCAGTGCATATTATCCAAAACCTAGGACAGCAAAAATCTGATGTAGAACCAGCAAAGAGCCTAATACAGAGGGCAGAAACCAGGACCAGGAAAGAGTCAGTTACCAGTTTAGATAGATAGATAGTTCGTATCATTCATTATCTGTAACCCTTATCCAGTTCAGGGTCACAGTGGGTCCAGAGCCTATCATTGGGCGCAAGGTGGAAATACACCCTGGAGGGGGCACCAGTCATTCACAGGGCAGCACACACTCACTCACACACTCACACCTATAGACACTTTTGAGTCGCCAATCCACCTACCAATGTGTGTTTTTGGACTGTGAGAGGAAACCGAAGCACCCAGAGGAAACCCACGCGGACACAGGGAGAACACACCAAATCCTCACAGACAGTCACCCAGAGCCGGAATCAAACCCACAACCTCCAGGCCCCTGGAAGTGTGCAACTGCGACACTACCTGCTGCGTTTGTATCAACTACCTGCTCAGTTTGTATCAATTTATTGCTAACTACAGATTCTCTGAGCGATAATTTACTGTTTTAAATGAACTTCAAATTAAACTGAAAATGTGCTCATCATTATGTCAATGTGCAAGGATTCTCTGCAGTCCTATCAAATTCATTCCTATCATGAATTAATCTGAGAGGTTTGTTTGCACTGTACTCAACAATGTTATTAAAATCTCTGTTTACGCACACACTACAAGTAATCTGATCCACAATGACATGCATGTGGAGAGTAATACTTAATGTACGTCACCATGACAATAAGCATGGGTACAAGTCCTGTTTTTTAATTGCTTAGAATGATGGCAGACTCAACTAAATGTGCTTTACATGCACTTAATAAAGGAGAGGACGATGTGAGAGGACGACGTCATGTCCTACAGCATTTAAAGTCACATAAGCTGGATGCCAGTCCCACTGCTGATGACACAAAATGCTGGATGAAAGGGCACAGTAAAACTGTGGGCAGAGAGGCACACTGAAAGTTTTTTGCCATTTCATGTAATTTCATTATATTTCACCCACAGAACACATTGTAAGTATGCGTGTTGGCATTGTCTTGTACAAGCTAAACTGTGCAGAACCTACTGACATTTTCCTATTGGCAATGTAATTGAATACAGGCATTTACAAGATTATTGTCCTTATATTTAAGAGATTATTAAAATGATTACCCACCTCATTAAATCAGATAGAAACTGTATTTAGAGTGGCCTTAATCGGACTGCTCTAATTCCATCAATGAGCATACATGGACGTATTCTATTATTCAGATCATTAAAGAATTACAAGGCTAATTATAATTTGGCAAAAATGTAGGGATAAACAACAAGAAAAAAAATTACATTAAATACACAGTCAATTCCATCTTCAAAACTCCCAATTCTGCAAGAGCAAGAAATCCCACTTGTGCTGTTTACTTTGTAGTCACCCTTGCACTCCTTAAGAAGCCCAAACCAGCATTGTCAGCAAACCAGCCTCTTGTCCAGTTGTGACGGACCGTTAGTTTGATAGTGGCTAATATGGTGTGAGTGCAGTTAACCACTCTGGCTGGTCTGATTACAGCTCCACTGCTCATCTCTATGAGCCAGAAACCCTCGTCTTGTCTCTCTGAAGTTGGTTTGACTCATATTTATGTGCCGGGCATTCTGCCATGCTCCTGTATGTATTAGAATATGTCTCTGATTTGCTGTCATTATTCATAAAATACTGGCTGTTGTGAGGTGGGGAGGCTTGTAAAACTCCTAATCCTGCTGTAACTGGAAGGGGCTATGCACATAAAAGTGCTCAGAGCTATTTTATACAGAGAATATTCTATACGTGGCACAAGGGACATTGTTTTATTGGGCTAAGTTTTATCTATCTGTGTCTGAAGCTTGTAAATAGCAAACCGTAATATGCTCTGAGTCTGAGTGGCATGTGGAAACAGCAGTAATGTGATCAGCAGCACCTGGCTCTTAATATGCAGATGACTGGATGAGGTGGGACTTAGAGTTTTGATGAGAAAGAAACTGTACTCATTAATTCATGAATTCATTCATTCATTCATCCATTCATCCATATTCCTGTATTAGGGTCATGGTGGATCTGGAGCCTAGCCGGAATCATTGGGTACAAGGCAGGAACAAACCCTGGACAAGGCGCCAGTCCAGTACAGGGTATAACCCAGTCATCTTTCACTCACACCTGTGGTCATTTTCACTCTGCCAAACCACCTACTAACATGTGTTTGTGAAGTGTGGAAGGAAACCAGAGCACCCAGTTTTTCCCTTATTTTCAATGTAGTAGGGCAATAGTAAAGAGAAATGTTAAGTATCCAAAGTTTCCTACATCATATGATACTAATGCAGCTAAAGAATTACACCCTTTTTTTTATAAATTTCACTGAATGTTTCCTCACAGTTTGCTAGCTCTCCAGTTTTTTTGCATGATGGAAAAAGGTTCTGCAGTGTGTATAAAGCTGTAGCTCTGTAAAAGGAAAGACAAGTGTTTCTGTCTGAAATGGCTCAGGATTTCCCTCTCTGCTTCACTGGCTGAGCCACAAAAACTGACATCTGGAGGCCTCTGGACAGTGGAGAGATCTCTGACCATTGAAAATCATGAAATGAGATGAGGATTTTGCTCTATTTCTGCAACATACACTGTCAAAAAAAGGTAAGGTACAGGTACATTACTGTCACTAAAGGTACAAACAATGTAAAGGTACATCACATTCTCTTCAGGGAGGTAAGCTTTCATTAGAGTACTGTATAATATACAATAACAAAAAAAGTTCTGGAGATGATATTGGGCGTATGAACTCAACACAAAAGTCTCCAATAAATATAGAATATGGTACGATTATGTTACCTAACTGCAAGTACTGCATATGGACCCTTGAGGGTACTGCCACAGTGACAGTATTTCTGAGAGTATAGGTGGGACATATTTACATATTTAATGGTGTTTTATAGTTTAAGATTACTTAAGGTAAACAGACCCCAAATTTGCATGATGTAAACACAGATCAAAAGTGCTACAAAACTACAAGATTCTGTGGTAATAAAAACAGTGAATAAAAACTTATTAAAATTAAATTAAATTAAATTAAAAAGTTAAACTTCAGCCATGTACAAGTTACAGTTGATCTCTTACTCAAACATACTGTTCCATCTTAATAGATGCAGAGCTTCTGAAGGAAAACAAACATGAAGGAAAAAAAAAATTTGTTTTGCTGCAGCTAATCAAGTTCACTGAAAGACAACAAGAAGGCTGCAGCTCCTCTCAAAGACCTCTGCTGGAGCCATTAGCCAATTTAATTTTAATTTGGTTTATACCCCTCTAGTACATTCACTGGGCATTGGGGATGGTTACCTAGGGTCCAGAGTGTACTCTTTCATGTAATATGTCTCATGGGTTGTGACCGTTAGGATGTCACGTGAGTGTTTCTCCCTGTCCTGTCCCCTGACCAAGTCCTGCACCTGTGAGGGGGAAGTGTCATGTGACATTGCTCACAGGTGTTTCTCATCTTGTAATCCACATCTCCTTCATTCAGCAAATGTGACAATATATTTGTGTGTGTACAACTGAATGTCTGGGCATACATTAAAACAGCAGAATTCACTAATTATAAAGTGGTGTCCACCAGGTTTTGGACATATATGGTGCTTTTCCACTGCATAGTATTGGCTCAGCACAGCTTACTCAAATTTAGCTTTCCACGTACACAGCTACACCCACAAAATGTAGTTGGTGATGTCAAAAAAACCCAGTCTCTAACGGGAACTGTAGGCCTTGAAAACCACAACAACACCTACAGTAAAGTTAGCCAGTGTTTAGTCATTGTGTATGCAAGTTCTGTTTTTTGTTTTTCAGACTGAATACGTTTTTCTTGTTGCACGTTCAGATTTGGCTGGAAATTTCCTTCGGCCACTGCCCCAAGGAGCATTTGAACCTATGGAGTAATATTACGAGCTGCCGTTTTGAGACGAATAAAAACAAATGTAACCGCTGCTGTAACTTGAGAGATTTTGCAAGTGGTAAGTTTGTGCTGGAGCTCTGCATTTCATGGTGATTGACAGGTCCCTCTGGCCAATCAGAACTCTGCAAGGTTTACACATCACATTTAGTCCCTACTAAAGTACCTAGTACCAGGGACCAGGTACAGTGGAACCTCTACCTACGAACTTGATCCGTTCCATGACCCGGTTCGTAAGTAGAAAAGTTAATTTCTCGAGTCAATTTTCCCCATTTAAAATAATGGAAAAGCAATTAATGTGTTCCAGCCCCACCCCGAAAGTCACCCTTTTTTGCACTGATATATGTTTACAAAACTCTCAAATTGGTAAAAAAAAAAATACATGTAGCATTACTAAAAATAAAAAAGTAATACAGTGGTAACAGTAATAAAAAAGAAATAATAAAGTTTTAAGCGGTTACATATCGCTACCTTGAATATGTGACCACTGGCTGGAGGAGTAACACAGGCACTGGCTGTATGACGGGAGGTGGGAACGTAGCGAAGCGTAGATACGGCTTAACTTAGCACGAATTTCGATGTCTGCTATTTACACTAATGCTAAATTGCTAAAACTACAATTTGCTAATCTTAAAAGCTCACTCAAGTCTGGGCGCGCTGGGAGACTCGCCTATTGGGGTCAGTGGCCATTTCCAGCCGCCGGCTCGGCGGATGCTCGGGTTCTTTTCTAGAGTCATGGTTCGCTGGTGGAGGCAAAAAATATTCAAATGCCTGGTTCGTATCTTGAAAGTTCGTTAGTATAGGCGTTCGTTAGTAGAGGTTCCACTGTACCAGATTTAGCTGGTAGAAAAGCAAAAGAGCAGTGTTGAGTTGAAGCGCCAATAGCGTATGATCTCCGGGTATATTCCCACACCACATCTGAATACAATTTATACCTCCTTCCCTATAATTCATTATATGTTCCTAAAATCATAGATAGCATACTGGGGTCAAATAGGGAATCATAAAGACTGGGTTGTTGAACAGAATTGCACCTGTCCTCAACATGTCTAGCTTTACTCTACTGGTAAAGTCATCTTTGTAATGCAAATAATATCAGAGTAAAATGCAGGACTCTTCTATGAATTCTATGAATATTAAGGACCCTGGAAACATCATATGAGGCTCTGAGTACACATCTGTGTGTTTTAACTGTTCACATTTTTTCATAAATGTCTGTGTTGCTTGGGCTCTGTTCCAGTCCTATGGTGTCCCAAGACTTTGGCTGAAATGTCATCTGTGTAGTGAGCCAAGCTAATAAGCAATTCATATATCTCAGCACTGTATAAAACTCTTATTACTATCATAACCTCACAAAATGTGTTGATGGGCCAAATCTATTCCTGTTCACACTTCTTAAGTAGTCCTCTAAGCTCCATTTAAGGACACAGCATGATCCTTGCAATGTGAGCAAAAAAGATGAGGAAAGTTAGAGTTAGCTTTGCTTTAAGCCTCAGACTCCCTTGAGGAGGCCCTCTAAAATGATAGCAGAAATGAGCACGCCTATAATGAAGGATTGCACAATGAGAGTGAATTAGTGCTGACCGCAGACACCTGAACAGCTTGCTGGATCACCGGGGAGTTCCTAACACACAGCGAATTTTGGAAGCACACAAAAACGAGGGCAGGGCATAAAAGATTAATGACTGAGTCAGACATTAACAGCCCTTATATTTTTAGGGAAAAAAAAAACATGGAAGGACAAGGGATCCTAATTATTGATTGGCTTCTAGCTGATTGATCAATGAGAGTTGGTCAACTGTAAATTCAGTAACAGATTCCCAAGAGGAAAATTACAGCTCTGGGAATGACCGAGAAGAGTCTCTTCACTGTTCCATCCTGGCCTCGTGCATTTCAGTATTGACCCGTCTCTCCTAGATTCAAAGTAATTTCACTGTGGAATCGTGCGGCGTGGAATCGGATCCATGCACCCCACATGGATGGTAAGTGTCTGATCGACTGTACTATAATGATTCGTTAGTATTAGACAGAAATAATGTTCCATTTCAAACATCTTTCCTCCCTGAAATGCAAGGACAGATTGAATCTTGGGCTCTGGGCCTTGCTAACGCCACATGATATTGTCTGCAAATCTAGACACCGACAAGATACACTTCAACTAACACAGCATATAACAGACAGCTAAAAGCTCCAGAGCAAGATCCAGCACAGTGTGGTGCTACTGTATGCACACTGCTCTCAGAATACACTCTTCTCCTTTTTCTTCTTCGTCTTCTTCTCTCACCATAGAAATAAGCAAGCTAAAGAAAGGTTTTCATAACAGGCAGCAGTGGAAACTCAATGAAAAAGCATAGAAAGGGCAACAGGTCATGTAGGTCTGAAGAAAACAGACAAAGTAATTGCACTGACAGCTCAGTCAAAAGTAGATACCAACTGTTTTATAGGGGTTTTATGAGGTAAAATCTCTTTTCCGGTGTGTTAGCACATTAACTTTTTGGGTGTGGACTGACTACCACCCACAAACGGTGATATAAAATCACCCAGTCCATTTTTTAGTGTCTACCTAAGTCTGAAAACATGGAATAAAATGAGAGATTTGAAAGGCATCTTACGTAGAGTACAGAGATTATTGAGTTGTCCCGCCTCCTTGTCTGAGTCTCTCCATATACAGCTCATGTGTCAGAGCACAGACAAGGTTAAATGGGGCAAAACAAACACAAGAGCTGAGAAGTAGGTGTACTGTGTACATTAAAAATGGAGAAAAAGAGCAGAGAATAAGACAACCAAGCAAAAATGGATAAAAGATAAAGTGTCTGCTCCTCACTTTTGGGCTCTTTCTCATTTAAAAGAACAGGCGCTGAAACTGGGCATTCTGAACAGGGCAGTTTAGACAGGGGGATAAGGTGCTGTGGTGCTTGATCCTTGTGCTATTTTGACAAAAGCTTTTCGCAGATGCTTCACCAAGACCCTTGGCAAATATGTTCATTTGTGGAAAAGGGGGATTAAGCCTTAAACCTTACAGCAAAACCAGTAGAAATCACTCAGCATCAAAAAGATGTTTTCCAATTTCCAGCTAATATAGGCACATTTTGAATATCTATCCGTTCATTTCCAGATATTAGTAGAACTATTATTAAATGTGCCCCAACCCTCCATACTCCTATCTTTAATCACATTCTATATTCAGCGCCTGTAAAAGGCAATTTACTCTACACAGGAAATGAGCAACTCCCATCACGGTCCCTTCTCTCAGGCAAGCCCCTCATTTGCCAATTAGCATGCAAAGAGATCTCAATTCACACACATAAACCCACCCACCCCCACCCCAAACCACAAGGGGTGCTTTTCAGCTCACATTTCCACCTCTGGACTGTAACTCACTAATCAAAGTTTAGACGGCGCTGAATGAATCTATATTAAAATGTGTCCTCAGCTTGTTAGCATTAGCGTAATTGCAGTGGAACAGTAGCGTTTTAGCAGGGCGGTGGAGTCTGTTTTCAAGCTCCTCATGGACTGAGAACATTTGAGTCTTGTTTTATGTAAAAGGCCCTCGGCTTTCCAGCGGTCCAGAACTGCCAAGCTCTGATTGCTCTCAAAAAATGACAATGGATTGAGGGGCTAAATTAACATGGCGTTTTTCTCATTTCTCTCACTGAAACCCACTTCGGTCGTTCAGAGTACGCCATATTCAATTAGCTAGCACCTGCGCCAAGATTAGACTTGCTAAATTCTTCACCTTGGCAGAATTCACAGGGGTAATATCATCCAGTTCGTGCTAGGGATGCGGGGGAAGGACTTGCAATTTCCTCACAGTAATTCCAGACTTTTCAGAGATCGCCATCTTCCCTGACTGAATTAAGGAACCCGAAAAAGTAAGGAGCAAGGGAAAAGATTCAGGTCAACACATACAACCTCAGTCTGAAGCAGGAACATAATCCATTTACATTCTATTATGATCAAAGCAATGGTTCAAAGCTGCCACTAGTGCCATCCTGCATGTTGGGCTGCAAAAAAAAAGCTAATATTTGAATGACATTTGAATCTTTTTCCCAGTTTCCAGGCAAAAGACGGTGTGAGGCCACAGTATCCATTAGAGGTGTGGAGAATCGGTTCTCTTGAGTCCAGCCAGCTGACCCATCCAGTTCAGTCATGACTTGTTTTCATTCCACATCTCTCTTTCTTTCTCTCTCTCTCTCTCTCTCTCTCTCTCTCTGTCTTTGGCCTGGTTCCTCTGCTCCCATGAGGTTCTACTCACACCCCTTGCCTGTCCAGCCAATCAAAAGCAGGCAGTCTGCACACAATGACTCCGTTACCCATCAGACCCCCACACACAAAGAAAAAAAAAAGCAAAAAAAAAAACAGGAGCTGTGTGACGGGAGATGGTTTCAAAGCTCAACAAAAGAGCCACATCTTGAATTCTGGCCAACGCTAACACACTGAGGCACTACAAATAAGCTGGCCTTCAAAGACTAGACGACTGTATGAAACACATTATCAACACTGGTACTTAATCAGAGCCAATGATAGCATGTTAATGCATGACTGCTCTACAAAATAAGAGCCTGAGAAGGTCTCTCTCCCATACAGTCTACAAGGTCTATATATGTACTGTAAACCCCACCAACCACATGGAACCCATCTGATTAAAGAAGAGGAAAGACTGCTTGAAGCTGGGTCACAGAGCACTGTGTGAGGTGACAGTGTTTTTATTTGGTGGAGTGTGAGGAAACAGTGTTTTTATTTGGGTGTGTTTAATGTGGTGAGGCATTGGGAGGGAAAAAAAAGCAGTGATGGATTAGAAGTCTAAAATGGATTTTGTTTCATCTGGAGACCAGGAGTTAATCACTCCTACTCACTTCCTCTACAAATCACTTCCACAGCAAGGACATGGAGGCACGTGAACACACACACACAAACACACTGCTAAAACATAGTATAATAGGTGACCAGCAGCTATCCTTTAACTCAAAGAGCCTTGTACGTGATTATGGCTTTAGATTTCTTCTTTGACTGAGATAAGAGAATTGTGGAAGGTCATGACACATGAAGAATGGTAGACCTCACATGTAGGAAAAGACTCAGAAAGTCAGTGAGAGAGAGAGAGAGAGAGAGAGAGAGAGAGAGGCAGAGCACTAATTATAGATAAAGTGTGAGATAGAAAAGAAAAGAGATCTAGAAAGAATGAGAAGGAAAGAGGAGAAACTAGGTGTGAGCGAAATGCAAGCAGGAGAGGAAGGTTTAGGAGAAAAAGAGAGTGAGTAAAAATATAGTGTTAAATAGAAAGATTGGACTTCATAGTCAGCCCTTTATAAAACTGAAAGATCTCTCTCCCAGACAACAATGTCATATCCCAATGGAGAGGAGAGTGAGAGGTAGAGAGAGAGAGAGAGAGAGAGAGAGAGAGAGAAAGAAAGACATTTATGTTTTATAGAGGCTGACTATAACAGGTCCAACTTTTATTGAACACTGTTTATTTTTGCTCACTTTGTTCACCTTTAGGGATGAATGAATGAAAAAAGTGCACTTTCTCTACACAGCTCAGCATACATATGATCAACTGGTTGAATAGGATCAAACCCTTACAGCAATGTTCCCATATCTATGAGAAGACACAGGTGTCTACAGACTTTGAGCACATAGAGCACTCAGGACTAGCACTGCCTGTTCTTAAAAAAAAAGCACATACTTTATAATGAATATAATTTTGATGTTTGCCGTGGTAAACAGGAGCTTTGAATGTTTGCTACTTCTACCTTAAGCTTTAGAGAAGCTGATGTTTTTTCATCTAAAACATAAGGTTAAAAATGCAACGCACCCTTTACTGGAGAGCTTTTAATCAGAGTGTGCACTACTCCATATAAAAACAATGAAAAGCAGTGATAGTCTGAGAAAATTCACCATCTGAATGATCCCTCTAACCCCAACACACATCAAGACAGGGACAGACACCACACAACCCAACATAATCACTCCAGAACTGATCTGAATAGACTATTAGTCTTAACATCATTATTATAATGTAGGCCAACATAAAACAAGTGTGTGTATACACGGAAAACACACGCCAACCAGCACAAACACCACCACAGCTATTTATGCCGGCACGTATGCCCATGAGAGCATTTATCCTTGAGTGGGGTGTAACATCTCTCTCTCTCTCTCTCTCTCTCTCTCTCTCTCTCTCTCTCTCTCTCTCTCTCTCTCTCTCTCTCTCTCTCTCTCTCTCTCTCTCTCTCTCTCTCTCTCTCTCTCTCTCTCTCTCTCTCTCTCTCTCTCTCTGTGTGTGTGAATATATAAATCTCTTTCAAAGTGGAGCACAGTGCTGAGTTCTTGGCCTGTAATGAGGGGAAGCTAGCAGTCTCCACACACACACACACACACACACACACACACACACACATCATCCTCGCTTGTTCTGAAGGGCTCCTGAGCAGGGTCCTCTTTAAGTGAATGCTTCTGAAGAGCGCAAGACGGCCTGCTTTTCTGCTCCCAGTCACAGAGAAGCCTCAAGTATACTAAGTATGTATACACACACACACACCCACACACCCACCCACACACACACACACACACACATTCTCTCTTCCCACATGCAAAACATCAATTACACACAACTGCACAGTGCATGCTCTACTATAAAAGCATTATTTACTACAAGGAATATGTATATAATATTTAACATTTGATGATGTCATAAGCAACTTAAAATGTCATTAAAATACCAAAACACTTCCAGACAAGATCAAGACCATTTTCTAGTCTCCCTTGAGACTGGACGTTCCCTAGACTTCCAAACACTAAAACAACCATTTTACATGAATAATTCGCATTTAGAAACTCCATCCCTGGCTGATACTTTAGAGTTTAGGAGTGTAACGCAACTCCATATATCCATCATAAGAACATCCCACGTCTACAATCAACATTTAAAAATAGAAAGAAAAAAAATAAAACACCGCAAGTACACTTTATCAGCATTTTTGGCAGCAGTTAAGACGGGTATGATGTTTCTCACTGCAGCGTGCCAATGCTATCTGCTGCCATCACACACACACCCACACAGCAGAACACTAGGAGCAGTGAACACACACCCCAAGCAGCAGGCAGCCATCCCTGGTGCCTCGGGAGCAGTTAGGGGTTAGGTGCTCAAGGGCACCTCAGCTATGGATTGAGGAAGAGGGACAGAGATGTTAGTTCAATCCCAATGCATTAAATTTTCCTGCCGGTCATGAGAATCAAACCAGCGACCTTCCAGGTGGTGGCAGGCGGGTCAGGCTGCCCTTTTAAAACCCGGCCACAGACCAGAGATGAAATTCGGCCTACTATTCTTACATCTAATACTGGCTCATTTACAGCAATTTGTCTGTTAATAAGCACTGTCCCTGTCAAATAAACAAATAAAATCAAATAAAATTCTATATCAAACCAGTCCCTAACCATTAGACTACAGCTGCCCCCAGTGTGAAGTTTAAAATGCTGAAGACTGCAGTTAAATAAAGCCACATATTAAAGCATAGTCATTTTTTTTGCTGCTTGTCTTGTGGAGCAAAAAGTGCCAAATTCACCTCCAGAAGGTAGCATTCCTTCCCAGAATTTTGTTTCCAATGGCCTGACACCTCTCAGGCTGGTTTGAGATGATTAGAGAAGCCAGGCACCTGGAAGGAAACCCTGGAGAGGATATTCACTTTTTACTTTTGCCTCCTCTGTGAGTAGCACAGCACTAGAAGCCCTGACGTGTGTAACAATAAAAGAGTGTGTAAAAGTTTCCAAGAGTTTTGTGCTGCATTGTTTCTAGTAGAAAACACAGCATGGTGAAAAAGGGGCAGATATTTGCGCCTGTTGGAGTAAAAATATAACACTCTGCACATGTTAAAAAATGAAGAATTAAGCCAATAATAAACATTCATTCATTATCTGTAACTGCTTATCCAGTTCAGGGTCGCGGTGGGTCCAGAGCCTACCTGGAATCATTGGGCGCAAGGCAAGAATACACCTTGGAGGGGGCACCAGTCCTTCACAGGGCAACACACACTCACACATTCACACCTACGGACACTTTTGAGTCGCCAATCCACCTACCAATGTGTGTTTTTGGACTGTGGGAGGAAACCCATGTGGACACAGGGAAAACACACCAAACACCTCGCAGTCAGTCACCTGGAGAGGGAATTGAACCCACAACCTCCAGTTCCCTGGAGCTGTGTGACTGCGACACTCCCTGCTGCACCACCGTGCCGCCCAATAATAAACACATTATAAATTATTCATTCATTCATTCATTCATTCATTCATTCATTATCTGTAACCGCTTATCCAGTTTAGGGTCGCGGTGGGTCCAGGGCCAACCTGGAATCCCAACCTGGAATCCCGCAAGGCGGGAATACACCCTGGAGGGGGCCTTTATAAATTATTATACGTATAAACACATGACCATTTTGAAATGCAAAATAAATAATCATACAGTAACAGCGTCAGCAAATACACAAATTGTGAAAACACTTGATGCCCCACATCCATGGTACTGATCGAATTATCACGGTACACCACTCCTGCTCGTTTAGCTTCTGCTCTCTAGGCTCAGAATCAAAGACAATGACACTGTCCTTCACAATATCCTAGTTTCAATAAGATCTATGGAAAGGTGACATCTGACTTGAGATTGGTGAGACAGGGCTTATGAAGGGTTGATCAATTTACATCACAAAGGGAAAAATCCTTGTGAACTACATGTAGACAGCTGAAAGGTTTTTACAGGACCTATTTTTTTTCTTTTTTTTTTTTTTACATATGATGTGCCCACAAGACTAACATTAACCTAATTAAAAAGCAATCACGGATTTAAGTTCCTTGAGGATTTGAATTTCAGGGTCTTGCTTTACTCAATCTTATAGCTTAATATTAACTTAATTACTTTGCATTGTTTTCTGGGTAGTAACTGGATAATATGCCTAAGGCCATGGACATGTGCTGAATGAAGAATGAAGGGTTTCTGATGTGATGAGTAAATCTTTGTGTCCATTGGTCAGTTTCACACCAAATGTCCATCGATTACACACTGTGAGAGACAGATGATGCGTGTCTTGTTTATCTCAACCCCATTTTATAATCTGCTAAGACGGGATGTGAGTCATGTATGATCTCATGATTAGATGGAAGGGAAAGAGCAGACTCTACAGATTCAGGGAATGTTTGAATAGTGTTTTTGTACTTTATTATTGCAAAGATATGTTTTTTTTTAATCAATGGTCATTGACTTTTCTGTGTGGACCAGTTACTCAACCACAGAGAGTAAATGATGAACCAAATATTACTGCCTAATGCTTCATGTGTCATGTGCACTATTAAGTAGACATCATTAATGCCTCTTTTCATGTCGTAGGTTGGTTTTCTATGAAGAAACTGAGTACTATGCCTAAGGACATTGACATGCAATGAAGTTTGTGGGCAAAAAGTGCTGAATATGATTTCCAATACACTTTTTATAAATTTCAGTGAATATTTCCTCACATTTCGCTAGCTCTCTGGTCTGAGTGCACTGGGCAAAAAGGGGCACAAGCATTTGAGTGTTCAAGGGGTCGGAGAGTTGAGTTCAGAATTGGGACACATCACCTCGCGCCCCTTCAGCTGTGTACGTCACAACTTAAACACCATTCACCGCTGTGTTTAACTGAGCTGGACCCAACATTACATCATTTTACTAGACACAGAAATGTGCTGCAAATTGTTGAGCTCTATATTTTACAAAATGAATGTCATCTCATCTGTCCTTATAACAAACACCAACACACTAACATTAACATTAAATGAAAACTGAGAAATTCACTGAGAAAATTGAACTTATTAAAGCCAGAAAACCAGAGAGTGAGGGGTTACTCCATACAGCAAACATAGCTGTGAATGGACTTTGCATACAGCCCCATTTTAAATACATACATTGCATACAGCCCCATTTTATCAAGCAGACCTAACTGTAGGTTGGAGCTTTCCAAGAAACAAAGGCCATGTTGAGTTTGATGAGCTTTCCCATTCATCCTCCTCCTTCATGATGTTTCATGTACCTACTACACATTATTCTGTAACTACTATGAAGTATCTGTAGTTATGAGGGTTTATGTGGGGCTAAGGAATGGTGGGTGTGTTCATGGGTAACAGTAGCATTGGCAAACAAAATGGCTGCTACATACACAGCTCCTCATCCCTTATGAATACCAATAAAGAGGCACAAACACGTACATGTGGACTCTTACACACACACACAAACACACATGCACACACATACCTCCCTCCTCCGTTTGCACTGGACTCCCTGCTGCGGAGAGCAATGATGCACAGCTTCATGTTTGACTGATGTACTAGCTGAGATGGAGAGATGGTGGCTTTTGGTAAAAGAGAGAGTGAATGAGGGAGGAGAGGAGAGGTAGAGCAGATGTTTCTGTACCTTTATCTGTTACCTGGCAGAAAGTTTTTCTTTTAATTTCCTGTTCATTTTGTTACTTTCTGTTGTCACCATTACTTTATTCTTCCCAGTGCTGTATACACTCTTTTCTTTCCATGTTCTTGAATCCTTTCATGTCAGTTGTCACGCTCCTTTCTTTTCAGCTGTTACATCCTTCTCCTTTTCTCCCTTTCCTATCCTGTTACTGTGTTTCAGCTTTCCTTCTCTGTTCTTTCCTTTCATTTCTATTACATTTCCTTTCCTAGAAGAAGAAGAAGAAGAAGAATTACCTTTATTCCTTTAGTGAAACTAATTCTCTTCATTTAAAGCCAGGCATACACTGTGTGATTTTAGCCCGATTTTAAGCCTGATATGGATTTCAGGATCAGTCCGACCTCCGATTAACTGCCCAAACGAACTCTGATTGATCATTCGGGCCATCGGATGGATTTCTGACATGTCAGAAATTTTGGTCGCTTGTCTCCCAGTGTGAGCAGTCTTGCGAGCCAATTTCTCAACGTCACAACTAGTTTAGATCTACTCCATATTACAGCGGGTATCAAGAATGGCGCAAAGGAAATGCGTTTTGTGGACGGAATACTTGGAGGATAGGCTAATGGAGCTTTGGCAGCAGCATTCAAGCTTGTATGACCTATCATCAACCTCCTACGACAACAGGCATGCCCGTGACAAATTATGGCATAAAATAGCCATAATTCTTAAGTTATGTTAAGTATATCTTAAGTATAGTTCTTAAGTTGCCTAGTAATAAGTTTTGCTGTTTTTATAGGCATCTCTCTCTCTCTCTCTCTTTCTCTCTCTGTGTGTGTGTGTGCGCGCTTGAGTTTTAGAGCAGTCTGGACCATTGTAAGAATGTATGCAGTCAGAACAGTTCCACTAAGCACCCACGTCGCATCGGATTAATCGGTTCGTACAGTTTGAGCATGTAAATCGCAGGCGTTGACCGTCCATGACAAACGATTCAAACGTGCAGTGTGAGCTGTCACCAACGCATACAACTTTCAAAATCGCACAGTGTATGCCGGGCTTAACTCATCCTTGGTAGTGAACAAACACACACTATCTTTCTTTTTCCTCTCCTTCCCTTTCCTGTCAGTTGTTTTACTCTTTCTCTTTCCTGTCCTTTCCTTTCATTTCTTTTCCTACCTTGTTAGGTATTATGCTCTCTCGACAACTATTTCCTATCCCTTTCCTTTCACTTATTAAACTCTTTTCCATTTCTGTCCTTTCTTTTCCTGTCTTATATTCCATCTATTAATTTCTATTCCCTTTCCAGTCTTGTCCTGTCATTTCTTGTTCTACACCTTTCCTGTCATTTCTTTCTATTTGTTTCCATTCTGGTCTGCTACATCCCATTCTTTTCTTGTCCTTTCCCTTTCCTGTCAGTTGTTCTGCTCTTTCTCTTTCCTGCCCTTATTTTCCTTCATTGTTAGTTATTATACTCCCTTCCTTTCCTTTCCTTTCTCTTCCTTTCATGTACCTCTGTGTTACATTGTAATTTCCTTTCTTTTCTTTACTCTACACCCTTCCCGGTCCACTGCGCCCCTCTCCTCTTGGTTGAGATACGCTGAAGGCACAGTTGGTGGTGGCTCAGTAGCATGTGTTTGTTGTGGGCTAGCGGGTCTTTGAGTATGGATTTGGCCTGGAGCCTGAGGCTCTGAGCAGTAGAGTGAAGCTTCAGCTTGAGGGAAAAAAGCCCTCAGCTCCAGCACAATGCTCAGAAGAACTACCTCTATTCACACACACACCCACACACACACACACACAGTGTATCAAAACCAGGAAGTCTGCAGCACAATTACACTCAGAGACACTATACATCCAAACATTTACAGACATGTTTTATATTGATTGAATTAAGTTACTTCAGGATGCACCTACAGTGGACACATTCTCAACTGTGCGCACAGAGTGTAAACTCTCTATAGAAGAGCAGCTGCACAAGGCTCAATGCCAAGCTTTGGCTAGAACAATATAAAGCCCCCCAGCAATGTGCTCTAGCTCAGTGGAACTGAGAACTGTGTTCTTTGGGGTGATGGAGCACCATTTAGGTCCCTTTGGAGCTGGAGTGGTTCAGTTTATCCAAAAAACGAACTGCGGCTGAATACTAACATAGTTCCACAAAGATGTTCCAACATCTAGTGTAAAGCCATTTCATTGGAGCAGAAGAAGGAGATTGACTCTTTAAATGGCCTTCATTTCAGATGAGACGTGGGATGAGCTGTCAACAAATTTTTGGCCATGGTGCTCTATCACATTAGAGTGCGTATGTGTGTGCTCCCTCCCCAAAGACGTCCAGGTTCATGGGTTTATTGCACCGGTTCACTGACCTCAGGGCTACTTATGCAAACCACCGCTAATGCCTCCTGCCTGCTTATTGTATTCAAATGCCTGTGAGCTTAAAGTAGGCACCAAATTCACTTTAAGCAGACATCGACAAACGGTGGACCTTGGTCTGGACCTTGACAGAGAGACAGTTTTATCTAGTTCCATGATGAATGAGAATTAATAATAATGTTTATAATTTTCATGACTATATATATATAATATTTTTTTAATATATTTTTTTCAGGAAATCACGACATTCAACATTAATAATCCTGGTAATATAGCAATAGCTTCTTCAACTGAGCCAATCAAATTGTTTGTTTGCTGTATGTGGACTATTCATTACAGAAATCAAGAGGAATGTGGAAGAGAATGAAGACTTCAAAATAAGAAAAATGTAGCAATCCAAAGATAGATAGATGAGTGAACCTAACCCTAGTAGATTATGTTAATTCTTACGGCAGCAGGCTCTAAACCGTTGTCTATTTGTTGTGTAAATGTAGCATTATTCAAAAGCAGCCGTGTCTAGCACTACTACGAGACGAAGCACAAACCGTTTGGACCTTGGAAGTGAGAATGCTTTATCCACTGAACTTAACTGAATTTTAATTGAAAATCCCAGTCCTAAAGAGACACAGACTTGTGAGACACTGAGACACCGACATGTTTTATAACGATTGTTATATAAGATGCACCTACTGTGGACATGTTATTTTTCACACAATGTAACAGCACTTACGGTGACACTCTATAGTGACCTGAATTCAGAGATTATATACTAAACCTAAATAGGGGACCCCTTGGAGCAAAAACTGGTTCATTCTGGGACAGCAAAGTATTTTAATTCTTTACCCTATGTAAAATTCATTGTATATTTTACACAAAAAAACTGTAAAAATGTAATAGGTGTACTGGTTATTCAGAAGTGTCCATAGGTGTGAGTGTGTGATGCTCTGTGCACTGCTGTCCTGTCAAATTGTGTTCTTGCCTTGCGCCCAG